>NC_091282.1:827074195-828275700 GCF_032444005.1 Ranitomeya imitator | reverse complement strand
GATACGGCCGAGTCTCGCAGGTTAAAAACAAGCTCTGGCACCGGCACTCCGGAGCGGAACGTGCGGCTCCATGTATTGCTGTGCGGCCGCACGCTCCGCTCCGGAGTGTCGGTGCCAGAGCTTGTTTTTAACCTACTGGTTGTCCTTCAAATATGGGGGTATAGGCATACTCAGGAGAAATTGCACAACAAAATGTTGCTTACGTTTTCTCCTGTTACCCTTGTGGAAAAAAAAATTGGGGCTAAAAGTACATTTTTGTGAGTAAATTGTAATTTTTTTTACTTTCACTGCTCTACGTTATGAACTTCTGTGAAGCACCTGGGGGATCAAGGTGCTCATCTAGATACGTTCCCTAAGGGGTTTAGTTTCCAAAACGGAGTCACTTGTGAGAGGTTTCCACTGCTTAGGGAAATCAGGTGATTTCTGATGGTGACATCAAGCCCCCCCAACTATTACCCACTTGCTACTGCTACAGGGCAAGTGGGAAGAGTGAGGCTAAGTGCCAGAATTGGCACATCTTAGAGATGTACCTTTTCTGGGGCAACTGAGAGCTGATGTTTTACCTAGACTATTAATATCAGCCCACAGCTGTCTGCATAGCCTTTGCTGGTTATTATAGGAGGACCCCACGTCATTTTTTGGAGGGTTGCCCATTTTAATAGCCAGTAAAGGCTAAGTATACAGCTGTGAGCTGATATTAATAGCCTGGGAAGCTCCATGGGTATTAACCCCTTCCCAGGCTATAAACATCTGTCCTCAGTCACTGGCTTTCCCTCTGCTGGCTTTGAGAATTATGCGGGAGCCCACGCCATTTTTTCACGAAAAAAACTTTAATTAATTAAATGCATGTACAGTAATTTGCACACACTGTACTAATTGTATTTGTAACAGACATCTATATATCTATGTATTCTATATGTATTTCCTGTATGTAATCCATCTCTCCTATCCTGTCAGCTCATGCTGTGATTTTACACTACCGCGGGTGCTGAATTGCCTGCTCTTCTTCTATCTATCTATGTAATATAAATACATATATATTTGTGTGTCACTGACATCTATATGTATAAATATATGTATGTATATGAATTCTATGTGTATATATGTATTCAATCTATTCTATTCTAACTTGTGAGTGTGATTTTACTATACCAGCATATGAATTACCGGATTTTCAAATGCAATCGGTGTGTAAAAATCGGACAGCACTCGCATGGTCCGAGTGCTGTGTGATTTTTTTGCTCCCATTGACTTCTATTGCGAGATGTGATCCAAATTCTTATTACAATTGCAGCATGCTGCAACATTTTTTCAGTCCGATCGTAATCCGATCTGAGCTAGAAAAAAAATGCAGATGACGACACAATCATAGAATAACATTGCTCCGAATTTTTATCGGACTGCATTCATCCGATTTCATCCCAAGTGGGAATGAGCCCTAAATGTGAGATGGTCCCTGAAAAAATGGTTTGGTAAATTTGATTGGAAAAATGCGAAATCACTGATTGAATTTTAACCCTTATATCTTCCTAACAAAAAAAAATATGTTTCTAAAATTGTGCTGATGTAAAGTAGACATGAGGGAAATGTTATGTATTAACTATTTTGGTGACATAACTCTCTGATTTAAAAGCATAAGAATTAAAAGTCTGAAAATTGCTAAATTTTAAATTTTTTGCCAAATTTCCGATTTTTCAACAAATAAATGCAAGTCACATCAACTAAATGTTACCACTGTCATGCGTTATATGTCTTGAAAAAACAATCTTAGAATCAGTGGAATCCATTGAAAAATATTTAGAATTGTAAGTCCTCAGCAGTTGATGCCTTTTAATGGCTAACTGAAAAGATGGTAACAAACTGTAAGCTTTCGATACTACTCAGGTCCCTTCATCAGGCATAGACTAATAGAAATTCTGAAGTATCACATAATTATGCACAACACAGCACAAAAATAATTCCATAGATAAGACAGGTGACATGAAGCAGAACTACCATTATGTGAGTGATAAACAGTTATGTCCATAAATATTGGAACAGTTCATAGATAAGGAGTGTGAATGTTTTAATGTCCAATGATTGGGGTCTAGTTCTATGTTATGATGCCGCCACACGGTCTAAGGAGTAAATTCCTTAATTGCTGTAAAAAGACTTAAATCCATTAATTCCTGCACTGAGTGTGTCAAAGGTCCTCATCAGCTTATATTCCCAGACTCTTCTGTCTCTCTCAGATTTGAAGTTACCTTTTAATACAAATAATTTCATGTCCATAATGCTGTGATCAGGGAGACACAACTGTATTGCCACAGGTAGATCCATTCTTTTTTCTCTTATTGTGTGGCGATTAGAGTTCATCCTTGTTCTCAGTTTTTGCCCTGTCTCCCCTACATACAGACCCACAGTTGAACATTTAGTACAAATAATTAGGTGCACCACATTAGATGTGATGCCGCTGAAAGTACCTGGTATCTTGGAGTCCTGTTGTGAATTGGGGATCTTTATATTGTCCGTGGTCAATAAAAGTCGACAGGTTTTACATTTTCCTGGTTGCAGGGAAAGGTTCCTGCAGCTGTTGGAGAGGACAGGGAGCTTCTGACAATGATACTTCTTAAATTTGGGGGCTGCCTAAAACACAGTTGTGGGGGGGTCTGGAAAAATGGACTGTAAGCGGGCATCTTTTTGTAGTAAAGGTTGTAATTTCTGTGCAGCTCCCCTTAGCACCTCCAGATTTGGATTGTAGGTGACTGCTAGAGGCACCCGATTATTTTCTTCTTTAGCTTTGTAATGTAGCAGGTGATTCCTTGATATTCTAGTTGCTCTTGTAATTTGGTTTTGAATTGTTCTTGGATGGTAGCCTTGATTCAAAAAGGTCTTTCTGAGGTGACCAAGGTGTTCATCCCTATCCATGGGGTTGGAACACATACGATTGTATCTGATTGCTTGGCTGTAGACAATAGAGTTTTTTATGTGTTTTGGGTGGAAACTGTCCCATTTAAGGTATGTTGAGTGGTCAATTGGCTTCTGATACAGGGATGTTTCTATTTCATTGTTCTTCAGCTTAATGATGGTGTCCAAAAAGTTAATTTCAGTGCAGGAGTAGTTGAGTGTTAAGTTGATGTTGGGATGAAATTGATTAAACTGTTCATGGAATGTCTTTAGCTGTGGCTCAGACTCCATCGAGCTGATTAAAATATCATCAATGTAGCGATAGTACGCCAGAGGCCTAACGGGACATGAGGACAAAAAGTTGATTTCAAGCTTGGCCATGAAAAGATTCGCATACTGTGAAGCCATCTTACTACCCATTGCTGTGCCAGTCGCCTGTAGATATATCTTGATGTCAAATTCAAAGTAATTGTGGGTGAGGATGAATTTTATAAGTTTCACCACAGAATCAGCATCAGTCCCTGTGTTTTCCAGGAAGAATTTGCAGGCATTTAATCCATCCGGGTGTGGGAGTACAAAGATTCCACATTCATGGTGGCCAGGATGGTTCCTTTTGGTAGAGGACATATTGCTAATAGTTTATTCAATAGGTCAGTTGTGTCCTGAATGAAGCTGGGTGTATCCTTTACCAGGGGTTTAAGAATACCCTCTACCCATCCAGATACCTGCTCAGTAAGGGTGCTCACACATAAAATAATTGGTCTTCCTGGATTTCCAGATTTGTGGATTTTGGGAAGCATGTAGAATGTCCCTGTTCTTGGACTTTCTGGTATCAGGTCATCGGCTCTTATGGTTTCGTCAGGCAGACAAGATACCAACTTGTTTAGTTCCTTTTAATAGTCCTGTGTAGGATCCAACTCCAATTTTTTGTAGTAGTGTGTGTCCATAAGTTGTCTGTGTGCTTCCTTCATATAGTCTGGTGTGTTCATCATGACTATTGCACCACCCTTGTCAGCACGTTTAATGATGATTTCATTGAATCCTTTGATGAATCCATTGAAGAATTCCTGAGATATAACCACATAAACTGAAACTGGTCAGAATTTAAAAAATTGCCTTGGTCATTAAGGTCAAAATTGGCTTGGTCACTAAGGGGTTAAACAAAGTTTTATGTTCATCCTTGAATCCTCCCACTATAGTGCAAAATTTTCTCACATTCAAGGCACTGAAAGAATATTTTGCTATCAAGTGTACATTCTTGCACAGTGTCATGAAGCAAGTTGCATTATCTTGATATATTATGCCATATTTCATTAAGTTCTGAACTGTGTGTTTTGCATACTACATGAAATCTCTATAATTTAAATACTCTGACATATCATATGCAGCTTTTGGTGATTTCTGGTTCAAGGTTATCAAAAGGTCATTAACTTTACCAGTTGCTGAAATGTGGTGCCAATTTAAATATTTATATATGCAAATGAGCAAGTGCATTTTCTCTTTTTTTAGCTCTCATTTTGCCATTCTGCATCTGTCTCATACGGCTGCTTCTGAAGTGCCTTCCTATAAAATTTAAATGTGAGCTATCTCTTTGGAAGACATATACCACACTGACCATCTGCTGCACAGCCATAAAACTTTATTTTGTCTCATCGCAAAGATTTCAGATAGCAGTGAACTATGGGATGCTTCAAATTTATCTATTAAATATGAAATATGTGAAAATATAATATATTTAAATATTATGATTTTCTTTCTAGTAGAAATTTAAGCATACTAAACTGTGGTCATCACTAAAGATGAGTGAATTTGATTGGGCCCCCTTTCATTCGGCAAGCTATACCACTTATCAAATAAGCTGCAGAGGGAACCTGGATACATGGAGCGCGTCGGCTGATCAGCTGCATGTGCTGCGGCTGTGTGACAGTCACAGCACATGTATGGAGAGCTTGTGTGTTGGGCTCTCCATGCATGTGCTGTTACAGTGACATAGCCGCAACTCATGCAGTTGCAGAGCCGAACAGCTGATCAGCCGGCACGCTCCACGTATCCGGGTTCCCTCTGCAGCTTATTCAGTAAGCGTTATAGCTTGCTGAATAAGCAGGGACCCAATCAAATTCACTCATCTCTAGTGATGACCACAGTTTAGTATGCTCAAATTTCTACTAGAGGGAGATGAACTGAACACGTTCTTTATGGATGTGTATTGCTCATTCTAACGTTTTTTAACCCCTTAGTGACGGAGCCAAATTTTGGAAATCTGACCAGTGTCACTTTATGTGGTAATAACTCTGGAATGCTTCATCATATCAAAGTGATATTGAGATTTTTTCGTTACACATTATGCTTTATGATAATGGTAAATTTAGGTCGATATGTTTTGAGTTTCTTTATAAAAAAAATGTCAGAAATTTGAGAAAAATGTTACAAAATTAGCAATTTTCAAACTTTGAATGATTATCCCTTTAATCCAGATAGTCATACCACAGCAAAACATTAATAAATAACATTTCCCTCATGTCTTCTTTACATCAGCGCCATTTGTAAAATTTTATTTTATTTTGATAGCATTTTAGGAGGTTTAAAAATGTAGCAGTAATTTTTCATTTTTTCAAGGAAGTTTAGAAAATTTATTTTTTTTAGGGACCTATCCATGTTTGAAGTGCCTTTAGGGCTCCTATACATTGGAAAAACCCCAAAAGTGACACCATTTTAAATACCACACCCCCTGACATATTGAAAACTGCTTTCAGGCAGTTTATTAACCCTTCAGGTGATTTTCAGGAATTAATGCTAAGTGGCATGACAGAAATGAAAATGTGTATTTTTACCACCTAAATGTCGCTAACTTCTGAACTGTTTATTATAGCCGACAGACTCTAAGGCCGCTATTTGGTCATGAATTGCCATCGCAAACATCAGGACCACACAATCATGATCTGAGGGCACCGATTGGGATAAAGAGGAAGCCCCCACATTCGGTTAACCATTTATATGATGATGTCACTGTTGGGAATAGGCGTGGCGTTCAAGGTGTACGTGGGTAAGGTGGTAATGTTACTGAAAGCTCTACTGAACAAACACCATCTCGTTCTATCCAAACACAACTGACAACATCTGTTACTGGACTGGCTACTTGACTCCCTTTCTTTGGCGGCCGCACAGCGGTACACCTTGTAGATGAGGAGCAGAAAGAGCATGTTCTCCAGTGGATGGCAAGCACTGCATCAAGTGGCCTCTCCTCCTCTTCATCCACCTTAACATCACACAGTACATTCCTCAGAGGCGGCTCCCAAATTACCCTTGTTTCCCCCCGCATCACAACTCTACAACAGCCCAACTGAATGTGGGGAACCATAGAAGGGGGAGTCTGCAGAGCTGTTCACACATTCTATTCCATGGGCATCAGAGGTCTGCTCTAAAAAATCACAGAATACAGAAGAGGAAAGCATCTGTACCGATGCCCAAAAAGTTTTGATGTTGTATCCGGGGCCGGACGAAGTAGGGTCCGAGCAGAATCCAGACCCTCATCACCAGACGTTAAGCACCAAGTCTGGAGGTGATCCTGATGAGACTCAGATACCTGAGGTACACGCGGACTGTACTGTTGTGTCAGGGCAGGAAGAGGAGAGTGACTCTAAGAGTGAGGAGTGTGAGGAAGAGGAAGATGATGAAGTTGTAGATCCCACTTGATGTGAACCCAGAGGCACGCAGCTGAGTAGCTCACCAGAGGAGGTGGAGGAGGATGTTACATTGCTGCTTGTCGCACAGACACGGAATGATACAAAAACAACAAGCACTGTAACCTCAGCTACAACTCTGGCTGTGTCCATCAACGGTTGCAAGTCTGCAGTTCCCAGGCGAGGCAAGGGATGTCTATCCAAAAAGGATGACTCAGCTCACATTATATTTCAACTTTGTAAAAAAAGACTCAATAAAAGCAAAAATTGCAATCATTTGACTACTATATGCAGGCCCGGCTCCAGTTTTTCTTGGGCCTCCGGGTGAAAGAGTTTCAGTGGGCCCCTTTAACACATACCACAATTCATGATGCACCGATATAGCAGAGAAATATAGGTCAATTGCAATGCTGAAGATTTTACTTCTTACATTATATTAGTGATATCAATAGCTCAGCAACCGGAGAGTTTAGTCCTCCATCCAGTATTATGGGCACCACATAGTGCTCCATACAGAATAAAGAGCAAGATATATTGCTCCATCCAGTATTATGGGCACCAGGTAGTGCGCTATACAGAAAAATGAGCCCCATACATTGCTACATACTGAATAATGGACTCCATATAATGCTCTGTACACTATGATGGGCTCCATATATTGCTCCATACAAAATGGGCCCCATATAGTACTTCATACAGAATAAGCCGCATATAATGTTCCATACAGTATATGATGGTCACCAGGTAATGCTCCAGTATATGATGGTCCCCACATATTGCTCCAAACAGAATGGTCCCAATATATTGCTCCATATATAATTTGCCCCATAAGATGCCCCATATACTGCTCCATATGTAATTGGCCCCATAAGATGCTCCATATGTAATTGGCCCCATAAGATGCTCAATATGTAATTGGCACCATTAGATGCTCCATATGTAATTGACCCCATAAGATGCTCCACATGTAATTGGCCCCATGAGATGCTCCATATGTAATTGTTCCCATGAGATGCTCCATATGTAATTGGCCCCATGAGATGCTCCATATGTAATTGGCCCCACAGGTCTATGGCGGCAGAACCTTCACTTGTTTACCCTCTACTGTCGGGGTGAGTGAGAGTCCATTATCTGTTATGGAAGTGGAAATGCTTGCTGTTTTTTTTTTACAATGAGCACATCACATCTTTCTCACGCCTCAGTCCTACAATAGTGACAATGTAAAATATTATTTCCTCCTGAACATGCTTACACTAAGAACGTGAACTCCATCATTTGATACTGGGGTCTAAGGGGCAAAGTTTCTCCTTATGGAGAGTGACATACCAGCTCTGGCTTGTCAAGGTAAGGAGACTTATTCGCCGTGCAATGCTCCTCTGGAAAATCTAATATGCAAATTGCCTCTTCAGAGATAAAGAGGACTTAAACTCTATAGCTTCACCTGTTGGAAGTAGCGATCCTACAAGTCACAATCAACCCTTTAACGAGTCGTGCAATATGACTTAGGATAAAAGCCAAATCAGTATCTCAATTGGCAGACATGGTGTTTCAGGCTGTTGGCCCTCGTCAGTGCGAAGCATGAGAACTAATTTGCCTAGATGAGAGGCTCTGGACTGGGGTCTAAGGGGCAACGTTTCTTCTTATGGAGAGTGGCATATCAGCTCTGGCTTGTCAAGGTAAGGAGGCTTATTCACCGTGCAGTGCTCCTCTGGGAAATATAATATGCAAATTGCCTCCTCAGAGAAAAAGAGGACTTAAACTCCATAGCGTCACCTGTTGGAAGTAGCGATCCTACAAGTCACAATCAACCCTTTAATGAGTCGTGCAATATGACTTAGGATAAAAGCCAAATCAGTATCTCAATTCGCACAATCCATAAGGAGAAGTTGATGGCCATTGCAGTACCCCAGTCCCAGTTGCCCAGTCACTGTTACTTCTCTAAGAAAGCTGTGCCTGCATTACACCAGCATGTCACAGATAGCATCAATCGTTCCTTGAAAAAATTTATATCTGCCAGGGTGCATTTCACCACTGACATCTGTACAAGCAAACATGGCCAGCGGCATTACATCTCGCTAACTGGGCGCTGGGTGACTCTAGTGGCTGTGAGGACAGGTAGTCAAGGGGCTGCTCCACAAGTCTTGGAATCCCCAAAACTTGCAGGACAAATCTCTATATCTAACACATCCTCTATTGCTTCTACCTCTACTGCCTCCACCTGCACCCTCAACTTCTCTCTTAATGAGACACGCATTCCAACAGTGCAGAGGGAATCCCCCCACCTCCATATTGCACAGCCAGGGTTCACGGCAATCAGGCAGTGTTTACATTAAGATGCCATGAAGATAGTTGTCACACAGCTCAAGAGTAGAGGCCAGCTATCCAAGTGGAGTATGTCCGTCTCCACTGAACCTGGAGCCAGGGAAGGCAATGTGCGATAAGCCCTAAAGGTACCTTCACACTCAGCGATGCTGCAGCGATACCGACAACGATGTCGATCGCTGCAGCGTCGCTGTTTGGTCGCTGGAGAGCTGTCACACAGACAGCTCTCCAGCGACCAACGATCCCGAAGTCCCCGGGTAACCAGGGTAAACATCGGGTAACTAAGCGCAGGGCCGCTCCTGCACTGGCTGTGAGCACAGCGGCCGGAAAGCAGAGCGGTGACGTCACCACTCTGCTTTCCGGCTGACCGACGCTCACAGCCAATGCAGGAGGAGTGCAGAGAGGCAGAGCGCCGGGGACAGACAGCGGTAGGTAAGTATGTAGTGTTTGTTTTTTTTACTTTTACGCTGGTAACCAGGGTAAACATCGGGTTACTAAGCGCGGCCCTGCACTTAGTAACCCGATGTTTACCCTGGTTACCAGTGAAGACATCGCTGGATCGGTGTCACACATGCCGTTCCAGCGATGTCTGCAGGGAGTCCAGCAACAAAATAAAGTTCTGGACTTTCCTCAGCGACCAACGATCTCCCAGCAGGGGCCTGATCGTTGGTCACTGTCACACAGAGCGATTTCCTTAACGATATCGTTGCTACGTCACAAAAAGCAACGATATCGTTAACGATATCGTTATGTGTGAAGGTACCTTAAGCCGGAGCAACCTCACACACGTGCTCTGCATGGCTCATGTCCTCAACCTCTTGGTATAGCAATTTCTCTGCCACTATCCTGGCATGGATGCACTGAAGAAAGCACGTTCGCCGTGTGCTCACTTCCACAATTTGCGCCTTGCAGGTCATAAACCTGCATCGCTACAGAGGTATTTTGGCCTACCGGTTAACAGTTTAATATGCAATGTGCCAACATGGTGGAAATCAACTCTTCACATGTTGCAGCGACTGTGGCAGCAGCAACGAGCCTTGGTGCAGTATGTCCTTTTGCATAGCCTGGGCAAACGCTATGGGCTCACATTTGCAGAGCGGGCACAGATAAAGGACCTCTGCACTCTTCTACACAATTTTAAAATGGCTACTAAGATGGTGCCATCATCATCATTATTTTGGTCATCTGTATGCTGGAGCTCACTTTGAATAGTGTGTGGGAGGAGGTGGTGGACCCAGAGGAAGAGGTGCAAGCAGAGGAGTATACGGAAGGGATAGCAATATCTCTGAGACTGTTGACACACAGGTGCATGCCATGGGAGGGTGGATTACAGCTCATGGTACTAGACAAACTGTTAGTGAAGGTGTAGGAGCAGAGAAAAAAATGGAGGAGGACAAGTAGGAAGGGGTGATGGTTGCGCAACAGTCAGGAGATGAAGTGGATGATGATCCCCTTTCTGTTGTAGTTGTGAAATTGAACTGCCTGCATAGCTCATGCACATTAAAAAAAAAATGTTTCTGTTGCTGCCTTGCTATCCTAAAAAGATGCAAAATCATTGGACTTTTCTGTCTTAGAATGGATGCTATGGCAAGAACACATCGGAGTATCTCACTTTGATTTTTGTTATAGGGATACATCTGTTTTATCCCCCTATGTATATACAGTTCATAGTGAATTTCATTGGTGTGATGTGTTTCTACTACAAAATATGTCAGAATCTAAAGGATGTTTTGCTTTGCAAAAGCAAAAATATTAAATTCTGTGACATCAGTTATTTCCAGCTATAAGCAACGTATTTCTGAAGATCAAGGGAACCTTTCCTTATGGCATTCCTTAGCACTTAGGGCCATGTGGCATAGTTACTTATAAATAATTATTTATGCTTGTAATTTTATTGGAAATTGTCATAGCTGTGACATTTTGACAACATTATTTTTAACAGAGTTGGATACAGCCAGAAATAAAAGATTCCTGACAACCGGTGAGTGCTAACCACATCCTCTGAAAGAAATTTTGCCTCTGGGTAGTTGCCCTCTTGTTTTCTATTACCAGCTTCTCCATTTCATTTCATATAGTTAAAATAGAAATACAAGCATTACCTCCTTCTAACCAGAATGGCATTGCTGCTTTAATACCGAAAAAAAACGTTCACTAAATTCCAAAAGCTGTGTAAATATTTGGATACAAATGTTCATCTTTTAGCATCATCCATGCCAAGGGAAGCAATTTTACCAGCTGCTTAATGATGCTCCTTGGGCTGGCATGCCACCCTAACACTGACAGACGTAAGACAATATACTGCATGCGTCTTGTACTCCTTCCAGCATAACAGCTCCAGTAATGTCTGGAGTTCAGATCAAAATCCTTCCTTCTGTATGCAAAGATTTAGGCTTGTTTATTCTGCTAAGATTTTCTCTCCTGATACCTTTAATGGTATGATATGACTAAATACATGTTTTTGTAAACTAGAAGATTGGTGAACTTTTTCCCTAGATTATATTCACAAGACACTTCAAGTAATCATAACATTTTATGATAACTTCTTGGTAGATCACTGAAACCAAATTCACATTAATAGATTTATTTTGTGTTTTATAAGATTATAAAGTATAAAGAGAATATCAGATGAGATTGTGATCATGGATGGTAATATTCTTCAATACCCACTACATTTCCTGCCATAAGAATAGTGCAATTAGTGTATATTAGGCACTAGAGAAATTTGTAGCCAGGTTCTTATATATATATTTCTGGCTTTAGCAAAGTATTGTTTTATGACACATTGCTAAAGCTGCCAATTGTCTTGAACTTCTACATCTACAGTGGGTATGGAAAGTATTCAGACCCCTTTACATTTGGTAAATTCAAAAAAAGTTATTTTTTTTCTCATTAATGTACACTCTGCACACCATCTTGACTGAAAAAAACAGAAATATAAACATTTTTGCAAATTTATTAAAAAAAACCCTGAAATATCACATGGTCACTCATAAGTATTCAGACCCTTTGCTCGGTTTTGAGCTAGTACAGATATAAGTCTTCTTGGGAATGATGCAACAAGTTTTTCACATCTGGATTTGGGGATCCTCTACCATTCTTCCTTGCAGATCCTCTCCAGTTCCGTCAGACTGAATGGTGAACGTTTGTGGACAGCTATTTTCAGGTCTTTCCAGAGATGCTCAATTGGGTTTAGGTCAGGGCTCTGGCTGGGCCAGTCAACAATGGTCACAGAGTTGTTCTGAAGCCTTTGTTATTTTAGCTGTGTGCTTAGGGTCATCGTCTTGTTGGAAGGTGAACCTTCGGCCAAGTGTGAAGTCCAGGGCACTCTGGAAGAGGTTTTCATCCAGGGTATCTCTGTACTTGGCCGCATTTATGTTCCATTCAATGGCAACCAGTCATCCTGTCCCTGCAGCTGAAAAACACTCCCATAGCATGATGCTGCTTCCACCTTGTTTCACTGTTAAGATTTTATTGGGCAGGCGATGAGCAGTGCCTGGTTTTCTCCACATATTCTGCTTAAAATTATGACCAAAAAGATGTATCTTCTTTTCATGAGACCAGAGAGCCTTATTTCTCATAGTCTGGGAGTCCTTCATGTGTTTTTAACAATATGCAGGCTTTCATATGTCTTGCTCTGAGGAGAGGCTTCGGTCTGGCCACTCTGCTATAATGGCCCAACTGGTGGAGGGCTGCAGTGATAGATGACTTTGTGGAACTTTCTCCCATGTCAGTATGCATCTCTGGAGCTCAGCCACAGTGATCATGGGGTTCTTCTGCACCTCTCTCACCAAGGAAATTCTTCCACATTTGCTTAGTTTGGCTATATGGCTCGGTCTAGGAACACTTTTGGTGGTCCCAAACTTCATCCTTGTAAGGATTATGGAGGTCACTGTGCTCTTAGGAACCTTGAGTACTGCAGAAATTCTTTTGTAGCCTTGGCCAGATCTGTGCCTTGCCACAATTCTGTCTCTGAGCTCCTTGGCCAGTTCCTTTGACCTCATGATTCTCATTTGGTCTGACATGCACTGTGAGGTCTTACATAGACTGGTGTGCCTTTCCAAATCAAATCCTATCAGTTTAATTAAACACAGCTGGACTCCAATGAAGGAGTAGAACCATCTCAACGAGGATCACAAGGAAATGGACAGCATGTGACTTAAATATGAGTGTCTGAACAAAGGGTCTGAATACTTATGTTATGACCATGTGATGTTTCAGTTTTTCTTTTTTAATAAATTTGAAAAAATTTCTAAATTTTTTCAGTGAAGATGGGGTGCAGAGTGTACAATAATGAAAAAATGTGAACTTTTTGAATTTGCCAAATGGCTGCAATGAAACAAAGAGTGAACAAATTAAAGTTGTATGAATACTTTCAAAACCCACTGTATATTATATTATTCTGATGTTTTGTCTGTAATGTAATAATATGTATAATTAAGGAAAGAGGCATAGATTGAACCTCCTTAGCTTGAATCGAGTCCAATTCAGAAGCTTTACCCCTTCCCACTAAAAATAGGCAACAACTTCATGTTCTTCTGTAAGTGTTGACTAGAGATGAGCGAACCTTTAAAGGTTCTGTTTTGTTTTGGCAACCAGACCAATGTTTGCCGAACAGTTCATCGGATGTATCCCAACCTCACTGAATTCATTGGGAAGCAAGATCAAATGCATAAACAACACCATTAGGAGGGTGGGGGTGGGGGCAAAAAGCTGCCCAAAATCTCAAATTAGGGTCAGACACCATGAAAAGTGACATAAATTGTCCTACAATAAACATTTTATAATAGTGCAGCAGTCAGGCATGAGCCATACATGAGACAGGGTCTGACTCAGCATTTAAAGCTTGGAATAGAAGTTTCAATGAGAACCTGGTGGCTAATCTCTTAATGACCATGGGTATTTCACTTTATGTGTTTTTTATTTTTGCTCCCCTTCTTCTCAGAGCCATAACTTTTTTTTATGTTTCGGTCAATATGGCCATGTGAGGGCTGCTTGTTTTGTGGGACAAGGTGCACTTTTGAAATACACCATTGGTTTTAACATATTATGTACTGGAAAAAGGGAAAAAAAATCCAAGTGTGTTGAAATAGCAAAAAAGTGCAACTACACAGTTTTTTATTTTTTTTACCCTGTTCACTAAATTCTCCAGGTCACTATGAGTTCATAGACACCAAACATGTCTACATTCTTATATCTAAGTAGTGAAAAAAAGTTCCAAAGTTTGTTTAAATAAACAAATTGAGATACTGATTTGGCTTTTATCCTAAGTCATATTGCCTACAGCCTGCAGTGATCCTGAACTTACTGAACCGCCGCACAACCTGCCCTACCCTCTCCTAGTGTTTCATCACCCATCCCCTGCAGACTGTGAGCCCTCGCGGGCAGGGTTCTCCCTCCTTATGAACCTGTGTGCCTTGTTATTTGCTCATGTTTAAAGTATTTGTCTATATTTGCCCATATTCACATGTAAAGTGCCATGGAATAAATGGCGCTATAAAAATGTATAATAATAATAATATTGCACGACTCGTTAAAGGGTTAATAATAATAATAATAATAATTTTATTTATATAGCGCCAACATATTCCGCAGCACTTTACAAATTATAGAGGGGACTTATACAGACAATAGACATTACAGCATAACAGAAATCACAGTTCAAAATATATACCAAGAGGAGTGAGCGCCCTGCTCGCAAGCTTACAATCTATAGGAAAAGGGGAGACACGAGAGGTGGATGGTAACAATTGCTTTAGTTATTCGGACCAGCCGTAGTGTAAGGCTCGGGTGTTCATGTAAAGCTGCATGAACCAGTTAACTGCCTAAGTATGTAACAGTACAAACACAGAGGGCTAATAACTGCATAAAGTGTATGAGAACATGTTGCGAGGAACCTGATTATGTTTTTGTTTTGTTTTGTTTTTGTTTTTTTTTTAATGGGCCACACAGGGATAGTTAGGTAATGCGTTGAGGTGGTAAGCCAATCTGAACAAATGAGTTTTTAGGGCACGCTTAAAACTGTGGGGATTGGGGATTAATCGTATTAACCTAGGTAGTGCATTCCAAAGAATCAGTGCAGCACGTGTCTTGGAGACGGGAATGGGAGGTTCTGATTATTGAGGATGCTAACCTAAGGTCATTAGCGGAGCGGAGGGCATGGGTAGGGTGGTAGACTGAGACCAGAGAGGAGATGTAGGGTGGTGCTGAGCCATGGAGTGCTTTGTGGATGAGGGTAGTAGTTTTGTACTGGATTCTTGAGTGGATAGGTAACCAGTGTAATGACTGGCAGAAGGTAGAGGCATCGGTGTAACGGTTGGTGAGGAATATGATACTGGCTGCAGCATTCAGAACAGATTGGAACAGGGAAAGTTTGGTAAGAGGGAGGCCAATTAGTAGAGAGTTACTATAGTCCAGACGAGAATGAATAAATGAAACTGTAAGAGTTTTTGCAGAGTCGAAAGTAAGAAAAGGGCGAATTCTAGAAATGTTTTTGAGATGCAGATAAGAAGTGCGAGCCAGTGATCGGATGTGGGGGGTGAATGAAAGCTCGGAATCAAGTATGACCCCAAGGCAGCGGGCATGTTGCTTTGGGGTAATGGTGGAACCACACACGGAGATGGCAATGTCAGGCAAAGGTAGGTTAATAGAGGGAGAAAACACAAGGAGTTGAGTTTTTGACAGGTTCAGTTTCAGATAGAGGGAGGACATGATGTTAGATTGATTGTAATTTGTAGGATTGCTACTTCCAACAGGAGGTGCTATAGAGTTTAAGTCCTCTTTTTCTCTGAAGAGGCAATTTGCATTAAAAAAAAAATTGCAACTTTTTCCAATACTCGTAGGGTCTTCATTTTTCGTGATCTGAGGTTGGGTGAGGTTTTATTTTTTGCATGCAGAGCTGACATTTTAAGGCTTCTTTTACACATACCGTTGTTTTGCGGCCCATTTTTGCGGCCCCAATAGATTTTTATGTGGCCACAAAAACGGGCCAAAATAATTTCAGGTGCGCCATGCACCGTATGGCCGTGAGGGCCGTATTTAGAGCTGTAAAAAAAAGATCCAGCCTGCTCGATCTTTTTCACAACTTATGGACATGGCCCCCATTGAAAATCAATGGGGCCACAATAACAATGGAAGCTTGTTTTTGTGGTGCACCGTGACTTCCGGTTTTGCGGTACGTCTTTTTTTTTCCAATACTATTTCCATACTATTGGAAACTCCAAAAACGGCGATCTGCAAGTTTTTTGCGGACCGTTATTGCGGCAGACCGTGAAAATTGCGGCGATATGGCCCACAGCAATGGGCCACAAAAAACCCGGTATGTGTAAAACAAGCCTTAATGATACTATTTTAGTGCAGATGCCCCCCCCCCCCCGGATTGGCGCTATTGCCGATTGCATCAATTGCACCAATCGCAAGGCACAGCAGCGGTATTACCGCTCTGTGCCCTGCTGGTACCAGCCTGGATCGGTGCTATAATAGCAGCGATCCTAGGTCAAAGCCGAGGACAGGCCCAGCAGGATCTGCAGGAGCTGATTGGCACGATCGATGTTATCGGCGATCACGCCAATCACACGGCACAGCGGCGGTCATGTTGTGACCGCTGTGTGCCCTGCTGGTGACCTGGCTATGACCTGCCAAGTGATCCTAGGCAGTTGCCATGGTCATCAGTGATTGGTGGGATCAATGTGATCATTCGATCCCACAAATGACAGGTCACAGCAGCGGTGTGACCGCTCAGTGACCTGTCTGTCACCTGCCTGTGACCTGTTTGACTGCTCTGCAGGGGTCCTCACTCTAGCTGAGGATTCCTGAAGAGCGGTCACACAGCCAGATCTCCTCCTGTGCTGGGTATTGTGGTGCCACAGCAGCCTGTAACACCACAATCCCTAATGAAGAAAGAAGACAGAAGACAGAAGAAAGAGAAAGACTACAACCATAAGTGTTATCCCCGATCCCTACCCAATCTCTCTTCATCCCCCAATCACCCCCATCCCCCGTTTCCCCTCTTTTTACCCCCCTCCATCCCTCTTTGCGCCGCCTCCGTGCGCACATTTAGCAGCCACCGAGCATTGATTGGTGACGTAGTTTACCGATCAACACTCGTGCTCGCTTTTTTTCTCAGCCCCCTTTGCGCCAACTACTACACACATCCCGCAGCCGCCAAACTTTGATAAGTGATGCAGTTCACTTATCAGAGCTTGTGCTTGCTGTCTTCCTTTTTTTTTTTCACCCCCCACCTTGCACCACACCTGTGTGCACATCCAGCAGCCGCTGAGCTTTGATAAGTGAAACAGCTCATTTATCAGAGCTAGGGCCTGCTGTTTTAGACCGTTTTATTTTCCTCATCTCCATGTGCACATCCAGCAGTCGCTGAATTTTGATAAGTGATGCAGTTCACTTATCAGAGCTAGGGCCTGCTGTTTTAGACTTTTCTTTTCACATGTATTTTTTTTTCTCCTATTTGCTTTTTTCCTTTAGCTTTTACTTTTCAGAATACTTTACACCAATCACTATCTCCCCTACACATATACACAGTTATCAATAAAGTATACCCAAGCACCATATTCACAAAAAAGTCCCGCTCGTCCCAACAGCGCCATTCTTTGGAGGAGGCATATTCTTTCCTTGCCTCCAACATTGATAGCAAGGGAGAGGATCCCACTTTTCTTTACTTTTCCAATGCTTCATCCTCTTTCCTCTTCTCGTCTTCCTCCTCTGGTCCTGCGGAGCCGCCACAGGACAGAAGATGAGGCAGCGCCCACCATTCCAGAAGATGAAGATGAAGCAGCGCCCACCATTCCGGAAGATGAACCAGCGTGCCCCACTGTGGACCCATTATGGACCTCGCCGCCCCAAAATTATGATCCACTGTGTTAGGTGTCGAGGTCCCGCTTCTGCACAATCGCGAGGGAATGGGGAATCGCGAGCAATCTCCGCTGCGGTCTCCCATTCTTATCCAGCCGCAGTGGAGTCTGCTCAGCAGAGACGTCGGTCCCAGCGTCTTGCTCAGTCTCACTCTGTACAAAGAGTTACTGCTGCTTTTCCTGCTTCTGCCATTGAAGTCAGTGTTGGGCAGCGGCGAGCAGATGCTTTTGGGGCTAAGTCCTGCTTTTCTCTTTCTGAGCATGCCCAGGGCAAGATCTCCCATTGGAGATCGAGGGTCACATGCTCAGGTACTGCAGCACATCCCATTGGTCCTCCAGGAAGGTCCTGAAAGGGCAAAACTTTGGTAGCAGCTTCCCATTGGTCCTTTATTGGAAGGTCCTGAACGTGCTGCAACTATATAAGCTGCGCATGACCGCACGGCCATGCGCTAGTGTACATTTGTAAATGTGTGTGTGTTGTGAGTGAAAGTTGCTCTTTAAATAACCCTCCCTATTGGATGACTGTTCGCGGAAGGTGTATGTTTGCTATCTAGCGCCCGACTTAGCCATCAGCACGTAAACACACAATACAGCGTCTTATTGCTGTGACCGCCAGTGCGGCGCCTTGTGCTTTCACAGCGCTTTCCTGACCCAAGCCTGGGTGGTTAGTGGCGTTCGCCAGTGCGGCACTGCATGCACTCTCGTGCTTCTATTGCTGTCACTCTGACACCTCAGTAGCGGTGTCGAGCGCATGAGGTCTATGTACTCAAATCCTGTGTCTTGGGATTGAGTTCTGAGACTCGTTGCTTGCGCTCTTGGTGCGGTACCACGGCCCTGTGACGTAACAGGGTTCGCTTCCTTCACACAGGGTGAGGTTAGCCCATGTGTGTATTCACTTTGTACCGCCATATAGTCTGTCATTACTTGGCAGCAGGTTCCATCTCTGCACGGTGGACCCCGGGCTGCGAACGCACCATACTCTATCTGTCTTATTATTTGGTGCGTTCCACTAGCCCTAACATTACACTAGCGCCAGGGTCTGGCTAGTAATGACGGACAAACAGCAATCCTTGCGGTATATCCAGCAGCTGGAGGGTAGGTTGGCGGCTCTCGAGAGCTCAACCTCAGCTGTGGATGTTACCGCAGTTGCTGTACAGGCTGCTAGCATGGCTGCAGCAACCTTGTCCATTGCCACCCCTGTTCCGACATTATCTCGCCTCCCGCTGCCAGAAAAATTTTCTGGTGATAGCAAATTTTGTAGGGGATTCATGAGTCAGTGCTCTATTCACCTCGAGCTCCTGGCTGCACGTTTTCCCACAGAGCGGGCTAAGGTGGGATTTATAGTGTCTCTCTTGTCGGACAGGGCTTTGGAATGGGCTACGCCGCTGTGGGAGCGTGGCGATCATGTGGTGCAGAGTGCTCCGCTGTTCCTGAGCACTCTGAAACAGGTCTTTTTAGGACCTCAAGTCACCCATGATACTGTGCTCCAACTGCTGGCATTAACTCAGGGTGAGTCCTTGGTCAGTCATTTTGCCGTCCAATTCCGCACTTTAGCTTCTGAGCTGGACTGGTCGGATAAAGCCCTTATCCCCATATTTTGGAGGGGCCTGGCTGATCACGTTAAGGACGCTCTGGCCACTAGGGAGATTCCTGCCACACTGGAGGAGTTAATAACTGTCTCCACTCAAATTGACCTCCGTTTTAACGAGCAGAGGTTAGAGCGAGCCCAGTGTAGGCAGAGGTTTCGGCTGGCTCCTACCTTCGCCAAACCTCTGGAATCTCCGGTCCTGGTTCCTGAGTCACATGAGGCCATGGAAGTGTCACAAGCGGGATCTAAGTCCCGGACCGCTTGTACACTCAAGGTCTGTCATGTTTGCCAGCAGTCAGGACATCTAGCCACCAGATGTCCTCAGCGGTCGAGGAAACGTCAGCGTCTAGTGGTAGTAGTAGGAGGTACACTAGACACGGCGACGTTTGCCTCTAAATTGTCCTTTAAGGGGACAATTATTATAGGCTCATTCTCCCACTTGGTAGAGCTCTGCGTGGATTCTGGGGCGGAGGGCAATTTTATGTCTTCTGCCTTCGCCCAACGTCACGCAATACCCCTGGTTATGCTAGCTCAACCAGTAACGGTACGAGTGGTGAATGGGTCGACACTGCCCTCACAGATAACACACCAGACCATCCCTTTTACTCTGTCCATGTCGCCATCTCATCAGGAGATTATATCTCTGCTCGTCACTCCTGAGGGAATTGATGAGGTCCTGTTGGGAATACCATGGCTACGGTACCACTCTCCTCATATCGAGTGGTCCTCAGGCAGAATTCTGGGATGGGGCGAATCTTGTGGGGGTAGGTGTCAGAGGGAGTGCGTTCAGGTTGCTATTACAGAGGTACCCGCAGATCTATCCTCTCTCCCCAAGCAGTATTGGTCTTATGCAGACGTGTTCTCCAAAAAGGCGGCGGAGATCCTTCCTCCCCATCGCCCCTATGACTGTCCTATTGATCTCTTGCCTGGTGCTGAGCCTCCCCGGGGTCGAGTCTATCCGTTATCTCTCCCGGAGACGGAGGCAATGTCACAGTACATCCAGGAAAATCTGGCAAGAGGATTCATTAGGAAGTCAGTGTCACCTGCTGGGGCAGGGTTCTTCTTCGTGCAGAAGAAGAATGGGGAATTGCGTCCATGCATAGACTACAGGGGTCTTAACGCCATCACCGTTAAGAATAAGTATCCTTTGCCCTTGATATCTGAGCTCTTCGATAGGCTTCGGGGAGCAAGGGTATTTACTAAATTAGATCTACGGGGTGCTTACAACCTGATTCGCATCCGTGAGGGGGACGAATGGAAGACGGCTTTTAACACCAGGGATGGGCACTATGAATATCTGGTGATGCCCTTCGGGCTCTGTAATGCCACAGCCGTTTTCCAAGACTTTGTGAACGATATCTTCCGGGATATGCTTTCCACCTCGGTCGTAGTCTATCTGGATGATATTCTCATCTACTCTCCAGATATTGACTCCCACCGGAGAGATGTTTGCAAAGTCTTCGACCTCCTACGGGCAAACTCCCTCTATGCCAAGTTGGAGAAGTGTATGTTCGAGCAGGAGTCCTTACCTTTCCTAGGCTACATCATCTCTGCCCAGGGATTGGCTATGGATCCTGCCAAACTACAGGCTGTGATGGACTGGCAGGAACCCCATTCTCTTAAAGCGGTGCAGCGCTTTATGGGGTTCATTAATTATTATCGCCAGTTCATTCCGCACTTCTCAACTTTGGTAGCTCCCTTGGTTGCCCTCACCAAGAAGGGGGCAAATCCCAAATTGTGGTCAGAGGAGGTCTCCAAGGCCTTTAACTCCATAAAGTCACACTTCGCTAGCGCTCCCATCCTGCATCGCCCTGATGTTGATAAGCCATTTATCATGGAGGTGGATGCCTCTTCTGTTGGTGCTGGAGCAGTCCTCTTCCAAAAGGATGCTCAAGGTCGGAAGCATCCTTGCTTCGTCTTTTCTAAGACCTTCTCACCAGCAGAGAAGAATTATTCCATCGGGGACAGGGAGTTGCTAGCCATGAAGTTGGCTTTCTCGGAGTGGAGACATCTCTTGGAGGGAGCACGTTTTCCCTTCCAAGTCTTCACAGACCATAAAAATTTGGTGTACCTGCAGACAGCCCAGCGGTTGAATTCTCGCCAGGCCAGATGGTCCTTATTCTTCTCCCGGTTTCATTTCACCCTCCATTTTCTTTCTGGGGAGAAGAACATTCGGACCGACGCTCTCTCTCGCTCCATTGTGTCATCTGCGGAGGAGGAAGAGGAGCCTCGGCTTATTGTCCCCACCGAGAGCTTGAGAACTGTGGCCCTAGTTTCGCTAGAGTCTGTGCCTCCAGGCAAGACTTTTGTACCATCCAGTTTGCGACCGGAGGTTCTCTCTTGGGCACACTCGTCCAGGGTGAGTTACTGGAGAGGACATACTGGTGGCCGCATATGGCTCGTGATGTCGCAGAATATGTTCGGGCGTGTGTCTCTTGCGCCAAAAACAAGTCCCCTCGGCAACGGCCAGCTGGTTTGCTTTACCCTCTGCCGGTGGCGGACAGGCCCTGGGAGATGGTCGGGATGGACTTTCCAAAATGGTGCACTTGGTGCCTCTTCCACGGCTACCTTCTGCACGGGTGTTGGCTGTCTTGTTCATCAAACATATCTTTCGCCTACACGGTATGCCAGACAAAATTGTTAGTGACCGGGGTCCCTAGTTTGCGTCTCGATTCTGGAGAGAGCTTTGTCGTCTACTCAGTATTGAGTTGAATCTCTCTTCGGCATATCATCCTGAGACGAATGGGTTGGTAGAGAGGGCCAACCAGACCTTGGTCACATATTTACGACATTTTGTTTCTGCCAGGCAGGATGACTGGGCATCCTTGCTACTATGGGCAGAGTTTGCGCTTAACAATGCCGTAGCCGACTCCACCGGTCAGACTCCATTCCTCCTAAATTACGGCCAGCATCCGCGTGTCCCTGTGCCCATGCCTGTGTCTTCTGCTGACTCCAGGGTGGCAGACTGGGCTGTGGAGGCACGGGACATTTGGGACTGCACTCAGGATGCCATTTGGGCCTCCAAGGAGAGAATGAGGTCCTCCGCCAATGCTCATCGGCGTCCCGCTCCGACCTTTGCTCCTGGCGACTTAGTGTGGCTCTCCGCCCGTAACATCAGGCTGCGTGTTGAGTCCACTAAGTTTGCACCTCGCTACTTGGGTCCCTTCAAGGTCCTTGAACAGGTTAACCCTGTGGTCTACCGTCTGGCCCTTCCTCCACGCTTGGGTATCACCGACACCTTTCATGTGTCCCTCTTGAAACCCGTATACATGTCCCGGTTTTCCGAGTCATCTGCCGGGATATCGGGTTCGTCTACGGACGATTACGAGGTGAACGCTATTTTGGGGTGCACGGTGGTACGTGGCAAAAAGTTCTATCTGGTGGATTGGAAGGGTTATGGCACAGAGGACAGGTCCTGGGAGCCTGCTGAAAACATTCGGGCCCCACAGCTCATTGCTGCCTTCGAGCATAGCGAGGCCCAAGGAGGGGGGGTCCTAGGAGGGGGGGTGTCGAATTCCCGCTTCTGCACAAGGGGAATCTCGAGCCATCTCCGCTGCGGTCTCCCATTCTTATCCAGCCGCAGTGGAGTCTGCTCAGCAGAGACGTCGGTCCCAGCGTCTTGCTCAGTCTCACTCTGTACAAAGAGTTACTGCTGCTTTTCCTGCTTCTGCCATTGAAGTCAGTGTTGGGCAGTCCTGCTTTTCTCTTTCTGAGCATGCCCAGGGCAAGATCTCCCATTGGAGATCGAGGGTCACATGCTCAGGTACTGCAGCACATCCCATTGGTCCTCCAGGAAGGTCCTGAAAGGGCAAAACTTTGGTAGCAGCTTCCCATTGGTCCTTTATTGGAAGGTCCTGAACGTGCTGCAACTATATAAGCTGCGCATGACCGCACGGCCATGCGCTAGTGTACATTTGTAAATGTGTGTGTGTTGTGAGTGAAAGTCTCTCTTTAAATAACCCTCCCTATTGGATGACTGTTCGCGGAAGGTGTATGTTTGCTATCTAGCGCCCGACTTAGCCATCAGCACGTAAACACACAATACAGCGTCTTATTGCTGTGACCGCCAGTGCGGCGCCTTGTGCTTTCACAGCGCTTTCCTGACCCAAGCCTGGGTGGTTAGTGGCGTTCGCCAGTGCGGCACTGCATGCACTCTCGTGCTTCTATTGCTGTCACTCTGACACCTCAGTAGCGGTGTCGAGCGCATGAGGTCTATGTACTCAAATCCTGTGTCTTGGGATTGAGTTCTGAGACTCGTTGCTTGCGCTCTTGGTGCGGTACCACGGCCCTGTGACGTAACAGGGTTCGCTTCCTTCACACAGGGTGAGGTTAGCCCATGTGTGTATTCACTTTGTACCGCCATATAGTCCGTCATTACTTGGCAGCAGGTTCCATCTCTGCACGGTGGACCCCGGTCTGCGAACGCACCATACTCTATCTGTCTTATTATTTGGTGCGTTCCGCTAACCCTAACACACTGATTCTTAATTTTGTGGCAGAATCAGGAATCATGTTTGACACCACCGGCCTCACAGAACTAGACTTTTTCAAAGTCTTTTTCTGAGGATTTTATTAACCTCATGGTGGAGAAAACTAATTTGTATGATCGTTCATTTTTGGAACAAAACCCGGGTTCATCATATTCTAACTGGTCTCCTGTAGATGCTGTTGAAATGATGCAGTTTTGGGGCCTGATCATCCAGATGGGGATCCTGAAGAAGCCAGAATTTCGGCAATATTGGAGTGTTGATATTTTACATAACACTCCAGTGTTCCGAATGGTCATGGCTCGGACGCGTTTTCAGGCCATCCATGAATTCCTGCATTATTCTGATAATGCACAGTGTCCCGCACGAGATGACCCCAACTTTGACCATCTGTTCAAAGTTCGGCCAGTCATCGAACACTTCAACAAAAAGTTTGCTGAAGTGTACGTGCCTCAAAGGGACATCTGCGTGGATGAGTCCTTAATTCATTTTAAGGGACGGCTCGGATTCCATCAGTACCTGCCCAGCAAGAGGGCCGGGTATGGAATCAAACTCTATAAGCTATGTGAGAGTACCTCAGGGTACACCTACAGCTTCATAGTATACGAAGGGAAGGACACCATGATCGAACCCCCTGAGTGTCCTGGGAAATGTTGGGAAAATTGTGTGGGATTTGGTGCACCCACTGCTGGATAAAGGTTATCACCTCTACACTAATAACTTTTACACCAGCATCCCACTCTTCAAATTCCTCTATGCGAGGTACCGCAGTCTGCGGTACTGTCCGCAAAAATCAAAGAGGCCTCCCGAAGACGCTACTTGGGAAGATGCTCAGAAAAAGTGAGAGCAAAGCCCAATGTAGCAACCACCTGCTGGTGGTCAAGTACAAAGACAAGAGAGAGGTCTTTCTCTTGACAATCATACACGGTGATGGCAGCGCCCTCAGCACTGTACGCTGTTCCTCTACAGAGGTCAGCAAACCAACCTGTGTACTGGTGTACAACAAAAACATGGGGGGTGTTGATCTCTCCGATCAGCTCCTCCAACCATACAGTGCTTTGAGAAACCCCAGGGTGTGGTACAAAAAGCTGGCCGTGCACATTGTACAAATGTCAATGCTCAACGCTTTCCTGCTGTCACGATGTGCACGCCACACCAATATTGTACCTTCATTTCCAGGATGTAGTGGTGAAGGCCCTGATATTTGGCACTCCAGTATTTGGCTCCAGAACTTCCAGAACTGAAGGTGCTCGTATTGTACCAGGTCAGCATTTTCCGGGGGTGGTCCCGCCAACTGGAAGAAAAGGTAAACCGCAAAAAAGTGCCGAGTGTGTTACAAAAGGGGAATACGCAACGACACCACTTATCAATGCGATATCTGCCCCGAAAAACCTGGCATGTGTATGAAGAATTGCTTCAAATTGTACCACACCTCCATGCACTACTAATTTACTTTACAGGAAACAGATTAGTTCCAAAGGGGGCACGTCTAGATAAGTTCCTTGGGGGTCTAGTTTTCAAAATGATGTCATTTGTGGGTTTTTTTCCTGTTTAGGCAGATCAGGGGCTCTGCAAACGGAGCATGACCATTCCATGTGTCTGCACTCCAAAACACCCAAACAGTAGTTTTATCCCACTATGGGGTACCTGCATACTCAGGACAAATTGGACAACTTTTGATGTCCAATTTCTCCTGTTACCCTTGGGAAAATAAATAAATATATATATATATATATATATATATATATATATATATATATATATATATAATTTTTTTTTTTTTTTATTCCCGGGCATTGTAAACAATTTTTGGGGTCCAATTTCTCCTGTTACCCTTGGGAAAATAAAAAATTGGGGAATAAAAGATCATTTTTGTGAGGAAAAAAAATATTTTTTTTTTCATGCCCAGGCATTATAAACTTTAGTGAAACACTGGGGGGTTTCAAAGTTCTCACCACACACCTAGTTTCCAAAATGAGGTCACTTGTGGAGGGTTCTACTGTTTAGACACATCAGGGGCTCTGCAAACGGAACATGATGGCGGCAGAACATTCCATCAAAGCCTGCATTCCAAACATCACTACTTCCCTTCCGAGCCCTGACGTGTGCCCAAACAGCAGTTTTCTCCCACATATGGGGTACCAGCGTACTCAGGACAAATTGGACAACTTTTGATGTCCAATTTCTCCTGTTACCCTTGGGAAAATAAATATATATATATATATATATATATATATATATATATATATATATATATATATATATATATATTTATTTATTTTTATGCCCGGGCATTGTAAACTTTAGTGAAGCACTTGGGGGTTCAAAGTGCTCATCACAAATCTACATAAGTTCCTTAGGGGGTCTAGTTTCCAAAATGGGGTCACATGTGTGGGATTTCCAATGTTTAGGCACATTAGTGGCTCGTCAAACACGACATGGCGTCTGATCGCAATTCCAGTCAATTTTAGGTTGAAAAAAATCAAACGGTGCCCCTTCCCTTCCAAGCCCTGCTGTGTGCCCAAACACCCCCACATATGGGGTATTAGCATACTCAGGACAAATTAGACAACAGCTTTCGGGGTCCAATTTCTCATGTTACCTTGGGGAAAATAAAAAATTGGGAACTAAACCATCATGCTTGTGGAAAAAATATGATTTTTTATTTTCATGCCTGGGCATTATAAACTTCTGTGATGCCCTTGAGGGTTCAAAGTTCTCATAACACATCTAAATAAGTTCCTTAGGGGGGTTTCCAAAATGGGGTCACTTGTGGGGGTTTTCCACTGTTTAAGCACATCAGGGGCTCCTCAAACGCGACATGGCGTCCGATCGCAATTCCAGCCAATTTTAGGTTGAACAAAATCAAACGACGCTCCTTCCCTTCCGAGCCCTGCCGTGCGCCCAAACAGTGGTTTTCCCCCACATATGGGGTATCAGCATACTCAGGACAAATTGGACAACAACTTTTCGATTCCAATTTCTCCTGTTACCCTTGGGAAAATAAAATAAAAAATGTTACTAAAAGATCATTTTTGTGACTGAAAAGTTAAATGTTCATTTTTTTCTTCCACGTTGCTTCTGCTCCTATGAAACACCTGAAGGGTTAATAAACTTCTTGAATGTGGTTTTGAGCAGCTGGATTTTTTAGAATGGTGTCACTTTTGGGTATTTTCTGCCATATAGACCCCTAAATGTGACTTCAAATGTGAGGTGGTCCCTAAAAGATGGTTTTGTAAATTGTGTTGTAAAAATGAGAAATCGCTGGTCAACTTTTAACCCTTATAACTTCCTAACTAAAAAAAAAAAAATGTTTCCAAAATTGTTCTGATGTAAAGTAGACTTGTGGGAAATGTTATTTATTAACTATATTGTGTGACATATTTCTCTGTTTTATGGGCATAAAAATTCAAAATTTGAAAATTGCTAAATTTTCCACATTTTTGCCAAATTTCCATTTTTTACACACAATATGGCCTCACAGCTGTAAAAAACGATGTCGGGTCACTATGACCCAAACACAACAAGTGTAACTTTTTTCGTGTAGAAAAAGTAAACGAAAAAAAAAAAAAAAAAATACTCATAGGTAGGTCCCCCCAAATGAGGAAAAGTCAAGGAGTCTCAAGTTTTAGAGACTTACAGAAAAAAATCTACAGGGCCGCAAAAAGTCTGTTCGGGTCACTATGACCCGAACAGAACAGCAGGGTTAACATGCAAACCACCCTTGGGGGTTAAGGGGTTAAAAAAAATGTCTCACACCACTAAAGTGGAATCCATTTCCAGAGTAGAAACAGTATAATAGACTTCTGACACACCTACTACAGCAACCGACTAGATAGAGATCCAATTAGGAGTCTTCATATTTCAAAAAAATATTGTCACACACCACTAAAGTGGCATCAATTTCCTCAGAGTAGAAACCGTATAATAGACCTCTGACACACCTTACACCACAGACAATAAAACCAGAAGGAGACCCAACTTTGAGTCTCCATGTTAAAAAAAAACTTTTTCTCACACTACTAAAGTGGAATCAATTTCCACAGAGTAGAAACAGTATAATAGACCTCTGACACACCTTCTACTACAGCAATCGACTAGATGGAGATCCAATTAGGAGTCTCCACATTTCAAAAAATAATTGTCACACACCACTAGAGTGGCATCAATTTCCTGAGAGTAGAAACAGTTTAATAGGCCTCTGACACAGCTTTGAATGCAGGTAACCCACCAGATGAAGACCCAACTTGGAGTCTCCAACAGCTCTTCCACTACAGTCAACCCACCAGATGGAGGCACAACTTTGGTTCTCCACATTTAAAAATAAATATTATCACACACCATTAGAGTGGCATCAATTTCCATAGAGCAGAAATAGTATAATGGTCCTCTGACATCCCTTCCACTACAGGCAAGCCACCAGATAGAAACACAACTTGGAGTTTCCACTTTAAAAAAAATATTGTCGCACACCAGTAAAGTGGCATCAATTTTTACAATGTAGAAACAGTATAATAGGCCTCTGCCATCCCTTCCACTAGAGGCAACCCTCTAGATGAAGACTAAACTTGGAGTCACCACATTTCCAATACACTCCCTGACAAAAGTTATGTCGCTTATCCATGTTATGTAAATAAAAGCTTATAACCTGATGTTAAATTCATCCATTGGTTGTATAAATTATTCTTTTGACAGCTGAAACCCTCCGAAATGTGGTTTAGGTTAAGAAAATAAATTGGCATCAATAAAAAAATATTGATCAGTTAATGGACACAGAATGGTCAGATTTTGGCAAGACAAAAGTTTTGTCGCCTGGTCATATAATGCACCCAGTTATTCTCACACAGCACTAAAGTGGCATCAATTTACATAAAGTTGAAACAGTATAATAGGCCTCTGACACACATTCTACTACAGACAACCCACAAGATGGAGACACAACTTGGAGTCTCCACATTTCAAAAAAATATTGTCACACACCACTAAAGTGGCATCAATTTCCACAGAGTCGAAACAGTATAATAGGCCTCTGACCAGGGCGTGTTGCAGGTTTTCATGGATCCTGGACAAGTCATGATGCACAGATATGGGAGACTAATATAGGTATAGTACAAAGCCAAAGATTTCACTTCTTACTTTACATGAGTGATATCTATTGTAAATTCTACAATAGGTCAGAAACACAGCAGTATAGTCCTTCATACAGTATTATGGGCACCACAAAACTGCTCCATGCAGAATAATGAGCCCCATATGTTACTCCATGCAGTATTATGTGGGCACCACATATTGCTTCATACAGAATAATGAGCCCCATATATTGTTCCATACAGTATAATGTACGCCACATATATTGCATCAAACAGTGTAATGGGCCCCGTATAATGCTCCATAAAGAATAATGAGCACCATATATTGTTCTAAACAGTATAATGAGACCCATATAATGATCCATACAGTATAACGAGTCCCATATATTGTTCCATACATTATAATGCGCCCCATATATTGCGCTATACATAATGGGCCCCATATTATGCTTCATACAGTATATGATGGGCCCTATACAGTATAATAAGCCCCATATAAGGTTCCATACATAATGAGCCCAATTTAATGCTCCATACAGTTTATAATGGGCCCCATGTATTGCTCTATAAAGCAGATTGGGCCCCATGTAATGCTCCAGTATATGATAGCCTCCTATATTACTCCAAATATAATGCGTCCCATATAATGTTGCATACAGTACATGATGGGCCCCATACAGTATAATGAGCCCCATATACTGCTCCATACAGCATATTGAGTCCCATATAATGTTCTATACATAATGAGGCCCATTTAATGCTCTATATAGTTTATGATGGGCCCCATATAATGTTCCATACAAAATAGGCCCCATATAATGATCCATACAGTTTGTGATGGGCCCTATATATTGCTCCATACAGAATAGGCCCCATAAAATGCTCCATACAGTATACGATGGGATCCACATAATGCTGTAGTATATGATGGGCCCCATAAGATGCTCCATATATAATTGGCCCAATAAGATGCCCCATATATAATGGGCCTCATATGATCACCATAAATAATGGGTTCCATATAATGCTCCTTATATAATGGGCTCCATATGATGCTCCATATATAATGGGCCCCATATGATGCTTCATATATAATGCGCCTCATATGATGCTCCATATATAGTATGCTCCATATATAGTGGGCCCCATATGATGCTTCAATATATGTTGAGCCCCATAGGATGCTCCATATATAATGGGCCCCATAAGATGCTCCTTATATAATGGGCCCAATATAATACTCCATATATAATTGGCCCAATATGATACTCTAGTATATGATGAGCCCCATAAGATACTCCATATATAATGGGCCGAAAAGATGCTCCATATATAATGGGCTCCATATGATGCTCCATATATAGTGGGCCCCATAAGATGCTCCATTTATAATGGGCCTCATATGATGAACTCTATATATTGCTCCAAACATTGAAAAAATTAAATACTCACCTCTCCTCACTGCTCTGCTCCAGAATCCTCAGAGTCAGCATCTTCTGGCTCTCAGCACTGACTGTTCAGGCAGAGGACGCCCACTAGTTGTGTCATCATGCCCTCTGACCTGAAACATTTCAGTTAGAGGACTCAGAAACTGTCACAATGGAGGAACGTGGAGAGGTAAGTGTCACAAGTACCAGGTGCCTTGAGCAAGCGGGGCGGTCCACTCACAAGCCCCACCACTGGCACAGGCACTGAAAAACCATAGCACTGGTGTCTCCAATGGCTAGTGTCCCCCCGGCTGCTCAGGACCCTGGCACTTGCCCGAGGCTCCAGGTGCTGACGCCGGCCCTGCCTCGGACACACTTTCCACTACAGGCAACCTGTTGTGAATTCTGTGGCTGAATTCACTCCTGTGGTCACAAGTGGTACTGCAGCTTCTGAGCTTCCTCCCTCAGGTGTTCTGGTGAGCTCGTTAACTGCTTCATTACTTAACTCCGCCTGATGCTGCTATCCTTGCTCCTTGTCAATGTTTCAGTGTTGGATCTGAGCTTCTCCTGATTGTTCCTGTGACCTGCTGCTCTGTATAGCTAAGTGCTTTTTGCTTTTTTTTTGTTGCTTTTTTCTGTCCAGCTTGTCTTTTGTTTTGCTGGAAGCTCTGAGACGCAAAGGGTGTACCGCCGTGCCGTTAGTTCGGCACGGTGGGTTTTTTTTGCCCCCTTTGCGTGGTTTTGCTTTAGGGTTTTTTGTAGACTGCAAAGTTCGCTTTACTGTCCTCGCTCTGTCCTAGAATATCGGGCCCCACTTTGCTGAATCTATTTCATCCCTACGTTTTGTCTTTTCATCTTACTCACAGTCATTATATGTAGGGGGCTGCCTTTTCCTTTGGGGAATTTCTCTGGGGCAAGTCAGGCCTATTTTTCTATCTTCAGGCTAGCTAGTTTCTTAGGCTGTGCCGAGTTGCCTAGGTAGTTGTTAGGCGCAATCCACAGCCGCTTTTAGTTGTGTTTAGGATAGGATCAGGTGTGCAGTCTACAGAGTTTCCACGTCTCAGAGCTCGTTCTTGTATTTTTGGGTATTTGTCAGATCACTGTGTGCGCTCTGATCGCTAAGCACACTGTGTTTCTGGATTGCCTTCATAACACCTGTCATTAGCAAACATAACAGCAACCCACCAGAGGAAGTCCCAACTTGGAGTGTCCACATTTCAAAATATTGTTTATAACATCAACAGCAGTAGCAACAGCAGGCACAGAAGCAATGACAAAGGTGGCACAGACAAGACTAATGCATGACACTAAAAATGACACCCTTGCCTAGTCTGCCCAGTCTGAGACTGGAGTGCTAAAGTCATTGGAGATCCATGATTTGTTCATTTTAATGAAAGGAGGTCTAATTTTCAGGAGACAGCCAGATCTGCTTATCTGTCACGACACCACCAGCAGCCCTGAAGACACGTTCTGAAAGAATGCTGGCTGCCAGGTATGATAAATCCTCCAAGGTGTGACAGCCAAACTCAAGCCACTCTTTCAATTTTGAAGACTAAAATGTGAAAGGGTCCACATTTTCCCTGATGGCATTTATATTGAGCTCAAGATACTCATGCACCATCCTCTCTTGTCATTCACAACGTGTCAGACTTACACTCTGTTCTGCTGGTGCAAGGTCTGGTCTAAAAAAGTACGAAAAAACTCACAGAAATTGCTTATGCCACTTACACTGTGTTAGGGCTAGTGGAATGCACCGAGTATAGACAGGTAGCTACAAGGTGCGTTCGCAGCCCAGGGTCAACCATGCAGAGATATCTGCTGCAAAGTAGCGGCGGATAAACTCTGAGCTCACAAGTGGGTTAAGCTTCACCCCATGTGAACTGGAAGCGATCTCTGGTGGGTGCATCACAGAGTCGTGCTGTAAACAAAACTGTTACCCTAACCAGGGTTGTGCTTGCTCTGGAACTCTTCTGTTCTAACCGCACACATGAAAGAACCAGATGCTAAGCCAAGGCTAATTGCCCCCACTGACGTTAACTGCCTGCCTGAGTGTACAGTCCCAAAGCTACAGCCTCACACAACATATATATAAAGTGGTATAGTATCCACTGGCATAAGCCAAACACATTAGATACTAGCGCATGGCCATGCGGCCATGCGAACCTTTTATAGTTGCAGCTATTCATGAACTTCCTGGTGGACCTATAAGAGATGCTACAGGGCCTGAGTGTGTGAGCCCCGACCTCCAATGAGAGGTCCTCCCATGGGCATGCTCAGTGCGTGAAATGCAGGACTTAGTCCCAGAAAAGCCTGCTCGACGCTGACCAGTGCTGGCTACTAGAGTTGAGCGACTTTTACTTTTTTAGGATCGAGTCGGGTTTCGCGAAACCCGACTTTGTCAAAAGTTGGGTCGGTTGAAATCGGACGATTATTTCAAAAAGTCGGGGGCCGACCGAAACACGAAACCCAATGCAAATCAATGGGGAATCAAAGTCGGCAGTGAGTGGAGGACAGGAAACCACCTACAGTGCCCATCTTAATGCCAAAAACATCAATTCTTATTACTGAAGCTTGTCAATCTTAATTTACTTTATAATAATAGTTAGGCATTGAAAACTGGGGGTCATTTGGCTAAAGTTGTGGGGGGTAGGGCTGGCTCAAGATTTTCGTGGGCCAAGGAAACGCGGAATACGTCACAGCGGTGGAGCAGGGAGAGGTAAGTATTTCAACTTTGCAAGTGCTGTGATCCTGAGCAAGCAGTGGGGGCCCACTTGTTGGCATTGGCACTGGCACAGGGTCCCTCATAGTACGGCGCTGTGTTTGACGAAGGGTGGCGCCTCCCACCGGCAGAGACACTTTTGCGTACTATGAGGGGCCCTGTGCCAGTGACGTCACCAATGAGTATGCCCCCCACCTGATGAAGGAACCTGCACTTTCATCTGCACCTTCCTCTATGTCCCCGTGTAAGGTGGTATAGTATGCGGGAAGGGGAACCTGACTTTCAGCAGGGTCAGATTCTGGCTGTGTACAGTAGAGTGCAAGGGGAATGTATTGGTCTGGGTCAATGTACCAGCAGACTCATCTAGCAGTGGCTGGCCAATGGGCAGGATGAGGAGGAAATACAGATATAGGCCCAAATAGGAAAGTAGGCTAAATCCAGTTCAAAATTGGTAACAGGACTAAACAGGCGGCATAGCTTTGTTCAGTGGAGGACAACTGTAATGGCGGGCAGACACAGTTAGTAGGCCCAAATAAGTAAGTAGGCTAAATGCAGTTCAAAATTGGTAACAGGACTAAACAGGTGGTATAGCTTTGTTCAGAGGAGGGCAATTTTAATGAGTGGCGAAGACACAGTTAGTAGGCCCAAAATAAAAAAGTAGGCTAAATGCAGTTCAAAATTGGTAACAGGACTAAACAGGCGGCATAGCTAGGTACTGGGGTGGGCTCCTCTGCTGAGTAGCAGACAGTGGTAGTAGGCGCAAAGTATTAACTGGTCTAAATGGAGGCCAGGGCCCCTGTATATTTTTACTATCATCTATCATTTCAACAAATTTGTATTGGCAGTGCCATTGAAGGATTTAACAGCACAGACTACACAGTGGTGGAGCAGGGAGAGGTAAGTATTGCAAGTGGTAGAGCACTTTTCGAGCTGGGGGGAACACTCTCTCGTGGGCAGCGGTACTGGCGCAGGGCCCCTCATATTACGACGGTGTGTCTGACGTTGGTTGTGCACCACCACCGTCAGAGTCACTTCATTGTACTATGAGGGACCCTGTGCCAGTGCCGTCACCCAAGAGAGGGCGCACCCACCTGTCCAGGCAAACGGCACTCGCACGGGTGCTTGCGCTAGGTGGTGACCATGGCCCTGTGGTGGGAGTCAGCCCATTTAGGGAGGTGTAAAAATGGCCTATAGTGGATATTCAGCAGCTGCAAATGGCGGAATTAGAGAAGTCAGTAAGTGGAGGCCAAAAGCAAGACATTTTTCAGGCAAGCTACGTGTCAGCAGGAGAAGGTGGGGCAAAATAATTTGAAATCCATGATTGGTTCATTTTAATGAAGGTTAGATCATCAACATTCTGGGTAGCCAGACGTGTCCTTTTTTCGGTCAGTATTGAACCAGCAGCACTGAAGACTCTTTCTGATAGCACACTAGAAGCAGGGCAAGCAAGTTCCTGTAATGCATATTCTGCCAATTCAGGCCAGGTGTCTACTCTATTTTAGATGCCCAGTAATCAAAGGGGAATGACCTGTGAGGGAGAACATCAATAAGGGAGGGAAAGTAGTTCGTAACCATACTGGACAAATGCTGTCTCCTGTCACTTTGAATCGATGCAGCAGTACCTGTCATGTCAGAGGTCATTGCGAAATCACTCCACAACCTGGTCATAAAACCCCTCTGCCCAACGCCACTTCGGATTTGTGCACCTCTAACACCTCTGCCATGTTACTCCCTATGGCTCGTGTGAGAACCATCACCGCCGCTGTGTGCTGGGAATGCCTGAACCAAATGGTTTACAAGAGTTGGTTGTTTAGTAGCCAATATTTGCTCAAGGTTCTCATGTGGCATAATATTTTGTAATGTTCCTTTATGTCGTGGATCCAGGAGGCGGGCCAACCAGTGATAATGCAGGGGTTTCTTTTTAGGATACGCAAGACATACGCCATGTGGGACAATGTTCCAGGTGTCAATTCACTGCTTGTGCTGGGTTGAGGAGCACTTTCTTGCAAATCAACATCACTTGCATCCCGCAAAAACCCTGTACCTGACCTTGCAATGCCACCAGTTTCTATTGCCCCCTGAGAAGCATCCTCCTCCCATAAATATTCATCCCCATCATCCTCCTCCTCCTCCTCTTCGTCCACCACCTCGTCCAGGAGAGTTCCCTGAGCAGACAATGGCTGACTGTCATCAAGGCTTCACTCCTCCTCGGCTGCAGACGCCAGCTCCTTAATATGCGTCAAACTCTGCATCAGCAGACGCATTAGTGGGATGCTCATGTTTATGATGGTGTCGTCTGCACTTACCAGCCGTGTGCATTCCTCAAAACACTGAAGGACTTGACAGAGGTTTTGGAGCTTGGACCACTGCACACCAGACAACTCCATGTCTGCCATCCAACTGCCTGCCCATATATGTGTATCCTCCCACAAATTAATTACAGCACGCCTCTGTTCGCACAGCCTCTGAACCAAGTGCAGTGTGGAGTTCCACCTTGTTGCAATGTCGATTATTAGGCAGTGCTGGGGAAGATTCAGTGATCGCTGATGGTTCAGCATACGGCTGGAGTGAACGGGCAACCGGCGGATGTGCGAGCAAAGTCTTCACACCTTCAGGAGCAGGGCTGATAACTCCAGATAATTTTTCAAGAAGCACTGCACCACCAGGTTCAAGGTGTGAGCCAGGCAAGGTATGTGTTTAAGTTCTGAAAGGGCTATGGCAGCCATAAAATTCCTTCCGTTATCACTGACTAGCTTGCCTGCCTCAAGATGTACACTGCCCAGCCATGACTGAGTTTGCTGTTGCAAGTACTCGGCCAGTACTTCCGTGGTGTGTCTGTTGTCGCCCAAACATTTCAGTTGTAGCACAGCCTGCTGACGCTTACCACTAGTTCGATAATGGGACACCTGGTGTGCAACACTGGCAGCTGCGGATGGAGTGGTCGTGCGACTGTGCTCTGTGGACGAGCTTTCGCTGGAGGAAGAGGAAGAGGAGGAGGGGTGGCGAACGCCTACAGCCAACTGTTTCCTAGACCGTGGGCTAGGCAGATCTGTCCCACTATGGCTGTCCCCTGTAGACCCTGCATCCACCACATTAACCCAGTGTGCTGTGATTGACACGTAACGTCCCTGGCCATGCCTACTGGTCCATGAATCTGTTGTGAGGTGCACCTTCCTACTGACTGACTGCCTCAGTGCATGGACAATGCGGTCTTTGACATGCTGTTGGAGGGCTGTGATGGCTTTTCTCGCAAAGAAGTGCTGACTGGGTAGGTCATAGCGTGGTACTGCGTAGGCAATCAGGTCTTTAAAAGCTTCGCTTTCAACAACCGGCAGGGCAGCATCTCTAGCGAGATTAGTCTATCAATGTGGGCGTTCAAACCCTGTGTACGCGGATGAGAGGATGAGTACTTTCTTTTCCTAATGAGAGTCTCTTGTAGGTTGAGCTAGACTGGAGAGGTGCATATGGTGGAACTAGCGGTGGTGGTGGTGGTGGACATGGCGGATTGAGAGAGGGTTGGTGATGGTATTCTCGATATTGGCCTACATACAGTGTTTCCTACCAATAACCGTGTGATTCCCTGACTGCTTTGGCCATGCGACGATACCTCCACATTTGCTGCTGGTGGTGTCCTAACCGGTGGGCTTACAGTGAGGGAAGCAATGTAGCATTGCTGACTACCTTCATTCTGAGCAGGTGCACCAACGGTACAGGACGTTTGGTAGTTAGTCCAGTCTTGTAAGTGCATGCTGGTTAAATGTCTAAGCATGCACGTTGTATTTAAATTTTGAAGATTTTTCCCCCTGCTAAAGGTCTTTGAGCATTTCTTACAGATAACTTTTGACTGATCATTCGGATCTTGGTTAAAAAATTGCCACACTACACTCTTCCTACTATGGAATACCTTTTCAGGCATTGCGCGCTGTGCTACTTTCACCGGATGGCCACGCTGTTCTAAATCTTTTTTGTTTTTGGCCAACGTTTTTGGCCTGATACGGGCCTGCCAGATGACAGCTGTTGCGATGTAGATTGCTGCTGCGGATCAGCCACATCCGCTTCAGAGCTACTGGCAGCAGCACCCTCTTCACCCAATGGCTGCCAATCTGGGTCAATAACTGGGTCATCTATCACCTCCTCTTCAATGTCATGTGCACCTTCCTATGTGTCACCGTGTAAGGTGCTATAGCGTTCGAGACGGGGCAACATAGTCTCATCAGGGTCAGATTCTGGCTCAGTACACTGCGAGGGCAATGTAGTGATTTGAGTCAATGGAACAGCATAATAATCTAACTATGGCTGTGCATCAGGGCACTCCATGTCCGATTCACCTTGTAATGGCCAGTTAACAATTTCCCTTTCTAACCCAGGCACGGTATGTGTAAAGAGCTCCATGGAGTAACCTGTAGTGTCGCCTGACGCATTCTTCACTTTTGGTTTGGGTGAAGGACACAAGGAAACGTCTTGTTCCTGACCAGGAGCATCCACTGACGACTCGCTGCTTTTATATTTGGAACTTTCTGAAGAGGAGGCGAAAGAGCTAGAGGCTGAGTCAGCAAGGAAAGCCAAAACTTTTTCCTGCTGCTCAGGTTTTAAAAGCTGTTTTCCTACTCCCAGATAAGGGAGCCTTCGAGGCCTTGTGTAGCCAGATGATGACGCTGGCTTAACACCTCCAGCCTTAGGTGCTATTGTGCTTTTGCCACTACCACCAGATGCACCACCACCATCAGTACCAACTGGCAACCACTGCCCACGGCCTCTTCCACGAGACTTCCTCATTTTTTGTAAAATCTAACCAAAATAACAACCGTTATATGGTACTGTAAAACAAGGTAGAAGGTGTATATAAACTTGTTGAGAATTTAAATCTCCATTTTTTTTGGGAGACTGAACCAAAACCCAGGCCCTGTGCATAAAACAACACAATGTAAGTGGCAGAAAGTGGCTGGCTGATATACTACAAAATAACAGGACAGAAGTATATCCACTTTGTGAGAATTTGAATCTCACTTTTTTGGGGGGATTGTTGTGAATTCTGTTCTGGAGCTCCCTCCTGTGGTTGCTAATGATATTTTTGTGAGTTCTGCTCTTGGGCTCCCTCTGGTGGTTTCGAGTGGAACTGCTGCTCCTTTAGGGAGCTGTAGCAGCTGCCTTCACTAATCGCCTTGCCTGGGTTTGTTATTTAAACCTGCTCTGGGCTTTAGTCCATGCCTGCTGTCAATGTTCTTGGTTGGATTTGGTTCTTTCCTTGGAATTCTCATATGGCCAGTCCTTGTCTGCAAAAGATAAGTTTTTGCTAGTTTTTGTTTGTCCATTTGTTTGGACTCTATTGCTTTGCAAATATGTTTCTTTTTGTCCAGCTTGTCACTATGTGGTATTCAGGCTAGCTGGAAGCTCTGGGAAAGCAGTTTTGCCCCTCCACACCGTGAGTCGGTGTGGAGTTCATTTTTGTAAACTCTGCGTGGATTTTGTAGTTTTTATACTGACCGCACAGTATCCTTTTCTCTCTGTCTATCTAGTTTAGTATTGGCCTCCTTTGCTGAATTCTGATTTCATTTCTTTGTACGTCATTTCCCTCTCCATTCACAGTCAATATTTGTGGGGGGCTATCTTTCCTTTTCGGGTTTTCTCTGAGGCAAGATAGCTTTCTATTTCCTTCTTTAGGGGTAGTTATTTCTTAGGCTGTGAAGAGGTGTCTAGGGAGAGTCAGGAACTTCCCACGGCTATTTCTAGTGTTGTTGTTAGGATTAGGCACTGCGGTCAGTAGAGATACCACCTTCTCAGAGCTCGCTCCATGCTGCGTTTTAGCCACCAGGTCATATCAGTGTGGCCTCTTAACCACCAGGTCATAACAGGGGAGACTGAACCAAAACTCAGGCCCAGTGTATAAAACAACACAATGTAAGTGGCAGAAAGTGGCTGGAAGATATATGAAAAAATACAAGGACTGTACTACAATTTCAATCTCCCTACAATGATCTCAGGAAAAGTATGACAGCATTAAAAAGGACTGCTGCATTCAAAAGTGTGGACAAATAAACAAGATAACTGTGCAGAAAGGAGCAACAGGATTTTTGCTTTTAAAAAAGCAGTTGGTTTGCACAGCAGCATGCAAACAACTATGCAGCTATCAGGGAGCCTTACAAGGCAGCCTAATAAGCTACAGAGCTGATGCACAAAAATATAGCCTCCACTGTCCCTGGAAACAAATGGTGGTGTTGGACAGTGGAAATCGCTACAGCACAAGCAGTTTCGGGGATTAATCTTCCCTCCCTAACTATATCCCTTCTTCTGATGAAGCTGCAGCAACCTCTCACTATACTAACATCGGCAGAAGTAAGATGGCGGTCGGCATGCACGCCCCTTTATAGCCCCTGTGATGCCGCAGAAAGCAAGTCAATCACTGTCATGCTGTTCTCTAAGATCTTGGGGACTGAGACCTATGTCATCACGCTGCCCACACTCTACGTCCTCCTTCATTGGCTGAAAAATGGCGCTGAAAACGTCATACGAAACGCGACTTTGGCACGAAGATCGCCAACCTCATGGCTGATCCCACACTAGGATCGGGTCGGGTTTCATGAAACCCGACTTTGCGGAAAGATTTTTGAATTTGTCCGATCTGTTTAGATAAAACTCTAGTGCCTCTTGAAACTTATAATGTCTCCTATGTGCCACTTTGAAAGTATCATGCATGCCAGTAAAATGCAAGAATGATCTTTTAGTGCTCACTATATATTTAATATTGTCCCGAATGCCCCTAAAACCCACACTTTTTCCTTCCACTGAGCTTTCCATTAATATGCTTGGATACAGCACTCTGTGAACAGCCAGCTTCTTAGCAATGACCTTTTGTGGCTTACCCTCCTTGTGGAGTGTCAATGACTGCCTTCTGGACATCTGTCAAGTCAGCAGTCTTCCCCATGAAAGTCTTTGCAGGTGTTTTTTTAATTATTATTATTAATGACTTTGGGTTTTGTATTGGCTGTAAGCTATAATCATCAACATTAACAGAAATGAACACTTGATATAGATCAATCTGTTTGTAATGATACTAAATAATATGAGTTTCACTTTTTGTATTGAAGGAATGAAATAAATGAACTTTTTGATTATATTCTAATTTTGTGAGAGCACCTGTAGCACATTCTCATAGTTATTATAATAGTTAAAATAACTACAATAATATGTCAAATCTAAATCTATTTAAAAATGTAATTAAAATATGATAGATACTATGCCTTTAGGTTTTTCAGCATAGATTAACACAATTGCAACTTTTCAATGGTACTAAAAGAACACACTGTCATTTTCCCTGTCACAGATATATCAGTATCAGCAAGTGTCTTTTCCTGCTTGAATCAGTTTTTTTTTAATTTCCAGCATGTAAACCTCATCAAGCAATTAGAACATATTAAATTTCTTTGTGTTGTAACTGAAAGGTATAATTGCATCCACTTAATGTAACTACGCATGGAATGTAGAAAATATTATAGACATTTATTAATTATGCTTTAACATAATTAACTAATTTCCTGAGGCGCCTTTTTATGTCACAACAAAAGAAAATCAAATAGAGCATTTTCCTTTCTGTATAGTGCTTATAAAAAAATAGACAAAAGCTTTCAGGTGAATGTTTCAGCTAACTTTATAACACACATATATTATTCTTATGATATGGTGGGAGATTTCATTGGAAAGAGGGTGTAGCAATTTATTTCACTTAGTTCAGGATTTAAGGTGAATGCTGTGTGCGACTTTTAGCAAATCCTGAACAAGTTAAGGAAGCAGTTACTTGCCTCTAGGGAATCTCAGAACTGTTAGGGATGAGCGTACGTACTTGGTGATACTCGGTTATCACTCGAGTATCACGGTGCTCGGATGTGCTCGTTACTCGCCAAGCATTTGGCTGTGCTCTACTTAAAACTTGAATGCCCGCCCAACATTTTTGGCGCCTCTTATACAGCCACTAAGCATGTGAGGATTGCCTGTGCATCACAGTAATGCCATCTTGGTTGTGGAATTACTGTAATTGACTGGTCATGTGACATCATCAGGGGGTTAGCGCAGGAGCCGCCTGGCTTGGCACACTGATGCCATTGCACACATCTATGACACTTCATATTGGAGGGAGAGATTACTTGTCTAGCCCTGTGTGTGCACAGTTTAACGAATCAGAGGCCTGTAGTGTTCATACTGGTGCTGAAGCTGAACCATCATGCTAACAGCTAGAGATAAGCGAATACATTCAGCACCATTCGTTACTCGCATGAATAGGACAGTATTCGGACTATTCATTATTCAGCGATTAATTTGGTATTTGCCTCAGTATATTTGAATTACCCGCCCAGCATGTATGGCGCTTAATTTGCAGCCAATGAACATGCTTGCCAATCACAGTAATGCCCTAGCCATCTTTGGTGTGGCATGACTGTGATTGGCTGGTCATCCAGCATCATAGGGAATATTTAACCCCTTCACGCCACAGTCCTTTTTTGTTTTTGTGTTTTCGTTTTTCACTCCCCTTCTTCCCAGAGCCATCATTTTTTTTATTTTTCTGTCAATATGGCCATATGAGGGCTTGTTTTTTGCGGGACGACTTTGACTTTTGAATGACATCACTGGTTTTACCATCTCGTGTACTAGTGTGGTGAAATTGCAAAAAAAAAGTGCAATCCCACACTTGTTTTTTTGTTTGGCTTTTTCGCTAGGTTCACTAAATGCTAAAACTAACCTGCCATCATGATTCTCCAGGTCACTATGAGTTCACAGACATCAATCATGTCTAGGTTCTTTTTTATCTAAGTGGTGAAAAAAAATTCCAAACTTTGTTAAAAAAAATTGCGCCATTTTCCGAGACCCGTAGTGTCTACATTTTTCATGACCTTGGGTTGGGTGAGGGCTTATTTTTTGTGTACTGAGCTGATGTTTTTAATGATATCATGTTGGTGCAGATACGTTCTTTTGATCGCCTGTTATTGCATTTTAATGCAAAGTCGCGGGGACCAAAAAAATGTAATTCTGGTGTTTTTAATTTTTTTTTCGCCACGCCATTTAGTAATCAGGTTAATCCTTTCTTTTTTATTGATAGATCAAGCGATTCTGAACGCGGCGATACCAAATATGTCTATGTTTGATTTTTTTATTGTGTTATTTTGAATGGGGCACAAGGGGGGGATATGTGAAATTTTATATATATATTTTTTAGATTTTTAAACCTATTTTTCTTTAACTTTTGGCATGTTTCAATAGCCTCCATAGGAGGCAAAAGGTTGCCATAGCTCGATCGCCTCTGCTGCATAGAGGTGATGCTCAGATCACCTCTATGTAGCAGAATTAAAGCATTGCTATGAGCGCTGACCATAGGGTGGCAGTCATAACAATCCGGCATCAACAACCATAGAGCTCTCCTTGAGACCTGTGGTTGTCATGCCGATGAACCGTTGACCCCCGATCATGTGACGGGGGTTACCAATGTGCATATTTCCTGTATCACTGCCTGAAAGGCACGCTAAGTGCTGCTGTCAGAGTTTGACAGCAGCATTTCACTAGTTAATAGCTACAGGTGGATCAAGATTCCACCTGCCGCTATTGCGGGCACATGTCAGATGTACAAAACAGCTGACATGTCCTGGCTTTGATGTGGGCTCAGTGCCGGAGCCCACATCAAAGGGGGAGATATGACATGCGCTGTACTAGTACGGTGCATGTCGTGAAGGGGTTAATGGCTGCCGGCACCATCTTGCACACATTGCAGCCAGAAACAGCATAGGGAGAGCATAGTTTGAGCATAAGGAAAGTGAAAGTAGTGTAGGGAGAGTGACAGCAGTATATACTGAGCATTTATTCATTCCAAAAAGCTCTTTTAAGAGCTGGAAACTGTCAAGATTACTTTTCTTTGTTTGTTAGGTGGGGATCTGCATTACTCTGCATTTGCAGTGTTACAACAAAGCGATTGAAAAAAATCTTAGTTTTCTATTGTTCTAAAAATAGCCTATCTTTACCTAACAGTTGTTTACCTGGCACAATATGGGTACAGATAATCGTACGTGACAAATTGGCAGAGGCAATAATCTTCCTTACTCCACATTTGCAGTATGTCAGCAAAGGAATCGATAGGGAGTACAAGTTTCACCATTGCACAATGTGCCAAGTTTTTACAAAGTACAAAACATTAGCCACATGGGGTATACATACAGTACAGACCAAAAGTTTGGAAACACCTTCTCATTTAAAGATTTTTCTGTATTTTCATGACTATGAAAATTGTACATTCACACTGAAGGCATCAAAACTATAAATTATACATTTAACAAAAAAGTGTAAAACAACTGAAATTATGTCTTATATTCTAGGTTCTTCAAAATAGCCACCTTTTGCTTTAATGATTGCTTTGCATACCTTTGGGATTCTCTTGATGAGCTTCAAGAGGTAGTCACCAGGAATGGTCTTCCAACAATCTTGAAGGAGTTCCCAGAGATGCTTAGCACTTGTTGGCCCTTCTGCCTTTACTCTGCGGTCCAGCTCACCCCAAACCATCTCGATTGGGTTCAGGTCTGGTGACTGTGGAGGCCAGGTCATCTGGCGTAGCACCCCATCACTCTCCTTCTTGGTCAAATAGCCCTGGAGGTGTGTTTGGGATCATTGTCATGTTGAAAAATAAATGATGGTCCAACTAAACGCAAACCGGATGGAATAGTATGCCACTGCAAGATGCTGTGGTAACCATGCTGGTTCCGTATGCCTTCAATTTTGAGTAAATCCCCAAGAGTATCAAAACAAATACCTTAATTTCTAATTGATGAGGTAGATTTAAAACATAAAAATTTATTTAAATTGAGTTAAAACCATGACACAACTACAACAGATAACCACATATAACACACAACCGTGCTCTCTGCCCAGGCCCTGAACAGGGATACTATCACAAGCTCTACCTCACAGCAGAGGTTGGCACCCTAAATACAAAAATAATGAGATTGGCGCCCCCACTCGTTGACGGCTATCCCTATTGCTCCTACAATGTACCCTGACAAAGTGTCTTATGCTCACTGTCATTTATATCCAGCAGGAAAAATTAAGACAGGATAAAGGAGCGACTGAGTATAGATATATATTGCACAAATACGGCTCCTTGTGGCAGGGTGAGAGACACGGACTAAAACAGTGAGTGCAAAATCAAAAAGTGCTCGTGCTCAAACAAACAACTCACTAACTCTGTACCCTATTAATGTAAGTCCTGCCTAACTGTGGGGGTTGGCGCCCTACTGTACAGTGGATATGGTGCCCCCACTCACCGATGGCTTACCCTAACACACCCTTTTTCTACTTTTATTGATAATAGTCAGATGGGTGAACCACCACACAACATAAACATACAGTAGGCAGGACAAAAACCACAGCAATGAATTGCTGTAATCTTCAGCCGAAGATTACATTATACTGATAAACAACATAAGGGCAGAGAGTGAGGACCGATACTTATCAGAAAAAGATGACCAAAACGCCTCAACGCGTTTCACCTAAGCGGATCGGCACGGTGTAGCAGCCTTAGGTGAACACTGATGCGGCGGTGAGTGAGCTAATGGGCGTCATCATATGGAGACTGATGAATTATTCTAGAGTAGAAGGGGGGGGCAGCCATTATGACTGATTTAGTATCTTTGCATGCTTTTGCTGTCCAAGACTGACCACAGTATCATGGCGTCGCTAACTCTGGCTCTAATGTCCAGTGATTAGAACTCCGCCCAGAAACACGCCGCCATGCATAGGTACACATGTATATAAGAAAATTGGGTTTGATTCCATGCAGTATCTACATATCAAGGCCTCCTGATGATCCGCTTAGGTGAAACGCGTTGAGGCGTTTTGGTCATCTTTTTCTGATAAGTATCGGTCCTCACTCTCTGCCCTTATGTTGTTTATCAGTATAATGTAATCTGTTTATCAGCACGTATTGTTTATTAAATCCCCAAGAGTGTCACCGGCAAAGCTGCCCCACATCATCACACATCCTCCTCCATGCTTCATGGTGGGAGCCAGGCATGTAGAGTCCATCCGTTCACCTTTTCTGCGTCACACAAAGATCTGGTGGTTCAAATTTGGACTCATCAGACCAAAGCACAGATTTCCACTGGTCTAATGTCCATTCCTTGTGTTCTTTAGCCCAAACAAGTCTCTTCTGCTTGTTGCCTGTCCTTAGCAGTGGTTTCCTAGCAGCTATTTTACCATGAAGGCCTGCTGCACAAAGTCTCCTCTTAACAGTTGTTGTGGAGATGTGTCTGCTGCTAGAACTCTGTGTGGCATTGACCTGATCTCTAATCTGAGCTGCTGTTAACCTGCGATTTCTGAGGCTGGTGACTCGGATAAACTTATCCTCAGAAGCAGAGGTGACTCTTGGTCTTCCTTTCCTGGGATGGTCCTCATGTGAGCCAGTTTCTTTGTAGCGCTTGATAGTTTTTGCCACTGCAGTTGGGGACACTTTCAAAGTTTTCCCAATTTATCGGACTGACTGACCTTCATTTCTTAAAGTAATGATGGCCACTCGTTTTTCTTTACTTAGTTGCTTTTTTCTTGCCATAATACAAATTCTAACAGTCTATTCAGTAGGACTATCAGCTGTGTATCCACCAGACTTCTGCACAACACAACTGATGGTCCCAACCCCATTTATAAGGCAAGAAATCCCACTTATTAAACCTGACAGGGCACACCTGTGAAGTGAAAACCATTCCCGATGACTATCTCTTGAAGCTCATCAAGAGAATGCCAAGAGTGTGCAAAGCAATCATCAAAGCAAAAGGTGGCTACTTTGAAGAACCTAGAATATAAGACATAATTTCAGTTGTTTCACACTTTTTTGTTAAGTATATAATTCTACGTGTGTTAATTCATAGTTTTGATGCCTTCTGTGTGAATGTACAATTTTCATAGTCAGGAAAATACAGAAAAATCTTTAAATGAGAAGGTGTGTCCAAACTTTTGGTCTGTACTGTACATGACCACTAAGCACTTGTTGCAGGAGGAGGAAGAGGTGATTTTATGAACAAAATTGGTTTGGATGGTAAGGAATGGATGTCAACACAAGTTCCAAACAAAAACATTTGGGCTGCATTTACATTACGCTGCTGTCAACCATAGGGCTTACAAAGTTGGAGGAAATCCAGTCCTTGCTCAATTTTAGAAGAGTCAGCCTGAAGAAACAGAGGAATGGAAGCATGTGACCCAGAGAAGCAGGAGTATCACGAGCCAGTCAGCACCCATACTGCTCAGGAACCAGTACCAGGCTCTCACACAGGAGAACGACAAAGAAATACATGAAGATAAGACATTGCCACAAAGAACAACCTTGGATGCCATCAGAGTCCTCCAGGATGGAGAAAGAAAAATATTGTGAAGAAGAAATGGAAAGTTGTGGTCCAATGAATTACTCTTTTTAAAATTATTGAAATGTTAACACTTGTATAGTACTCCATTTTATATACTGTATATTCAATGTATGTATTTATTTATGTATTTAGATAATTTATTAATAAAATAATTGCAGAAAACGTAAATAAAAAATGAAAGTTATTTGAAAAGACATCATCACAAGTAATATATCACATACAGTATTGTATATGCTGAATAATGTCATAGTACATTTCATTTCTATCCATTCATTTATGATTCCTTTTATTTATGATTATGATTCCCATAGCTTTGCTGCAGTTTACCAGATGCCCAACTCCCAATGTGTTCAGTAGGTCTGGTTGTCATAGCAACAGCAGAGATATGTACAAAAGATGATGAATATCTCCCAAGAAGAAACAAAGCAAGTTCTGTGTCTAATATAGATATGATACCTGCTATTTACAAGGTATAATTTAGTTACATATATTATACACACAGTATATATACATATATATATATATATATATATATATATACATATATATATACTAGATGGTGGCCTGATTCTAACGCATCGAGTATTCTAGAATATACATGTCCACGTAGTGTATTGCGCAGCCCACATAGTATATTGCCCAACCACGTAGTATATTGCCCACCCACGTAGTATATTGCCCAGTCGCGTACTATATTGCCCAGCGAAGTAGTATATTGCCCAGCCATGTAGTATATTGCGCAGCCACGTAGTATATTGCCCAGTTACGTAGCATATTGCCCAGTCACGTAGTATATTGCACAGCGACGTAGTATACAGCATGAAGCCACGTAGTATACAGCACAGACACGTAGTATACTGCCCAGTCACGTAGTATATTGCCCAGTCACATAGTATATTGCCCAGCCACATAGTATATTGCCCAGTCACGTAGTATATTGCCCAGCCACGTAGTATATTGCCCAGTCACGTAGTATATTGCCCAGTCACGTAGTATATTGCCCAGTCACGTAGTATATTGCCCAGCCACGTAGTATATTGCCCAGTCACGTAGTATATTGCCCAGCCACATAGTATATTGCCCAGTCACGTAGTATATTGCACAGCGATGTAGTATACAGCACAGACACGTAGTATATTGCCCAGTCACGTAGTATATTGGCCAGTCATGTAGTATATTGCCCAGCCACATAGTATATTGCCCAGCCACGTATGTAACAGGTTAAAAAAGACTTAATATAAAAAATAAACATATACTCACCATCCGAGGGCCCCTTGTAGTCCTGGCGCCTGTGTGCGGTGCCAGCTTCTGGTCCCAGGGTTGGTATGAGTGCAGGACCTGTGATGACGTTGCGGTCACATGACCGTGATGTAATGGAAGGTCCTTCTCACACAGCATCCATGCCACCGGAACCTGCCGCATGCACTGCCTAGGAGAGGACGCGACGGCGGAGGGTGAGAATAACCTTTTATTATTATTATTATTATTATTATTTGTAACATTAGATCTTTTTACTATTGATGCTGCATATGCATCATCAATAGTAAAAAGTTGGTCACACAGGGTTAATAGCTGCGTTAATGGAGTGCGTTACACCGCGGTCCATTAACGCTAGCATTAACCCTGTGTGAGGGCTGACTGGAGGGGAGTATGTATGGAGCGGGCACTGACTGCGGGGAGGAAGGAGCCGCCAGTTTGCCGCCGGACTGTGCCCATCGCTGATTGGTCGTGACTGTTTTGCCGCGACCAATGAGCGACTTGGATTTCCATGACAGACAGAGGCGGCGACCAATGAATATCTGTGACAGAAAGACAGACAGACAGACGGAAGTGACCCTTAGACAATTATATAGTAGATATACTGTATGCATATACTGTACATATATAGCGCCACGATTATCATTTCATGATAAAATAATACTTAGATTTTTTACTAAAGTGGCCATGAACATGAAAGGAAAACATACTGTAGGTAAGCTTAGTAAAATAGTAAGTATTATGGTGGTAAACCCTAACGAAATGCAAAATAATACATTGGATAAAGTTCCAGCTTTTGTTGTAGAAAAATTTTAACTTCAAAATTATGAATGAACTGTTGTTAGGGGTCGAGTTCCCGCTTCTGCACAGGGGGAATCTCGAGCCACCTCCGCTGCGGTCTCCCATTCTTGTCCAGCCGCAGTGGAGTCTGCTCAGCAAAGACGTCGGTCTCAGCGTCTTGCTCATTCTCACTCTGTTCTGAGGGTTACTGTTGCTTCTCCAGTCTCTGCCATTAAAGTCAGTGCTGGTCAGCAGCGAGCGGACTTCTCTGGGACTAAGTCCTTGTCTGCACGTACTGAGCATGTCCAGGGTAAGGTCTCCTGTTGGAGATCGAGGGTCATGTGCTCAGGCTCTGCAGCACATTCCATTGGTTCTTTTGGCAGGTCTTGGAAGGGCAAAGGTACTGTAGCCACTTCCTGTGCTGCTGCTATATAAACTGTGCATGACCGCACGGCCATGCGCTAGTATTGTCTTACAATTGAATACGTGTGTTTGTTGTGAGTGCAAGTCATTCATTAAATACCCCTACCCTATTGTATGACTGTTCGCGTATGGAGTATGGCTGCTATCTAGCGCCCGACTAATCACTCACCGTGTCACACACGTATCAGCGTCTATTGCTGTGACCGCCAGTGCGGCGCCACGCGCCAGTAGTGCGCTTCCTGACCCACGTCTGGGTGCTTAGTGGTGCCTGCCAGCACGGCACAGTTCGCACTTCGGTGCTCTAATTATAAGAGTTGCCTAACACACCCTGTTGCGGTGTTGTGTCAGCAAGTGGTCTAATCGGACTTCAATCCTGTGTCTTGGGGTTGTGTTCGCTGACTCCTTGCTTGCACTCTTTAGTGCGGTATTGCGGACCTGTGGCTTTACCGGGTTCGCTTCCACCGCCATATTACGCTGCCATTTACTAGCAGCAGGTTTTTACCTGCACGGTGGACCCCGGACTGCGAACGCATCTATTACATCTTTCTTGGTGCGTTCCGCCAGTCCTAACAACTGTATTTTTTGCAAATAGTATATAATGCAATCCCCCTTCAGACTTCTTTACGAGTGGTATCCATGTATTTCACTTGTGCTTCTTGGAAACATGTCCAATTTGATTGAAGGGTCAGACCAAAATTGTCAATGCAAGTCTATGGGTCTGTGAAAAAAATTCAGACCGTACTCCCAGTTTCATTGACTGTCATAAACAAGTATGTGGAGAAACTTTTTTTCTACACATACGAAAAAAGCTGATAATAATAGGACCTCACTCTAATCAAATCTAGTCAGAGTCTGATCAAAATAATCAGTCCATACATGAGAAAAATAGACATCTGAATGAGGCCTAAGAGTTTAGCCCAAGAGTCAGCTTTTGCCCCAGGAATCACTTATAAGCAAACATATCAATGGAGGAGAAATTTACCCAGCTTCCACCTCGCAGTGGCCATTAAAAATATTACCGTACACGCTAGAGTATAAGCAGAGATTTTCAGCCCATTTTTTTAGACTGAAAGTGCCCTCCTCGGCTTATACTCGAGTCATTGTCACAGGAGGTCGTGGGGGAGGGGGAGCGGCAGGAGTGGAAGCTGTCACATCATACTCACCTGCTCGCGGCACGGTCTCTGCACTCCCCTGCTTCTCCGATGGTCTCCAGCACACGCAGCTCTTCCTTTGTTCAGCGGTCACGTGATACCGCTCATTAAAGTAATGAATATGGATGACACTCCACTTACATAGGCATGGAGTGCATATTCATTACTTTAATGAGCGGTACCATGTGACCGCTGAACACAGGAACAAGCTGCCGGTGCCAGAGACTATCTGAGAAGCAGAGACTGCACCAAAATGGGGTGAGTATGACGGGGGAGGGTGAGCCATGCAATATTTACCTGTCCCTCTTCCACCGCCGGGCTCTGTCGTCCACGTCCTCTGGCTGTGATGTTCAGGTCAGAGGACATGATGACTGGGTTAGTGCGTGCCCTCTGCCTGAACAGTCACTGCAGAGACCCGGAAGACACAGCGGCACATGGCGATGGAATGGGGGCAGGTGAATATTGCAAGTGCCAGTGTCCTGAGCCAGCAGCGACTGCCGCACCTGGCCCGCATAGCACGCCGGTATCCCTGCCTGCTCAGGACACCGGCACCAGATACCCAGTGACCAGAGGTGAGTATGTCATTTTTTTATCGCAGCAGCAGCAAACGGGGCATATTATTCTATGGAGCATCTTACGGGGCCATCAACCTTTGTGCATCATTATATGGGGCATAATAATCTGTGGAGCATCTTATGGGTCCATCAACCTTTATGGAGCAGCATATGGGGCATATTATTCTATGGAGCATTTTATGGGGCCATCAACCTTTGTGCAGCATTATATGGGGCATAATATTCTATGGAGCATCTTATGGGGCCATCAACCTTTGTGCAGCATTATATGGGGCATAATTTTCTATGGAGCATCTTATGGGGCCATGATTAATCTTTTATGCAGCATTATATGGGGCATATTTTAATATGGAGCATCTTATGGGGCCCATCATGAACTTTATGGAGCATGATATGGGGCGTATTTTGTATGGAGCATCTTATGGATATTCAAAAACATTTAACCTACTGATGTCTCAATTAATTTAACTTTTATTGGTATCTACAGTATTTTTATTTTTGAAATTTACCAGTAGCTGCTGCATTTCCCACCCTAAGCTTATACTCGAGTCAATAAGTTTTACCAGTTTTTTGTGGCAAAATTAGGGGTCTTGGCTTATACTCGGGTCAGCTTATACTCAATTATATACGGTATTTTCATTTAAAAAAGGAACGGTTAGAAGATTTGGGAATGTTTAGCTTGCAAAAGAGAAGACTGAGAGGAGATGTAATAGCTGTCTACAAATATTTGAAGGGATGCCACAGTGTAGAGGGATCATCATTATTCTCATTTGCACATGGAAAAAAACACAATAAGCAATGTAATGAAACTGAAAGGGAGAAGATACAGATTAGATATTAGAAAAAACTTTTAAACAGTGAGGTTGAGCAATGAGTGGAACAGGTTACCACTAGTGATGAGCGAACGTGCACCGAGCATTTCCGGGATTATTCGGCGGTAACTGCTTTCTCCACCCAGCATTTTTGGCGGACTTTAGAGACCCATTCACGTTGCAAGGATTGTCTGCCAGGCCATGAAACGCCACAGCCATCTTTGTTGTGGTCGTGCAGTGAATGGCTGGCCCGTACAGCATCATCCCGAGTATAAGAGACCTAAACGCCACCCTGCCTGCCACATTCCGGCATTCTGCTCCTGATTCAGCGAGGATAGGGAGAGCTGCTGCCGAGATAGGGTCATAATCATGCTTTTAATAATTACTGTAGGTCTGCATCTGCTAATTCCACAACTCCTGAGAAACCAACAGTCCTTTTTAGGGCTAATTCGTGGGTCCTGATATTGCAGCGCTAGGTAGGCAGGGCACAACATATCCACATCAGTGCAAGGCCTGCAGGCACTGTACGTGCGTATATGGCTCCCACTGCATCCCTACCAAAGCTCCATAACTGTCTGCTGCTGCAGCTTCTTTATTATATACCCAGTTGCATTTTTTTCCCAAAAATTCACCACAAAAAAACAAAAATATACAGTGTGTACTGTCAGACTGAGGCCTGTTTAAAAATCATAGTTTGTCAGGCATATGTAGCATAGTAGAGTGTGCTAGCCTTGTGCCACCATTTTTCTTGTGTGTTTTAAATTCACCCAAAAAGGCCTCATATATCTGCGTGCTCAAAGTTTGGGCATTTTAGGCCGTTTTGCCACTGTTTTTGCTGTCTGTTACTCTAATTATATACAGCACTATTTTGCATTTAAAAAAAAAACCAGGCCACATATTTTCCAGTGTGGTATTTCCGTGACAGCCCTCATATACCTGCGTGCTCAAAGTTTGGGCATTTTAGGCCGGTGGACTACTTTTTTTTGCTGTCTGATACTCTAGTTATATACAGCACTATTTAGCATAAAAAAATATAAAAAGGCCACATATTTGCTAGTGTGGTATTTCCGTGACAGCCCTCATATATCTGCGTGCTCCAAATTTGGGCATTGTAGGCTGGTGGACCACTTTTTTTGCTGTCTTTTACTCTAATTATATACAGCACTATTTAGCTTAAAAAAATATAAAAAAGCAACATATTTGCCGGTGTGGTATTTCCGTGAGAGCCCTCATATATCTGCATACTCCAAGTTTGGGCATTGTAGTCCGGTTTTCCACTGTTACTCTAATTATTTACAACACTATTTTGCATGAAAAATATAAAAAGGCCACATATTTGCCAGTGTGGTATTTCCATGACAGCCCTCATATACAGGTCCTTCTCAAAAAATTAGCATATAGTGTTAAATTTCATTATTTACCATAATGTAATGATTACAATTAAACTTTCATATATTATAGATTCATTATCCACCAACTGAAACTTGTCAGGTCTTTTATTGTTTTAATACTGATGATTTTGGCATACAACTCCTGATAACCCAAAAAACCTGTCTCAAAAAATTAGCATATTTCACCCATCCAATCAAATAAAAGTGTTTTTTAATAACAAACAAAAAAACCAACAAATAATAATGTTCAGTTATGCACTCAATACTTGGTCGGGAATCCTTTGGCAGAAATGACTGCTTCAATGCGGCGTGGCATGGAGGCAATCAGCCTGTGACACTGCTGAGATGTTATGGAGGCCCAGGATGCTTCGATAGCGGCCTTAAGCTCATCCAGAGTGTTGGGTCTTGCGTCTCTCAACTTTCTCTTCACAATATCCCACAGATTCTCTATGGGGTTCAGGTCAGGAGAGTTGGCAGGCCAATTGAGCACAGTAATACCATGGTCAGTAAACCATTTACCAGTGGTTTTGGCACTGTGAGCAGGTGCCAGGTCGTGCTGAAAAATGAAATCTTCATCTCCATAAAGCATTTCAGCCGATGGAAGCATGAAGTGCTCCAAAATCTCCTGATAGCTAGCTGCATTGACCCTGCCCTTGATGAAACACAGTGGACCAACACCATCACTGACTGTGGGTACTTGACACTGGACTTCAGGCATTTTGGCATTTCCTTCTCCCCAGTCTTCCTCCAGACTCTGGCACCTTGATTTCCGAATGACATGCAAAATTTGCTTTCATCAGAAAAAAGTACTTGGGACCACTTAGCAACAGTCCAGTGCTGCTTCTCTGTAGCCCAGGTCAGGCGCCTCTGCCGCTGTTTATGGTTCAAAAGTGGCTTTACCTGGGGAATGCGGCACCTGTAGCCCATTTCCTGCACACGCCTGTGCACGGTGGCTCTGGATGTTTCCACACCAGACTCAGTCCACTGCTTCCTCAGGTTCCCCAAGGTCTGGAATCGGTCCTTCTCCACAATCTTCCTCAGGGTCCGGTCTCCTCTTCTCGTTGTACAGCGTTTTCTGCCACATTGTTTCCTTCCAACAGACTTACCATTGAGGTGCCTTGATACAGCACTCTGGGAACAGCCTATTTGTTGAAAAATTTCTTTCTGGGTCTTACCCTCTTGCTTGAGGGTGTCAATGATGGCCTTCTTGACATCTGTCAGGTCGCTAGTCTTACCCATGATGGGGGTTTTGAGTAATGAACCAGGCAGGGAGTTTATAAAAGCCTCAGTTATCTTTTGCATGTGTTTAGAGTTAATTAGTTGATTCAGAAGATTAGGGTAATAGGTCGTTTAGAGAACCTTTTCTTGATATGCTAATTTTTTGAGACAGGTTTTTTGGGTTATCAGGAGTTGTATGCCAAAATCATCAGTATTAAAACAATAAAAGACCTGACAAATTTCAGTTGGTGGATAATGAATCTATAATATATGAAAGTTTAATTGTAATCATTACATTATGGTAAATAATGAAATTTAACACTATATGCTAATTTTTTGAGAAGGACCTGTATCTGCGTGCGCCAAGTTTGGGCATTGTAGGCCGGTTTCCCACTTATTTTTCTGTCGGTTACTCTTATTTACAGCACCATTTTGCATTAAAATAAAAATACAGGCGACATATTTGGCAGAGTGATAATTCGGTGACAGGCCTCATATATCTGCGTGCTCCAAGTTTGGGCATTTTAGGCCATTTTGCCACTGTTTTTGCTGCCTGTTATTCTAACTGTATACAGCCCTACTTTGCATTTTTTCAAAAACAGGCCACATATTTGGCAGTGTGGTATTTCCATGACAGGCTTCATATATCTGCGCGCTCCAAGTTTGGGCATTGTAGGCCGGTTTTCCACTGTTTTTGCTGTCTCTTACTCTACTTATATACAGCATTATTTTACGTTTAAAAAAATACAGGCCACATATTTGGCTGTGTGTTATCGCTATCAGACATCTCATGTATTTGTTGCCTACAAATTGTGGAAATTCAGGCCTACATTCACCTTTTTTTGCTGTCTGTTACCCTAGTTCGGTACACTGTTTTTAAACTAAAACAGTGTACCGAACTAGGGTAACAGACAGCAAAAAAAGAAGATGAAGGTGGTAGTAGTAGTTGGAGCATTTAACACAGTCATGAAGCAACCATAATAACTTGAAAGAGAAGTATATTTAACGAGATACCACACTGTTCGATATGTGACCAGTATTTTTAAATTTTTTAAACTAAAAATTTAAAAATACTGGTCACATATCGAACAGTGTGGTATCTCGTTAAATATACTTCTCTTTCAAGTTATTATGGTTGCTTCATGACTGTGTTAAATGCTCCAACTACTACTACCACCTTCATCTTCTGCCTAGAGGCAGTCACTACGCACATAGAAAGTCTGAGGAGCAGAGTGTGAACGCTTGGGCGGTGTTGTACTCTGTCTCTGTACTATGAAGGCGTTTGTTCCCACCAATAAAAGCGGTACTGCCAGAAAGCGAGGAGCCATGTTCACAGTAACCGCCAGAGAGCGAGGCACCGTGCGCTCCATGACCATGAGTACAGCGCACGTTCGCAGTAGAGAGAGACAGTTCATGCTCCGTGTTCAGCTTTGCAAAACAATAATGAAAGGGCACAGAGGAATGGCAGAGGATGGCAGGGCGATAGGAGGGTCTGAGAAAGCTCTCTCCGAACTTTGTCAGTGTTCCACTGCCTCTGCTGGATTAAAGTTGTGTCTCTCTCACCTGTACTCCTTGCTTGGCCAATGAACTATGACCTCTTCTGCAGCGTTTTCAGATGGGAATTTTTTTAATAATTCAGCAAGAAGGGCCCTATGGTCCTCCAACATTGTAGTACACCTGTCTGCCTCTGGAATAAGAGATTTAAAGTTCTACTTGTAGCGTGGGTCTAGGATTGTCAACAGTATGTATTGCCTGTCTCATAAAATTTTGAGAACGCAAGGGTGATGGGAAACGTAGTGCAACATAAACTCAGCCATGCGTGCAAGACTGCTAACAGTCGATACTTCCATGTCCTCACCAAGAGGACAACTGACCATGGTCTCCTCCTCCTCCTTGTCTTCAGGCCTCCATGAATTTTGACAAACCTCAGTAATATCATTGTAAATACATCACTGTAAATACATTCCCCTGTACTTTTTGTCTTCCCCACCTCATTGTAGATTGTAAGTTGTCACGTGCAGGTTTGGGTTTTTTTGCGGGTTAAATATTATCATTGTTACTTAATGTAGATTGTAAACTGTCACAAGCAGGGTAGTTTGATTTCTGTTTAATTATTGTATTGTTATCATTGTTACTTAGGGCTGTTGTGTTTGAAACTGAAAGTATGTTGACGCGATATAAATAACTATAAATATTAACGTTAGAACACAGAGAAGCAGGATGGAGATGTTAATTATGGCATCATTGCCGATCACCATCTTGGTGAATTCCTCAAAGTTTTGGAGGATGGTACATATGTCTGACATCCATGCCCACTCCTGAGATCTTATCTGTGAAGTCAGCACTGAATACTGACAGCCTTGTTGATGCTGGTAGTCTACAAATGCCTTCTTCTGCTAACAAATCCTTTCCAAAATATGCAGTGTAGAGTTCAAATGCATGGGGAGGACATGACACATCAGTCGGTGAGCCAGAAGCTGCAAGTGCTGCAGAATCACAGCAAGGGCGGATGAAGCTCTAGCTGACTTTCTAAAATGGGTACGCAGAGCCTCGTACTTTTCCTAGCAGATCTGGCACCTCCGTATCCTTTTTCTGAAAACGTTCAACAATGAGGTTCAGCACATGGGCCAGGCATGGCACGTGTGTGAGCTTGCCTCGACACAGAGCAGCCACCAGGTTCCAGCCATTGTCACACATGTGTTATGACCTGGTGGTCAGGACAATAATGGACCTGGTGGTTAAGAGCACACGGAATGACCTGATAGTTTCTGATAATAAAGGACGAGCTCTGGGACGTGGGAACTCTGCTGACCGCAATCCCTAATCCTATCAAACACACTAGAAATAGCCGTGGATTGCGCCTAACGCTCCCTATGCAACTCGGCACAGCCTAAGGAACTAGCTAACCCTGAAGATAGAAAAATAAAGCCTACCTTGCCTCAGAGAAATTCCCCAAAGGAAAAGGCAGCCCCCCACATATAATGACTGTGAGTAAAGATGAAAATACAAACACAGAGATGAAATAGATTTAGCAAAGTGAGGCCCGACTTACTGAACAGACCGAGGATAGGAAAGGTTACTTTGCGGTCAGCACAAAAACCTACAAAAAGACCACGCAGAGGGCGCAAAAAAGACCCTCCGCACCTACTCACGGTGCGGAGGCGCTCCCTCTGCGTCAAAGAGCTTCCAGCAAGCAAGACAACAATAAAAATAGCGAGCTGGACAGAAAAATAGCAAACCAAAGAAATACAAGCTGGAACTTAGCTTCTGCTGGGAAGACAGGTCACAAGAACGGTCCAGGAGTGAACTAGACCAATACTGGAACATTGACAGGTGGCATGGAGCAAAGATCTAAGCGGAGTTAAATAGAGCAGCCAGCTAACGAATTAACCTCGTCACCTGAGGAAGGAAACTCAGAAACACCCACCAGAGGAAGTCCATGGACAGAACCAGCCGAAGTACCATTCATGACCACAGGAGGGAGCCCGACAACAGAATTCGCAACAGTACCCCCCCCCCTTGAGGAGGGGTCACAGAACCCTCACCAGAGCCCCCAGGCCGACCAGGATGAGCCAAATGAAAGGCACGAACCAGATCGGCAGCATGAACATCAGAGGCAAAAACCCAGGAATTATCTTCCTGACCATAACCCTTCCACTTGACCAGGTACTGGAGTTTCCGTCTCGAAACACGAGAATCTAAAATCTTCTCCACCACATACTCCAACTCCCCCTCAACCAACACCGGGGCAGGAGGATCAACGGATGGAACCACAGGCGCCACGTATCTCCGCAATAACGACCTATGGAACACATTATGGATGGCAAAAGAAGCAGGAAGGGCCAAACGAAATGACACAGGATTGATAACCTCAGAAATCTTATACGGACCAATGAAACGAGGCTTAAACTTAGGAGAGGAAACCTTCATAGGAACATAATGAGACGACAACCAAACCAAATCCCCAACACGAAGTCGGGGACCCACACAGCGCCGGCGGTTAGCGAAACGTTGAGCCTTCTCCTGGGACAATGTCAAATTGTCCACTACATGAGTCCAAATCTGCTGCAACCTATCCACCATAGTATCTACACCAGGAAAGTCTGAAGACTCAACCTGCCCTGAAGAGAAACGAGGATGGAAACCAGAATTGCAGAAAAACGGCGAAACCAAAGTAGCCGAGCTGGCCCGATTATTAAGGGCGAACTCAGCCAACGGCAAAAAGGACAACCAATCATCCTGATCAGCAGAAACAAAGCATCTCAGATATGTTTACAAAGTTTGATTAGTTCGTTCGGTTTGGCCATTTGTCTGAGGATGGAAAGCCGAGGAGAAAGACAAATCAATGCCCATCCTAGCACAAAAGGATCGCCAAAACCTCGAAACAAACTGGGAACCTCTGTCAGAAACGATGTTCTCCGGGATACCATGTAAATGAACCACATGCTGGAAAAATAATGGCACCAAATCAGAGGAGGAAGGCAATTTAGACAAAGGTACCAAATGGACCATCTTAGAAAAGCGATCACAAACCACCCAAATGACCGACATCTTTTGAGAGACGGGGAGATCCGAAATAAAATCCATAGAAATATGCATCCAGGGCCTCTTCGGGACCGGCAAGGGCAAAAGCAACCCACTGGCACGAGAACAGCAGGCTTAGCCCGAGCACAAGTCCCACAGGACTGCACAAAAGAACGCACATCCCGTGACAAAGACGGCCACCAGAAGGATCTAGCCACCAAATCTCTGGTACCAAAGATTCCAGGATGACCAGCCAACACTGAACAATGAATCTCAGAGATAACTCTACTAGTCCATCTATCAGGGACAAACAGTTTCTCCGCTGGGCAACGGTCAGGTCTGTCAGCCTGAAATTTTTGCAGCACCTGCCGCAAATTAGGGGAGATGGCAGACAAAATTACCCCCTCTTTGAGAATACCCGCCGGCTCAGGAACACCCGGAGAGTCAGGCACAAAACTCCTTGACAGGGCATCAGCCTTCACATTCTTAGAGCCCGGAAGGTACGAAACCACAAAATCAAAACGGGAGAAAAATAACGACCATCAACCCTGTCTCGGATTCAACCATTTGGCAGACTCAAGATAAGTCAAATTCTTGTGATCTGTCAAGACCACCACGCGATGCTTGGCTCCTTCCAGCCAATGACGCCACTCCTCGAATGCCCACTTCATTGCCAACAACTCACGATTACCAATATCATAGTTACGCTCAGCAGGCGAAAACTTTCTAGAAAAGAAAGCACATGGCTTCATCACCGAGCCATCAGAACTTTTTTGCGACAAAACAGCCCCTGCTCCAATCTCAGAAGCATCAACCTCAACCTGAAACGGAAGCGAAACATCTGGCTGGCACAACACAGGGGCAGAAGAAAAACGACGCTTCAACTCCTGAAAAGCCTCTACAGCTGCAGAAGACCAATTGACCACATCAGCACCCTTCTTGGTCAAATCAGTCAACGGTTTAGCAACAGTAGAAAAATTAGCGATGAAGCGCCGATAAAAATTAGCAAAGCCCAGGAACTTTTGCAGGCTCTTCACAGATGTCGGCTGAGTCCAATCGTAAAAGCCTGGACTTTAACAGGGTCCATCTCGATAGTAGAAGGGGAAAAAATGAACCCCAAAAATGAAACCTTCTGAACTCCAAAGAGACACTTTGACCCCTTCACAAACAAGGAATTCGCACGAAGGACCTGGAACACCATTCTGACCTGCTTCACATGAGACTCCCAATCATCCGAAAAGACCAAAATATCATCCAAATACACAATCAGGAATTTATCCAGGTACTCTCGGAAGATATCATGCATAAAGGACTGAAATACTGATGGAGTATTGGAAAGCCCGAATGGCATAACCAGGTACTCAAAATGGCCCTCGGGCGTATTAAATGCTGTTTTCCATTCATTGCCTTGTTTAATACGCACAAGATTATACGCCCCTCGAAGATCTATCTTGGTGAACCAACTAGCCCCTTTAATACGAGCAAACAAATCAGACAGCAACGGCAAAGGATACTGAAATTTGACTGTAATTTTATTAAGAAGGCGGTAATCAATACAAGGTGTTGTGAATTCTGTGGCTGAATTCACTCCTGTGGTCACAAGTGGTACTGCAGCTTCTGAGCTTCCTGCCTCAGGTGTTCTGGTGAGCTCGTTAACTGCTTCATTACTTAACTCCGCCTGATGCTGCTATCCTTGCTCCTTGTCAATGTTTCAGTGTTGGATCTGAGCTTCTCCTGATTGTTCCTGTGACCTGCTGCTCTGTATAGCTAAGTGCTTTTTGCTTTTTTGTTGCTTTTTTTCTGTCCAGCTTGTCTTTTGTTTTGCTGGAAGCTCTGAGACGCAAAGGGTGTACCGCCGTGCCGTTAGTTCGGCACGGTGGGTTTTTTTTGCCCCCTTTGCGTGGTTTTGCTTTAGGGTTTTTTGTAGACTGCAAAGTTCGCTTTACTATCCTCGCTCTGTCCTAGAATATCGGGCCCCACTTTGCTGAATCTATTTCATCCCTACGTTTTGTCTTTTCATCTTACTCACAGTCATTATATGTGGGGGGCTGCCTTTTCCTTTGGGGAATTTCTCTGGGGCAAGTCAGGCCTATTTTTCTATCTTCAGGCTAGCTAGTTTCTTAGGCTGTGCCGAGTTGCCTAGGTAGTTGTTAGGCGCAATCCACAGCCGCTTTTAGTTGTGTTTAGGATAGGATCAGGTGTGCAGTCTACAGAGTTTCCACGTCTCAGAGCTCGTTCTTGTATTTTTGGTATTTGTCAGATCACTGTGTGCGCTCCGATCGCTAAGCACACTGTGTTTCTGGATTGCCTTCATAACACCTGTCATTAGCAAACATAACAGTACAAGGAGCCAAACTAATGATTCTCAATAGAGGGAAAGAAAAAGTTCTGACATCATTTTTTATTTTTATTTTTTTTCTGCTCTGTGTTCACTTTTTTTTTTTCCCCTAGACATTTGGGTGATTCTGGACACAGGTGTGGACATGGATATTCAGGGTCTGTGCTCTTCAATGGATAATCTCGTTATAAATGTACAAAAAATTCAAGATACTATTGATCAGAAATCTATGTTAGAACCAAGAATTCCTATTCCTGATTTGTTTTTTGGAGATAGAACTAAGTTTCTAAGTTTCAAAAATAATTGTAAGCTATTTCTGGCCTTGAAACCTCATTCTTCTGGTAATCCTATTCAACAGGTTTTGATTATTATTTCTTTTTTGCGCGGCGACCCTCAAGACTGGGCATTTTCTCTTGCACCAGGAGACCCTGCATTGAGTAGTGTCGATGCGTTTTTCCTGGCGCTCGGATTGCTGTACGATGAGCCTAATTCAGTGGATCAGGCTGAGAAAAATTTGCTGGCTTTGTGCCAGGGTCAGGATGAGATAGAAGTATATTGTCAGAAATTTAGGAAATGGTCAGTACTCACTCAGTGGAATGAATCTGCGCTGGCAGCTTTGTTCAGAAAGGGTCTCTCTGAGGCTCTTAAGGATGTCATGGTGGGATTTCCTATGCCTGCTGGTTTGAATGAGTCTTTGTCTTTGGCCATTCAGATCGGTCGACGCTTGCGCGAGCGTAAATCTGTGCACCATTTGGCGGTACTGCCTGAGGTTAAACCTGAGCCTATGCAGTGCGATAGGACTATGACTAGAGTTGAACGGCAGGAATACAGACGTCTGAATGGTCTGTGTTTCTACTGTGGTGATTCCACTCATGCTATTTCTGATTGTCCTAAGCGCACTAAGCGGTCCGCTAGGTCTGCCGTCATTGGTACTGTACAGTCCAAATTCCTTCTGTCCATTACCTTGATATGCTCTTTGTCGTCGTTTTCTGTCATGGCGTTTGTGGATTCGGGCGCTGCCCTGAATCTGATGGATTTGGATTATGCTAAACGTTGTGGGTTTTTCTTGGAGCCTTTGCGGTGTCCTATTCCATTGAGAGGAATTGATGCTACACCTTTGGCCAAGAATAAACCTCAATACTGGGCCCAGCTGACCATGTGCATGGCTCCTGCACATCAGGAAGTTATTCGCTTTCTGGTGTTGCATAATCTGCATGATGTGGTCGTGTTGGGGTTGCCATGGCTACAAACCCATAATCCAGTATTGGATTGGAATTCCATGTCGGTATCCAGCTGGGGTTGTCAGGGGGTACATGGTGATGTTCCATTTTTGTCGATTTCGTCATCCACCCCTTCTGAGGTCCCAGAGTTCTTGTCTGATTATCAGGATGTATTTGAAGAGCCCAAGTCCGATGCTCTACCTCCGCATAGGGATTGTGATTGTGCTATCAATTTGATTCCTGGTAGTAAATTCCCTAAAGGTCGATTATTTAATTTATCCGTGCCCGAACACGCCGCTATGCGCAGTTATGTGAAGGAATCCCTGGAGAAGGGACATATTCGCCCATCGTCATCACCACTGGGAGCAGGGTTCTTCTTTGTAGCCAAGAAGGATGGTTCGCTGAGACCGTGTATTGATTACCGCCTTCTTAATAAGATCACTGTTAAATTTCAGTATCCCTTGCCATTGTTATCTGACTTGTTTGCTCGGATTAAGGGGGCTAGTTGGTTCACTAAGATAGATCTTCGTGGTGCGTATAATCTGGTGAGAATCAGGCAAGGAGATGAATGGAAAACTGCATTCAATACGCCCGAGGGTCATTTTGAGTATCTAGTGATGACGTTTGGACTTGCCAATGCTCCATCTGTGTTTCAGTCTTTTATGCATGACATCTTCCGTGAGTATCTGGATAAATTCCTGATTGTTTACTTGGATGACATTTTGATCTTCTCAGATGATTGGGAGTCTCATGTGAAGCAGGTCAGAATGGTTTTTCAGGTCCTGCGTGCTAACTCTTTGTTTGTGAAGGGATCAAAGTGTCTCTTCGGTGTGCAGAAAGTTTCATTTTTGGGGTTCATCTTTACCCCTTCTACTATCGAGATGGATCCAGTTAAGGTCCAAGCCATCCAGGATTGGATTCAGCCGACATCTCTGAAAAGTCTGCAAAAGTTCCTGGGCTTTGCTAATTTTTATCGTCGCTTCATCTGTAATTTTTCTAGCATTGCCAAACCATTGACCGATTTGACCAAGAAGGGTGCTGATGTGGTCAATTGGTCTTCTGCTGCTGTGGAAGCTTTTCAGGAGTTGAAGCGTCGTTTTTGTTCTGCCCCTGTGTTGTGTCAGCCAGATGTTTCTCTTCCGTTCCAGGTCGAGGTTGATGCTTCTGAGATTGGAGCAGGGGCGGTTTTGTCACAGAGAGGTTCTGATTGCTCAGTGATGAAACCATGTGCTTTCTTTTCCAGGAAGTTTTCGCCCGCGGAGCGTAATTATGATGTGGGCAATCGAGAGTTGCTGGCCATGAAGTGGGCATTCGAGGAGTGGCGTCATTGGCTTGAAGGAGCTAAGCATCGCGTGGTGGTATTGACTGATCATAAGAACTTGACTTATCTCGAGTCTGCCAAGCGCTTGAATCCTAGACAGGCCCGTTGGTCGTTATTTTTTGCCCGCTTCGACTTTGTGATTTCGTACCTTCCAGGCTCTAAAAATGTGAAGGCGGATGCTCTGTCTAGGAGTTTTGTGCCCGACTCTCCGGGTTTATCTGAGCCAGCGGGTATCCTCAAGGAAGGAGTCATTGTGTCTGCCATCTCCCCTGATTTGCGGCGGGTGCTGCAAAAATTTCAGGCGAATAAACCTGATCGTTGTCCAGCAGAGAAACTGTTCGTCCCTGATAGGTGGACTAATAAACTTATCTCTGAACTTCATTGTTCGGTGTTGGCTGGTCATCCTGGAATCTTTGGTACCAGAGAGTTAGTGGCTAGATCCTTCTGGTGGCCATCTCTGTCACAGGATGTACGTACTTTTGTGCAGTCCTGTGGGATTTGTGCTAGGGCTAAGCCCTGCTGTTCTCGTGCCAGTGGGTTGCTTTTGCCCTTGCCGGTCCCAAAGAGGCCTTGGACACATATTTCGATGGATTTCATTTCTGACCTTCCCGTTTCTCAAAAGATGTCAGTCATTTGGGTGGTCTGTGATCGCTTTTCTAAAATGGTCCATCTGGTGCCCTTGGCTAAATTGCCTTCCTCCTCTGATTTGGTACCTTTGTTCTTTCAGCATGTGGTTCGGTTGCATGGCATTCCTGAGAATATTGTTTCTGACAGAGGTTCCCAGTTTGTTTCAAGGTTCTGGCGAGCCTTTTGTGGTAGGATGGGCATTGACCTATCCTTTTCCTCGGCTTTCCATCCTCAGACTAATGGCCAGACCGAACGAACCAATCAGACCTTGGAAACATATCTGAGATGTTTTGTTTCTGCAGACCAGGATGATTAGGTGTCCTTTTTGCCGTTGGCTGAGTTCGCCCTTAATAATCGGGCCAGCTCGGCTACCTTGGTTTCTCCATTTTTTTGCAATTCTGGGTTCCATCCTCGTTTCTCTTCAGGACAGGTTGAGTCTTCGGACTGTCCTGGTGTGGATTCTGTGGTGGATAGGTTGCAGCAGATCTGGACTCAGGTAGTGGACAATTTGATCTTGTCCCAGGAGAAAGCTCAACTTTTCGCTAATCGCAGACGCCGTGTGGGTCCCCGACTTCGTGTTGGGGATCTGGTTTGGTTATCTTCTCGTCATATTCCTATGAAGGTTTCCTCTCCTAAATTTAAACCTCGTTTTATTGGTCCGTATAGGATTTCTGAGGTTCTCAATCCTGTGTCTTTTCGTTTGACCCTCCCAGACTCCTTTTCCATACATAATGTATTCCATACGTCGTTGTTGCGGAGATACGTGGCACCTATGGTTCCATCTGTTGAGCCTCCTGCCCCGGTTTTGGTGGAGGGGGAATTGGAGTACATTGTGGAGAAGATTTTGGATTCTCGTGTTTCTAGACGGAAACTCCAGTATCTGGTTAAATGGAAGGGTTATGCTCAGGAAGATAATTCCTGGGTTTTTGCCTCTGATGTTCATGCTTCCGATCTTGTTCGTGCCTTTCATGCGGCTCATCCTGGTCGGCCTGGGGGCTCTGGTGAGGGTTCGGTGACCCCTCCACAAGGGGGGGTACTGTTGTGAATTCTGTGGCTGAATTCACTCCTGTGGTCACAAGTGGTACTGCAGCTTCTGAGCTTCCTCCCTCAGGTGTTCTGGTGAGCTCGTTAACTGCTTCATTACTTAACTCCACCTGATGCTGCTATCCTTGCTCCTTGTCAATGTTTCAGTGTTGGATCTGAGCTTCTCCTGATTGTTCCTGTGACCTGCTGCTCTGTATAGCTAAGTGCTTTTTGCTTTTTTGTTGCTTTTTTTCTGTCCAGCTTGTCTTTTGTTTTGCTGGAAGCTCTGAGACGCAAAGGGTGTACCGCCGTGCCGTTAGTTCGGCACGGTGGTTTTTTTTGCCCCCTTTGCGTGGTTTTGCTTTAGGGTTTTTTGTAGACTGCAAAGTTCGCTTTACTATCCTCGCTCTGTCCTAGAATATCGGGCCCCACTTTGCTGAATCTATTTCATCCCTACGTTTTGTCTTTTCATCTTACTCACAGTCATTATATGTGGGGGGCTGCCTTTTCCTTTGGGGAATTACTCTGGGGCAAGTTAGGCCTATTTTTCTATCTTCAGGCTAGCTAGTTTCTTAGGCTGTGCCGAGTTGCCTAGGTAGTTGTTAGGCGCAATCCACAGCCGCTTTTAGTTGTGTTTAGGATAGGATCAGGTGTGCAGTCTACAGAGTTTCCACGTCTCAGAGCTCGTTCTTGTATTTTTGGTATTTGTCAGATCACTGTGTGCGCTCCGATCGCTAAGCACACTGTGTTTCTGGATTGCCTTCATAACACCTGTCATTAGCAAACATAACAACAAGGTCTCAAAGAACCATCCTTCTTCGCCACAAAAAAGAACCCTGCTCCTAACGGTGATGACGACGGGCGAATATGGCCTTTCTCCAAGGATTCCTTTATATAACTCCGCATAGCGGCGTGTTTTGGCACAGATAAATTGAACAATTGGCCCTTAGGAAACTTACTACCAGGAATCAAATTAATTGCACAATCGCAATCCCTATGAGGAGGTAGGGCACTGGCTTTGGGCTCATCAAATACATCCCGATAATCCGACAAAAACTCTGGAACTTCAGAAGGAGTGGAAGACGAAATAGACAAAAATGGAACATCACCATGTACCCCCTGGCAACCGCAGCTGGACACAGACATAGATTTCCAGTCCAATTCTGGATTATGAACCTGTAGCCATGGCAACCCCAAAACGACCACATCATGCAGATTATGCAACACCAGAAAGCGGATATACTCCTGATGTGCAGGAGCCATGCACATGGTCAATTGGGTCCAGTACTGAGGCTTATTCTTGGCCAAAGGCGTAGCATCAATTCCTCTCAATGGAATAGGATACTGCAAGGGCTCCAAGAAAAAAACACAGCGCCTAGCATAATCCAAGTCCATCAAATTCAGGGCAGTGCCTGAATCCACAAATGCCATAACAGAATAGGATGACAAAGAGCAAATCAGAGTAACAGACAATAGAAATTTAGACTGTACCGTACCAATGGTGGCAGACCTAGCGAACCGCTTAGTGCGCTTAGGACAATCGGAGATAGCATGAGTGGAATCACCACAGTAAAAACATAGCCCATTCCGACGTCTGTGTTCTTGCCGTTCAGCTCTGGTCAAAGTCCTATCACATTGCATAGGCTCAGGCCCATGCTCAGATAGTACCGCCAAATGGTGCACAGCTTTACGCTCACGCAAGCGTCGATCGATCTGAATGGCCAAGGACATAGACTCATTCAGACCAGCAGGCATGGGAAACCCCACCATGACATCCTTAAGGGCTTCAGAGAGACCCTTTCTGAAGATTGCTGCCAGGGCACATTCATTCCACTGAGTGAGCACAGACCACTTTCTAAACTTCTGACAATATATCTCCCCTTCATCCTTACCCTGACACAGAGCCAGCAAGATTTTCTCTGCCTGATCCACTGAATTAGGTTCGTCATAAAGCAATCCAAGCGCAAGGAAAAACGCATCAACATCACGCAATGCCAGATCTCCTGGCGCAAGGGAAAATGCCCAGTCTTGAGGGTCACCACGTAACAAAGAAATAATGATATTTACTTGTTGAACAGGGTCACCTGAGGAGCGAGGTTTCAAGGCAAGAAACAATTTACAATTATTTTTGAAATTCAAGAACTTAGATCTATCACCAAAAAACAAATCAGGAATTGGAATCCTAGGCTCTGACATCGGATTCTGAACCACAAAATCTTGAATGTTTTGTACCCTTGTAGTGAGATTATCCATCCAAGAGGACAGACCTTGAATGTCCATGTTTACACCAGTGTCCTGAACCACCCAGACGTAAAGGGGAAGAGAGAGACAAAACACACTGCAAAGAAAAAAAAATGGTCTCAGAACTTCTCTTATCCCTCTATTGAGATGCATTAGTACTTTGGGCCACCTGTACTGTTATGACCTGGTAGTCAGGACAATAATGGACCTGGTGGTTAAGAGCACACGGAATGACCTGATAGTTTCTGATAATAAAGGACGAGCTCTGGGACGTGGGAACTCTGCTGACCGCAATCCCTAATCCTATCAAACACACTAGAAATAGCCGTGGATTGCGCCTAACGCTCCCTATGCAACTCGGCACAGCCTAAGGAACTAGCTAGCCCTGCAGATAGAAAAATAAAGCCTACCTTGCCTCAGAGAAATTCCCCAAAGGAAAAGGCAGCCCCCCACATATAATGACTGTGAGTAAAGATGAAAATACAAACACAGAGATGAAATAGATTTAGCAAAGTGAGGCCCGACTTACTGAACAGACCGAGGATAGGAAAGGTTACTTTGCGGTCAGCACAAAAACCTACAAAAAGACCACGCAGAGGGCGCAAAAAAGACCCTCCGCACCCCAGAGCTTCCAGCAAGCAAGACAACAATAAAAATAGCGAGCTGGACAGAAAAATAGCAAACCAAAGAAATACAAGCTGGAATTTAGCTTCTGCTGGGAAGACAGGTCACAAGAACGATCCAGGAGTGAACTAGACCAATACTGGAACATTGACAGGTGGCATGGAGCAAAGATCTAAGTAGAGTTAAATAGAGCAGCCAGCTAACGAATTAACCTCGTTACCTGAGGAAGGAAACTCAGAAACACCCACCAGAGGAAGTCCATGGACAGAACCAGCCGAAGTACCATTCATGACCACAGGAGGGAGCCCGACAACAGAATTCACAACACACATGACCATGCATGGCTGTAGGTTGAGAAGTGTCAGCCACAGATCTGCCTGCTCTTTCATCATTGTGCGGCTTGTCACAGCATATTACCTTCAGCACAGCCTGTTGCCGCTTGGCTGAGGCAGTGCTGTAGTGCTTCCAACTTGTGACTGATGTGTTACTTTCGGAGATGGAGGCTGCAGAGGATGCGAAGGAGGAGAAGGTGCAGCAGCTTTAGACTGTGGGTGCAACCCAGATTGACATAGGGCCTGCAATACTCGGAGCTTGGAAGACGTGCACCATCCTAAGGTCGGACTGGGTCCTGGCTTCCACTATGTTACTCCAGTGTGCCGTTAGTGAGATGTACCACCCTGACCACAAGCACTTGTCCTCGTGTCTGTGGTTAGGTGGACTTTCCCAATAACAGCATTGTGGAGGCCACGGGTAATGTTATGGTACACATGCTTGCTTGTGTGATGTCGTGACAGCAGATCGTGAAAAATTGTGGCAGATGGGTAATGAGTAGTGTTGAGCGATACCTTCCGATATCGGAAAGTATCGGTATCGGTTTGGATCGGCCGATATTCAAAAAATATCGGATATCGCCGATACCGATACCCGATCCCAATGCAAGTCAATGGGACCAAAATATCGGAATTAAAATAAACCCTTTCTTTCCTTGTAGGTTCATTCTACATGAAGGAAAACAACTAAGAATAATGTAGGATGTATGGGGGAGGTGGCGGAGACATTAAAGGCAATGAGGATTAGTCCAATCAAATAGAATAGCATGATTTTTTTTTTTTTAAAGACGTTCGGATTGAAAAAGATATTGACTATGTAAATTTTTTTTATTTTGTCAGATATTGATGTTTCACTATTCCACGACCTTCCCCTTCTTTTTTTTCCTTTTCCCACACTTTCATCTTCATCATCATCAGCATCTTTGACATCAACTTCTTCACCTTATTCATCTTCTTCATCTTCTACCTATTTTTTTTTTTTATTACATTCTTCATATTCATTTTCTTCAACTATTATTATTCTTCCTATTCTACATATTCTTTTTATTCCACTGTTATTATTCTTCCTATTCTACTTCTTCATCATATTCTCATTTGTGACAGGCATTCTCGTAGTTGTTATCTATAAAAGTTGGAAGATTACACCTTCCGTTCTGCCAGTCACAAAAGTTACATTTGTCCGCGTTCAGTTTGGCCTGCAGCATCAGGCTTTATCCAGGGGCACCACGAGGAGGAACGGACTCACCCCCATACACTGCTTAGTCTTCTTCTGCATATAATTTAGATAATATCTTTTGCTCTGATATTAAGTCTTATGCTTAATGTTCTTCTGCTCTTTGTTCTGCAGCCTCTTGTTCTTCTGCTTCTCGGTCTTCCATGTTGTCGTCTCCAGGGTCGTCGTCTCCAGTGTCGTCATCTCCGCCGTCGTCGTCTCAGCCGTCGTCGTCTCCGCCGTCGTCGTCTCCGCCGTCGTCGTCGTCGTCATCGGGGTGGTCTTCCGGGTCGTCGTCATCGGGGTGGTCTTCCGGGTCGTCGACGTTAGGGTCTTCAACTTGGAAATGTAGCAGAAGGTACAAGAAGGCTGAGAAAATGCCAAGAACCAGCTGATGGAACTGGAACTCGGATGGCTACCCGAAGGTTCAAGAGCCTATGGAACTACCGAGGACCAGCTGACGTTACTGGAACCCGGTTACTAAGCAGGAGGTACCCGTGCTAAAAAGCACTACCAAGGACCGCCTGACGTTGGCGGAACTCGGATACCCAGAAGGAGGCACCTAAGCCAAAGGCTCTGCCCGGAACCAGCTGACGTTACTGGAACCAGGATGGGGAGCAGAAGGTACAAGAGCAAAAGACACTGCCGAGAACCAGCTGACGGTACTGGAACCCGGATGGGTAGCCGAAGGTCCAAGAGCCAATGGAACTACCAAGGACCAGCTGACGTTACTGGAACCCGGTTACTAAGCAGGAGGTACCCGTGCCTGAAAGCACTACCAAGGACCACCTGACGTTGGTGGAACTTGGATACCCAGAAGGAGGCACCTAAGCCAAAGGCTCTGCCCGGAACCAGCTGACGGTACTGGAACCAGGATGGGGAGCAGAAGGTACAAGAGCAAAAGACACTGCCGAGAACCAGCTGACGGTGCTGGAACCAGGTGGTGGACCCGAAGGCCCACAGGAGAGGAGAGAACAGCTAGGCCGCGAGGCAGCCGCAGTTACCGAACCCCAACAGTCCTACAGGGGGAGCTGGGCCTACTGGCACTACAGAACCAGCCTTGACTACCAGTTCACGCAGCCCACATAGGAAGCTCCTAAACTGGAGGCACCCTGGAGTTGGCTAACTCGACCGCACCACGACGGGGCAAGCATAGGCGTCTCAGTGAAGTTGACACAACCCGGAAACAGCTGACGGTGCTGAAACCAGGCTTGGCACGAGGGAGTACCTGTGACAAGAACACTGCCGAGAACCAGCTGGCGGTGCTGGAACCCGGTTGCGTTGCCCCAGTGTGCAAGAGCCAATGGCACGACCGAGGACCAGCTGACGGTGCTGGAACCCGGTTACTAAGCTGTAGGTGCCCGCGCTTAAAAGCACTACCAAGGACCGCCTGGCGTTGGCGGAACTCTGATACCCAGGAGGAGGCACCTAAGCCAAAGGCTCGGCCCGGAACCAGCTGACGGTGCTGGAACCAGGTGGTGGACCCCAAGGCCCACAGGAGAGGAGAGAACAGCTAGGCCGCGAGGCAGCCGCAGTTACCGAACCCCAACAGTCCTACAGGGGGAGCTGGGCCTACTGGCACTACAGAACCAGCCTTGACTACCAGTTCACGCAGCCCACATAGGAAGCTCCTAAACTGGAGGCACCCTGGAGTTGGCTAACCCGACCGCACCACGACGGGGCAAGCATAGGCGTCTCAGTGAAGTTGACACAACCCGGAAACAGCTGACGGTGCTGAAACCAGGCTTGGCACGAGGGAGTACCTGTGACAAGAACACTGCCGAGAACCAGCTGGCGGTGCTGGAACCCGGATGCGTTGCCCCAGTGTGCAAGAGCCAATGGCACGACCGAGGACCAGCTGACGGTGCTGGAACCCGGTTACTAAGCTGTAGGTGCCCGCGCTTAAAAGCACTACCAAGGACCGCCTGGCGTTGGCGGAACTCGGATACCCAGGAGGAGGCACCTAAGCCAAAGGCTCGGCCCGGAACCAGCTGACGGTGCTGGAACCAGGTGGTGGACCCCAAGGCCCACAGGAGAGGAGAGAACAGCTAGGCCGCGAGGCAGCCGCAGTTACCGAACCCCAACAGTCCTACAGGGGGAGCTGGGCCTACTGGCACTACAGAACCAGCCTTGACTACCAGTTCACGCAGCCCACATAGGAAGCTCCTAAACTGGAGGCACCCTGGAGTTGGCTAACCCGACCGCACCACGATGGGGCAAGCATAGGCGTCTCAGTGAAGTTGACACAACCCGGAAACAGCTGACGGTGCTGAAACCAGGCTTGGCATGAGGGAGTACCTGTGACAAGAACACTGCCGAGAACCAGCTGGCGGTGCTGGAACCCGGATGCGTTGCCCCAGTGTGCAAGAGCCAATGGCACGACCGAGGACTAGCTGACGGTGCTGGAACCCGGTTACTAAGCTGTAGGTGCCCGCGCTTAAAAGCACTACCAAGGACCGCCTGGCGTTGGCGGAACTCGGATACCCAGAAGGAGGCACCTAAGCCAAAGGCTCGGCCCGGAACCAGCTGACGGTGCTGGAACCAGGTGGTGGACCCCAAGGCCCACAGGAGAGGAGAGAACAGCTAGGCCGCGAGGCAGCCGCAGTTACCGAACCCCAACAGTCCTACAGGGGGAGCTGGGCCTACTGGCACTACAGAACCAGCCTTGACTACCAGTTCTCGCAGCCCACATAGGAAGCTCCTAAACTGGAGGCACCCTGGAGTTGGCTAACTCGACCGCACCACGACGGGGCAAGCATAGGCGTCTCAGTGAAGTTGACACAACCCGGAAACAGCTGACGGTGCTGAAACCAGGCTTGGCACGAGGGAGTACCTGTGACAAGAACACTGCCGAGAACCAGCTGGCGGTGCTGGAACCCGGATGCGTTGCCCCAGTGTGCAAGAGCCAATGGCACGACCGAGGACCAGCTGACGGTGCTGGAACCCGGTTACTAAGCTGTAGGTGCCCGCGCTTAAAAGCACTACCAAGGACCGCCTGGCGTTGGCGGAACTCGGATACCCAGGAGGAGGCACCTAAGCCAAAGGCTCGGCCCAGAACCAGCTGACGGTGCTGGAACCAGGTGGTGGACCCCAAGGCCCACAGGAGAGGAGAGAACAGCTAGGCCGCGAGGCAGCCGCAGTTACCGAACCCCAACAGTCCTACAGGGGGAGCTGGGCCTACTGGCACTACAGAACCAGCCTTGACTACCAGTTCACGCAGCCCACATAGGAAGCTCCTAAACTGGAGGCACCCTGGAGTTGGCTAACTCGACCGCACCACGACGGGGCAAGCATAGGCGTCTCAGTGAAGTTGACACAACCCGGAAACAGCTGACGGTGCTGAAACCAGGCTTGGCATGAGGGAGTACCTGTGACAAGAACACTGCCGAGAACCAGCTGGCGGTGCTGGAACCCGGATGCGTTGCCCCAGTGTGCAAGAGCCAATGGCACGACCGAGGACCAGCTGACGGTGCTGGAACCCGGTTACTAAGCTGTAGGTGTCCGCGCTTAAAAGCACTACCAAGGACCGCCTGGCGTTGGCGGAACTCGGATACCCAGGAGGAGGCACCTAAGCCAAAGGCTCGGCCCGGAACCAGCTGACGGTGCTGGAACCAGGTGGTGGACCCCAAGGCCCACAGGAGAGGAGAGAACAGCTAGGCCGCGAGGCAGCCGCAGTTACCGAACCCCAACAGTCCTACAGGGGGAGCTGGGCCTACTGGCACTACAGAACCAGCCTTGACTACCAGTTCACGCAGCCCACATAGGAAGCTCCTAAACTGGAGGCACCCTGGAGTTGGCTAACTCGACCGCACCACGACGGGGCAAGCATAGGCGTCTCAGTGAAGTTGACACAACCCGGAAACAGCTGACGGTGCTGAAACCAGGCTTGGCACGAGGGAGTACCTGTGACAAGAACACTGCCGAGAACCAGCTGGCGGTGCTGGAACCCGGATGCGTTGCCCCAGTGTGCAAGAGCCAATGGCACGACCGAGGACTAGCTGACAGTGCTGGAACCCGGTTACTAAGCTGTAGGTGCCCGCGCTTAAAAGCACTACCAAGGACCGCCTGGCGTTGGCGGAACTCGGATACCCAGAAGGAGGCACCTAAGCCAAAGGCTCGGCCCGGAACCAGCTGACGGTGCTGGAACCAGGTGGTGGACCCCAAGGCCCACAGGAGAGGAGAGAACAGCTAGGCCGCGAGGCAGCCGCAGTTACCGAACCCCAACAGTCCTACAGGGGGAGCTGGGCCTACTGGCACTACAGAACCAGCCTTGACTACCAGTTCACGCAGCCCACATAGGAAGCTCCTAAACTGGAGGCACCCTGGAGTTGGCTAACTCGACCGCACCACGACGGGGCAAGCATAGGCGTCTCAGTGAAGTTGACACAACCCGGAAACAGCTGACGGTGCTGAAACCAGGCTTGGCACGAGGGAGTACCTGTGACAAGAACACTGCCGAGAACCAGCTGGCGGTGCTGGAACCCAGATGCGTTGCCTTGCCTATTAAAGATTGTCTTCCTAGAGCCCCAACTAGCGGTGTTGGAGCAAAGGGTAAGCAGGGGGAGATGAGTGTAGGCCGAAGCCTGCACTGGAGGCAGCTTTGTGTCTGCGTTGCGTTTGCAGGACACTTTGCCGGCTACACACTGGGGGAACAGCTGGCGTTGCTGAACCCCACTAACACAATGGCGTGTGTTTTTCTCTGTGCAGCTAGAACTTGCGGGCAAAAACTAGCGATGTTAGAGCCCGTGTTGAAGCAGGAGGAGGAGGAGAGGAGCAGAGTGTAGGCCGAAGCCTAGTTGAACCAATTTCAAAGGAAACCTTTAACCCCCCCCTCAGGTGTTACAAAGTACAAGAGACACACCTTGTGCAGTATTAATGCTGCACAAGTGAAAGGTTGCTCTATTAATTTGTCTACTTGCACACGCTGAATGAAAGACATACACAATTTACCCCATTCTACAGTCAAACTGTAGTGGATGCGTGACTTGGTTTTTTGATGAGACGCAGCACAGGTGTCCAAAATAACGCCTTGGTGCTTGGCGCAGCTTCCTGAGCGTTGTTATTTGCTGTACAGGAGTCTGCGCTCTTGTGTTATCCCTTGGCAATGCCCTGTTAGCGCTGCCCATCTTATGACATCATTTCATGTTGGCCGGTGCGGTTAACGATGGCCATAAATCCCAGACCCACAGTGTCTTTTCATAAAGCCACACTGCGGTGCTGGGATTCGTGGCCTTGAGCAGTAAATATTTTGGCCGCTCACACACGTCCTTACACCTGCTTCAGACTGGGCGGCCTCTGCTGATCCCTTCTCGCATGCCGCGGCCATGAGGCTGCACAGTCTGAAGAAGGCGGAAGGAGATGAGTTAAGACAGGCGAAGATATGCACTGCTCGTGCCCATCAATCACACCCTCGCAGTCAAAATAATTAAGACAACGAGGAGCATTTTATTCAGGCAGGGCGGACGAACAGGCGCAAGTAGCCAACCAATGATGTCAGAAGACGGGAAGCGCTACCAAGGGGGGTGCTGCGTATCATTAGAAAGGAAAGTCACACCTCAGGGACAGTGGAATGGTCTCAAAGAGACACATTTTGTACGTGTTGAGTTCCACGTGGGCAAGGAGAAAACATCAGCCACCTTGTACAAATGCAGCAGTACTGCTGTACAAGGTGGCTGTTATACATAGAAACACCTGGGGGTGGGGGCCAGGCTCCCTTCAATTTCAGTTCATGTGCCTGCGTGGCGTTTGCAGGTCACGTTGCAAGCTGCACAGCAGGGGAACAGCTGGCGGTGCTGAACCCCACTAACACATTGGCTGGTGTTTTTCTCTGTGCAGCTAGCATTTCCGGGCAAAAACTAGCGGTGTTTGAGCCCAGGGTCAGCAGGAGGAGGAGGAGAGGAGCAAAGTGTAGGCCGAAGCCTGCACTGGTGGCAGCTTTTGGTCGGTTGTGCCAGCGTGGCTTGTGCTGGACACGATGCCGGCTACACAGCGGGGGAACAGCTGGCGGTGCTGAACCCCACTAACACATTGGCTGGTGTTTTTCTCTGTGCAGCTAGCATTTCCGGGCAAAAACTAGCGTTGTTAGAGCCCAGGGTCAGCAGGAGGAGGAGAGGAGCAGAGTGTAGGCCGAAGCCTAGTTGAACCAATTTCAAAGGTTACCTTTAACCCCCCCTCAGGTGTTACAAAGTACAAGAGCCACTCCTTCTGCAGCATTAATGCTGCACAAGTAAAAGGTTGCTCTATTAATTTTTCTACTTGCACAAGCTGAATGCAACACGTAGACTATTTAGCCCATTATACTGTTAATCAATAGTGGAGGCGTGACTTGTCTTTTTAAAGAAAAGCAGCACAGGTGTCGAAAACAACACCTTTTTGCATGGGCGCAGCTTCCTGAGTGTTGTTAGTTGCTGTACAGGAGTCTGCGCTCTTGTGATCCTTTGGCCATGCGCTGTGAGCGCTTCCTGTCTTATGACCTCATTTCATGTTGGCCGTTGCGGTTAGCGATGGACATGAATCCCAGACCCACAGTGTGTTTTTAAAAAATCACACTGCGGTGCTGGGATTCGTGCCCTGGTGCACTAAATATGTTTGCCGCTCACACATGTCCTTACACCTGCTTCAGACTGGGCGGCCTCATCTGATCCCTTATCGCCTGCCGCGGCCATGAGGACACCCAGTCTGAAGAAGGCGGAAGGAGATGAGTGAACACAGGCAAACATATGCACTGCACATGCCCATCAATCACACCCTCGCTGTCCAAAAAAATAAGACACCGAGGGGCGTTGTTTCGAGCAGGGGAGATGCACAGGCGCAGCCAGCTAACCAATGATGTCAAAAGACGGGCAGCGCTAACAAGGGTGGTGCTGCGTGTCATTACAAAGGAAAGTCACACCTCAGGGACATTGTAATGGTCTCTAATGAGACACATTTTGTACGTGTTGAGTTCCACGTGGGCAAGGAGAAAAAGTCAGCCACCTTGTACAAATGCAGCAGTACTGCTGTACAAGGTGGCTGTTATACATTGAAACACCTGTGGGTGGGGGGCAGGCTCCCTTCAATTTCAGTTCATGTGCCTGCGTGGCGTTTGCAGGTCACGTTGCAAGCTACACAGCAGGGGAACAGCTGGCGTTGCTGAACCCCACTGACACATTGACTGGTGTTTTTCTCTGTGCAGATTGCATGTCCGGGCAAAAACTAGCGGTGTTAGAGCCCAGGGTCAGCAGGAGGAGGAGGAGAGGAGCAAAGTGTAGGCCGAAGCCTGCACTGGTGGCAGCTTTTGGTCGGTTGTGCCAGCGTGGCTTGTGCTGGACACGATGCCGGCTACACAGCGGGGGAACAGCTGGCGGTGCTGAACCCCACTAACACATTGGCTGGTGTTTTTCTCTGTGCAGCTAGCATGTCCGGGCAGAAACTGGCGTTGTTTGAGCCCAGGGTCAGCAGGAGGAGGAGGAGAGGAGCAAAGTGTAGGCCGAAGCCTGCACTGGTGGCAGCTTTTGGTCGGTTGTGCCAGCGTGGCTTGTGCTGGACACGTTGCCGACTACACAGCAGGGGAACAGCTGGCGGTGCTGAACCCCACTAACACATTGGCTGGTGTTTTTCTCTGTGCAGCTAGCATTTCCGGGCAAAAACTAGCGGTGTTTGAGCCCAGGGTCAGCAGGAGGAGTAGAGGAGCAGAGTGTAGGCCGAAGCCTAGTTGAACCAATTTCAAAGGTTACCTTTAACCCCCCCCTCAGGTGTTGCAAGGTACAAGAGCCACACCTTGAACAGCATTAATGATGCACAAGTCAAAGGTTGCTCTATTTACTTTTGCTCCTTGCACACGCTGAATTAAACACGTACACTATTTAGCCCATTATACTGTCAAACAGTAGTGGAGGCGTGACTACTAGTCTTTTTAAGGAGACGCAGCACAGGTGTACAAATTTACACCTAGGTGCTGTGCGCAGATTCCTTACCGTTGTTATTTGCAGTACAGGAAACTGCGCTCTTGTGTTATCCCTTGGCAATACCCTGTTAGTGCAGGCCGTCTCATGACCTCATTTCATGTTGGCCGGTGCGGTTAACGATGGCCATAAATCCCAGACCCACAGTGGCTTTTCCTAAAGTCACACTGCGGTGCTGGGATTCGTGGCCTTGTGCAGTAAATATGTTCGCCGCTCACACATGTCCTTACACCTGCTTCAGACTGGGCGGCCTCAGCTGATCCCTTATCGCATGCCGCGGCCATGAGGCCGCACAGTCAGAAGAAGGCGGAAGGAGGGGAGTGAAAACAGGGGAACATATGCACTGCTCGTGCCCATCAATCACACCCTCGCAGTCAAAATATATGAGACAACGGGGGGCGTTGTGTCGGGCAGGGGGGACGCACAGGCACAGCCAGCCAACCAATGATGTCAGGAGACGGGCAGCGCTAACAATGGGGGTGCTGCGTGTCATTAAAAAGGAAAGTCACACCTCAGGGACATTGTAATGGTCTCTAATGAGACACATTTTGTACTTGTTGAGTTCCACGTGTGCAAGGAGAAAAAGTCAGCCACCTTGTACAAATGCAGCAGTACTGCTGTACAAGGTGGCTGTTATACATAGAAACACCTGGGGGGGTGGGGGGCAGGCTCCCTTCAATTTCAGTTCATGTTCCTGCGTGGCGTTTGCAGGAAACGTTGCCAGCTACACAGCAGGGGAACAGCTGGCGGTGCTGAACCCCACTAACACATTGGCTGGTGTTTTTCTCTGTGAAGCTAGCATGTCCGGGCAGAAACTGGCGTTGTTTTAGCCCAGGGTCAGCAGGAGGAGGAGAGGAGCAAAGTGTAGGCCGAAGCCTGCACTGGTGGCAGCTTTTGGTCAGTTGTGCCAGCGTGGCTTGTGCTGGACACGATGCCGACTACACAGCAGAGGAACAGCTGGCGGTGCTGAACCCCACTAACACATTGGCTGGTGTTTTTCTCTGTGCAGCTAGCATGTCCGGGCAGAAACTGGCGTTGTTTGAGCCCAGGGTCAGCAGGAGGAGGAGAGGAGCAAAGTGTAGGCCGAAGCCTGCACTGGTGGCAGCTTTTGTTCTGTTGTGCCAGCGTGGCTTGTGCTGGACACGTTGCCGACTACACAGCAGGGGAACAGCTGGCGTTGCTGAACCCCACTAACACATTGGCTGGTGTTTTTCTCTGTGCAGCTAGCATTTCCGGGCAAAAACTAGCGGTGTTTGAGCCCAGGGTCAGCAGGAGGAGTAGAGGAGCAGAGTGTTGGCCGAAGCCTAGTTGAACCAATTTCAAAGGTTACCTTTAACCCCCCCCCTCAGGTGTTGCAAGGTACAAGAGCCACACCTTGAACAGCATTAATGATGCACAAGTCAAAGGTTGCTCTATTTAATTTTGCTCCTTGCACACGCTGAATTAAACACGTACACTATTTAGCCCATTATACTGTCAAACAGTAGTGGAGGCGTGACTACTAGTCTTTTTAAGGAGACGCAGCACAGGTGTACAAATTTACACCTAGGTGCTGTGTGCAGATTCCTTACCGTTGTTATTTGCAGTACAGGAAACTGCGCTCTTGTGTTATCCCTTGGCAATACCCTGTTAGTGCAGGCCGTCTCATGACCTCATTTCATGTTGACCGGTGCGGTTAACGATGGCCATAAATCCCAGACCCACAGTGGCTTTTCCTAAAGGCACACTGCGGTGCTGGGATTCGTGGCCTTGTGCAGTAAATATGTTCGCCGCTCACACATGTCCTTACACCTGCTTCAGACTGGGCGGCCTCAGCTGATCCCTTATCGCATGCCGCGGCCATGAGGCCGCACAGTCAGAAGAAGGCGGAAGGAGGGGAGTGAAAACAGGGGAACATATGCACTGCTCGTGCCCATCAATCACACCCTCGCAGTCAAAATATATGAGACAACGGGGGGCGTTGTGTCGGGCAGGGGGGACGCACAGGCACAGCCAGCCAACCAATGATGTCAGGAGACGGGCAGCACTAACAATGGGGGTGCTGCGTGTCATTAAAAAGGAAAGTCACACCTCAGGGACATTGTAATGGTCTCTAATGAGACACATTTTGTACTTGTTGAGTTCCACGTGTGCAAGGAGAAAAAGTCAGCCACCTTGTACAAATGCAGCAGTACTGCTGTACAAGGTGGCTGTTATACATAGAAACACCTGGGGGTGGGGGCCAGGCTCCCTTCAATTTCAGTTCATGTGCCTGCGTGGCGTTTGCAGGTCACGTTGCAAGCTGCACAGCAGGGGAACAGCTGGCGGTGCTGAACCCCACTAACACATTGGCTGGTGTTTTTCTCTGTGCAGCTAGCATTTCCGGGCAAAAACTAGCGGTGTTTGAGCCCAGGGTCAGCAGGAGGAGAGGAGCAAAGTGTAGGCCGAAGCCTGCACTGGTGGCAGCTTTTGGTCGGTTGTGCCAGCGTGGCTTGTGCTGGACACGATGCCGGCTACACAGCGGGGGAACAGCTGGCGGTGCTGAACCCCACTAACACATTGGCTGGTGTTTTTCTCTGTGCAGCTAGCATTTCCGGGCAAAAACTAGCGTTGTTAGAGCCCAGGGTCAGCAGGAGGAGGAGAGGAGCAGAGTGTAGGCCGAAGCCTAGTTGAACCAATTTCAAAGGTTACCTTTAACCCCCCCTCAGGTGTTACAAAGTACAAGAGCCACTCCTTCTGCAGCATTAATGCTGCACAAGTAAAAGGTTGCTCTATTAATTTTTCTACTTGCACAAGCTGAATGCAACACGTAGACTATTTAGCCCATTATACTGTTAATCAGTAGTGGAGGCGTGACTTGTCTTTTTAAAGAAAAGCAGCACAGGTGTCGAAAACAACACCTTTTTGCATGGGCGCAGCTTCCTGAGCGTTGTTAGTTGCTGTACAGGAGTCTGCGCTCTTGTGATCCTTTGGCCATGCGCTGTGAGCGCTTCCTGTCTTATGACCTCATTTCATGTTGGCCGTTGCGGTTAGCGATGGACATGAATCCCAGACCCACAGTGTGTTTTTAAAAAATCACACTGCGGTGCTGGGATTCGTGCCCTGGTGCACTAAATATGTTTGCCGCTCACACATGTCCTTACACCTGCTTCAGACTGGGCGGCCTCATCTGATCCCTTATCGCCTGCCGCGGCCATGAGGACACCCAGTCTGAAGAAGGCGGAAGGAGATGAGTGAACACAGGCAAACATATGCACTGCACATGCCCATCAATCACACCCTCGCTGTCCAAAAAAATAAGACACCGAGGGGCGTTGTTTCGAGCAGGGGAGATGCACAGGCGCAGCCAGCTAACCAATGATGTCAAAAGACGGGCAGCGCTAACAAGGGTGGTGCTGCGTGTCATTACTAAGGAAAGTCACACCTCAGGGACATTGTAACGGTCTCTAATGAGACACATTTTGTACGTGTTGAGTTCCACGTGGGCAAGGAGAAAAAGTCAGCCACCTTGTACAAATGCAGCAGTACTGCTGTACAAGGTGGCTGTTATACATAGAAACACCTGTGGGTGGGGGGCAGGCTCCCTTCAATTTCAGTTCATGTGCCTGCGTGGCGTTTGCAGGTCACGTTGCAAGCTACACAGCAGGGGAACAGCTGGCGTTGCTGAACCCCACTGACACATTGACTGGTGTTTTTCTCTGTGCAGATTGCATGTCCGGGCAAAAACTAGCGGTGTTTGAGCCCAGGGTCAGCAGGAGGAGGAGAGGAGCAGAGTGTAGGCCGAAGCCTGCACTGGTGGCAGCTTTTGTTCTGTTGTGCCAGCGTGGCTTGTGCTGGACACGTTGCCGACTACACAGCAGGGGAACAGCTGGCGGTGCTGAACCCCACTGACACATCACCTAGTGTTTTTTCTGTGTAGACAACACTTCCAGGTGGCAACTGACAGTGTTGAAACCCAGGGAATCAAAGAGGAGCAGAGTGTAGGCCGAAGCCTGCAGTGGAGCAAGTTGAAAGGGATCCTTTAACCCCCCCCCCAGGCATTTGTTGCTGAAAGAGCCATCTTGTACAGCAGTAATACTGCACATGGAAAATGGTGGCTCCGAAAATTATGCTCCTTGCAAACGCTGAAGTACACACTCATATAATGTGTCCCCTCACACCGTCAAACCATCCCGGAAGTGGGACTTTCCTTTGTAATGTGACACAGCACAGCCGTCATTCCAACCCCCTTGGTGCCGGGCGCCACCTCCTCAACGTTGTTTGGTTCTGTCACGGAGCCCGCGCTGTAATGTTATCCCTTGGCCATGCACAGTTAGCGGTGCCCGTCTTCTGACATCATGTAGGTGTCAGGCTGGCAGTGCCTGTGCGTCCAAGCTGCCCGAGATCCAACCTTGCAGTGTCATCTAATGTAGTCCCACTGCGGGCCAGGGATCCATGGGCATGCGCAGTGCATATCATCGCCTCTCACTCACCTCCTTCCTGCTTCTTCAGACTGTGCGGCGTCACGGCCGTGGCATGCTATTAGGGATCAGCTGACGCCGCCTAGTCTGAAGAAGCGTGAAGAAGGGGAGTGAGAGGCTAGTATATGCACTGCGCATGGCCATGGATACCAGGCCCACTGTGGGATCACATTAGACGACACTGCGAGGTGTGATTTCGGGCAGCGTGGACGCACAGGCGCAGCCAGGACGACAACAAATGATGTCAGAGGACGGGCAGCGCAAACTGTGCATGGCCAAGGGATAACATAACAGCGCAGGGTCCATGACGGAATCAAACAACGCTAAGGAGGCAGCGCACGGTGCCAAGGGGGTAGCAATGACGGCTGTGCTGCGTCACATTACAAAGGAAAGTCCCACCTCCGGGACGGTTGGACGGTGTGAGGGGACACATTACATGAGTGTGTAGTTCAGCGTTTGCAAGGAGCATAATTTCAAGAGCGACCTTTCCCTTGTGCAGTATTAGTGCTGCACATGGTGGCTCTTTCAGTAACAAACGCCTAGGGGGGGGGGGGACAGGTCCCCTTACATTTTAGTTGTGCCAGCGTGGCGGTCGCATGACACGTTGCCGGATACACAGCTGGGGATCAGCTGACGTTACTGAACCCCAATAACAGAGGAGCGACTGTTGACTGTGCACACAGCACTTCCAGGCACCAACTGGCGGTGTTAGAGCCCAGGGACAGCAGGAGGAGCAGATTGGAGGTATTGCCGCACACACAGCTGGGGATCAGCTGACGTTACTGAACCCCAATAACAGAGGAGCGACTGTTGACTGTGCACACAGCACTTCCAGGCACCAACTGGCGGTGTTAGAGCCCAGGGACAGCAGGAGGAGCAGATTGGAGGTATTGCCGCACACACAGCTGGGGATCAGCTGACGTTACTGAACCCCAATAACAGAGGAGCGACTGTTGACTGTGCACACAGCACTTCCAGGCACCAACTGGCGGTGTTAGAGCCCAGGGACAGCAGGAGGAGCAGAGGAACAGAGTGTAGGCCGAAGCCTGACTGGAGCAAGTTGAAAGGAAACCTTTAACCCCCCCCCCCCAAGACGTTTGTAGCTGAAAGAGCCATGTTGTGCAGCACTAAGGATGCAAAAGGAAAAGGTTGCTCTTTTAATTATGCTCCTTGCAAACACCGAAGTAAACACTAAAAATGTGTCCATTTATACCGTTAAACCGTCCCGGAGGTGCGAATTTCCTTCGTAATGGGACACAGCACAGCTGTCATTCCTATCCCCTTGATGCCGTGCGCTGCCTCCTCAGCGTTGTTTTAAGCTGTCACAGAGCCTGCGCTGTTCTGTTAGCCCTTGGCCATGCCCAATTAGCGCTGCCTGTCTTCTGACATAATTTGGTGTCAGGCTGTCAGTGCCTGTGCGTCCACGCTGCTCCAGATCCCACCTCGCAGTCTCATCTAACGTAATCCCACTGCGGGCCTTGGAACCATGGGCATGCACAGTGCATAACCTCGACTCTCACTCCCCTCCTTCCCTCTTCTTCAGACTGTGCGGTGTCACGGCCGTGGCATGCTAGGGATCAGCTGACGGCGCACAGTCTAAAGAAGGCGGAGGGAAATGAGCGAGAGCCCGAGGGGAAGATATGCACTGCGCATGCCCATGGATCCCAGGCCCGCAGTGTGACTCAATCAGAAGACACTGCGAGGCGGGATCTCGGGCACCGCGGCCGCACAGGCGCAGCCAGCCTGACACCAAATTATGTCAGAAGACAGGCAGCGCAAATAGGGCATGCCCAAGGGATAACAGAACAGCGCAGGCTCCGTGACAGCTTAAAACAACGCTGAGGAGGCAGCGCATGGCACCAAGGGGGTAGGAATGACGGCTGTGCTGCGTCACATTACGAAGGAAAGTCCCAGCTCCGGGACGGTATAACGGTATCAGTGAACACATTTTATAAGTGTTAAGTTCTGCGTGTGCAAAGAGCTAAAAAAAAAGAGCTACCTTTTCCTTGTGCAGCATTACTGCTGCACAAGATGGCTCTTTCAGTAACAAACGACGGGGGGGGGGACAGGTTCCCTTACATTTAGGTTGTTGTGCCAGCGTGGCGGTCGCAGGACACATTGCCGGCTACACAGCTGGGGATCAGCTGACGTTACTGAAACCCAATAACACTGGGTCATATGTTTTTACTGTGAAGCCTGCACTTCTGAGCCGCAACTGGCGGTGTTGGAGCCCAGGAATAGCAGTTCAGGTGGTAGAAAGATTAACACAGCAGGAGACCTGGATGACACCCAATTACTTAATCAGGCAGAGGAGTGGCAAATTCCTGCGAGATCCAGGCCTGGTTCATTTTCAGGAAAGTAAGCCGGTCAACGTTATCGGAGGATAGTCGCATGCGACGGTCTGTTAGTACACCACCTGCGGCACTAAAGACACGTTCCGATAAGACACTAGCCGCAGGGCAAGCCAGCACCTCCAATGCATACTGGCTTAGCTCTGGCCATGTATCCAGCTTAGAGACCCAAAACTTGAACGGGGAAGAGCCGTCTGGGAGTACAGTAAGAGGGCAAGCCATGTAGTCTGTCACCATCTGACGGAACCGTTGCCTCCTGCTGACTGGAGCCGCCGGTGATGGTGTAGACATTTGGGGCGGGCACACAAAAGTGTGCCAGAGTTGTGCCATACTGGGCTTGCCTTGGGCAGAGGCACTGCTTCTGCTCCCTCTTTGGGCAGAGCCTCCCCCACTGCCTCGACGCACTGAGCTGCTTTGTAAAGCACGAGCAGCACTCCTCTCAGTTGGACAGGAGAAGATGATGGAATTCACCAGTGTGTCGTGGTACTCCCGCAATTTACGCTCCCGGGTCAACGCAGGGATGAGGTTTTGGACGTTGTCCCGGTAGCGAGGATCGAGGAGGGTGAACACCCAATAATCAGGCATGTTGAGAATGTGGTCGATGCGGCGGTCGTTTCTCAGGCACTGCAGCATGAAATCCACCATGTGCTGCAGAGTGCCAACTGGCCCAGAAACGCTGTCCCCTGCTTGAGACATGATCTCTGCCCGCTCGTCATCACCCCACCCTCGCTGTACACACTGACCACTGGACAATTGTGTCGCTCCCTCCTCTGGACGGAGCTCTTCCTCCTCCATTGACTCCTCCTCATCCTCCTCACAAATTGGCCCCTGCGTACCCCTTTGTGAGGAACCACGTGGCGCTGACTCTCCAGAAGCTGATGGAAAAGGTGACTCCTCATCCTCCACCTCTTCCACCACATCATCCCTTAACCCTTGCAAAGTTTGCTGAAGCAGGCAGATAAGGGGGACAGTCATGCTGACTAGTGCATCATCTGCACTTGCCATCCGCGTGGAATAATCAAAAGGACGCAAAACCTGGCAGACGTCCTTCATAGTGGCCCACTCTGTGGTTGTGAAGTCTGATCGGCGCTGACTGCGACTTCTTTGCGCCTGATGCAGCTGGTACTCCATAACTGCTTGCTGCTGCTCACACAACCGCTCCAACATATGTAACGTGGAATTCCACCGGGTAGGTAGGTCACATATGATGCGGTGTTCCGGAAGGCGGAATCGGCGCTGCAGAGCAGCAATGCGGGATCTGGCCAAGCTGGAACGCCGCAAGTGAGCACACTCTAGGCGGACCTTGTGCAGCAGGGCATCAAGATCCGGATAGTCCCTCAGAAAACTCTGCACAACCAAATTGAGCACATGTGCCAGACATGGGATGTGAGTGAGGTTGCCAAGGGCCAAAGCTGCCACCAGATTTCGGCCATTGTCACACACTACCATGCCTGGCTGGAGATTCGCTGGCAGTAACCACACATCGCTCTCCTGCTTTATGGCATTCCAGAGCTCCTGCGCTGTGTGGCTTCGATGCCCCAATGAAACTAGTTTCAAGACGGCCTGCTGACGTTTGGCCACGGCTGTGCTCATGTCGGTCATAGGTAAACGTTCACGGGTCCATGTGGGGGTGGACTGTGACGGATCCTGCAGAGAGGAATCAGAGGAACTGGTGTAAGAGGAGGAGTCGATGCGTACAGACTGGATTCCTGCAATCCTTGGAGTGGGCAGGACACGTCCTGCGCCACTCGCACGATCTGTACCTGGCTCAACAACATTAACCCAATGGGCAGTGAGGGAAACATATCGCCCCTGTCCATGCTGACTGGTCCACGCATCGGTGGTGAGGTGGACCTTGCTACTGACGGCGTTCAGTAGCGCATGTTTTATGTTTGCCTCAACATGCCTGTGCAGGGCAGGGACAGCCTGCCTGCTGAAGTAAAAGCGGCTGGGCACCTTGTACTGTGGGACTGCCAATGCCATCAAGTCACGGAAGCTGTCAGTCTCCACCAGCCTGAACGAGAGCATTTCCAGGGACAACAGTTTGGCAATGCCTGCATTCAGAGCCTGTGCTCGGGGGTGGTTGGCCGAGAATGCCCGCCTTTTCTCCCATGCCTGTACTACCGATGGCTGTAGAGTAGACTGGGAGTGTGAGGATGACTGGGAAGGTGGTGCTGTGGGTGGAATTACACAAGGTCTCTGGGAGGAAGCCAAACCAGCTGTGCGTGAGCTGGAGGAAGAGGCAACACGAGCTGAAGAGGTGGTAGCTGCCGCTGTTGGTTGGCCTACATCTTCAGTGTGTTTCTGTAACTCCACCGCGTGCCTGGTCCGCACATGTTTCCACATATTTGTGGTATTGAGGTTGCTGACATTTTTCCCTCTTTTTACTTTATGATGACACAGCTTGCATTTGACAAAACAAATGTCATCTGCAACTGTGTCAAAAAAGGACCAGGCACTGCAAGTCTTGGGAGCACCCTTTTTGGCTTTGGAAAGAGACAGGCTCCTAACGGGTGCCAAAGTGGAGGCTACAGGCTCCGCAGTCTTCCCCCTCCCTCTCCCTCTTTGGCCCGTAAGAGGAAGCTCTTCCTCTGAGCTGCTCCCACCACCTTCCTGTTCCTCACGCCACGATGGGTCAAGGACCTCATCATCTCCACTACCCTCTGCCACCAACTGCTCCTCCTGGGTAGTCTCAGCAGCACAGTACGCACGAGAAAGCGGCACCTGAGTTTCATCATCAGATGCGTACTGCGCTGTGGTCACCGGAGGCACTGGCCCACCTGCCTCTTCAGAGTCAGAGAGAAAAAGGTGTTGGGCATCACTGCACACTGCCTCTTCTTCCATTTCTCCAATGCTGCTTGGCTGGCCCCCTGTTTCCAAGCCAAGAGATTCAGAGAACAGAAGTAGAGACGGCTCCTGTCCTGGGCTCTCTGACTGCCTGGCCAATTTGGCAGGTGGTGAAGAGACAGATGGCTGCTCTCCAGTGCTCTGTGCCTGAGAGGATGTGGCACTAACTGAAGTCGATGCCGAGGCGTTAGCTGCCATCCACCCGACAACGGCTTCAATTTGGTCTTCACGCAGCAGTGGTGCACGGCGCTCTCCGACAAAGCTGCGCATGAAGGACTGTTCCCTGCTGAAACTGAGTGACGACGAGTCACCGGCGCCCGCAGCAGGCACAGAATCACCACGTCCTCTCCCTGCTCCTCTCCCTGCTCCGCGCCCACGCCCACGTGCCTTACTCCCTGCCCTCTTCATCTTGGTTGACAGATAAAGATAAGCAGAAAAGTACTAAGGCCTTAGTGTGCTTATTCCTGAAATGCTCCTCCTAACAGGTGTAAGAAACACTAATGTTGTAAATTGTGGACTAAACTTTATTATTTTTCAAATGTGGCCTACACAAGTGTTAAGTTGTGTTTGGTGAACTTAACTTTTTTTTTGGTGCAGATCGGGCTACAGAGCTAGTTTAAATCACACGGAGACCGTGCAGACAGCCGTAAACGGCGCTGCAAGGCCAAAAAACCCTCCTCTAGGTTATCCTATATAGTGTTTTTCCACTATTTAGCTGGATACAAGTGGAAAGACACTAATAGGAATTTTTTTTTTCAAATTTTAAACTGGCTGCACTATTTGAAAAAAAGGAAATTGTTTTTCAAGGTATGAGGCAGTAACGCACCCTGAGCTGAATCCAACCGGCTATGGCTGCACACAGACTACAGGGCGAGCTGCGCTCACACAGAAACCGTGCAGACAGCCGTAAACGGCGCTGCAAGGCCCCAAAAAAACCCTCTAGGTTATCCTATGTAGTGTTTTTCCACAATTGAGCTGGAGACTGGTGGAAAGACACTAATAGGAATTTTTTTTTTTTCAAATTTTAAACAGGCTGCACTATTTCAAAAAAAAGGAAAATTTTTCTCAAGGTATGAGCCAGTAACGAACCCTGAGCTGAATCCAACCGGCTATGGCTGCACACAGACTACAGGGCGAGCTGGGCTCACACGGAGACCGTGCAGACAGCCGTAAACGGCGCTGCAAGGCCAAAAAACCCTCCTCTAGGTTATCCTATATAGTGTTTTTCCACTATTTAGCTGGATACGAGTGGAAAGACACTTATAGGATTTTTTTTTTTCAAATTTTAAACAGGCTGCACTATTTGAAAAAAAAGGAAAATTTTTCGCAAGGTATGAGCCAGTAACGAACCCTGAGCTGAATCCAACCGGCTATGGCTGCACACAGACTACAGGGCGAGCTGGGCTCACACGGAGACCGTGCAGACAGCCGTAAACGGCGCTGCAAGGCCAAAAAACCCTCCTCTAGGTTATCCTATATAGTGTTTTTCCACTATTTAGCTGGATACGAGTGGAAAGACACTAATAGGAATTTTTTTTTTCAAATTTTAAACAGGCTGCAGTATTTGAAAAAAAGGAAAATTTTTCTCAAGGTATGAGCCAGTAACGAACCCTGAGCTGAATCCAACCGGCTATGGCTGCACACAGACTACAGGGCGAGCTGGGCTCACACGGAGACCGTGCAGACAGCCGTAAATGGCGCTGCAAGGCCCTAAAAACCCCCTCTAGGTTATCCTATGTAGTGTTTTTCCACAATAGAGCTGGAGACTGGTGGAAAAACACTAATAGGAAATTTGAGAAAAAATGTGCAGCAGGCTGCACTAAGAGCAAAAAAGAACAACTGTGTGAGGCAGTGTGAACCCCCCCTGAGCTGAATACAACCGGGTATATGGCTGCACACAGACTACAGAGTGAGCTGCACACACACACACACACACACACACACAGAGACCTTGCAGAACGCTGTTAAAACAGCGCTGCAAGGCAAGAGCAAGGTGAACAGTGAAGAACACACAGCGTTTTGCTAAATTAGCCTTTGGAAAGGAAAATAAAGCAATTAGCAAGCTCAACTGGCCCTCAGTTAGAACACAGCGTCCTGTCCCTAACTGAAATCACAGCAGAGTGAGCGCAAAATGGCGGCAGCGCTTTTTTATAGTGCAGAGTGACATCATTTCAGCAGCCAATCCAAGCCTTGCCAGTACTTACATGCCCACCATGCTAAACAGGATGTGCCCACACTTTCATTCATTCCTCATTGGCTGCTGCGTTCAATTTGAATTCTGGGAACTTCCGATTCCGGTATCCGATACGCGGGAAGTATCGGAATTCAGTATCGGAATTCCGATACCGCAAATATCGGCCGATACCCGATACTTGCGGTATCGGAATGCTCAACACTAGTAATGAGTACGTTGTGATGGTCACTGCCATCAGGTTGCGGAAAGCTTGCATCTCCCACGAGCCTAAAATGCAACATTTTCAGGGCAAGCAGACGACAAATGTGTGAATTTAGTACTGTGGCATCGGCTGTGTATTTCGGCTTGCATTCCAATGACTGGGGTATGGGCAATTGAACGCTGCTTTTGGACAAGGACCTGGACGTGCTTGTTGATGGTGCTATTTTAGATTGTGTGCAACTGCAGATGCAGGGCATGAGGTATCTTAAAATGCACCATGAACAGTGGATTGGCTTGCACGCACAACATCGGAAGAAGCAGTGGTATCACCCGCAGACACTGTTCATGGAGCCTTGTGTTCAACCAACAAAGTCAGGTGCTTTGCTGCCATGTGCCTGATCATGCTTGTGGTGGTTAGGATGGGATTTTTGCTACCCCTGCTGCTGCGGGCATGGCTGGTGGTGCAAATGGCCTTTTTGGGTTTATCGGCACAGTCTTTAAAAAACAACCAGACTGTTACAGCGACATTCAGTGTCTCCCTCTCCCACACCACCTCCTCACTTCGACCCCGGTCTTTCGGTGTTCCCCAAGGCTCAGTTCTAGGACCCCTACTCTTCTCCATCTACACCTTCGGCCTGGGACAGCTGATGGAATGGCACGGTTTGCTATATCATCAGTATGCCGATAACATGCAGATCTACCTATCTGTACCTGATATCACCTCCTTAATAACCAAAATCACACGTCTTCACGCTATTTCATCCTTCTTTTCTGCTCGCTTTTAAAAAGTGGACATGGACAAAACAGAATACTTCATCTTTCAACCATTTCACGCTAAATAGACATGAGAGCTGTGTATGCATCATTCAGTAACACTTTAGTAAGAGGGAAAGTTTGCCCAAGAGAAAATTATTTTCCAGACATTCCCGGCCTTTTTTGCACATGTTTTGAAGCTGTGATCTTCATTTTCTTGGTGTAGATGTTGTAAATTTCAAAGTCATCATCAATACCATCATCGTCCATATCTTGTAAAGAGGAAATCTGGTGTTTCCCAGGGTAGTGGTTATCTACGTTTAGTGGCATTCCATTAACAATTTTCGACTGTGACATTTGGATATTTTTGGTAATATGTATGGGTGAAGATGAAGAAGCTTGTGCCACGGGTGTGTTTATAGTTACGGATGGTGCACTCCTCTTTAACCCCTTAGTGACAGAGCCAATTTGGTACTTAATGACCGAGCCAATTTTTACAATTCTGACCAGTGTCACTTTATGAGGTTATAACTCTGGAACGCTTTAACAAATCCAACACGTCCGACTATCAACCACAGTCGGATCCTTCAGACGGAACCTGAAAACTCATCTCTTCAGGAAAGCCTACAGCCTGCACTGGCACCGCTGCTGCCTCATCACTATCGAAGCTACCGCCTCACCAACACCGGAGCTACCGCCTCACCAACACCGGAGCTCCTGCAACCCTCAACCTACTGTCTCCTTCCCCATAATCCTGTAGAATGTAAGCCCGCAAGGGCAGGGTCCTCACCCCTCTGTATCAGTCCGTCATTGTTAGTTTGTTTACTGTATGTGATATTTGTAACTTGTATGTAACCCCTTCTCATGTACAGCACCATGGAATCAATGGTGCTATATAAATAAATAATAATAATAATAATAACAGATCCCGCTGATTCTGAGACTGTTTTTTTCGTGACATATTGCACTTCACGATAGTGGTAACATTTATTCAATATTACTTGCGATTATTTTTGAAAAAAACGGAAATATGGTAAAAAATTTAACAATTTTGCAATTTTCAAACATTGAATTTGTATGCCCTTAAATCAGAGAGATATGTCACACAAAATAGTTAATAAATAACATTTCCCACATGTCTACTTTACAACAGCACAATTTTGGAATCAAAATTTTTTTTGCTTATAAGTTATAAGGGTTAAAATTTGATCAGCGAATTCTCATTTTTACATAAAAATTTACAAAACCATTTTTTAGGGACCATCTCACATTTAAAGTCACTTTGAGGGGTGTACCTGACAGAAAATACTCAAACTTGACACCATTCTAAAATCTACACCCCTCAAGGTGCTCAAAACCACTTTCAAGAAGTTTATTAACCTTTTACATGCTTCACAAGAACTGAAACAATGTGGAGGAAAAAATGAACATTTAACTTTTTTTTGCAAACATTTTACTTCAGAACCAATTTTTTTTATTTTCACAAGTGTAAAAAAAGAAAGTGAACCACAAAATTTGCAGTGCAATTTCTCATGAATACGCCGATTTCCCACATGTGGGGGTAAACCACTGTTTGGGCGCACGGCAGGACTTGGAAGAGAAGGAGCACCGTTTGACTTTTTCAATGCAGAATTGGCTGGAATTGAGATCGGACGCAATGTTGCGTTTGGAGAGCCCCTGATGTGCCTAAACAGTGGAAACCCCCCACAAGTGACCCATTAAGGAACTTATCTAGATGTGTGGTGAGCACTTTGAACCACCAAGTGCTTCACAGAAATATATAATGTAGAGCCGTGAAAATAAAAAATCTTTTTTTTTCCTCAAAAATTATTTTTTAGCCCGCAATTTTTTAATTTATCAAGGGTAACAGGAGAAATTGGACCCCAAAATTTGTTGACCAGTTTGTCGTGAGTACGCTGATACCCCATATGTTGGGGGGACCACTGTTTGGGCACACATCGGGGATCGGAAGGGAAGTAGTGACGTTTTAAAATGCAGACTTTGATGGAACGGTCTGCTGGCGTCATGTTGCATTTGCAGAGCTCCTGACGTACCTAAACAGGAGAAACCCCCCACAAGTGACCCCATTTTGGAAACTAGACCCCCCAAAGAGCTTATCTAGATGTGTGGTGAGCACTATTAACCTCCAACTGCTTCACAGAAGTTTATAATGTAGAGCCATGAAAATAAAAAATCATATTTTTTCCCAAAAAATGATCTTTTCACCCCAAAATTTTTACTTTCGTAAGGGTAACAGGAGAAATTGGACCCCAAAATTTATTGTGCAATTTATCCTAAGTACGCTGATACCCCATATATGGGGGGGACAACTGTTTGGGCACATGGCAGAGCTCGGAAGGGAAGAAGCGCCGTTTTGGAATGCAGACTTTGATAGAATGGTCTGCTGGCGTTATGTTGCGTTTGCAGAGCCCCTGATGTACCTAAACAGTAGAAACCCCCCACAAGTGACCCCATTTTGGAAACTAGATCCCAAGGAACTTATCTAGATGTGTGCTTCACAGAAGTTTATGATGCAGAGTCGTGAAAATATTTTTTTTCCACAAAAATGATTTTTTTAGTCCCCAATTTTTTATTTTCCCAAGGGTAACAGGAGAAATTGGACCCCAAAATGTGTTGTCCAATTTGTCCTGAGTATGCTGATACCACATATGTGGGGGGGGATCACTGTTTGGGCACACATCAGGGCTCAGAAGGGAAGTAGTGATGTTTTAAAATGCAGACTTTGATGGAATGGTCTGCGGGTGTCATGTTGCATTTTCAGATCCCCTGATGAACCTAAACAGTAGAAACCCCCCACAGGTGCCCCTATTTTGGAAACTAGATCCCCAAAGGAACTTATCTAGAAGTGCTTCACAGAAGTTTGACGCAGAGCCGTGAAAAGAAAAAATCTTTTCTTTCCACAAAAATTATTTTTTAGCCCCCAATTTTTTTTTCTTCTCGCAAGGGTAACAGGAGAAATTGGACCCCAAAAGTTGTTGTCCAAGTAGTCCTGAGTATGCTGATGCTCCATATGTGAGGGTAAACCACTGTTTGGGCACACGGCAGAGCTCAGAAGGAAGGGAGCACCATTTGACTTTTTGAGTGCAAAATTGGCGATCACGTTTGGAGACCCCGTGATATACCTAAACAGTGGAAACCCCACAATTCTAACTCCAACCCTAACCCCAACACACCCTTAACCCTAATCCCAACCCAATCCATAATCCTAATCACAACCCTAACCATAACTTTAGCCCCAACCCTAACCCTAACTTTAGCCACAACCCAAACCCTAACCCTAATTGGAAAATGGAAATACATACTTTTTTATTTTAATGTTTTTTCCTAACTAAGGGGGTGATAAAGGGGGGAGTATTTATTATTTTTTCTATTTTGATCACTGTGATAGGATCTCACAGTGACCAAAACAAAACCAGTGGAAGAATCTTCCTCTGCCGGCCGACAGATCACGTTGGGCGCACTGCGCATGCACCCGCCATTTTCTTACCGGAGGAAGAAGCCGGTGGCCAGGAGCGGACGCAGGAGGACCCAGGGACACCGGTAAGTATAACAGGGTCCCTGATCCCCCTATTTCTCTGTCCACTGATGTGCGATCACATCAGAGGACAGAGAATGACAGACATTGTGTTAGGGCTAGCACCAAATAATTAGAAGGATGGTATAAGGTGCGTTCGCAGCCCGGGGTCCACCATGCAGAGATGGAATCTGCTGCTGTGTAATGATTGACTATATGGCGGTATAATGTGGAAACACACAGGGGTTAGCGTCACCCGGTATGAAGGAAGCGAATGCTGTTGAGTCACAGGGCCGCGGTACCGCACAAAGAGCGCAAGCAAAAAGTCACAGAACTCTGTCCCAAGACTAAGGGAAAGAGTTCCTCTAGACCTCTTGCGCTCAACACCGCAACTGGGGTGTAAGAGATAAACAGAAATAATAATTTAATACACAAGAGTTGCTAGCAGTGCCGCTCTGTCAGGATGCCACTAACCACCCAGACCTGGGCCAGGATAGCGCTCTATTAGCGTATGGCACCGCACTGGCGGTCACTGCTATTAGACACTGTATCGTGTGCTAGCTGTATGGAATAGCACTGTCAGGCACTAGGTAGCTTACACCATTCGCGAACAGTCAACAACACTAGGGATGGGAATGATTCAGAGCTTTCATCCATCGACAGGCATACATCCACACACATTTCCAAATTTATACTAGTGCATGGCCGTGTGGCCTTGCGAACCTTTTACAGTGGAAGCTCTCCAGGACCTTCCTAGTTGTCCAATAGGAGCTGCTACAGGACCTGAGCATGTGACTCCCGACCTCCAATAAGAGGTCGTCCCTTGGGCATGCTCAGAAGAAGAAAAGCAGGACTTAGTCCCAGGGACGCCTGCTCGCCGCTGATCAGTACTGGTTACAATGGCTTAGCCTGGAAGGACAGCAGTAACCAGCCGCACAGTATCATATTGAGCCAGATGCTGGGACCGACGTCTCTGCTGAGCAGGCTCCACTGTGGCTGGAGAAGAATGGGAGACCGCAGCAGAGATGGTTTGAGATTCCCCCTGTGCAGCGGCGGGAACTCGACACCTAACATTACCCCCCTCCTTGGGGCTCGCTGTTATGACCTGGTGGTGAGGACAATAATGGACCTGGTGGTTAAGAGCACACGGAATGACCTGATAGTTACTAATAATACAGGACAAGCTCTGAGACGTGGGAACTCTGCTGACCGCAATCCCTAATCCTATCACACACACTAGAAATAGCCGTGGATTGCTCCTAACGCTCCGTATGCAACTCGGCACATCCTAAGGAACTAGCTAGCCATAGAGATAGAAAAATAAAGTCTACCTTGCCTCAGAGAAATTCCCCAAAGGAACAGGCAGCCCCCCACATATAATGACTGTGAGTTAAGATGAAAATTACAAACACAGAGATGAAATAGATTTAGCAAAGTGAGGCCCGACTTACTGAACAGACAGAGGATAGGAAAGGTAACTTTGCGGTCAGCACAAAAAACTACAAAAAGACCACGCAGAGGGCGCAAAAAGACCCTCCGCACCGACTCACGGTGCGGAGGCGCTCCCTCTGCGTCCCAGAGCTTCCAGCAAGCAAGACAAAAATCAAAATAGCAAGCTGGACAGAAAAAATAGCAAACAGAGAAAAACAAGCAGGAACTTAGCTTCTGCTGGGAAGACAGGTCACAAGAACGATCCAGAAGCGAACTAGACCAATTTCTGGAACATTGACAGGTGGCATGGAGCAATGATCTAGGTGGAGTTAAATAGAGCAGCCAGCTAACGAATTAACCTCGTCACCTGTGGAAGGAACCTCAGAAGCCGCAGCCCCACTCACAACCACCAGAGGAAGCCCATGGACAGAACCAGCCGAAGTACCATTCATGACCACAGGAGGGAGCTTAACAACAGAATTCACAACAGTACCCCCCCCCTTGAGGAGGGGTCACCGTACCCTCACCAGAGCCCCCAGGCCGACCAGGACGAGCCAAATGAAAGGCACGAACCAGATCGACAGCATGAACATCAGAGGCAAAGACCCAGGAATTATCTTCCTGACCATAACCCTTCCACTTGACCAGGTACTGGAGTTTCCGTCTCAAAATACGAGAATCCAAAATCTTCTCCACCACATACTCCAACTCCCCCTCAACCAACACCGGGGCAGGAGGATCAACGGATGGAACCACAGGCGCCACGTATCTCCGCATCAACGACCTATGGAATACATTATGGATGGCAAAAGAAGCTGGAAGGGTCAAACGAAATGACACAGGATTGAGAACCTCAGAAATCTTATACGGACCAATGAAACGAGGCTTAAACTTAGGAGAGGAAACCTTCATAGGAACATAACGAGATGACAACCAAACCAAATCCCCAACACGAAGTCGGGGACCCACACAGCGCCGGCGGTTAGCGAAACGTTGAGCCTTCTCCTGGGACAATGTCAAATTGTCCACCACATGAGTCCAAATCTGCTGCAACCTATCCACCAAGGTATCTACACCAGGACAGTCCGAAGACTCAACCTGCCCTGAAGAGAAACGAGGATGGAAACCGGAATTGCAGAAAAATGGCGAAACCAAAGTAGCCGAGCTGGCCCGATTATTAAGGGCGAACTCAGCCAAAGGCAAAAAGGACACCCAATCATCCTGATCAGCAGAAACAAAGCATCTCAGATATGTTTACAAAGTCTGATTAGTACGTTCAGTTTGGCCATTTGTCTGAGGATGGAAAGCCGAGGAAAAAGACAAATCAATGCCCATCCTAGCACAAAAGGATCGCCAAAACCTCGAAACAAACTGGGAACCTCTGTCCGAAACTATGTTCTCCGGAATGCCATGGAAACGAACCACATGCTGGAAAAACAACGGCACCAAATCAGAGGAGGAAGGCAATTTAGACAAGGGTACCAAATGGACCATCTTAGAAAAGCGATCACAAACCACCCAAATGACCGACATCTTTTGAGAGACAGGGAGATCCGAAATAAAATCCATAGAAATATGCGTCCATGGCCTCTTCGGGACCGGCAAGGGCAAAAGCAACCCACTGGCACGAGAACAGCAGTGCTTAGCCCGAGCACAAGTCCCACAGGACTGCACAAAAGAACGCACATCCCGTGACAAAGACGGCCACCAAAAGGATCTAGCCACCAAATCTCTGGTACCAAAGATTCCAGGATGACCAGCCAACACCGAACAATGAACCTCAGAGATAACTCTACTAGTCCATTTATCAGGGACAAACAGTTTCTCCGCTGGGCAACGGTCAGGTCTATCAGCCTGAAATTTTTGCAGCACCCGCCGCAAATCAGGGGAGATAGCAGACGAAATTACCCCCTCTTTGAGAATACCCGCCGGCTCAGGAACACCTGGAGAGTCGGGCACAAAACTCCTTGACAGGGCATCAGCCTTCACATTCTTAGAGCCCGGAAGGTACGAAACCACAAAATCAAAACGGGAGAAAAATAGCGACCAACGAGCCTGTCTAGGATTCAACCGTTTGGCAGACTCGAGATAAGTCAAATTCTTGTGATCCGTCAAGACCACCACGCGATGCTTGGCTCCTTCAAGCCAATGACGCCACTCCTCGAATGCCCACTTCATGGCCAACAACTCTCGATTGCCCACATCATAATTGCGCTCAGCAGGCGAAAACTTTCTAGAAAAGAAGGCACGTGGTTTCATCACTGAGCCATCAGAACTTCTTTGCGACAAAACAGCTCCTGCTCCAATCTCAGAAGCATCAACCTCGACCTGAATCGGGAGCGAAACATCTGGCTGGCACAACACAGGGGCAGAAGAAAAACGACGCTTCAACTCCTGAAAAGCTTCCACAGCCGCAGAAGACCAATTGACCACATCAGCACCCTTCTTGGTCAAATCAGTCAACGGTTTAGCAACACTAGAAAAATTACTGATGAAGCGACGATAAAAATTAACAAAGCCCAGGAACTTTTGCAGACTCTTCACAGATGTCGGCTGAGTCCAATCATAAATGGCCTGGACTTTAACAGGGTCCATCTCGACAGTAGAAGGGGAAAAAATGAAACCCAAAATTGAAACCTTCTGAACTCCAAAGATACACTTAGACCCCTTCACAAACAAAGAATTAGCATGAAGGGCCTGGAACACCATTCTGACCTGCTTCACGTGAGACTCCCAATCATCCGAGAAGACCAAAATATCATCCAAATATACAATCAGGAATTTATCCAGGTACTCTCGGAAGATGTCATGCATAAAGGACTGAAATACTGATGGAGCATTGGAAAGCCCGAATGGCATAACCAGGTACTCAAAATGGTCCTCGGGCGTATTAAATGCTGTTTTCCATTCATCGCCCTGTTTAATACGCACAAGATTATACGCACCACGAAGATCTATCTTGGTGAACCAACTAGCCCGTTTAATCCGAGCAAACAAATCAGACAGCAGCGGCAAAGGGTACTGAAATTTGACTGTGATCTTATTAAGAAGGCGGTAATCAATACAAGGTCTCAAAGAACCATCCTTCATGGCCACAAAAAAGAACCCTGCTCCCAATGGTGACGACGACGGGCGAATATGACCCTTCTCTAAGGATTCCTTTATATAACTCCGCATAGCGGCGTGTTCTGGCACAGATAAATTGAACAGTCGGCCCTTAGGAAACTTACTACCAGGAATCAAATTGATAGCACAATCGCAATCCCTATGAGGAGGTAGGGCACTGGATTTGGGCTCATCAAATACATCCCGGTAATCCGACAAAAACTCCGGAACTTCAGAAGGGGTGGATGACGAAATAGACAAAAATGGAACATCACCATGTACCCGCTGACAACCCCAGCTGGACACAGACATAGATTTCCAATCCAATACTGGATTATGAACCTGTAGCCATGGCAACCCCAAACGACCACATCATGCAGATTATGCAACACCAAAAAGCGAATATCCTCCTGATGTGCAGGAGCCATGCACATGGTCAATTGGGTCCAGTACTGGGGTTTATTCTTGGCCAAAGGCGTAGCATCAATTCCTCTCAATGGAATAGGATACTGCAAGGGCTCCAAGAAAAAGCCACAGCGCCTAGCAAACTCCAAGTCCATCAAATTCAGGGCAGCGCCTGAATCCACAAAGGCCATAACAGAATAGGATGACAAAGAGCAAATCAGAGTAACGGACAAAAGAAATTTTGACTGTACCGTACCAATGGTGGCAGACCTAGCGAAACGCTTAGTGCGCTTAGGACAATCGGAGATAGCATGAGTGGAATCACCACAGTAAAAACACAGCTCATTCCGACATCTGTGTTCTTGCCGTTCAGCTCTAGTCAAAGTCCTATCACATTGCATAGGCTCAGGTCTATGCTCAGATAATACCGCCAAATGGTGCATAACTTTACGCTCACGCAAGCGTCGATCGATCTGAATGGCCAAAGACATAGACTCATTCAGACCAGCAGGCATGGGAAATCCCACCATGACATCCTTAAAGGGAAGATGCCGCATGTTAATATTGTAAAAAAAAAAAAAAACCTCTTTAATTCCTTATTTTTATAAGTTATTTTCAAGTGCATAGTATTTATTGTTTTTTTTTTATTCATTTTTTTTTCTGCCACTGGGCGCCGCCATTTTCATTTGCAGGACTGTAAGGCTATATTCACACTTTGCGGATTTTGCTGCGGATCCGCAGCGGATTTGACCGCTGCGGATCCGCAGCAGTTTCCCATGAGTTTACAGAACAATGTAAACCTATGGGAAACAAAAAACGCAGTGCACATGCTGCGGAAAAAAACGCGCGAAAACGCTGCAGATTACATTCCGCAGCATGTCACTTCTTTTCTGCGGATTTTCACCTGCTCCAATAGAAAACTGCTGATGAAAATCCGCAGAAGAAACCGCAGTTAAAACCGCGATAAATCCGCAGTAAAAATCACAACGGGTTTTCACTGCGGATTTTGTAATTCTGCTGCGGAAAAATCCGCAGTGGAATCTGCAAAGTGTGAACATAGCCTTAGTGTAGCTGCACGACACTTACAGTCTTCACATACGGCAGCCCTGGACATAGACATCTGTAGTCGGAAGGCGACCCCATAGCTAGTAATGCATTATAAGCTTCTCTCTGCTCTGATGTGGCCACGCCCCCTGGGCTGTCTCCACATCACAGCAGAGGCAGGAGATCGGCGCCATCTTGCTTCAGCCTACAGTGGAGTGTATCTGTGAGCTCCACTGTGACTGAGCTGTGCTGTTGGAGGAGCAGCTCCATCTGTCTCCCCTCACACTGTCAGCGGCCATTCCCTGTCCTCTGCTGCCTGGTGTGTGGCTGAATCTCTAGAATCGCTAGAGAGTCTGAAGTGCTGTGGTCTGATGTTCTCTTATCAGGAGCTGCAGAGAGGTAACAGAGGGGGATGGAGGAGGCTCTGTGCTGCTCGACCTCTCACTGCAGCTCCTCACAGGACATCAGACCCTGCATCTATCACTATATTGTGCTGAGCCATGTATCTAATCCTCTCCTGTGTGATAGTGTCTGCTGAGCCATGTATCTAATCCTCTCCTGTGTGATAGTGTCTGCTGAGCCGTGTATCTAATCCTATCCTGTGCTGACCTGTGTATCTAATCCTGTGGAATACTGACTGCTGAGCCGTGTATCTAATCCTCTCCTGTGTGATAGTGTCTGGTGAGCCGTGTATTTAATCCTATCCTGTGCTGACCTGTGTATCTAATCCTGTGGAATACTGACTGCTGAGCTGTGTATCTAATCCTCTCCTGTGTGATACTGCCTGGTGAGCCGTGTATCTAATCCTCTCCTGTGTAATACTGTCTGCTGAGCCGTGTATCTAATCCTATCCTGTGCTGACCTGTGTATCTAATCCTCCTGTGGAATACTGACTGCTGAGCCGTGTATCTAATCCTCTCCTGTGTGATACTGTCTGCTGAGCCGTGTATCTAATCCTCTCCTGTGTGATACTGTCTGGTGAACCGTGTATCTAATCCTATCCTGTGCTGACCTGTGTATCTAGTTAAATAAATAAGGCAGCACACTGCAGCGCTAGAACATACAAACTTGAAATACGAAATTTGAACTGCATTACTGCACTAGAAATATGAAAAATGAGAGCGTTTAGCGCATAAAAATGGCCAATTTTATGTGTACCTGGTAGCCACTTTACGGCATCTCTCTTATACCAGGTCCTACGCTTGCCCTACCTCGCTGATAATAAACGTCTCCATCTGAATGGGTACATGTGAAACCTCTTCCTAGACTAAAATTCTCTCTCTCTATGGAGGGGTATTGGACCTGCTGTAATTAAAACACCTGTGGCTAGAAGGCGGAGTGCACGATCAGAAGGCTAGAGAATACATTTCAAAAACCTGACCTGCACATCCAAACATAGACTAAATGTGAACAGGTGCTGAACCTAGAGTCGCCAACTCGTATATAGTTAAATAAATAAGGCAGCACACTGCAGCGCTAGAACATACAAACTTAAAATACGAAATTTGAACTACATTACTGCACTAGAAATATGAAAAATGAGAGCGTTTAGCGCATAAAAATGGCCAATTTTATGTGTACCTGGTAGCCACTTTACGGCATCTCTCTTATACCAGGTCCTACGCTTGCCCTACTTCGCTGAGAATAAACGTCTCCATCTGAATGGGTACATGTGAAACCTCTTCCTAGACTAAAATTCTCTCTCTCTATGGAGGGGTATTGGACCTGCTGTAATTAAAACACCTGTGGCTAGAAGGCGGAGTGCACGATCAGAAGGCTAGAGAATACATTTCAAAAACCTGACCTGCACATCCAAACATAGACTAAATGTGAACAGGTGCTGAACCTAGAGTCGCCAACTCGTATATAGTTAAATAAATAAGGCAGCACACTGCAGCGCTAGAACATACAAACTTAAAATACGAAATTTGAACTACATTACTGCACTAGAAATATGAAAAATGAGAGCGTTTAGCGCATAAAAATGGCCAATTTTATGTGTACCTGGTAGCCACTTTACGGCATCTCTCTTATACCAGGTCCTACGCTTGCCCTACCTCGCTGAGAATAAACGTCTCCATCTGAATGGGTACATGTGAAACCTCTTCCTAGACTAAAATTCTCTCTCTCTATGGAGGGGTATTGGACCTGCTGTAATTAAAACACCTGTGGCTAGAAGGCGGAGTGCACGATCAGAAGGCTAGAGAATACATTTCAAAAACCTGACCTGCACATCCAAACATAGACTAAATGTGAACAGGTGCTGAACCTAGAGTCGCCAACTCGTATATAGTTAAATAAATAAGGCAGCACACTGCAGCGCTAGAACATACAAACTTGAAATACGAAATTTGAACTGCATTACTGCACTAGAAATATGAAAAATGTTCTAGCGCTGCTGTGTGCTGCCTTATTTATTTAACTATATACGAGTTGGCGACTCTAGGTTCAGCACCTGAACACATTTAGTCTATGTTTGGATGTGCAGGTCAGGTTTTTGAAATGTATTCTCTAGCCTTCTGATCGTGCACTCCGCCTTCTAGCCACAGGTGTTTTAATTATAGCAGGTCCAATACCCCTCCATAGAGAGAGAGAATTTTAGTCTAGGAAGAGGTTTCACATGTACCCATTCAGATGGAGACGTTTATTCTCAGCGAGGTAGGGCAAGCGTAGGACCTGGTATAAGAGAGATGCCGTAAAGTGGCTTCCAGGTACACATAAAATTGGCCATTTTTATGCGCTAAACGCTCTCATTTTTCATATTTCTAGTGCAGAAATGCAGTTCAAATTTCGTATTTCAAGTTTGTATGTTCTAGCGCTGCAGTGTGCTGCCTTATTTATTTAACTATATACGAGTTGGCGACTCTAGGTTCAGCACCTGTTCACATTTAGTCTATGTTTGGATGTGCAGGTCAGGTTTTTGAAATGTATTCTCTAGCCTTCTGATCGTGCACTCCGCCTTCTAGCCACAGGTGTTTTAATTACAGCAGGTCCAATACCCCTCCATAGAGAGAGAGAATTTTAGTCTAGGAAGAGGTTTCACATGTACCCATTCAGATGGAGACGTTTATTCTCAGCGAGGTAGGGCAAGCGTAGGACCTGGTATAAGAGAGATGCCGTAAAGTGGCTACCAGGTACACATAAAATTGGCCATTTTTATGCGCTAAACTCTCTCATTTTTCATATTTCTAGTGCAGTAATGCAGTTCAAATTTCGTATTTCAAGTTTGTATGTTCTAGCGCTGCAGTGTGCTGCCTTATTTATTTAACTATATACGAGTTGGCGACTCTAGGTTCAGCACCTGTTCACATTTAGTCTATGTTTGGATGTGCAGGTCAGGTTTTTGAAATGACCTGTGTATCTAATCCTGTGGACTACTGACTGCTGAGCCGTGTATCTAATCCTCTCCTGTGTGATAGTGTCTGCTGAGCCGTGTATCTAATCCTATCCTGTGCTGACCTGTGTATCTAATCCTGTGGAATACTGACTGCTGAGCCGTGTATCTAATCCTCTCCTGTGTGATACTGTCTGGTGAGCCGTGTATCTAATCCTCTCCTGTGTAATACTGTCTGCTGAGCCGTGTATCTAATCCTATCCTGTGCTGACCTGTGTATCTAATCCTCCTGTGGAATACTGACTGCTGAGCCGTGTATCTAATCCTCTCCTGTGTGATACTGTCTGGTGAACCGTGTATCTAATCCTCTCCTGTGTGATACTGTCTGGTGAACCGTGTATCTAATCCACTCCTATGTACTCCTCTCCCTCCTGCATATCTTTCCCCATTGCACACACAACTCAATGCGTGCGATAACAGGAGCTGCGGGCGTCATGCTGTATTATGGCATTATGTGAGATCTATATGACGGTATTATGTGATCTGTATGGTGGTATTATGCTTGATCAGTATTGTATGAGAATTATATGTTGATATTGTGTGTGATCTATATGGCGGTATTATGTGAGAACACTGGCAGCATTATGTGTGATCTATATGGCGGTATTATGTGAGAACACTATGGTACTATTATGTGTGATCTATATGGTGGTATGTGAGAACACTGGCGGTATTATGTGTGATCTATATGGTGGTATGTGAGAACACTGGCAGTATTATGTGTGATCTATATGGCGGTATTATGTGAGAACACTATGGCAGTATTATGTGTGATCTATATGGCGGTATGTGAGAACACTGGCGGTATTATGTGTGATCTATATGGTGGTATTATGTGAGAACTGTATGACAGTATTGTGTGATCTATTTGATAGTATTTTGTGTGATCTATATGGCGGTATTATGTGAGAACACTATGGCAGTATTATCTTCAGAAAGCGGACCCATTCTATGGTGGTTCCGGCTGAGCACCTGCACGCGGATCTGGGGTAATAGAGGGGGCAGCATGACCTCCAGTTAGGTGTAGTCAGGGGAAGGCTGGTGAGGTAGCTGAAGAGAGGGGTCTCATTTTTATTGTTACTATATGGCTACATTTCCTTCCCAGCGTCATCCCGGACTGCACCTGTCGCCTCGCTTTCACACATTGCCAGGACAGGATGGGGAAGACAGGATCTGAGGAGGGGAATGGGGTCTGCATGCAAAGTCTGGATCAGAACAGGCCATCAATCCGCAGAAATGTTTCCTGGATTTCTGTGGAGCAGACGGTCCATCCATGTGTATAAAAGACAGCGCTCTATGTACAATCCCTGGCTGCTCCGCACACCAAACAGGGGGCCCCCATAGACCAGCACACTGCTCTCCTGAAATACTCTGTGCTGCTGTCACCCTGCTCCCTCCACCACATATCTCCCAGAATCCTTGATGCCTGCCATCCTCGGTGACTGTCTACTTGTCAGTATAAGGCTGCTTTCACACTAGCATCGGTACGGGCCCGTCGCAGTGCGTCGGGCCGATGTACCGACGCATGCTGTGAAAGAAATGCCCGACGTGGGCAGCGGAAGCAGTCTTACAACGCTTCCGCTGCCCCATTGTAAGGTCCGGGGAGGAAGGGGCGGAGTTTCGGCCGTGCATGTGCGGTCGAAAATGGTGGACTCGATGCACAAACGTTACATGTAACTTTTTTTGTGGCGGCGGTCCACCAAAACATGACGCAACCGTCGCACGACAGTTACGACGTGTGGCAATACGTCGCAATGCGTCGGTAATGTTAGTCTATGGGGAAAAAACGCATCCTGCAGACAACTTTGCAGGATGCGTTTTTTCTCCTGAATGACGCATTGCAACGTACAGCCAACAACGCTAGTGTGAAAGTAGCCTAAGGCTGCCGTCCACTATCAGTATTTGGTCAGTATTTTACCTCAGTATTTGTAAGCCAAAACCAGGAGTTGGTGATAAATGCAGAAGTGGTGCATATGTTTCTATTATACTTTTCCTCTATTTGTTCCACTCCTGGTTTTGGCTACAAATACTGATGTAAAATACTGACCAAATACTGCGAGTGTGACGGCAGCCATATTCTGCAGTCACCAACAAAATGGCTGCTCACTGGGTTCCTGAAAATCATCCTCTCTAATCCCTTAGCAAACACCCAGAAGAGGAGGAGAGGAGTGACATCACACACGTCAGTAGACTCCGTGCATAATTACTGCAGTGCAGTAATGTGAGCTAGTTGTACACTAGGTTTTTCTGAAATTTCAGCAGCTGCTCCCCCTAGTGTTGAAAAGTGGAAATTCCAAAACTTTTCAAATTATTTTTCATATTTTACTAAATTATAAACAAATGATAATATTTTTTAAGAAAATGTAATCATTAATTCTTTACATTTTTACAATTTCTGAAAAAAATTTTTTTTTGATGGCACCTTCCCTTTAACCCCTTCCCGACCTTTGACGCCACGTAGGCGTCATGAAAGTCGGTGCCAATCCGACCCATGACGCCTATGTGGCGTCATGGAAAGATCGCGTCCCTGCAGATCGGGTGAAAGGGTTAACTCCCATTTCACCCGATCTGCAGGGACAGGTGGAGTGGTAGTTTAGCCCAGGGGGGGTGGCTTCACCCCCTCGTGGCTACGATCGCTCTGATTGGCTGTTGAAAGTGAAACTGCCAATCAGAGCGATTTGTAATATTTCACCTATTATAACTGGTGAAATATTACAATCCAGCCATGGCCGATGCTGCAATATCATCGGCCATGGCTGGAAACACTAATGTGCCCCCACCCCACCGCACCGATCGCCCCCCCAGCCCTCCGATCTGTCCGGTACACTGCTCCGGCTCCCCGCCGTCCTGTGCTCCGCTCCCCACGTGCTCTTGTCCGCTCCCCCCGTGCTCCAATCACCCTCCCCGTGCTCCAACCACCCCCCATGCACTCCGATCCACCCCCCCCGTGCTCCGTTATACCCCCCCGTGCTCCGTTCCACCCCCCGTGCTCCGTTCCACCCCTCCCGCGCTCCGATTTACCCCCCCATGCTCCGATCCCCTCCCCCCCGTGCTCCCTTCCACCCCATCATACTTACCGATCCTGCCGGGGTCCGTCCGTCTTCTCCCCGGGCGCCGCCATCTTCCAAAATGGCAGGCGCATGCGCAGTGCGCCCGCCGAATCTGCCGGCTGGCAGATTCGTTCCAAAGTGCATTTTGATCACTGAGATAGATTATATCTCAGTGATCAACATAAAAAAAATAATAAATGACCCCCCCCTCTTTGTCACCCCCATAGGTAGGGACAATAAAAAAATAAAGAATTTTTTTTTTTCCACTAATGTTAGAATAGGGTTAGGGTTAGGGGTAGGGTTAGGGGTAGGGTTAGGGCTAGGTGTAGGGGTAGGGTTAGGGTTAGGGTTAGGGCTAGGGTTAGGGGTAGGGTTAGGGCTAGGGTTAGGGCTAGGGTTAGGGTTTCGGTATGTGCACACGTATTCTGGTCCTCTGCGGATTTTTCCGCTGCGGATTTGATAAATCCGCAGTGCTAATCCGTTGCAGATTTATGGCAGATTTACCGCGTTTTTTCTGCGCATTTCACTGCGGTTTTACAATTGCGATTTTCTATTTGAGCAGTTGTAAAACCGCTGCGGAATCCGCACAAAGAAGTGACATGCTGCGGAATGTAAACCGCTGCGTTTCCGTGCAGTTTTTCCGCAGCATGTGTACAGCGATTTTTGTTTACCATATGTTTACATTGAACTGTAAACTCATGGGAAACTGCTGCGGATCCGCAGCATTTTCCGCAGCGTGTGCACATACCTTTAGAATTAGGCTATGTGCACACGGTGCGGATTTGGCTGCGGATCCGCAGCGGATTGGCCGCTGCGGATTCGCAGCAGTGTTCCATCAGGTTTACAGTACCATGTAAACATATGGAAACCAAATCCGCTGTGCCCATGGTGTGGAAAATACAGCGCGGAAACGCTGCGTTGTATTTTCCGCAGCATGTCAATTCTTTGTGCGGATTCCGCAGCGTTTTACACCTGTTCCTCAATAGGAATCCGCAGGTGAAATCCGCACAAAAAACACTGGAAATCTGCGGAAAATCCGCAGGTAAAACGCAGTGCCTTTTACCCGCGGATTTTTCAAAAATGATGCTGAAAAATCTCACACGAATCCGCAACGTGGGCAAATAGCCTTAGGGTTAGGGTTGGAATTAGGGTTGTGGTTAGGGTTAGGGGTGTGTTGGGGTTAGGGTTGGAATTAGGGTTATGGCTACAGTTGGGATTAGAGTTAAGGGTGTGTTGGGGTTAGTGTTGGAGGTAGAATTGAGGGGTTACCACTGTTTAGGCACATCAGGGGTCTCCAAACGCAACATGGCGCCACCATTGATTCCAGCCAATCTTGTATTCAAAAAGTCAAATGGTGCTCCCTCACTTCCGAGCCCCGACGTGTGCCCAAACAGTGGTTTACCCCCACATATGGGGTACCCGCATACTCAGGACAAACTGCGCAACAATTACTGGGGTCCAATTTCTCCTGTTACCCTTGTGAAAATAAAAAAAATGCTTGCTAAAACATCATTTTTGAGGAAAGAAAAATGATTTTTTATTTTCATGGCTCTGCGTTGTAAACGTCTGTGAAGCATTTGGGGGTTCAAAGTGCTCACTACATATTCAGATAAGTTCCTTTGGGGGTCTAGTTTACAAAATGGGGTCACTTGTGGGGGGTTTCTACTGTTTAGGCACACCAGGGGCTCTGCAAACGTAACGTGATGTCCGCAGACCATTCCATCAAAGTCTGCATTTCAAAAGTCACTACTTCCCTTCTGAGTCCCGACGTGTGCCCAAACAGTGGTTTACCCCCACACATGGGGTATCTGCGTACTCAGGACAAACTGGACAACAACTTTTGGGGTCCAATTTCTCCTGTAACCCTTGGGAAAATAAAAAATTATGGGCTAAATAATTATTTTTGAGGAAAGAAAACGTATTTATTATTTTCACGGCTCTGCATTATAAACTTCTATGAAGCACTTGGGGGTTCAAAGTGCTCACCACACATCTAGATAAGTTCCTTTCGGGGTCTAGTTTCCAAAATGGGGTCACTTGTGGGGGGTTTCTACTGTTTATCCACATCAGGGGCTCTGCAAACGCAACGTGACGCCCGCAGAGCATTCCATCAAAGTCTGCATTTCAAAACGTCACTACTTCAATTCCGAGCCCCGGCATGTGCCCAAACAGTAGTTTACCCCCACATATGGGGTATCACCGTACTCAGGAGAAACTGTACAGCAAATATTGGGGTCAAATTTCTCCTGTTACCCTTGGGAAAATTAAAAAATTCTGGGCTAAATAATTATTTTTGAGGAAAGAAAACGTATTTATTATTTTCACGGCTCTGCATTATAAACTTCTGTGAAGCACTTGGGGGTTCAAAGTGCTCACCACACATCTAGATAAGTTCCTTTTGGGGTCTAGTTTCCAAAATGGGGTCACTTGTGGGGGGTTTCTACTGTTAAGCCACATCAGGGGCTCTGCAAACGCAACGTGACGCCCACAGAGCATTCCATCAAAGTCTGCATTTCAAAACGTCACTACTTCACTTCCGAGCCCCGGCATGTGCCCAAACAGTGGTTTACCCCCACATATGGGGTATGAGCGTACTAAGGAGAAACTGGACAACAACTTTTGGGGTCAAATTTCTCCTGATACCCTTGGGAAAATAAAAAATTGCAGGCAAAAAGATCATTTTTGAGAAAATATTTTTTATTTTTTATTTTCATGGCTCTGCGTTATAAACTTCTGTGAAGCACTTGGGGGTTCAAAGTCCTCACCACACATCTAGATTAGTTCCTTTGGTGGACTAGTTTCCAAAATGGGGTCATTTCTGGGGGATCTCCAATGTTTAGGCACACAGGGGCTCTCCAAACGTGACATGGTATCCGCTAATGATTGGAGCTAATTTTCCATTTAAAAAGCCAAATGGCGTGCCTTCCCTTCCGAGCCCTGCCGTGCACCCAAACAGTGGTTTACCCCCACATATGGGGTATCAGCGTACTCAGGACAAACTGGACAACAACATTTGGGGTCCAATTTCTCCTATTACCCTTGGCAAAATAGGAAATTCCAGGCTAAAGAATCATTTTTGAGGAAAGAAAAATTATTTTTTATTTTCATGGCTCTGCGTTATAAACTTCTGTGAAGCACCTGGGGGTTTAAAGTGCTCAATATGCATCTAGATAAGTTCCTTGGGGGGTCTAGTTTCCAAAATGGGGTCACTTGTGGGGGAGCTCCAATGTTTAGGCACACAGGGGCTCTCCAAACGCGACATGGTGTCCGCTAACAATTGGAGCTAATTTTCCATTCAAAAAGTCAAATGGCGCGCCTTCCCTTCCGAGCCCTGCCGAGTGCCCAAACAGTGGTTTACCCCCACATATGAGGTATCGGCGTACTCAGGAGAAATTGCCCAACAAATATTATGATCCATTTTATCCTATTGCCCATGTGAAAATGAAAAAATTGAGGCGAAAAGAATTTTTTTGTGAAAAAAAAGTACTTTTTCATTTTTACAGATCAATTTGTGAAGCACCTGAGGGTTTAAAGTGCTCACTAGGCATCTGAATAAGTTCCTTGGGGGGTCTAGTTTTCAAAATGGGGTCACTTGTGGGGGAGCGCCAATGTTTAGGCACACAGGAGCTCTCCAAACGCGACATGGTGTCCGCTAACAATGGAGATAATTTTTCATTCAAAAAGTCAAATGGCGCTCCTTCCCTTCCGAGCCTTACCATGTGCCCAAACAGTGGTTTACCCCCACATATGAGGTATCAGTGTACTCAGGAGAAATTGACCAACAAATTTTAGGATCCATTTTATCCTGTTGCCCATGTGAAAATGAAAAAATTGAAGCTAAAAGAATTTACCGATCAATTTGTGAAGCACCTGGGGGTTCAAAGTGCTCACTATGCATCTAGATTAGTTCCTTGGGGGGTCTAGTTTCCAAAATGGGGTCACTTTTGGGGGAGCTCCAATTTTTAGGCACACGGGGGCTCTCCAAACGTGACATGGTGTCCGCTAAAGAGTGAAGCCAATTTTTGATTCAAAAAGTCAAATCGCGCTCCTTCCCTTCCAAGCCCTGCCGTGCGCCCAAACAGTGGTTTACCCCCACATATGAGGTATCAGCGTACTCAGGACAAATTGGACAACAACTTTCGTGGTTCAGTTTCTCCTTTTACCATTGGGAAAATAAAAAAATTGTTGCCAAAATATAATTTTTGTGACTAAAAAGTTAAATGTTCATTTTTTCCTTCCATGTTGCTTCTGCTGCTGTGAAGCACCTGAAAGGTTAATAAACTTCTTGAATGTGGTTTTGAGTACCTTGAGGGGTGCAGTTTTTAGAATGGTGTCACGTTTGGGTATTTTCAGCCATATAGACCCCTCAAACTGACTTCAAATGTGAGGTGGTCCCTAAAAAAAATGGTTTTGTAAATTTCGTTGTAAAAATGAGAAATCGCTGGTCAAATTTTAACCCTTATAACTTCCTAGCAAAAAAAAATATTGTTTCCAAAATTGTGCTGATGTAAAGTAAACATGTGGGAAATGTTATTTATTAACTATTTTGTGCCACATAACTCTTTGGTTTAACAGAATAAAAATTCAAAATGTGAAAATTGCAAAATTTTCAAAATTTTCGCCAAATTTCCGTTTTTATCACAAATAAACGCAGAATTTATTGACCTAAATTTACCACTAACATGAAGCCCAATATGTCACGAAAAAACAATCTCAGAACCGCTAGGATCCGTTGAAGCGTTCCTGAGTTATTACCTCATAAAGGGACACTGGTCAGAATTGCAAAAAACGGCAAGGTCTTTAAGGTCAAAATAGGCTGGGTCATGAAGTGGTTAAGGGCTTGAGAGAGACCCTTTCTGAAAATTGCTGCCAGCGCACATTCATTCCACTGAGTGTGTACAGACCACTTCCTAAACTTCTGACAATATATCTCTACCTCATCCTGACCCTGACACAGAGCCAGCAAGATTTTCTCTGCCTGATCCACTGAATTTGGTTCATCATAATGCAATCCAAGCGCCAGAAAAAACGCATCAACATCACGCAATGCCGGATCTACTGGCGCAAGGGAAAATGCCCAGTCTTGAGGGTCGCCACGTAACAAAGAAATAATGATTTTCACTTGTTGAACAGGGTCACCCGAGGAGCGAGGTTTCAAAGCAAGAAACAATTTACAATTATTTTTGAAATTCAGAAACTTAGATCTATCCCCAAAAAACAAATCAGGAATTGGAATCCTAGGCTCTGACATCGGATTCTGAACCACAAAATCTTGAATGTTTTGTACCCTTGCAGTGAGATTATCCATACAAGAGGACAGACCTTGAATGTCCATATCTACACCTGTATCCTGAACCACCCAGAGGTAAAGGGGAAAAGAGAGACAAAACACACTGCAAAGAAAAAAAAATGGTCTCAGAACTTCTCTTATCCCTCTATTGAGATGCATTATTACTTTGGGCCACCTGTACTGTTATGACCTGGTGGTGAGGACAATAATGGACCTGGTGGTTAAGAGCACACGGAATGACCTGATAGTTACTAATAATACAGGACAAGCTCTGAGACGTGGGAACTCTGCTGACCGCAATCCCTAATCCTATCAACACACACTAGAAATAGCCGTGGATTGCTCCTAACGCTCCCTATGCAACTCGTCACAGCCTAAGGAACCAGCTAGCCCTAGAGATAGAAAAATAAAGCCTACCTTGCCTCAGAGAAATTCCCCAAAGGAACAGGCAGCCCCCCACATATAATGACTGTGAGTTAAGATGAAAATTACAAACACAGAGATGAAATAGATTTAGCAAAGTGAGGCCCGACTTACTGAACAGACAGAGGATAGGAAAGGTAACTTTGCGGTCAGCACAAAAAACTACAAAAAGACCACGCAGAGGGCGCAAAAAGACCCTCCGCACCGACTCACGGTGCGGAGGCGCTCCCTCTGCGTCCCAGAGCTTCCAGCAAGCAAGACAAAAATCAAAATAGCAAGCTGGACAGAAAAAATAGCAAACAGAGAAAAACAAGCAGGAACTTAGCTTCTGCTGGGAAGACAGGTCACAAGAACGATCCAGAAGCGAACTAGACCAATACTGGAACATTGACAGGTGGCATGGAGCAATGATCTAGGTGGAGTTAAATAGAGCAGCCAGCTAACGAATTAACCTCGTCACCTGTGCAAGGAACCTCAGAAGCCGCAGCCCCACTCACAACCACCAGAGGAAGCCCATGGACAGAACCAGCCGAAGTACCATTCATGACCACAGGAGGGAGCTTAACAACAGAATTCACAGCAGCTCGCTATGCTCAAAGACAGCAATGAGCTGCGAAGCCCGAATTGTTGTGAATTCTGTGGCAGAGCTCCCTCCTGTGGTCACAAGTGGTACTTCGGCTGATTCTCTCTGGGAGCTTCCGTTTGTGGAGGAAAGTGGTACTGCGGCTTCTGAGTTTCCTCCCTCAGGTGATCTGGTGAGGTCGTTAGGTGCTTCTCTACTTAACTCCACCTAATGCTTTGATCCTGGCTTCCTGTCAATGTTCCAGTGTTGGACTTGTTTTTCCCTGGATCATTCCTGTGGCCTGCTGCTCTGCATAGCTAAGTTCTTCTTTGCTATTTGTTTGCTATTTTTTCTGTCCAGCTTGTCTAATTGTTTTGCTGGAAGCTCTGGGATGCAAAGGGTGTACCTCCGTGCCGTTAGTTCGGTACGGAGGGTCTTTTTGCCCCCTTTGCGTGGTTTTCTTTAGGGTTTTGTGTAGACCGCAAAGTTATCTTTCCTATCCTCGCTCTGTTAAGAAAGTCTGGCCTCACTTTGCTGAATCTATTTCATCCCTACGTTTGTCTTTTCATCTTAACTCACAGTCATTATATGTGGGGGGCTGCCTTTTCCTTTGGGGTATTTCTCTGAGGCAAGGTAGGCTTATTTTCTATCTTCAGGCTAGTTAGTTTCTCAGGCTGTGCCGAGTTGCATAGGCAGAGTTAGGCGCAATCCACGGCTGCCTCTAGTGTTGTTTGGAGAGGATTAGGGATTGCGGTCTGCAGAGTTCCCACGTCTCAGAGCTCGTTCTATTATTTTGGGTTATTGTCAGATCACTGTATGTGCTCTGACCGCTATGTCCATTGTGATACTGAATTGCCTATCACAACACCGAATGTGCTCAACAGGCTCCCAGGACCTGTCTTCTGGGCCATGACCCTTCCAAGCCACCAAATAGAATTTTTTGCCACATACGACCTTCCACCCCATGATGGCGTTCACCTCGTATTCGTCCGTGGACGAACCCAATGTCCCGGCAGATGACTCGGAAAACCGGGACATGTGGACGGGCTTTAGGAGGGACACATGAAAGGTGTCGATGATGCCTAGGGGTGGAGGAAGGGCCAGACGGTAGACCACAGGATTAACCAGTTCCAGGATCTTGAAGGGACCTGGGTGGCAAGGTACAAACATAGTGGACTCAACTCACAGCCTGATGTTACAGGCGGAGGGCCACACTAAATTGCCAGGAGCAAAGGTCGGAGCGGGGTGCCGATGTACATCGGTGGAGACACTCATTCTCTCATTGGAGGCCGGGATAGCATCCACAGCCTAGTCTGCCACCCTGGAGTCGGCGGAAGACACGGGTTTGGTAGAGGAACCCGCAAATGCTGGCTGTTTTTAAGGAGGAATGGGGTCTGCCCAGTCGAGTCGGCTATGGTGTTGTTCAGCGCAAGCTCCACCCATGGTAGCCTGGCTCAGACAAAATGTCACAGGTATGTGACCAGGGTCTGGTTGGCCCTCACTACCAACCCATTTGTCTCGGGATGGTATGCTGAAGAAAGATTCAGCTCGATGCTGAGAAGACGACAAAGTTCTCTCCATAACCAAGATGCAAACTGGGGACCCCGGTCACTGACAATTTTGTCTGGCATACCGTGTAGGCGGAAAACGTGCTTAATAAACATTGCCACCAAGGCCGTGCAGAAGGTAGTCGTAGAAGAGGCACCAAGTGCACCATTTTGGAAAAATGGTCGGTGACTACCCAAATAATGATGCAGCTACGGGACTTGGGTAAGGCCACCACAAAGTCCATCCCGACTATTTCCCAGGGCCTATCCACCACCGGCAGGGGGTAGAGTAGCCCAGCAGGCCATCGTTGAGGAGACTTATTCTTGGCACAGGAGACACACGCCCGAATATGGTCTCCAACGTCATGGGCCATATGCGGCCCCCAGTAAGTCCTCGCCAGAAGCTCAGATGTCTCTTGGTCACAAAATGTACACCCCCCTGGACGAGTGAGCCCAAGAGAGAACCTCCGGTCACAAATTAGATGGCACAAAGGTCTTGCCCGGGGGCAGAGACTTTAGCAAAACCGGGGCCACGGTCCTCCAGCTCTCCAAAGGGACAATTAACCAAGGCTCCTCCTCTACTGATGACACTACGGAGCGGGAGAGAGCGTTGGCATGGATGTTCTTCCCCCAGGAAAGATAATGGAGGGTGAAAGCGGGAGAAGAACAAAGACCATCTAGCCTGGCGAGAGTTTAGCCGCTGGGCAGTCTGGAAATAAACCAAATTTTTGTGGTCGGTATATACTTGGAAGGGAAAAGGAGCCTCCTCCAGGAGGTGTCTCCACTTCGAGAAGAACAACTTCATAGCTAGCAACTCCCTGTCCCCGATGGAATAATTCCTCTCTGCTGGTGTAAAGGTCTTGGAGAAAAAGAAGCAAGGATGCTTCCGACCTTGAGCATCCTTTTGGAAGAGGACTGCTCCAGCACTGACAGATGAGACATCCACCTCCATTATAAATGGTTTATCTACATCGGGGCAATGTAGGATGGGAGCGCTAACAAAAAGAAACTTAATAGAGACGAAGGCCTTGGAGACCTCCTCCGACCACAATTTGGGATTAGCCCCCTTCTTGGCGAGGGCTACCAAGGGAGCTACCAAAGTTGAGAAGTGAGGAATGAACTGATGATAATAGTTAATGAACCCCATAAAGCACTGCACCGCTTTAAGAGAATGGGTTCCTGCCAGTCCATCATAGCCTGTAGCTTGGCAGGATCCATAGCCAATCCCTGGGTAGAGATGATATAGCCACGGAAAGTCAAGGACTCGAGCTCAAACACACACTTCTCCAACTAGGCATAGAGGAGGTTTGCTCGGGTCGAAGACTTTGCAATCATCTCTCTGGTGGGAGTCTATATCTGGAGAGTAGATGATAATATTATCCAGATAGACTACGACCGAGGTGGTGAGCATATCCCGGAAGATATCATTCACAAAGTCTTGGAAAACGGCAGGAGAATTACAGAGCCCGAAGGGCATCACCAGGTATTTAGAGTGCCCGTCCCTGGTGTTAAATGCCATCTTCCATTCGTCCCCCTCACGGATGCGAATCAGGTTGTAAGCACCCCACAGATCAAGCTTAGTAAATACCCTCACTCCCCGCAACCTTTCGAATAGCTCAGATATCAGAGGCAGAGGGTATTTGATCTTAACGGTGATTACGTTAAGACCCCTGTAATCTATAGACGTAGTTCTCCGTTCTTCTTCTGCACGAAGAACCTCACCCCTGCAGGTGACATTGACTTCCTAATGAATTCTCTTGCCAGATTCTCCTGAATGGATTGGCACATCGCCTCCATCTCCGGAAGAGATAGGGGATAGACTGGACCCTGGGGAGGCTCTGCACCAGGCAAGAGGTCAATAGTACAGTCATAGGGGCGGTGGGGTGGAAGGGTCTCTGCAGCCCTCTTGGAGAACACGTCCGCATAGGGCCAATAGTGCTTGAGGAGAGAAGAAAGATCTACGGGTACTTCAGTAGTAGCAACCTGAACCCACTCACGCAGTCATCTACCATCAGAAGATTCACTCCATCACAGAATTCTCCCAGAGGACCACTCTATATGAGGAGAGTGGTAGCGTAGCCATGGTATCCCTAACAGAACCTCATCAATTCCCTCGGAAATGACTAGCAGGGAGACAATCTCCTGATAGGATGAGACATGGATAAAGTAAATAGGATGGCCTGGTGTGTTATTTGTGAGGGCAGAGTTGACCCATTCACCACTCGTACAGTCACCGGCTTGGTGAGCATCACCAGGGGTATTGCGTGGCATTGGATGAAGGCAAAGGACATAAAATTCCCCTCCGCCCTGGAATTCACACAAAGCTCGACTGTAAGAGTGGATGGGCCAAAGGTGATTGTCTCTTTGAAGGACAGTTTGGAGGAAAATGTCGCCATGGCTAGTGTACCTCCTTCTACATTCACTAGACGCTGAAGTTATCCCCACCGCTGGGAACATCTGGAGGCAAGATGTTCTGACCACCGGCAGACATGACAGACCTTGAGTGCACAAGCGATCCGGGACTTACATCCTGCTCATGACATGACACCCCCATGGCCTCATGTGGCTCGGACACCTGGACCGGAGATTCCAGAGGTATGGCGAAGGTGGGAGCCAGCCAAAACCTCTGCTTACACTGGGCTTGCTCTAACCTTCGCTCGTTAAAACAAAGGTCGATGCGAGTTGATACAGCTATTAGCTCCTCCAGTGCGGCGGGAATCTCGCTAGTGGCCAAAGGGTCCTTCACATGGTCAGCCAGCCCCATCCAAAATACAGGGATGAGGGTTTTATCCAGCCACTCCAGCTCAGATGCTAAAGTCTGGAAGTGAACGGAAAAATGGCTGACCAAGGATGAGCCCTGTGTCAGTGCCAACAGTTGGAGTGCCGTATCATGGGTGACTTGAGGTCCCAAAAAGACCTGTTTCAGAGTGCTCAGGAACCGCAGAGCACTCTGCACCACATGATCGTCACTCTCCCACTGTGGTGTATCCCACTCAAACGCCCTGACAAGAGAGATATTACGAATCCCACTTTAGACCACTCTGAGGGGAAACATGCAGCCAAAAGCTCAAGATGTATCGCACACTGGTTCACGAATCCCCTGCATGACTTGCTATCGCAAGAGGACTTATCTGGCAGTGGGAGGCGGGATAAGGTCGGAACATGGGTGGCAGTGGACAAATTAGCTGCAGCCACGCTAGCAGCCTGAACAGCTACTGCGGTAACATCCACAGCCGAGGTTGTGCGCTCGAGAGCCACCAACCTGCCCTCCAGCTGCTGGATGTACCGCTGCAGTCGCTGTTCATCCGCCAATACTAGCCAGACCCTGGCACTAGTATAATGTTAGGGCTAGCGGAATGCACCAAATAATTAGAAGGATGGTATAAGGTGCGTTTTCAGCCCAGGGTCCACCATGCAGAGATGGAACCTGCTGCTGAGCAATGACGGACTATTTGGTGGTATAATGTGGATACACACACGGGTTAGCTTCACCCGGTATGAAGGAAGCAAACCCTGTTGCGTCACAGGGCCGCGGTACCGCACAAAGAGCGCAAGCAAAGAGTCACAGAACTCTGTCCCAAGACTAAGGGAAAGAGTTCCTCTAGACCTTTTGCGCTCGACACCGCAACTGGGGTGTCAGAGATAAACAGAAATAATAATTTAATGCACAAGAGTGCGAGCAGTGCCGCTCTGGCGGATGCCACTAACCACCCAGACTTGGGCCAGGAAAGCGCTCTAATAGCGGTCACTGCTATCAGACACTGTATCGTGTGCTAGGTAGCTTCCACCATTCGCGAACAGTCAACAACACTAAGGATGGGAATGATTTGGAGCTTTCATCCATTGACAGGCATACATCCACACACACACGTTACTAAGTTTATTTTAGCGCATGGCTGTGCAGCCATGCGAACCTTTTATAACGGAAGCTCTCCAGGACCTTCCTAGTTGTCTAATAGGAGCTGCTACAGGACCTGAGCATGTGACCCCCAACCTCCAATGAGAGGTTGCCCCTTGGGCATGCTCAGAAGAAGAAAATCAGGACATAGTCCCAGGGACACCTGCTCGCCGCTGATCAGTACTGGTTACAATGGCTGAGCCTGGAAGGACAGCAGTAACAAGCTGCACAGTATCAGCTTGAGCCAGATGCTGGGATCGATGTCTCTGCTTAGCAGGCTCCACTGTGGCTGAAGGAGAATGGGAGACCGCAGTGGAGATGGTTTGAGATTCCCCCTGTGCAGCGGAGGGAACTTGACACATACCACATTGCTTTTTTTTTGCGGTTGCCAGTAAACGGTTAATTTCCGGTGATCGCAAAACAGGGGTTGGTAGAAACTGTTCTTTGGGGTCTCGGCTATCCCGGCAGCTGAGACCCCAAAGATCTGCCGAGTGCCGGCCGGCGGGCGCACTGTGCATGCGCCCGCCATTTTTTTCCCGGAAGAAGATGGTGGCGCCCATCGGGAGCCACGAGGAGCACCGAGGGACATGGGTAAGTATCCTGGGTCGATCGAGGACCCCATTTCTCTGTCCTCTGATGTGCAGTCACATCGGAGGACTGAGAAATTAAATGGGAAATCACTTCTTTTTTTTTTGCAGCTGCTGGTAAACGGTTAATTACTGGCGATCGCAACCCAGGGGTCAGTTAAAACCGACCCAAATTATGTTCTCTGGGTCTCGGCTACCCTGGCAACCGACACCCCAGAGAAAATCCGAGTCTGGGGGGCGCTATACACTTTTTCCACAGCGCCATTAACCCTTAACTGCCGTCGTTAAAAGACATATCGGTGGTCGTTAAGGGGTTAAACTTATTTTTTCACAAGCATCCATCAGTTTGTTTGACTTTCCTCCAACACTGATTTGCTTTCTCTAATTCAGCATTTCACGAACATATTGCACTTTGCCCTTTAGACAGACATGTTCGTCTTTGGCAACATATTTTTGACAGGCATTTTTTAGGCTGAGTCAAACACGCGCATGTGTTACACCGATCTTCTGATGGGCATGAAACACATTCTGGTAATTGGTGGTGGATAAATGAATAATCATTGTAGGCTGTATCCTGGATCTCATACCTCCCATAGGCACCGCTGTTATTAATGATGTACGTTCCCATTCCTGTCATCACCATGCCCCTTTTCCTGATCATTTCATCCAATGATTCGTCCGCCACTTTTTTAAACAAAAAAATGCGCCTTCTCAGCAGCAACTGTGTAAGAAATCACTTTATGGTTTTGCAAGGTGTTTATGATGCCCGTAAAAATAAAAAAAAATAAAAATAAACCCCCCCATGGGGAAATTTTTGATACTTCATGCACTTTGTGTATGGGCATTACTAGTCAAGGAGACCGTTCATTGACATTGGACCTACTTTTTAATTAGGCCTTCCTCCACCTCTCATCATTTTCCACCACTAGATCACAAGGGTTCATGTGTTTCGTGCTGCTACAGACAGTCAATTTTTTGGCAAGGGTGTCTAAGATGGCCATATTATGTTCTTAATAGATGTATCCCCCTTGGGGAAATGTTTGTCAGCCTATACACTTACTGTATGGGCATTACAAGTGTAGGAGACACAATCCTTTACATTGGGCCTAGGTTTTAATGAGGTCTTCAGCAATGTCTCCTCATTCTCCACCACTAGATCACCAGGGTTCACGTGTTCTGTGCTGCTACAGACAGTTAATTTAGTGGAAAAGGTGTCTATGATCCACATGAAATATTTTTTTTAAATTTACCCCCATGAGCAAATGCTTGTCAGTACAGGCACTCCATTACAAGTCGCAGAGACCCACATCCCTACATTGGGCCTACTTCTTAACTCTGTCTCCTGCAATGTCTCTTCTTTACCTGCCACTAGATGACCAGGGTGAACGTGCTCTGTACTGTTATAGGCCAGTGACTTTTGGGCAAGAGGGCTGTGATGGCACTATTTTATTTAGTAAAAAAAGGACACACACATTGGGGAAATGGGCATTACATTACATTGGGCCTACTTCTTAACTCTATCTCCTGCAATGTGTCCTTTAACTGCCACTAGATCACCAGGGTGAATGTGCTCTGTACGGTGAATTTTGGGCAAGGGGGCTGTGATGGCACTATTTTGTTTAGTAAAAAATGGACCCCACATTGGGGAATTGGGCTTTACATTACATTGGGCCTACTTCTTAACTCTATCTCCTGCAATGTGTCCTTTACCTGCCACTAGATCACCAAAGTGAAAGTGCTCTGTACGGTGAATTTTGGGCAAGGGGGCTGTGATGGCACTATTTTATTTAGTAATAAAAGGACCCCACATTGGGGAATTGGGCATTACATTACATTGGGCCTACTTCTTAACTCTGTCTCCTGCAATGTGTCCTTTAACTGCCACTAGATCACCAGGGTGAACGTGCTCTGTACGGTGAATTTTGGGCAAGGGGACTGTGATGGCACTATTTTATTTAGTAAAAAAAGACCCCACATTGGGGAATTGGGCATTACATTACATTGGGCCTACTTCTTAACTCTATCTCCTGCAATGTGTCCTTTAACTGCCACTAGATCACCAGGGTGAACGTGCTCTGTACGGTGAATTTTGGGCAAGGGGACTGTGATGGCACTATTTTATTTAGTAAAAAAAGGACCCAACATTGGGGAATTGAGCATTACATTACATTGGGCCTACTTCTTAACTCTGTCTCCTGCATTGTGTCCTTTAACTGCCATTAGATCACCAGGGTGAACGTGCTCTGTACAGTGAATTTTGGGCAAGGGGGGCTGTGATGGCACTATTTTGTTTAGTAAAAAAAGGACCCCACATTGGGGAATTGTTTGTCAGCTCATGCCCTCTATTACATGTCTCAGGGACCCACACCCCTACATTGGCATACTTCTTAACTCTGTTTCCTGCAATGTCTCTTCCTTATCTCTGACAACATGACCTGGGTGAACATGTTCTTTACTTTTATAGGCCACAGAATTTTGAGCAAGGGGGGCTGTGATGGCAATAGTATATTTTTTTAAAAAGGTACCCCCCCCCCCTTGGTGAAACCACATCCTTGTTGGCAAAGACTTCATAACATTTGTGTACCTTAAAGAGCTCACTTGAAAAGCTCCTTTTTGTGCTGCCTGGTTACTCACATTGGACACAATACACTTCATATAAATTTGATAAAGCAATGCTGTTAGTTTGGCTCAGTAGTTAATTTCAAATATTTCTTTGTCGACTATATTAGTTTCTCTCTTTAAGAGCGATAACTTTGGCTGCCTAAAATGTACAAATGGCGAATAAACAAATAGTGTTTTGGAATCCAGATTAAAATACTGTATACTGAATGCATTCAGACATTCAGATAGCTGTATTTCTTGTAAAACATTTTCAGATGTGACAGACAATGCTCATAGTGACACAATCTTGAGAAATGTTTGTTTATTTACTTCACAAACAGTTCTAAGCCTCTATATGTTTGCTTTTTGTCATTGTAAAACATTAAAGTTTACTGAAACTCTGCCTGTGGTGGTTTGATCTAAATCCTTGTGGCTTTTATTTTCTAGGGGTTTATGGTCCCTCGTCTGATGATTCCATGATATCTCAGTTTCATACAACCTTGAAAGCTGGCCACTTGAAGGGCTGGGTGAAACTAGAGTTACTACATAGTGTAAATCACTATATAAGATCAGAGAAACATGACAAAGACAGATGCCAAAACTGGGGTACCTGTACATGTACAGTGTGCTGATACCTGCAAAATTGGGGATGCCCATGCAGTGTAGGTAATCTCCCTGGTCTCCCAGGGGTTCTCTGTCTTGGTGTTGCTTCTCTGATATTCCTGACGGATGATGTTTAAAAGCCTCTTGTGGATGATATAAGTATACTGTATGTAGTTAATCTTCATATACAGTTAGGTCCATATATATTTGGACAGAGACAACATTTTTCTAATTTTGGTTACAGACCTTATCACAATGAATTTTAAACAAAACAATTCAGATGCAGTTGAAGTTCAGACTTTCAGCTTTCATTTGAGGGTATCCACATTAAAATTGGATGAAGGGTTTAGGAGTTTCAGCTCCTTAACATGTGCCACCCTGTTTTTAAAGGGACCAAAAGTAATTGGACAATTGACTCCAGGGCTATTTCATGGACAGGTGTGGGCAATCCCTTCGTTATGTCATTCTCAATTAAGCAGATAAAAGGCCTGGAGTTGATTTGAGGTGTGGTGCTTGCATTTGGAAGGTTTTGCTGTGAAGTAAACATGCGGTTAAAGGAGCTCTCCATGCAGGTGAAACAAGCCATCCTTAAGCTGCGAAAACAGAAAAAACCCATCCGAGAAATTGCTACAATATTAGGAGTGGCAAAATCTACAGTTTGGTACATCCTGAGAAAGAAAGAAAGCACTGGTGAACTCATCAATGCAAAAAGACCTGGGCGCCCACGGAATACAACAGAGGTGGATGATCGCAGAATAATCTCCATGGTGAAGAGAAACCCCTTCACAACAGCCAACCAAGTGAACAACACTCTCCAGGAGGTCGGCGTATCAATATCCAAATCTACCATAAAGAGAAGACTGCAGAAAAGTAAATACAGAGGGTTCACTGCACGGTGCAAGCCACTCATAAGCATCAAGATTAAAAAGGCTCGACTGGACTTTGCTAAAAAACATCTAAAAAAGCCAGCACAGTTCTGGAAGAACATTCTTTGGACAGATGAAACCAAGAACAACCTCTACCAGAATGATGGAAAGAGAAAAGTATGGCGAAGGCGTGGTACAGCTCATGATCCAAAGCATACCACATCATCTGTAAAACATGGCAGAGGCAGTGTGATGGCTTGGGCATGCATGGATGCCAGTGGCACTGGGTCACTAGTGTTTATTGATGATGTGACACAGGACAGAAGCAGCCAAATGAATTCTAAGGTATTCAGAGCCATACTGTGTGCTCAGATCCAGCCAAATGCAGCCAAACTGATTGGTCGTCATTTCATACTACAGATGGACAATGACCCAAAACATAAAGCCAAAGCAACCCAGGAGTTTATTAAAGCAAAGAAGTGGAATATTCTTGAATGGCCAAGTCAGTCACCTGATCTCAACCCAATTGAGCATGCATTTCACTTGTTAAAGACTAAACTCCAGACAGAAAGGCCCACAAGCAAACAGCAACTGAAAACCAGCGCAGTGAAGGCCTGGCAGAGCATCAAAAAGGAGGAAACACAGCGTCTGGTGATGTCCATGAGTTCAAGACTTCAGGCAGTCATTGCCAACAAAGGGTTTTCAACCAAGTACTAGAAATGAACATTTTATTTAAAATTCTTTAATCTGTCCAATTACTTTTGGTCCCTTTAAAAACAGGGTGGCACATGTTAAGGAGCTGAAACTCCTAAACCCTTCATCCAATTTTAATGTGGATACCCTCAAATGAAAGCTGAAAGTCTGAACTTCAACTGCATCTGAATTGTTTTGCTTAAAATTCATTGTGGTAATGTCTATAACAAAAATTAGAAAAATGTTGTCTCTGTCCAAATATATATGGACCTAACTGTATACGTATCACTATATGTATTTAATCCTTATATGTACTTATTAACCTTTGTATGTTAACATATACAAAAGTGTACGCACTCACACTATTCAATCATACTATTCCTTGAATTTTGTACTTTGCAATAAAATTGCTTTGTATTGCAAGTATTAGCCTTATTTAAAGCCGTATCTGAACCTTAGTATTAAAAACATGGCAAATAAAATTGCCAAATTCTCCTGTAAATAATTCTGCAAAGAGGGAACCACCATACCATTAACTATGACTATGCAGCAGGGCTGGCCTTGCTGCCAATGTGTAAATCAAAGGAGTACGGAGTATAAAATGCATATTGTGAAGTGGATTTTCATGGGCCCATCCAGTATATGGGTTCCAAGGCGTAATGGAGTGCATATGACTGACTATGCAGCAGGGTTGGCCTTGCTGCCAATGTGTAAAACAAAGGAGTACGGAGTACAAAATCCATATTGTGAAGTGGATTTTCATGGGCCCATCCAGTATGTGGGTTCAAAGGTATATTGGGGTGCATATGAATTGGTAGCAGGGCAGGCCTTGAATTCAATGCAACACTTTTTCAGGAGTCCCCCCTGGACATCTTATGAAAGGGGTATTTTGGTGCATCGTAATTCTTGGCAGTTCATCCACTCACAGCATAGGCTACAACAGCTTAGGAGACCCACTGCTTAAAAATGTTACTTTAAGAAGATTAATGCCACCTGATGCACCAGTAAAAATAGGCTCTGTGACTTTAAGAGTTCCTCCTTCATAAATGAATCAAGATGGGTCTGCTTATGTGTCACACACCACAAGGCCAGCTAGGGTTGTTAGATGTTACAATGACATTTCCCAGAGAATGCATTTGTAGTGGTTGAAAGCAATGTTAAATTTGAAAAATGCTTCAAAAACGCTGTGTCTGAACTAAGCCCAAGAGGTGGAGGAAATTTTTGGTCTGGGGTTAATTATTTGGCCCTACAAGCAAGTCATTAACCTGCAAAGGATGAACCTTGACATATTTCCCAGCAAAATCTGTTTTGGTTTTGTTTTAGTGAGTTTTTTGTTGCACCAGGAAAAATGGCATGAATCTTGGAAACAAAAGTTTACAGCTGTGAACTAGAGTCAGGAATGCTTCCAGGGGTGATCCCCATGATGCCCATGTTATTTGAGCAGTGTTTCCATCATTTTCAGATGTTTTTAGACCTTAAAAGGACCCCCAGGTGGATCGCGGTAAAAATACTCGGGTCTCCCATAGACTTACATTGTTCTGGTGTTCGGGAGTACCCGAGTATAGCAATCTGCTCGACCCGAGCAACGAGCACCCGAGCATTTTAGTGCTCGCTCATCACTAATAACTAAACTACCAAACAGGGGTTGAAGAACTGAACTGTTAAACACCCAGAGTTGGAGAACTAAACCACTACACACCAAGGGATGGTAAGCTAAACCACTAGACACTAAGGTGTTTCTAGACACCAAGTGTTGGAATCCCCAATGCTTGCACTGGAAAAATCTGCATTTAACACTTCCTACACTGCTTCTGCCTCCTCCACCTCTTCTAAAACCTCCACCTGCACCCTCATCCTCTCTTTTAATGAGACACAGTTTACAACAGTCAAGAGAGAATCTCCCCACCTCCATACTGCGCAGCCAGGGCTCGCCACAATCAGGCAGTGTATAAAATAATGTGCCTTGGATATCGCAGTCACAAAGCTTAAGAGTCGTGGACATCTGTCCATGCCAAGTTTGAGCAATGTTTGTCTCCACTGAACCTGGATGCAGGGAAGGGAGTGTGCAACAACGGTACAAACCTGGTGATGGCCCTACACTGGGGCAACCTCACACGTGTCTTGCGTGGTTCACATACTCAACCTGGTGGTACATCAACTTCTCTGCCACTATCCCTTCTGGATGTGCTGCTGCAGAAAGCATGGTCAATGTCACTTCCGCCATTCGCACCCCACGGGTCATCGACTTACATTGCTACAAAGGTCTACCAGTTAATGCAATATGCTGAAACATGGGAAATCCACTCTGTACATATTGCAGCGACTGTCACAGCAGCGACGATCCCTTTTACATAGCTTCGGACAATGCAGTACGGATGTGGATCAAATCACACTTGCAAAGTGGGCATAGATGAAGACCCACTGCACCCTTCTAAAAATGGCTGCTAAGATAGTTCGCGCTGATGATACTGTTATTAGCATCACTATTCTGATCATTTACATGCTGGAGCACACTTTGAAAACTTTGTGGGAAAAGGCGGAGGTCCCATAGGAAGACAAGGAAGCAGAGGAGGATGTGAAAAGGATAACGATATCTCAAAGTTCCAGACTATCATCGCACAAGCGGATGCCATGGGAGGGTGGATTATAGGGCTCAAGGGGGATCATGGTACCAGACAAACTGTTAGTGAAGGTGCATGAGCAGAGGAAAAAATGGAGGAGCATGGATCAGAAGAGGTGATTGGCACACAACACTCAGGAGATAAAAAGGATTAAGATCCCCTCTCTGTTGTCTGTGGTTGGTGGGAGGAGACATAGTAAGTAAGCTTGAGTGTTACTCTGCCACCAATACACCATGTACCCCATGGAAGAGCCAGACACATGAGTGGCTTCTATCTACACTATCTGCAACATGATTCCCAGTCTGGTAGGATTAGAAATTGTGCTGACTACTGGGTTGCCATTCTGTTATATCCATCATAACAGAGTACATTTTGAGCACAGAATCTTCTGCGGTGGGCATATTGATACCCTCCCCTAGCTCTTGGACCCACTGAGGTGTTCCTGACTATGTATGTCCCCTGATGAACCCACAAGCAAAGAAAAATGGGGGAGAAATGCGTCAGGACTAGGGATGAGTCTACTTATACAGCTGGAATAAGGGATTCACTTTGAAATGGGGAGAAATGTGTCAGGACTAGGGATGAGTCTACTTATACAGCTGGAATAAGGGATTCACTTTGAAAATGCAGCTAAGTTCCTTTACCTTTTGAGCATTTAATTTCTTGAGCCCAACTGCACTTTAAGGCCATGTTCACACAGTGCGTTTTTAACTGCGGAACCGCCGCGATTTTGCCGCTGCGGGTCCGCAGCTGTTTCCATGCAGGGTATAGTACAATGTACCCTATGGAAAACAGTTACCACTGTGCACATGATCCTGAAATTCAATAAAAAAGCCGCGCTGAATAGCCGCGGTAAAAAAGAAGTACCATGTCACTTCTTTTTGCGGAACTGCAGCGGTTCTGCACCCATAGACCTCCATTGTGAGGTCAAACCCGCAGTAAAACCCGCAGACGAAAAAAATATCTGCGGGTTTTCTGCGGTTTGTGGTGCAGAACCGCTGCAGCAGGAAGTGCGTGGGCGGAGTGTGGCTGCCCCCCCCCCGTGCTCCAATCCCACCCCCCCATGCTCCGACGCCCCCCCCCCCGTGCCCTCATCTCCCCCCCTTATACTTACCGGGCCTCCCGGTGTCCGTCCGGCCGTCTTCTCCCTGGGCGCCGCCATCTTCCAAAATGGCGGGCGCATGCGCAGTGCGCCCGCTGAATCTGCCGGCCAGCAGATTCGTTCCAAAGTGCATTTTGATCACTGAGATATAACCTATCTCAGTGATCAAAATAAAAAAAATAGTAAATGACCCCCCCCCCCTTGTCACCCCCATAGGTAGGGACAATAAAAAAAATAAAGAATTTTTTTTTTCCCCACTAAGGTTAGAATAGGGTTAGGGTTAGGGGTAGGGGTAGGGTTAGGGTTAGGGTTAGGGGTAGGGTAAGGGTCAGGGGTAGGGGTAGGGGTAGGGTTAGGGGTAGGGTTAGGGGTAGGGTTAGGGTTAGGGTTTGGGGTAGGGTTAGGGTATTTTCAGCCATTTTAACCCTAAAAAACTTCCTAGAAAACACACAGACTCTGCACAGAAAACTGCATAAAAAAACCGCACTAAAGACCGCATCAAAAAACGCACCTGCGTTTTCTGCCAAGAGCTGCGGTTTTTAGTGCAGAAAAAACAGCAGGGAAATCAGGAACGTGTGAACATGGCCTAATAATGGGAGTATGTCTGTTAGGGGTCGAGCTCCGGCTTCTGCACAGGGGGAATCTCGGGCCGCTTCTGCTGCGGTCTTCCATTCCTCTCCTGCCGCAGGTAAACCTGCTCAGCAGAGACGACGGTCCTTGCGTCTGGCTCAGTCTCACTCGGTGCTTAGGCTTGCTGTTGCTTCTCCAGCTTTTGCCATTAAAGCCAGTGCTGGGCAGCAGCGAGCGGGCTTCTCTGGGACTAAGTCCTTATTTGCACACACTGAGCATGCCCAGGGCAAGATCTCCCGTTGGAGATCGAGGGTCACATGCTCAGGCACTGCAGCACATCCCATTGGTCCTCTTGGCAGGTCCTGAAAGGGCAAAACTTCTGTAGCTACTTCCTGTGCTGCAACTATATAAACTGCGCATGACCGCACGGCCATGCGCTAGTGTACAATTATATACGTGTGTTTGTTGTGAGTGCAAGTCGTTCATTAAATACCCCTACCCTATTGTATGACTGTTCGCATATGGAGTATGGCTGCTATCTAGCGCCCGACTAACCACTCAACGTGTCACACACGTATCAGCGTCTATTGCTGTGTCCGCCAGTGCGGCGCCAGTAGTGCGCTTCCTGACCCACGTCTGGGTGCTTAGTGGTGTTTGCCAGCACGGCACAGTTCGCACTTCGGTGCTCTAATAATAATAGTTACCTAACACACCCAGTTGCGGTGTTGTGTCAGCAAGTGGTCTAATCGGACTTCAATCCTGAGTCTTGGGGTTGTGTCCGCTGACTCCTTGCTTGCACTCTTTAGTGCGGTATTGCGGACCTGTGGCTTTACCGGGTTCGCTTCCACCGCCATATTACGCTGCCATTTACTAGCAGCAGGTTTTCACCTGCACGGTGGACCACGGACTGCGAACGCATCTATTACATCTTTCTTGGTGCGTTCCGCCAGTCCTAACAGAACACTAGCGCCAGGGTCTGGCTAGTAAATGACGATCAGCGTTTACAGTGGTACATCCAGCAGCTGGAGGGAAGGTTGGCGGCTCTAGAGCGTTCAACCTCAGCTGTGGATGTCACTGCTGTCGCTGTTCAGGCTGCAAGTGTAGCCGCAGCCAGTTTGTCCGCTGCCACCCCTGCTCCGACTTTATCCCGTCTCCCACTTCCTGACAAGTTTGCTGGTGACAGTAAACAATGTCGCGGATTCGTGAGCCAGTGCTCCATACACCTTGAGCTTCTGGCGTCACGTTTCCCTACGGAACGGGCGAGAGTGGGATTTATTCTATCTCTCTTGTCGGGCAGGTCGTTGGAGTGGACAACGCCACTTTGGGAGCGAGATGATCGTGTGGTACAGAGTGCTCCTCTCTTCCTGGACACTCTGAAGCAGGTCTTTTTAGGACCTCGTGTTACCCATGATACCGCGCTCCAGTTGTTGTCTATTACTCAGGGCTCGTCCGTGGTCAGCCAGTTTGCCATCCAGTTCCGGACTCTAGCTTCTGAGTTAGAGTGGCCAGACAAAGTTCTTATTCCGGTGTTCTGGAGGGGACTGGCAGACCATGTGAAGGACGCCTTGGCCACCAGGGAGATACCCGCCACACTGGAGGAACTTATTTCTGTATCTATCCGCATCGACCTCCGTTTTCACGAGCGGAGGTTGGAGCGGACCCAGTGTAGGCAGAGGTTTCGGCTGGCTCCCACCTTCGCCAGACCTCTTGAATCTCCTGTCTTGGCGTCTGACTCCCATGAGGCCATGGAGGTTTCTCGAGCGGGACCTAAGTCTCAGGCCGCTCGAGTACCCGTGGTTTGTAAAAACTGTCATCAACTAGGATATCACGCCAATAAATGTCCGCGGCGGTCGGGAAACGATCGCGTCTAGTAACCATTGGGGGAGGTTCACTAGACACAGCTGCATTTTCCTCCAAACTGTCCTTTAAAGGGACAATCCTGTTAGGCTCCTCCACTCTAACAGTCGAGCTTTGTGTGGATTCAGGAGCAGAGGGAAACTTCATGTCCTCTGCTTTTGCTCTGCGCCATGCTATACCACTAGTCATGCTCGCCAAACCTGTAACAGTTAGAGTTGTGAATGGGGCGACACTTCAACTGCAAATCACACACCAGACAGTTCCATTCTCGCTGTCCATGTCCCCTTCCCACCAGGAGATTATTTCCCTTCTTGTTCTTCCCGAGGGAATGGATGAGATTTTGCTGGGAATACCCTGGCTCCGTTTCCACTACCCACATATTGAGTGGTCATCAGGGAGAATATTGGGTTGGAGTCAGTCTTGTATGGGCAGGTGTGTGAGTGAGTGTGTACAGGTTTCTACTACCGAGGTACCCGCAGACCTTTCTTCTCTTCCCAAGTGCTATTGGTGCTGTGCTGACGTATTCTCTAAAAAGGCTGCTGAGACTCTACCGCCTCATCGCCCCTACGACTGTCCTATTGACCTCTTGCCTGGAGCTGAACCTCCTCGGGGAAGGGTATATCCCCTCTCTTTCCCAGAGACGGAGGCTATGTCTCAATACATTCAGGAGAATTTGGCAAGAGGGTTCATTAGGAAGTCAGTGTCTCCTGCAGGGGCGGGATTCTTCTTCGTACAGAAGAAGAACGGGGAATTACGTCCTTGCATCGATTACAGGGGTCTCAATGCTATCACCATTAAAAATAAGTACCCGTTGCCCCTGATATCGGAGCTCTTTGACAGGCTAAGGGGAGCTAAGATATTCACCAAACTAGATCTGCGGGGTGCCTACAACCTGATTCGCATCCGTGAGGGGGACGAATGGAAAACGGCTTTCAATACCAGGGACGGGCACTATGAGTACCTGGTGATGCCCTTCGGGCTCTGTAATGCCCCAGCCGTTTTTCAGGACTTTGTCAACGATATCTTCCGGGATATGCTTTCCACCTCGGTTGTAGTCTATCTGGATGATATTCTCATCTTAAATAAATAAATAAATAATCTTTATTTTTATATAGCGCTAACATATTCCGCAGCGCTTTACAGTTTTTGCACACATTATCATCACTGTCCCCAACGGGGCTCACAATCTAGATTCCCTATCAGTATGTCTTTGGAATGTGGGAGGAAACCGGAGTGCCCGGAGGAAACCCACGCAAACACGGAGAGAACATACAATCTCTTTGCAGATGTTGTCCTGGGTGGGACTCGAACCCAGGACCCCAGCGCTGCAAGGCTGCAGTGCTATCCACTGAGCCACCGTGCTGCCCTATCTTCTCTCCAGATATTAACTCCCACCGGAGAGATGTTGGCAGAGTCTTCGAACTCGTACGGGCAAATTCTCTTTATGCAAAGTTGGAGAAGTGTGTGTTTGAGCAGGAGTCTTTACCTTTCCTGGGCTATATCATCTCGGCCCAGGGATTGGCTATGGATCCTGCCAAACTACAGGCTGTGATGGACTGGCAAGAACCCCATTCTCTTAAAGCGGTGCAGCACTTTATGGGGTTCATAAATTACTATCGCCAGTTCATCTCCCACTTCTCCACTTTGGTAGCTCCCTTGGTATCCCTCACCAAGAAGGAAGCGAATCCCAAATTGTGGTCGGAAGAGGTCTCCAAGGCCTTCACTTCTATAAAGTCCCATTTTGCTAGTGCTCCCATCTTACATCGTCCCGATGTGGATAAGCCATTCCTTATGGAGGTGGATGCCTCATCCGTTGGTGCTGGAGCAGTTCTCTATCAAAAGGATGCTCAAGGTCGGAAGCATCCATGCTTCTTCTTCTCAAAGACCTTCACACCAGCGGAAAGAAATGACTCCATCGGAGATAGGGAGTTGCTAGCAATGAAGTTGGCCTTTTCGGAGTGGAGACATCTTTTGGAGGGTGCTCGGTTTCCATTCCAAGTCTTCACGGACCACAAAAATTTGGTCTATTTGCGTACAGCCCAGCGGCTGAATTCTCGTCAGGCCAGATGGTCCTTGTTTTTCTCCCGGTTCCACTTCACTCTACATTATCTCGCCGGGGAGAAGAACATTCGTGCTGACGCTCTCTCTCGCTCCCTTGTGTCAACTGAGGAGGAGGAGGAGGAGCCTCGGCTTATTGTCCCTTCGGAGAGTCTGAGAACCGTAGCTCCGGTTTCGCTTGAGTCTGTGCCTGAGTTGCTGGCGAGAATGTACTGGTGGCCACATATGGTTCGTGACGTCGGAGACTACGTTCGGGCATGTGTCTCTTGTGCCAAAAATAAGTCTCTCCGTCAACGGCCAGCTGGTTTGTTATACCCCTTGCCGGTGGCAGACAGGCCCTGGGAGATGGTCGGAATGGACTTTGTGGTGGGTTTGCCCAAGTCTCGTGGCTGTACCATCATTTGGGTAATCACCGACCATTTTTCTAAAATGGTGCATTTGGTGCCGCTTCCTCAGCTACCTTCTGCATGGGCCTTGGCAGCGTTGTTTATTAAACACATCTTCCGCCTTCACGGTATGCCAGACAAAATTGTCAGTGACCGGGGTCCCCAGTTTGCGTCTCTGTTCTGGAGAGAGCTTTGTCATCTTCTCAGTATCGAGTTAAATCTCTCTTCAGCATATCATCCCGAGACGAATGGGTTGGTGGAGAGAGCCAACCAGACCTTGGTCACATATCTGCGACATTTTGTCTCTGCTAGGCAAGATGACTGGGCATCTTTGCTACCATGGGCGGAGTTTGCTCTTAACAATGCTGTAGCTGACTCCACTGGACAGACCCCATTCCTCCTTAACTATGGTCAGCATCCACGGGTACCTGTGCCCATGCCCGTGTCTTCCGCTGATTCCAGGGTGGCAGACTGGGCTGTGGAGGCACGGGACATTTGGGATCGCACTCAGGATGCCATTCGGGCTTCCAAGGAGAGAATGAGGTCCTCCGCCGACGCACATCGGCGCCCCGCTCCAACCTTTGCTCCTGGCGACTTAGTGTGGCTCTCCGCCCTTAACATCAGGCTGCGAGTTGAGTCTACCAAGTTTGCACCTCGCTACTTAGGTCCTTTTAAGGTCCTCGAACAGGTTAATCCTGTGGTTTACCGTCTGGCCCTTCCTCCACGCCTAGGTATCACCGACACCTTTCATGTGTCCCTCCTTAAGCCCGTGTACATGTCCCGGTTTTCTGAGTCATCTACTGGGACGTCGGGTTCGTCTACGGACGATTACGAGGTGAACGCTATCTTGGGGTACAAGGTGGTTCGTGGCAAAAAATTTTATTTGGTGGACTGGAGGGGTTACGGTCCTGAGGATAGATCCTGGGAGCCTGCTGAGCACATTCGGGCTCCGCAGCTCATTGCTGCCTTCGAACGTAGCGAGGCCCAAGGAGGGGGGGCCCTAGGAGGGGGGGGTAATGTTAGGGGTCGAGTTCCCGCTTCTGCACAGGGGGAATCTCGGGCCGCTTCTGCTGCGGTCTTCCATTCCTCTCCTGCCGCAGGTAAACCTGCTCAGCAGAGACGACGGTCCTTGCGTCTGGCTCAGTCTCACTCGGTGCTTAGGCTTGCTGTTGCTTCTCCAGCTTTTGCCATTAAAGCCAGTGCTGGGCAGCAGCGAGCGGGCTTCTCTGGGACTAAGCCCTTATTTGCACACACTGAGCATGCCCAGGGCAAGATCTCCCTTTGGAGATTGAGGGTCACATGCTCAGGCACTGCAGCACATCCCATTGGTCCTCTTGGCAGGTCCTGAAAGGGCAAAACTTCTGTAGCTACTTCCTGTGCTGCAACTATATAAACTGCGCATGACCGCACGGCCATGCGCTAGTGTACAATTGTATACGTGTGTTTGTTGTGAGTGCAAGTCATTCATTAAATACCCCTACCCTATTGTATGACTGTTCGCATATGGAGTATGGCTGCTATCTAGCGCCCGACTAACCACTCAACGTGTCACACACGTATCAGCGTCTATTGCTGTGTCCGCCAGTGCGGCGCCACGCGCCAGTAGTGCGCTTCCTGACCCACGTCTGGGTGCTTAGTGGTGTTTGCCAGCACGGCACAGTTCGCACTTCGGTGCTCTAATAATAATAGTTACCTAACACACCCAGTTGCGGTGTTGTGTCAGCAAGTGGTCTAATCGGACTTCAATCCTGAGTCTTGGGGTTGTGTCCGCTGACTCGTTGCTTGCACTCTTTAGTGCGGTATTGCGGACCTGTGGCTTTACCGGGTTCGCTTCCACCGCCATATTACGCTGCCATTTACTAGCAGCAGGTTTTCACCTGCACGGTGGACCCCGGACTGCGAACGCATCTATTACATCTTTCTTGGTGCGTTCCGCCAGTCCTAACAATGTCTGTTTTTGCCCTTCACTATATCTTTTTTCTGCTATTTGTTACAAGGGTCATTAGATTAGGCTGAGATTGCAGCCTTTTGTGACATAATAACATCTTAAACCTGGCAGTGATGCATGTGTGATGTTATTTAAGCACTTACTAACATCTTATTGCTATATGCTGACTGACGGTTAGATGGATCAGTAATTTTGAGATACCAATCCCATATTGAGTTTTTGATAGTACTATCCCAGATTCTTTATATCTGAGATATCCTGTAATCATATTGAGTGGACTGGCCAGGACAGCACATCATATAACACTACATCCTATCTGTTGCTTTGTGGGCTATAGCCATATCTACGAGTTAAGGATTTATGCACTACCGTTCAAAAGTTTAGGGTCACCCAGACAATTTTGTGTTTTCCATGAAAACTCATACTTTTATTAATCAAATGAGTTGCCAAATGAATTGAAAATCTAGTCCAGACATTGACAAGGGTAAAAAAAAAAACATTTTTATTTGAAATAATAATTTTCTCCTTCAAATTTTGCTTTCGTCAAAGAATGCTCCCTTTGCAGCAATTACAGCATTGCAGACCTTTGGCATTCTAGCAGTTAATTTGCTGAGGTAATCTGGAGAAATTTCATCCCATGCTTCCAGAAGCCCCTCCCACAACTTGGTTTGGCTTGATGGGCACTTTTTGTGTACCATACGGTCAAGCTGCTCTCACAATAGCTCAATGGGGTTGAGATCTGGTGACTGCGCTGGCCACTCCATTACAGATAGAATACCAGCTGCCTGCTTCTTCCCTAAATAGTTCTTGCATAATTTGGAGGTGTGCTTTGGGTCATTGTCTTGTTGCAGTGATGTAGTGATGTATACACATTAGTAGCCAGGTATGCTCATTGTTGATACAGATGCACTTGATCAATCACTTGGGTCTGAGTGCTTCTGTTTTGCTGTTTCATGTGTTACATGTGTTAGGGATTAGGGATTGAACGGTCAGTTGTCGTTGAGTGGGGGCGCCACATCGCAAAATTAGGGTGCCAACCTCTGCTGTTAGGTAGGCCATCAGATCCCAGGGCCTACTAGGAGGAGCTTCAGGTATACTATATCATCCCCCAAAGACCGCAGCCCTGATTCCCTGGTTGTTACCCTCATTTGAGTGTTTTTTGCATATTTACCTGATTCTATTACATTATCAATAAAATATATTTTTAAGGGGGATTTTCTTTATGGTTTATGTTGGTACATATTTTCCTCTTTGCATCTTATTCATATTGGTTTTACGATACAGGAGTATATTTTGCCAGATGATTCACCTCTTTAATGGGACGCGCGCATGCTTGAATATTGAAATACTCATGTACACAATCATAAAAGTGATATTCCCCAAGACAGCAGTCAGGTACACAGCGTGCATCGCAGTTATAGACTTTCAACCCTGGGAACATCGAGTCGTCAATACAAAAACAATACCAACAGCCTCAATGTAAGTGGCAGATGCAATTTCTGTGAGTCATTGCACATATTTTTTAGACAAGCCTGTGCACCAGTAGAACAGAGTATGTGTCTGACACATAGTGAAAAACTGTAGAGGATGGTGCAGGAGTATCTCGAGCTCAACATCGATGCCATCAGGGGGATTGTGGACCCTTTTGCATTTTGGTCTTCAAAAATGGAAGAGTGTCCTGATCTCGCCTTTCACGCCTTGAAGGTTTTTGTCATGCCCAGCAGCAAGCTTTCTCTCAGAATGTGTCTTCAGCGCTGTTCGTGGTGTCCTGATGGATAAGGGCATTCAGCTGTCCCTTAAAAGTGTATACCACCTAACTTTCAGCAAGATGAACAAGCCATGGATCTTCAATGACTTTTTCACCCCAGTCGCAAACTGAGAATACTAAGCGATGGTGTAGTTTTTGCGTGTTGCATTGATCTCACATTATTGCAGTCTGTGATGCCTTTGTCGTGGATTCTGTTCATGCTGTTTCTACTGCTGCTGATGTCACTAACTATTTTTTGAAATGTGGAGACTCCAAGTTGTGTCTCCGTCTGATGGGTTGCCTGCAGTGGAAGGGGTATCAGAGCCTCATTATACTATTTTTACTCTGGGGAAATTAATGACGCCTTAGTGGTGTCTGCCCTTAATTTTTGGAAATGTTTAGACTCAAAGTTGAATCTCCTTCATGTGACACAACTTCCCAAATGAGAGTATCAAATGGGATAAAAAGGCATAAGCAGGAGTTTATAAAATATAATATTTTATTTGAAACATATTAAAAGAATTTATTTAAAATGAAACAAGCAGATATTCTCTGATGTAGCTGGTGTGGAATGTCAGTGGCGGAAGATTTATAAGCAGCTCAATTGTATAGATGTAAATTAAGAATATGATAATGCTGAATCTCATTAGCAAAACTGCAATAAGCAAAAAAAATTTCCCTACATAGATCTAGAGTAAAGTGCATAATGCCTAAGTGAGAAAGAATAATATTTCAAAGTGCAAAATTTCAATCAACAAAAATGATTTTAGTTTAGTGGATGCAATGAGAGTTCAATTACTGAAGTTTCTTCAGGAGAAGCTATAAAGCAAAGACAGATCTCATGTTACTTACATAAATGCAGTTCACAACCACTGAAAGACCACACAGCTACACCACGACAACGCTGTTTCGCCCAATTGGCTTCTTCCAAATGGGAAATGTGTGTTCATGTGTGTTGCCTGAATTTGGCAAAGCTCTCATAGCAACAGGCTTACAGCTATCACTCATCCACCTGTTACTGTTTAATGTTTCAGCTAGAACTGATGGTACAAGCACTGTCCCAGGCCCTGCCCGTGCTTTCATGCTGCACAATCATGTGATTGATTTGTACTCTGGGTCAGTTTGGCGGTTGGAGAGTTATGATGTGGGGGGAAACAAGGGTAATTGTGGTGCCACCTCTGAGGACTGTACTGTGTGTGATGTTAAGGTGGAGGAAGAGGAGAAGAGGCAACCTGATACAGTACTTGCCATCCACTGGAGCACATGATCTTTCTTACCTTCAACTATAAGGCGTACCACTGTGTGGCTGCCAAAGAAAGGGAGTTGACTAGCCTGTAAAATAATAAAAGTTGTCTTGGAATAGGAACAGCCGATGTTTGTTCAGTAAAGCTTTCAGTAATATTACCACCTACCCCAAGTACACCTCGAACACCAAGCTTATTTCCCCTTCCACCAAAATCTTGCTTTACCACTTATGTTGGATGTACCCTTTCCCCCTTTCAAACAGCTGTTTCTGATCCCTAGGCCCAGACCTGTCAATCATGTGTCACTAAAATAATAATCAGTGTTTATTGGCTGGGACAGTGTGGCTAGATCTCAGAATTAGCACATAAGATTTATATGCTGAAATGTGGACCGGTGGCTGGATCGCATAATTGGCACAAAGGATTTAGATGCTGAAATGTGGACTCATGATGGGATGACAGAATTATCCCAAACAATTTGGATTATGAAATGAGGCCTGGTGCCTGCACCAGAGTATTATAACAAATGATTTGGATTATGAAATGAGGCCTGGTGCCTTGCCTGTACCAGAATATTATCGAAAACAATTAGGATTATAAAAGGAGGTCTGGTGCCTGATACACAGTAATAGCACAAAGGATTTATACTACGAAATGAGGCGTGGTGCCTGCACCAAAGTATTAGCCCCAATGATTTGAATTAGGAAATGGGGCCAGGTGCTTGCACCCCAATATTAGCCCAAGTGATTTTGATTAGTAAATGTGACCTCCTGAGAAGTGACTGAACACAATATTAGCCCAAACTATTTGGATTATAAAATGAGGTCTGGTGCCAGCAGCAGACTATTATCTCAAACGATTTGTGTTATGAAATGTGGCCAGGTGCATGCACCAGATTATTATCCCAAATTATTTGTATTTTTAAATTAGGCATGAAACCTTAACCAGAGTATTATCCCAAATGATTTTGATTGTGAAATGAGGCCTGGTGCCTGCAACAGTGTATTATACCAAACAATTTGGATTATGAATTAAGGCCTCGTGCCTGCAACACAGTATTAGCAGAAATAATTTATATTATGAAATGTGGGCAGGTGTCTGCACCATCATATTATCCTAAATGATTTGCATCATGAAATGAGGTCAGGTGCCTGCACTAGACTATTATCCCAAGCTATTTTGATTATGAAAGGAAGACTGTGCCTGCACCAGATTATTAGCTCAAACTATGCCTGCATGCCAATGTAAGGCCAAACAATTTTGATTAGTAAATGTGACTTCCTGACTGCAATACAGAATTATCCCAAAAGATTTTGATTAGGAAATGAGGCCTGGTGCCTGCACCCAAATAATAGCTCAAAGTGATTTTGATTAGCAAATGTGACCTCCGGAGTCCTGCCTGCAACACAGTGTTTGTCCAAACTATTTGGATTTGGAAATAAGCCTGGTGCCTGCACCCCTATATTAGCCCAAATAATTTTGATTAGTAAATGTGACCTCATGAGTCCTGGCTGCAACACAGTATTAGCTCAAACGATTTGAATTAGGAAATTTGGCTTGTGCCTCCACTCCATTTCTCGCCCAAATGATTTTGATTAGTGAATGTGACCACCTGAATCCTGACTGCAACACAGTATTAGCCCAAAACGATTTGGATTAGAAAATGGGGCCTGGTGCCTGCAGCCCAATATTAGCCCAAATGTTTTGATTTGTAAATGTGACCTCCTCAGTCCTGATTGTAAGACAGTATTAGCCCAAATGATTTGGATGTGGAAATATAGACTCCTGCCTGCACAACACTAACACTATTAGCACAAACTAGTTAAATGCTAGAAGGTTGATTTTACACAGGACAGGATCCTATCTAACTATATGACAACTTGCAACAGGAGCAGCCTCTCTGCGCTGTTACACTGCTAAAATTGTGCCAGCAAAACAACATGTCCATTTTTTATATCGAGAGGAACATGTGACTTCGGCAGCCAATGACAGAAGCCCTTGTGTCTGAACGTTGTGGATGGCTTCTGCACCCTGACTGGCTGCTGGAATCTACACACAATATGTTCATTTAAAAAAGGGAACTTGGGCAGCTAAATGTCCAGCAATTCTAGGTAATGATAGGACATGAGTTAGAACGCGTTATGCCTCTGCAACAGCCCCCACAATTGTGGAGATACGAGGGTCAGTGGATGCTCTCATTCACTGGCCCCGCTGTTTTTAGAAAGACTGCATGGATTAGGTCTCATACCACTGAACGCCAGCTCTCTCTCCCCATGGGCAGAACACTACTCAGACAACACAGGGTGATGGTAAAACAGTGTGACAATAATTTATTGAACCACCAACACACAATAGCAAACAGAACAGTCCCAACAAATACCAAAGATGGTGCAAATTACAGAGTCTCACCCTTCTGCTGACTTGCCGGGATTCAAGCTGCTTCCAATGCCTACTTCTCCACCAGTGGCTCCCCGCTTTTGGCAGGCCCCTACAGAGAGGAGGTAACGACAAGCTTAGGAAGCAGACAGTCCATTGATGTAGGGGGCCAGGTGATTTGATTGTCCCAACTTGGAATCTCTAAACGTCTTTGAGGGTTCAGTGATGGTCAATGAGGCAGTTCTGTATTTCTTCAGTTGGAGTGAAGATGCCATGACTTCTTTAATGTTGAGTCTCTTTGAAAACAGGCATGACCTCCTTTTTATAGGTCATGACTTCTCATTCAGCCATTCTACCACATGCTTGGGTAAAGGTGGAAGGAGGCCTTCCCCCAATGCTAGAGTATTTAAACAAAATGCATAGATTGTCCTTCATATTGTAGAGCACGAATAGGTCATCAACATATCAACTAACATTCAAACATTGTGTCTTTGTATCTCAAAGATAGTAGAAGAATACTAGGATAGATAGAATAGCTAATCAGCAGCCAGTGAGCAATAATTTAGGGACGATAAGGGTCAGCAGTCATTCTTACATGAACTCATGTCATGTCCCTGGGTCTACTGAAATAATATGTCTGGATAATTCAGATTAAATGTGATTGCGCCACAACTACATTTACTCAGCTGACAGTTAGTTGGATGCTATGGCCCTGATCTTGCTAACTGGTCCACATATCGGTGGTTATGTAGACCTTGCCACTGATGGCATTGTGTGATGCACACTTGATTTTGTCTGCAACATGTTTGTGCAGGGCAAGAATGGAAAAGTAGCAGCAGCTATGAACAATGTACTGAGGACTGTCCGACTCCACTAGTGAGAATGGCAGCATTTCAAAGGCCAGCTATTGTGTGGCTAGGTTGGTATCTCCTCTTTCTCCTGATAATTTGAGGAAAAGAAAGCTGAACACTTCCATGGGACGTATGGAGATGCTCAGTGACACTGGTGGTGGTGGTGATGTTGTCACATCCTCTAAATGCTGGGAAGTAGGTGGCCCTGTTGATTGTGAGTGGGAAGAAGAGACCGAGACTGCAGCAGAAGAGGGAGCAGGAGGAGTCTGAGATCTGTCATGGTTTTTAAGGTGTGTACTCCACTGCAACTTGTGTTGGAATTCAGATGCCTCATCATACAGGTAGTACTCAGGTTCAGAACATTTATGCCTCGCTTAAGGGTCTCACAGCACAGAGTGCAAACCACCTGTCACTTGTCAGCAGCATATTCCCTGAAAAAATACCATGCCATGAAGCCTTTTGTGCTGTCTTTGGTGTGCTTATAGCAGCAGCACAGTTGGCTATAGCAGTCGATATACAGGCTAGGGGCTCTCCCTCTTTTACTGTGCTGTTGTGGCAACGTAGCCACCACCTCCCTCCGAACTGTGCACATCACTAACATGGCCTCACCTCCATGTGGGGTTTAGGACATCATCATCCCCTTCATCATTTTCCACCGACTCCATAAGTCTGCCTTCCTTGCCAGTCTTCACATTGCAGAAAGATGTTGCAGTTAGCAACTGAATTTCATCATCATCTGACATGTTCTGCGGTGTTCCACTGACCATGTGCAAAAGCCCTCCCATGTACTCATCTTCCAAACTAACAAATGGTTGGTCATCAGTGCACTCATTCTCTTTCACTTCTGGAGCAGGGGCAGGTGGATAGGCCATAGAACCCCAGCCATCAAGAAGCAGAAGAGACTGCTGCATTACTTGGGGCTCAGACTGCTTAGCTGATTTGCAAGGGGGTGAGGTGAAAGGTGGATGACCAATGTCCTTAATTGGCAGTTATGCACTTTCTGCACTGGACCGGGTAGAAGATAATGCAAAGGAAGTAGAGCCACTCTCATCCATCTAGTCTAACACCTTTTCAACATCTTGTCACCTCACCAGTGGCTTAACTGGGGGGGCAGCCGGGGCATGTGCCTGGGGCGGAGCCAGCAGGGGGTGCAGTCGGGCCGCCTAATGTGGCGGTCCGCAGTGTCTCCCCCGGCGGCTGCATTTTGCCGCCCCCGGTCTGGGAGTCAGCTGTACTCTGTGCCGTCTGTCAAGCTGACAGTCGGCACAGAGAAGCTGCAGAGCCCCGGCTCCCAACATGTGCGGAGGTGGAAGGGGGCCCCTGCAGGGTGACTGTGGCGGGCAAGGAGAAATCCCTGCAGCTCCGCTGCCTACAAGAGAAAATAGCAGTGGAGCTGCAGCGATCTGTCTTCCTGCTTCCTGCCCGCGCTACCTCTCACACACACGCGCCGCTGGATGACGTCATCATTCAGAGGCCGGCTGTGTCAGAGGAAGGCGATGGAGAAGAGCACGAAGAGAGGTGAGAGGGGTGTGTGTGTGTGTGTGTGTGTGCGTGTGTGTGGCGCGCTGCAGGAGAATGTGCAGAGAAGTTAATGGTGTGTGTATGTGTAGGGGAGGAGAGGGCAATGATGGGGCTGATGGGGAGAGGGCAATGATGGGGTTGACGGGGAGAGGGCAATGATGGGGATGGTGGGGGAGGAGAGGGCAATGATGGGGCTGACAGGGAGAGGGCAATGATGGGGATGGTGGGGGAGGAGAGGGCAATGATGGGGCTGACGGGGAGAGGGCAATGATGGGGATGGTGGGGGAGGAGGGCAATGATGGGGCTGACGGGGAGAGGGCAATGATGGGGATGGTGGGGGAGGAGAGGGCAATGATGGGGCTGACGGGGAGAGAGCAATGATGGGGATGGTGGTGGAGGAGGAAATGATGGAAGTGGTGGAATGGGCAAGGATGGGGATGGTGGAGGAGGAGGAAATGATGGAAGTGGTGGAATGGGCAAGGATGGGGATGGTGAGGGAGGAGGAAATGATGTAAGTGGTGGAATGGGCAAGGATGGGGATGGTGGGGGAGGAGGAAATGATGGATGTGGTGGAAAGGGCAATGATGGGATTGCTTGGGAGGAAATGCTAGAGGTGGTGAAATGGGCAATGATGGGCATGACGGAGAAGGCAATGATGGGGGTGGCGAAGAGAGCAATGATGGGGTGGGGTATAGGACAATAATATGTGTGTGGACAATTTGAGTGGGGATAGGAGGATTTATTATGTGTGGGGAGAATTTGGGGATGGGGGAATTTATTATGTGTGGGGTGAGATTTGGAGTGGGGATGGGGGATTTAATGTGTGTGGGAGATTTAAAGACACAAAATGAAGAGCAATGGGGGGCATATATGAGGAAACAGTACAGGGGAATTGGGGCTTGTAAAAGGAAACAGTATGGGGGAATGAGGGGATGTATGAGGAAACAGTATTGGGGAATGGGGGGCATGTATGAGGAAACAGTATTGGGGAATGAGGGCATGTACGAGGAAACAGTATTGGGGAATGGTGGGCATGTATGAGGAAACAGTATGGGGGAATGGGGGGCATGTATGAGGAAAAAGTATGGGGGAATTGGGGGCATGTTTGAGGAAACAGTATGGGGAAATTGGGGGCATGTATGAGGAAACAGTATGAGGTAATGGGGGGCATGTATGAGGAAACAATATGGGAGAATTAGGGCACAGTATGAGGAGCGATGTGAAAAATGTATGTGGACAGAGTGCGGGGAGTGAGGGTGATGGGATGTGTGCAGACACAGTCTGGGAAGTTAGGTGGGCAGGTAGTATAGAAAGTGAGGGGGTAAATATATGAGGACACAGTAAGGTGAACAAGGGGATGTGAGAGAAGACAGTATAAGGAGGGGGAAATAGTGTGAGAGACACTATGGGGGTACAAAAGTGAGTGGGCACAGAATAGAAACTGAATAGTGGGGGTGTAGCATGGAGGGACAGTGTGAGGGCACAGCCAGGAGGGGACAGTATACCAGGAAGGGGGAGTTTGATGGTAGAGTACATTTTACATACTGGGCCCTATAGGGGGAACACAGTATGAGAGGACAGTGTGAAGAGGGGGCCGGTATGGAAAGGAGAGGTCAGTGTGAAGAGCATGAACCATAAGAGAGACAGTGTGGGGGTCATATTTTGTGCAGACAATATAGTGAGGGGCAATTTTTTATTCAGGAGCATTTTAATGACACTTGTATTTTTAAGGGCGTCATGTGGAGATTTTCTGGAAAATAACGGAGAAGATGGAAGTCTGCAGAGATGAGCTGTGGATTAGAAAACTCATCATGGGGTCTGGACAAGATGAAGAAAAGAAGGAGAATGGCTCCAGAGACGACATCATCTATAAGGTACCTGGGTGTAAATGTTAAGTGTGATGCTAACTAACTCTCATGTTTTTATTTATGTTAGGAGCTTTAAAGGGGATGTCCAGGTTTGTAATGAGTCTGCAGTTATTCTTTGTGACTACAGATTTCTGAATTCTCACAGTGCGCCCTGCACGCTGTCAGGATTCTCTCATGCTGGCGATTTAGATACATGCGGTCATGCTGACTAGACGTGTGTGGCCTCACTCAATGAAAATGAACTGAGTGAGGCCGGACACGTCTAGTTGGAATGTGGCCAGAGGTATACAAATCGCATGCTTGTGCTGACATGACTGTCCACAGGCAACAGAGAATCCTAAAAGTGTGCAATGCATTAGTTGTGAGAATACAGAAGTCTGCAATGTCAGGATTCAGCTCTGCAGGTTCCAGTAGTTGTCACATGGACACTTCACTCATATGCGACTTTCATACTTGTGGTCCTGTGACATCGAGCTTCTCTTCCTGCTTCTCTCAGTTTTTCACTGATCATTGAGAGCATTAGGGAGAGGAGCTAGTCGGTACATGACTAAGTGTGAAAGTCGCATATGTCCTTGGGGGGGGGGGGGGGTAGCGCCAAAATGAATTCTTGCCCCAGGTGCCAGAAACCCTAGATACACCTCTGCACCTCACGAATCATGTAGCAGCATTCAGGCCTACAAAAGGATGCATAATGTCCTGTCGCCTGCATGGAAAAGAGGAAGGTGTTATAATTGTACAGAATGACCACGTCCTTTCCCTGCATCAGCTATACCACCATCAGCAGCTACACCAGCAACACCACAGCCAAGGCTACGTCCCTTATGATGCACTCTTCATTTAGTGGAAATAGATTTTGTAAACACTACTCGCAAAGAGACAGTTGAAGAGTAGTTTTATTTATTTGCAACAGTATAAGGCCGGCGTCACACTCGGCGTAAGACAATACGGTCCGTATTTTACGGCCGTAATACGCCGAAATGTTCCTGAAATATTGTTCCGTAGGTAATCCGTTGCCTAGATGTGGTCACGTATTTTGCGCATGTACTGTTGCGTGTGTGATCCGTATGTGATCCATAGGGCGTATTTTTCACGCAACATCACAAAATGGACATTTAACGGTTCTCTGGCCTGCAAATAATTCAAATCATCATTAACATCACTTTTTAAGCCCTCTACAACAGGTGGAACCCTCCCATCTGCCCATTCACTTGTTGAGCTTATTTTGGCTGTGTTGGTTTGATCTACAAAACATGTCTGACCATGTGTCTTTAAGCACAACTCAGCGGGTGTTGTTTCACTGGCTGTTGTCGTGTCGCTTTGGGCAGCCATATCCGGTGAATGTTGATCCGTGAAGGAGGAGTCGAAGATTGTGGGTGCATCCTCTATTGACCCAACGCCTCAGTAAGGGACATTTTGAGAGGCTCTATACAGTTTTGAGGTCACATCCTGACAAGTTCTATCTGTACTGTCGCATGACCATCAGTACCTTTGATATCTTGTTGGAGATCTTACGTCCAGGTATCACCTGTTGTGAATTCTGCTCTTGGGTTCCCTCCAGTGGTTGTAGGTGGGAATGCAGTTGTCTCTGACTCGCAGTCCTGGCCAGGTGTATCGAATGATTACAATTCTGACTGGGATATTTAGGTGTGCAGGATCCTTTAGCCCTTGCCAGTTGTCAATGTTCTTTGTGAAGTATTGGATCACTTTCTGGCTTCTCCTGCTTGCTGCCAAATTCAGCAAAGATAAGTGTTTTGTTTTTGTATCTGTGGCACACTGCTGTGTGCTTGTTTCAGTTTTATTCCTGCTCTGTTTGTAGGATTCACTGGAGTTGCAGATATACACTCCTACATCTTTAGTTAGATGTAGGAAGTTTTTTGTATATTCTGCTGTGGATTTTTTTGAAAGGTTTTAATAATGACCGCACAGAACTCTGTCCTATCCTGTCCAATCTAGCTAGAGTGGCCTCCTGTGCTAAATCCTGTTTTTCTGCCTGTGTATGTTTTTTCCTCTCCGACTCACTGCCAATATTTGTGGGGGGCTGTCTATCCTTTGGGGATTTTCTCTGAGGCAAGATAGTATTCCGATTTCCATCTTTAGGGGAATTTAGTCTTTCGGCTGTGACGAGGTGTCTAGGTGTGTTAGGTACACTCCACGGCTACTTCTAGTTGCGGTGTTAAGTTCAGGATTGCGGTCAGTATAGTGGCCACTTTCTCCAGTGAAAGTTCTCATGCAGCTCCAAGGTCACCGGATCATAACAGTACAACTGGCCAACAATGAGTTAAATGCATCTCAGAAGAAGGGAAGGAAGCTCTTGAGCCATGTTTTTTCTCCTGTCTGTTTTGTGTTCTCTTCCCTCTTAATATCTGGGCGGCTGAGGAGCCTGGTGCAAGCATGAATGTTCAGGAATTAGCTTCTCGTGTAGACCAGCTTGCTGCTAAGGTGCAAGGTATTTCTGAGTATATTGTTCAGACTCCTGCTTAAGAACCGAAGATTCCTACTCCTGATTTGTTTTCTGGTGACAGGTCTAAATTTTTGAGTTTTAAAAACAACTGTAAACTGTTTTTTGACCTGAGAGCTCGATCCTCTGGTGATTCCATTCAGCAGGCAAAAATCATAATCTCCCTGCTGCGTAGCGACCCGCAGGATTGGGCGTTTTCCCTGGAATCTGGGAATCCGGCTTTGCTTAATATTGACTCCTTTTTTCAGGCTTTAGGACTATTATATGATGACCTAATTCTGTGGATCAAGCTGAGAAGACCTTGTTGGCCCTGTCTCAGGGTCAAGAGGCGGCAGAATTGTATTGTCAGAAATTCAGAAAATGGTCTGTGCTGACTAAATGGAATAATGATGCTTTGGCGGCAATTTTCAGAAGGGGGCTTTCTGAATCCGTTAAAGATGTTATGGTAGGGTTTCCCACGCCTTCCGGTCTGAGTGATTCTATGTCTCTGGCCATTCAGATTGACCGACGCCTGCGGGAGCACAGAACTGTGCACGCTGTGGCGTTATCCTCAGAGCAAATTTCTGAGCCTATGCAATGTGATAGAATTCTGTCTAGAACGGAACGACAAGGTTTCAGACGTCAAAATAGGTTGTGTTATTATTGTGGCGACACTTCTCATGTCATTTCTGTCTGCCCTAAGCGGACAAAGAGGATCGCCAGTTCAATTACCATCAGTACTGTACAACCTAAATTTCTGTTATCTGTGTCCTTGATCTGCTCATTGTCATCATTTTCTGTCATGGCTGTTAAGATAAGGTAATTCAATACCACAATGGACATAGAGGTCAGAGCACATACAGTGACCTGACAATAACCCAAAAACATAGAACGAGCTCTGAGACGTGGAAACTCTGCTGATCGCAATCCCTAATCCTCTCCAACCACACTAGAGGCAGCCGTGGATTGCGCCTAACGCTCCCTATGCAACTCGGCACAGCCTGAGAAACTAGCTAGCCTGAAGATAGAAAATAAGCCTACCTTGCCTCAGAGAAATACCCCAAAGGAAAAGGCAGCCCCCACATATAATGACTGTGAGTTAAGATGAAAAGACAAATGTAGAGATGAAATAGATTTAGCAAAGTGAGGCCCGACTTTCTGAACAGAGCGAGGATAGGAAAGGTAACTTTGCGGTCAACACAAAACCCTACAAAAACCACGCAAAGGGGGCAAAAAGACCCTCCGTACCGAACTAACGGCACGGAGGTACACCCTCTGCGTCCCAGAGCTACCAGCAAGCAGGAAAAAACAAATAGACAAGCTGGACAGAAAAAAACAGTAAACAAAATAGCAAAGCGGAACTTAGCTATGCAGAGCAGCAGGCCACAGGAACGATCCAGGAGGAAACAGGTCCAATACTAGAACATTGACTGGAGGCCAGGATCAAAGCACTAGGTGGAGTTAAATAGAGCAGCACCTAACGACTTCACCACATCACCTGAGGAAGGAAACTCAGAAGCCGCAGTACCACTTTCCTCCACCAACGGAAGCTCACAGAGAGAATCAGCTGAAGTACCACTTGTGACCACAGGAGGGAGCTCTGCCACAGAATTCACAACAGTACCCCCCCTTGAGGAGGGGTCACCGAACCCTCACCAGAGCCCCCAGGACGACCAGGATCAGCCATATGAAAGGCACGAACAAGATCGGGAGCATGGACATCAGAGGCAAAGATCCAGGAATTATCTTCCTGAGCATAACCCTTCCACTTAACCAGATACTGGAGTTTCCGTCTTGAAACACGAGAATCCAAAATCTTCTCCACAATATACTCCAACTCCCCCTCCACCAAAACCGGGGCAGGAGGATCAACAGATGGAACCATAGGTGCCACGTATCTCCGCAACAATGACTTATGGAATACGTTATGTATGGAAAAAGAATCTGGACGGGTCAGACGAAAAGACACAGGATTAAGAACCTCAGAAATCCTATACGGACCAATGAAACGAGGTTTAAACTTAGGAGAGGAAACCTTCATAGGAATATGACGAGAAGATAACCAAACCAAATCCCCAACACGAAGTCGGGGACCCACACAGCGTCTGCGATTAGCGAAACGTTGAGCCTTCTCCTGGGACAAGGTCAAATTGTCCACTACATGCTGCCACCTGTCCACCACAGTATCCACACCAGGACAGTCCGAAGACTCAACCTGCCTTGAAGAAAAAACGAGGATGGAACCCAGAGTTGCAGAAAAACGGCGAAACCAAGGTAGCTGGCCCGATTATTAAGGGCGAACTCAGCCAAAGGCAAAAAGGACACCCAGTCATCCTTTTCAGCAGAAACAAAGCATCTCAGATATGTTTCCAAGGTCTGATTGGTTCGTTCGGTCTGGCCATTAGTCTGAGGATGGAAAGCCGAGGAAAAAGACAAGTCAATGCCCATCCTACCACAAAAGGCTCGCCAAAACCTCGAAACAAACTGGGAACCTCTGTCAGAAACGATATTCTCTGGAATGCCATGTAAACGAACCACATGCTGGAAGATCAATGGCACCAAATCAGAGGAGGAAGGTAATTTAGACAAGGGTACCAAATGGACCATCTTAGAGAAGCGATCACAGACCACCCAAATGACTGACATCTTTTGAGAGACGGGAAGATCTGAAATAAAATCCATAGAGATATGTGTCCAAGGCCTCTTCGGGACCGGCAAGGGCAAAAGCAACCCACTGGCACGAGAACAGCAGGGCTTAGCCCGAGCACAAATCCCACAGGACTGCACAAAAGTACGCACATCCCGCGACAGAGATGGCCACCAAAAGGATCTAGCCACTAACTCTCTGGTACCAAAGATTCCAGGATGACCAGCCAACACCGAACAATGAACCTCAGAGATAACTTTATTCGTCCACCTATCAGGGACAAACAGTCTCTCCGCTGGGCAACGATCAGGTTTATTAGCCTGAAATTTTTGCAGCACCCGCCGCAAATCAGGGGAGATGGCAGACACAATTACTCCTTCTTTGAGGATACCCGCCGGCTCAGAAAAACCCGGAGAGTCGGGCACAAAACTCCTAGACAGAGCATCCGCCTTCACATTTTTAGAGCCCGGAAGATACGAAATCACAAAGTCAAAACGGGCAAAAAACAGCGACCAACGAGCCTGTCTAGGACTCAACCGCTTGGCAGACTCGAGATAAGTCAAGTTCTTATGATCAGTCAAGACCACCACGCGATGCTTAGCTCCTTCAAGCCAATGACGCCACTCCTCGAATGCCCACTTCATGGCCAGCAACTCTCGATTGCCCACATCATAATTTCGCTCAGCAGGCGAAAACTTCCTGGAAAAGAAGGCGCATGGCTTCATCACCGAGCAATCAGAACCTCTCTGCGACAAAACAGCCCCTGCTCCAATCTCAGAAGCATCAACCTCGACCTGGAACAGAAGCGAAACATCTGGTTGACACAACACAGGGGCAGAAGAAAAACGACGCTTCAACTCTTGAAAAGCTTCCACAGCAGCAGAAGACCAATTGACCACATCAGCACCCTTCTTGGTCAAATTGGTCAATGGTTTAGCAATACTAGAAAAATTGCAGATGAAGCGACGATAAAAATTAGCAAAGCCCAGGAATATTTGCAGACTTTTCAGAGATGTCGGCTGAGTCCAATCATGGATGGCTTGGACCTTAACAGGGTCCATCTCGATAGTAGAAGGGGAAAAGATGAACCCCAAAAATGAAACCTTCTGAACACCAAAGAGACACTTTGATCCCTTCACAAACAAAGAATTAGCACGCAGGACCTGAAACACCGTTCTGACCTGCTTCACATGAGACTCCCAATCATCCGAGAAGATCAAAATGTCATCCAAGTACACAATCAGGAATTTATCCAGGTACTCTCAGAAGATGTCATGCATAAAGGACTGAAACACTGATGGAGCATTGGCAAGTCCGAATGGCATAACAAGATACTCAAAATGGCCCTCGGGCGTATTAAATGCAGTTTTCCATTCATCGCCTCGCTTAATACGCACAAGATTATACGCACCACGAAGATCTATCTTGGTGAACCAACTAGCCCCTTTAATCCGAGCAAACAAATCAGATAACAACGGCAAAGGGTACTGAAATTTAACAGTGATCTTATTTAGAAGGCGGTAATCTATACAAGGTCTCAGTGAACCATCCTTCTTGGCTACAAAAAAGAACCCTGCTCCTAATGGCGACGATGACGGGCGAATATGCCCCTTCTCCAAGGACTCCTTCACATAACTCCGCATAGCGGCGTGCTCAGGCACAGATAAATTAAACAGTCGACCTTTTGGGAATTTACTACCAGGAATCAAATCGATAGCACAATCACAATCCCTATGCGGAGGTAGGGTATCGGACTTGGCCTCATCAAATACATCCCGGTAATCAGACAAGAAATCTGGAACCTCAGAAGGGGTGGATGACGAAATAGTCAGAAATGGGACATCACCATGTACCCCCTGACAACCCCAGCTGGACACAGACATGGATTTCCAATCTAATACTGGATTATGGACTTGTAGCCATGGCAACCCCAACACGACCACATCATGCAGATTATGCAACACCAGAAAGCGAATAACCTCCTGATGTGCAGGAGCCATGCACATGGTCAGCTGGGTCCAGTACTGAGGCTTATTCTTGGCCAAAGGCGTAGCATCAATTCCTCTCAATGGAATAGGACACTGCAAGGGCTCCAAGAAAAACCCACAACGCCTAGCATACTCCAAGTCCATCAAATTCAGGGCAGCGCCTGAATCCACAAATGCCATGACAGAATACGATGACAAAGAGCAGATCAAGGTAACGGACAGAAGAAATTTTGACTGTACCGTACCAATGGTGGCAGACCTAGCGAACCGCTTAGTGCGCTTAGGACAATCAGAGATAGCATGAGTGGAATCACCACAGTAGAAACACAGCCCATTTAGACGTCTGTGTTCTTGCCGTTTAACTCTGGTCAAAGTCCTATCGCACTGCATAGGCTCAGATTTAAGCTCAGGTAATACTGCCAAATGGTGCACAGATTTACGCTCACGCAAGCGTCGACCGATCTGAATGGCCAAAGACATAGACTCATTCAGACCAGCAGGCATAGGAAATCCCACCATGACATCCTTAAGGGCTTCAGAGAGACCTTTTCTGAAAATAGCTGCGAGCGCACCTTCATTCCATTGAGTGAGTACGGACCACTTTCTAAATTTCTGACAATATACCTCTATCTCATCCTGACCCTGAGACAGAGCCAGCAAATTTTTCTCTGCCTGATCCACTGAATTAGGTTCATCGTACAGCAATCCGAGCGCCAGGAAAAATGCATCGATATTACTTAATGCAGGATCTCCTGACTCAAGAGAAAATGCCCAGTCCTGAGGGTCGCCACGTAAAAAAGAAATAATGACCCTAACTTGTTGAACTGGGTCACCAGAGGAGCAAGGTTTCAAAGCCAGAAATAGTTTACAATTATTTTTGAAACTCAGAAATTTAGTTCTATCTCCAAAAAACAAATCAGGAATAGGAATTCTCGGTTCTAACATAGAATTCTGAACCACAAAAACTTGAATATTTTGTACTCTTGCCGTGAGCTGATCCACACATGAAGACAGACCTTTAATGTCCATCGCTACACCTGTGTCCTGAACCACCCAAATGTCTAGGGGAAAAAAAAGGCAAAACACAGTGCAGAGAAAAAAAATGGTCTCAGAAATTCTTTTTTCCTCTATTGAGAATCATTAGTACTTTAGGCCTCCAGTACTGTTATGATAAGGTAATTCAGTACCACAATGGACATAGAGGTCAGAGCACATACAGTGACCTGACAATAACCCAAAAACATAGAACGAGTTCTGAGACGTGGAAACTCTGCTGACCGCAATCCCTAATCTTCTCCAACCACACTAGAGGCAGCCGTGGATTGCGCCTAACGCTCCCTATGCAACTCGGCACAGCCTGAGAAACTAGCTAGCCTGAAGATAGAAAATAAGCCTACCTTGCCTCAGAGAAATACCCCAAAGGAAAAGGCAGCCCCCACATATAATGACTGTGAGTTAAGATGAAAAGACAAACGTAGAGATGAAATAGATTTAGCAAAGTGAGGCCCGACTTTCTGAATAGAGCGAGGATAGGAAAGGTAACTTTGCGGTCAACACAAAACCCTACAAAAACCACGCAAAGGGGGCAAAAAGACCCTCCGTACCGAACTAACGGCACGGAGGTACACCCTCTGCGTCCCAGAGCTACCAGCAAGCAGGAAAAAACAAATAGACAAGCTGGACAGAAAAAAACAGCAAACAAAATAGCAAAGCGGAACTTAGCTATGCAGAGCAGCAGGCCACAGGAACGATCCAGGAGGAAACAGGTCCAATACTAGAACATTGACTGGAGGCCAGGATCAAAGCACTAGGTGGAGTTAAATAGAGCAGCACCTAACGACTTCACCACATCACCTGAGGAAGGAAACTCAGAAGCCGCAGTACCACTTTCCTCCACCAACGGAAGCTCACAGAGAGAATCAGCCGAAGTACCACTTGTGACCACAGGAGGGAGCTCTGCCACAGAATTCACAACACATGGCGTTTGTGGATTCAGGCGCCGCCTTGAATTTAATGGATTTTGAGTTTGCCAAGCATTGTGGTTTTCCCTTGCAGCCTTTGCAGAACCCTATTCCTTTAAGGGGCATTGATGCTACACCCTTGGCTAGAAATAAACCCCAGTTTTGGACACAGGTAACCATGCGCATGGCGCCAGCCCATCAGGAAGATTGTCGATTTCTGGTGTTGCATAACTTGCATGATGTTATCGTGCTGGGTTTTCCATGGTTGCAGGTACATAATCCTGTGTTGGACTGGAAGTCCATGTCTGTGACTAGTTGGGGTTGTCAGGGGGTTCATAATGATGTTCCTTTGATGTCAATCTCCTCTTCTTCACCTTCTGAAATTCCAGAGTTTTTGTCTGATTTTCAGGATGTATTCGATGAGCCCAAGTCCAGTTTTCTTCCACCGCACAGGGACTGTGATTGTGCTATTGACTTGATTCCAGGCTGTAAGTTTCCTAAGGGTTGACTTTTTAATCTATCTGTGCCTGAACATACCGCCATGCGGAGCTATATTAAGGAGTCTTTGGAGAAAGGGCATATTCGGCCATCTTCTTCACCGTTGGGAGCGGGGTTCTTTTTTGTTGCTAAAAAAGATGGTTCCTTGAGACCCTGTATAGATTATCGCCTCTTGAATGAAATCACGGTCAAGTTTCAATACCCTTTACCTTTGCTTTTCGATTTGTTTGCTAGGATTAAGGGAGCGAGTTGGTTTACGAAGATTGACCTTCGAGGGGCATATAATCTTGTTCGTATTAAGCAGGGTGATGAATGGAAAACTGCGTTTAACATGCCTGAAGGCCATTTTGAATACCTTGTGATGCCATTCGGACTCTCTAATGCTCCATCTGTTTTTCAGTCCTTTATGCATGATATCTTCCGGACTTATCTTGATAAATTCTTGATTGTATATTTGGACGATATTTAGATTTTTTCCGATGATTGGGAGTCTCATGTGCAACAGGTCATGATGGTATTTCAGATCCTTCGTGACAATGCCCTGTTTGTGAAAGGGTCTAAGTGTCTCTTTGGGGTGCAGAAAGTCTCTTTTTTGGGCTTCATTTTTTCTCCTTCGTCTATAGAGATGGATCCGGTTAAGGTTCAGGCCATTCATGATTGGATTCAGCCCACATCCGTGAAGAGCCTTCAGAAATTTGGGGGTTTTGCAAATTTTTATCGCCGTTTCATTGCTAATTTTTCCAGCGTGGTTAAACCCTTGACCGATTTGACGAAGAAAGGCGCTGATGTGGCGAATTGGTCCTCTGCGGCTGTCTCTGCCTTTCAGGAGCTTAAACATCGATTTACTTCTGCTCCAGTGTTGCGCCAACCGGATGTTTCTCTTCCGTTTCAGGTTGAGGTTGACGCTTCTGAGATTGGGGTAGGGGCCGTTTTGTCTCAGAGGGATCCTGTTGGTTCCTTAATGAAACCGTGTGCCTTCTTTTCCCATAAGTTTTCGCCTGCTGAACGCAATTATGATGTTGGCAATCGGGAGTTGTTGGCTATGAAGTGGGCGTTTGAGGAGTGGCGACATTGGCTTGAGGGAGCTAAGCACCGTATTATGGTCTTGACCGATCATAAGAATTTGATTTACCTCGAGTCTGCTAAACGGCTGAATCCTAGACAGGCTCGATGGTCCTTGTTTTTTTCCCATTTTGATTTCATGGTCTCATACCTTCCGGGTTCTAAGAACATTAAGGCTGATGCCCTCTCTAGGAGTTTTTTGCCTGATTCTCCTGAGGTCTTAGAGCCGGTCGGTATTCTGAAAGAGGGCGTGGTTCTTTCTGCCATTTCCCCTGATTTACGACGGGTTCTTCAGGAATTTCAGGTTGACAAACCTGACCGCTGTCCTGTGGGGAAATTGTTTGTTCCTGACAGATGGACTAGTAGAGTGATTTCTGAGGTTCACTGTTCCGTGTTGGCCGGTCATCCTGGCATTTTTGGTACCAGAGATTTGGTTGGTAGGTCCGTTTGGTGGCCTTCATTGTCACGTGATGTGCGTTCTTTTTTGTAGTCCTGTGGGACTTGTGCGCGGGCCAAGCCTTGTTGTTCCCGTGCTAGTGGGTTGCTTTTGCCATTGCCAGTCCCTGAGAGGCCCTGGACACATATTTCGATGGATTTTATTTCTGATCTTCCGGTCTCCCAGAAGATTTCTGTTATCTGGGTTGTTTGTGACCGCTTCTCTAAGATGGTTCATTTGGTGCCCTTACCTAAATTGTCTTCCTCTTCTGATTTGGTTCCGTTGTTCTTTCAGCATGTGGTTCGTTTGCATGGTATTCCGGAGAATATTGTTTCCGACAGAGGTTCCCAGTTTGTTTCTAGGTTTTGGCGGGCCTTTTGTGGTAGGCTGGGCATTGATTTGTCTTTTTCTTCTGCATTTCATCCTCAGACAAATGGCCAGACCGAGCGTACCAATCAGACCTTGGAGACTTATTTGAGATGCTTTGTGTCTGCTGATCAGGATGATTGGGTGGCCTTCTTGCCATTGGCCGAGTTTGCCCTTAATAATCGGGCTAGTTCTGCTACCTTGGTTTCGCCTTTCTTTTGTAATTTTGGTTTTCATCCTCGTTTTTCTTCTGGGAAGGTTGAGCCTTCTGACTGTCCTGGTGTGGATTCTGTGGTGGACAGGTTGCAGCAGATTTGGGCTCATGTGGTGGACAAGTTGGTGTTGTCTCAAGAGGAGGCTCAACGTTTTGCTAATCATCGTCGGTGTGTTGGTTCCCGGCTTTGGGTTGGGGATCTGGTCTGGTTGTCTTCCGTCATGTTCCTATGAAGGTTTCTTCTCCTAAGTTTAAGCCTCGGTTTATTGGTCCTTATAGGATTTCAGAGATTATTAATCCGGTGTCTTTTCGACTGGCGCTTCCGGCCTCTTTTACTATCCATAATGTCTTCCATAGATCTTTGTTGCGGAAATATGTGGAGCCCGTTGTTCCCTCTGTTGATCCTCTGGCCCCTGTGTTGGTTGATGGGGAGTTGGAATATGTTGTTGAGAAGATTTTGGATTCCCGTTTTTCGAGGCGGAAGCTTCAGTACCTGGTCAAATGGAAGGGTTATGGCCAGGAGGATAATTCTTGGGTTTTTGCCTCTGATGTCCATGCTGCTGATTTGGTCCGTGCCTTTCATCTGTCCCGTCCTGATCGTCCTAGGGGCCCTGGTGAGGGTTCGGTGACCCCTCCTCAAGGAGGGGTACTGTTGTGAATTCTGCTCTTGGGTTCCCTCCAGTGGTTGTAGGTGGGAATGCATTTGTCTCTGACTCGCAGTCCTGGCCAGGTGTATCGGATGATTACAATTCTGACTGGGATATTTAGGTGTGCAGGATCCTTTAGCCCTTGCCAGTTGTCAATGTTCTTTGTGAAGTATTGGATCACTTTCTGGCTTCTCCTGCTTGCTGCCAAATTCAGCAAAGATAAGTGTTTTGTTTTTGTATCTGTGGCACACTGCTGTGTGCTTGTTTCAGTTTTATTCCTGCTCTGTTTGTAGGATTTACTGGAGTTGCAGATATACGCTCCTACATCTTTAGTTAGATGTAGGAAGTTTTTTGTATATTCTGCTGTGGATTTTTTGAAGGGTTTTAATAATGACCGCACAGAACTCTGTCCTATCCTGTCCAATCTGGCTAGAGTGGCCTCCTGTGCTAAATCCTGTTTTTCTGCCTGTGTATGTTTTTTCCTCTCCGATTCACCGCCAATATTTGTGTGGGGGCTGTCTATCCTTTGGGGATTTTCTCTGAGGCAAGATAGTATTCCGATTTCCATCTTTAGGGGTATTTAGTCCTTCGGCTGTGACGAGGTGTCTAGGTGTCTAAGGTACACTCCACGGCTACTTCTAGTTGCCTTGTTAAGTTCAGGATTGCGGTCAGTATAGTGGCCACTTTCTCCAGTGAAAGTTCTCATGCAGCTCCAAGGTCACCGGATCATAACAATCACCTATCAGGACACAAGGATGCGAAAAGCCATATCTGCTGAGGAGCGTCTTCTCCCTAACCTTACGGTATGTATTCAACATTCTCACATACTGTATGTTGATGATTTTTTTTTTAATGTTGTGTTTTAGCATGTTTTGGAAAGTATTTGTGGACATTATGGCACAAGCACTTCACCAAAACTGTGGTGAATGTTGTAGTTAAGTAACCCAGGTAATTTTTTAAGGGAAAATGAAAATAATGTCTTTGTAAATATACTATGCACTTGTGCTTCTTCATGTTTTCTTTCTACTCATGTTAAATACCTAATATTATCTTTCTTTGTCTTTCAGCTTCCTGTCCACAGGCTTGTCGTATGCGGGACTACACCTGGAGTTTCTGATTGGGCAGTCGACAATTTCGGGCATTGTTCGTTCTACCTGTTTTCAAATATGGGAGAAACTTCAGGAACTTGTTATGCCTGAGCCCAAACAGGAGGATTGGCTCAAAATCGCCCGTGGATTCCAGAACACTTGTGACTTCCCTAAGTGCATTGGAGCTGTGGTTGGGAAACAAATCAGGGTGTGTAAGCCGCCGAACTCTGGCTCCCAATTCTACAATTATAAGCAGTTTTTCTCTGTAGTTCTGTTAGCTGTTGCTGACAGAAACTACAGGTTTATAATTGTAGACATTGGGGCCTATGGGCAAACTGGAGACTCTAGGGTCTTCAATTCGTCCATAATGGGTCGTCGGCTACGTGACAACCAGTTAAACCTCCCACCACCACAACTCCCAGGCTCCAATGCGGAAGCAGTGCCTTTTGTTTTGTTTGGAGATGAGGCTTTCCAACTGACAAGGCACGTCATGAGGCCTTATCCCCGGCGCAACCTGGACCACCGGCGGAGGGTCTTTAATATGAGGCTTTCCAGGGCGCGGAGACTGGTGGAGTGCGCCTTTGGGATTCTTGTGGCAAAATGGCGTGTTCTCCAGTCTGCCATTCAGCTCAGTGAGGCTACAGTGAATGAAGTGATAAAAGCCTGTGTTATTTTGCACAATTTGACCCACATACATGATTGTTCCTCAGCTGATATTGGTGAACACCTGATGAGCAATGTGATTAAGCCTACCCCATATGGCCGTCCTCCGCGGCATCCCCTTTCTGGCCTAAAAGTTAGGGATGTATTCAGCAATTTTTTTGTTTCTCCTCAAGGTGCAACTCCCTGGCAAGATTATGCAATTTTGCATGTGTGAGTTTTTGTCTTTCGAAATATTTTACATATCTTATTAACAATTTAAATTTGAAACTAAAACTACTGTGTGTTGTCTTTTCTTAATTCACATATGGTTCTGAGGCTAGCATGTGTGTGTGATGCAATAATGATTTGACGACAACCATAATTAGGCTTTTTAAATGTTCATTTTTACTTAAATGAAATGCCTTTTTTAGGGTTTTTTTAATTAAAAAAAAAAACTTTTTTTTTACCTTTTAAGCCATTAATTTTTTAGGCCAATATACAGTGGGGCAAAAAAGTATTTAGTCAGTCAGCAATAGTGCAAGTTCCACCACTTAAAAAGATGAGAGGCGTCTGTAATTTACATCATAGGTAGACCTCAACTATGGGAGACAAACTGAGAAAAAAAAATCCAGAAAATCACATTGTCTGTTTTTTTTAACAATTTATTTGCATATTATGGTGGAAAATAAGTATTTGGTCAGAAACAAAATTTCATCTCAATACTTTGTAATATATCCTTTGTTGGCAATGACAGAGGTCAAACGTTTTCTGTAAGTCTTCACAAGGTTGCCACACACTGTTGTTGGTATGTTGGCCCATTCCTCCATGCAGATCTCCTCTAGAGCAGTGATGTTTTTGGCTTTTCGCTTGGCAACACGGACTTTCAACTCCCTCCAAAGGTTTTCTATAGGGTTGAGATCTGGAGACTAGCTAGGCCACTCCACGACCTTGCAATGCTTCTTACGAAGCCACTCCTTCGTTGCCCTGGCGGTGTGCTTTGGATCATTGTCATGTTGAAAGACACAGCCACATTTCATCTTCAATGCCCTTGCTGATGGAAGGAGGTTTGCACTCAAAATCTCACGATACATGGCCCCATTCATTCTTTCATGTACCCGGATCAGTCGTCCTGGCCCCTTTGCAGAGAAACAGCCCCAAAGCATGATGTTTCCACCACCATGCTTTACAGTAAGTATGGTGTTTGATGGATGCAACTCAGTATTCTTTTTCCTCCAAACACGACAAGTTGTGTTTCTACCAAACAGTTCCAGTTTGGTTTCATCAGACCATAGGACATTCTCCCAAAACTCCTCTGGATCATCCAAATGCTCTCTAGCAAACTTCAGACGGGCCCGGACATGCACTGGCTTAAGCAGTGGGACACGTCTGGCACTGCAGGATCTGAGTCCATGGTGGCGTAGTGTGATACTTATGGTAGGCCTTGTTACATTGGTCCCAGCTCTCTGCAGTTCATTCACTAGGTCCCCCCGCGTGGTTCTGGGATTTTTGCTCACCGTTCTTGTGATCATTCTGACCCCACGGGGTGGGATTTTGCGTGGAGCCCCAGATCGAGGGAGATTATCAGTGGTCTTGTATGTCTTCCATTTTCTAATTATTGCTCCCACTGTTGATTTCTTCACTCCAAGCTGGTTGGCTATTGCAGATTCAGTCTTCCCAGCCTGTTGCAGGGCTACAATTTTGTTTCTAGTGTCCTTTGACAGCTCTTTGGTCTTCACCATAGTGGAGTTTGGAGTCAGACTGTTTGAGGGTGTGCACAGGTGTCTTTTTATACTGATAACAAGTTTAAACAGGTGCCATTACTACAGGTAATGAGTGGAGGAAAGAGGAGACTCTTAAAGAAGAAGTTACAGGTCTGTGAGAGCCAGAAATCTTGATTGTTTGTTTCTGACCAAATACTTATTTTCCACCATAATATGCAAATAAATTGTTAAAAAAAACAGACAATGTGATTTTCTGGATTTTTTTTTCTCAGTTTGTCTCCCATAGTTGAGGTCTACCTATGATGTAAATTACAGACGCCTCTCATCTTTTTAAGTGGTGGAACTTGCACTATTGCTGACTGACTAAATACTTTTTTGCCCCACTGTATGCCTCAAACCATAACATAATAACAAAGTGCTATGTTAGCACAAAGATAATCAAGACATGAAAATGTCCGCCAAAATAATACAAAAAAACAAAAACATCACAGATCTTGATACGTAGGTGGTGGAGATGGGGGTAGATCTTGGACATCAGCAGGTGGCCCAATTGTCGGCCCAATTGTCCTTCACCCTGTGTGGATGATGTGTGGGCTGGAGGAACATTCTGCCTGGACTCATGTGGGCCAGTTGTGGAATGGCCATAAGGATTTTGAGTAAATCCCTCATGTTCCTGAAAATATGGCCTGGAATCATATCCAAACCCAATATGGCCATGTCGTCCAAGCCCAGGTTGGGACCAGCCTCCACCACTGGGTCTGGACAAGTAGCCATATTGGGATGGTTGCTGATAGCCTGCCATATGGGCCTGAGGTTGCCATGGTGGGTTGGGTGTGGGTAGGGATTGAGGTGTAGGCTCACATGGAGGGGGTGGTTCAGATCCCTGTTGAGCATGCACCTGTGGACATCTTTGCAGCCGCAGGCAATTTTGTGGTGACAGCTGCCAATTTTCAATAGTCTCCATAAGCTGGTATGGGTTATTTGGGGGGGTGCATGCATCAATAAGGATCTGAAAGCACCCCCTCACACGAAGCCTCACCTCACGCTCTAGGGGCCGTAAATACCGGGCCAGGCTCCTCGTAAAGCCCTCCTCACCATCATCCTCACGAACCCTTGCCAGGTAGTTCAACACCCCAGCATCAACATTTCTCCTACTTTGGAGTAGCTCTCTTCTGCGGCGAGCACGCTGTGATATCACTGCAGCCTGTGGTGATTGCTCCAGAGCAACAGTAGGGCTGCTGCTGTTTGCAGGGTCATCCTGGCTAGCTTGTGCCGCTGCTGCTGGTGCTGATGTTGATGGTGGGGCATCTTCTTGGGCTGGTGCTGCTGGAGCTGGCTGGGCAGATGTCGATGATCCTGGAGGGATGGAGCCTGACGGATCAGAAGATGGGCCAGCCACCTCTTCTCCTTCCACAACTGGGTCTATGACCAACTCTGAATCCGACCCTGTCTCCCTGTCAGTGAGGTTAGACTGTGTTCTGTAATGAAATATTTTTTTTTTATTTTAATCTTATTTCCCATTTTTTGTTCAAAAATAAAAAAAGGTGGGAAATGTGTTGTGAGGTTTATACTTACGGTCTGAGGTCCATGCTGGGATTCAAGAATGTCAACCGATCAAAATAAATATATATTTTTTTCTTAGGAGGTGCGCCTGCCCCACTCCTGTCACGCTGCTGCCTCTCCCTCCTATATTGATCGCGGATGTCGTAACATCACCCACTGAAACAAAATACATTAAACAAATTGATTACCCCATTATGCACAGTGGTCACACAAGGTGTAATTGACTACACAGATTTTAGTGTAGCATAGGAATATGCATTTGTGGAATACATTTATTAGTAATTGAGATCAAATAATACAATTTGTATGTAAGGCCACAAGGACAGAGTCCGCTACCCACTATCCCAAAATGTTATTCTTCTTGTTAACACTGTAAGGGACATCTGTTCAAACCATTATTTGAATCCGTTTATCATGTACAGCACCATGTAGGTACTGGTGTGCTTTAAATTAAGTTCAGTAATAATTAACAAATTCATGTATAAAAATTAAAAGGAGTTAGGTACTACTGTTTCACATGAAAATTAAATTACAAACATGAGTGTACTTACTTATTTGTCTCTGTGCCTCACGTGGCTGCTGCTCATGTGGGAATAGGGACCCACACACACTCCTCCATGCTGCCTCTTTTTGGGCCCTGTTGGCATAGTTGGGATCTCTCTGGTCCCAAATTACTGGCCTTTCTTGCACCAAAATTAGGAGCATGTCCACATTGATAATGTGAGGCATGGTGAATCTCACTCTGTGGAGGCGTGCAGCAGACTTCCGGGTTCACTGTCTGGCTTTTTCAGCTAATTAGCATGTCTCATCTGCCTGATTGAGGCCTTTGGACATTTCCGGACATCTGCCAGAGTGTAGCGTATTTCTCGCAAGTCACACGCATGGTCCGTATACATTCCGTATTTTGCGTGCCCCCATAGACTTTCATTGGCAAATTTTTTGTGCAATACGCTGACAAACGCAGTATGCTGCGATTTTGTACGGCCGTAGAAAGCCGTATAATACGGATGCGTAATATACGGCTGATAGGACCTGACCCATTGAGAATCATTGGGCCGTTTGTAATGCGTGTTTTATGGACGTATTTTCAGCGCTCATACAGCCTAAGAAAAAAACACAGGTCCTGAAAACTTACGTCTTTGGCCTAAAAATGACAAGTAGATGGCTGGTGCCAATTATTTATTTCCCAGACTAATAAAAAACACACCAGGCCTTAAAAATTATTTTTCTGGCCTACAAATGGCAGTGAGAAAGCTTATGCGATATATATAGGGTATATAATTCAGGTAATACCGTGATCTAATATATATTACATAGTGTATAGTGTCAGTGTACAGGTAACACACTGACTCACCAGTGATATCTCCTGTTGAATATTTTCATCTTCGCTATTCTTCTTCAACCAGCACAGACCACCATCACTTCTTCCAGCAAGGACTCGTCTCTGTAGAAAATAACACAGCTTCGAGGGCACATTCCCCACTTTTTCCCCAACTTCTACACTATGCCTGATGAAGAAAATAGCTTAATAGTGCTGCCCTTCACAGTAATAGGAACCCCACTCAGTTCATCATCATTTGCTCTGCGCCACTCTCAAGTCATCACAATTTGCTGTTCCTCACCCCCAGTCTCAATTCATAATCATTTGCTGGACCTCATCCCCCAGTCTCAATTCATCATTATTCTTCCCCACTCCAATCTCAATTCATCACCATTTGCAGTCACCCCAGTCTCATTTCATCATTATTTACTCTCCCACACTACTAGTCTCAATTCATCACCATTTGCTGTAACGCACCACCAGTCTCAATTCATCATTATTTATTCTCCCTCATCCTCCCAGTCTCAATTCATCATCATTTTCTGTCTCCCAAGTCTCAATTAATCTTTATTTGCTGTACCCCATTCCCCTGTCTCAATTCATCATTATTTATTCTCCCCAACTCTATTCTCAATTCATCACCATTTGCTGTCCCCACCCCAGTCTCAATTAATCACAAGTTGCTGTACCCCACCCCCAGTCTCAGTTAATCACCATATATTGTCCTCACACCCCTGTCTCAATTCATCACCACTAGTCCTCCCAGCCTCAATTCATCATTTATTCTCTTACAAGCCTAGTCTTAATTCATCACCATTTGCTGTAACCCCCAACCAGTCTCAATTCATCATAATTTATTCTCCCCCACCCCAGTCTCAATTCATCACCATTTGCTGTACCCCATTCCCCAGTCTCAAGTTATCATTATTTATTCTCCCCCACCCCCATACTCAACTAATCATCATTTGCTGTACCCCACCCCCAGTCTCAATCACCATATGCTGTCCTCACCCCCCAGTCTCAATTCATCACCATTTGCTGTCACCCCACTCTCAATCCATCATTATTTACTCTTCCACACACCCAGTCTCAATTCATCATTATTTATTCTCCTCCACCACCAAATCTCAATTCTTCACCACTTGCTGCCTCATGTCTCAATTAATCATTATTGCTGTACCCCATCTTCATGTCTCACTTCATCCTTTTTTATCCCCCACCCCCAATCTCAATTAATCATTTCTTGATGTCATCTCCCCAAGTCTCAATTACGGTAATCATTATTTATTTTCCCCTCCCCACCCCAAGTTTCAATTCATCATCATTCACTGTACTCCACCCCCCAGCATGAATTCATGCTCATTTGCTCCCCCTTTCCCACACTCATTAAATTAATTTTAGTTAAAAAATATTTTTCCATCTTGCCTATCAGACAATTCCCTGCAGGCGCAGCTCCACTTCTGCTGTCCTCTTAGCAGTGATGCTCATACATACCGGAGCATACGCAATGCCGTAATGCATCACAGATGAGGCAGAGGGAGCCCTGGAGCTGTGCAGCCATTCTGTATTGACGGCTGTGCAGCACAAGGCAAGAAACCTCCCAGAACCGATATGTGTGCTGCGGTAGTTGGTGCACCAGCGCATAATACATTATACGTTGGGGCACGGTGAGCTAAAGCACAAACACTTTAGATTGTTGGCAACCGAGATCGTTCACCGCCAGCTAACTATTCCGAATTCCCCTGCATTCTCTATGAGAGCCTATGGCAAACTCCTGTCCTCTTCCAGACATTTATCTTCTAGTGATCAAAATGATTGGCCCCCATACACATAAGGCTGTCAGAATATGTACGGGGGGCTTTTGTTTGAAAAAAACTGTCTATTCTACAACAGGGGATGATGCTTTGGAGAGCACAGACATAGTTCTGCTGCTCCAACACCAGGAATAGAAAGCTGCAGAGCCTATGAGGTGAGCATACTTATCCTTTCATTTTTTTTTATTACTTGAATAAGATCCTATTGCGTTTTGCATTTTTTTTATCTCTCTTTAGAGTACAGGTGAATAGAAATACACTGGTATGTACAAATGTATCTCTATGTACCAGTATAATCTGCTCACAGCTTTCGCTGCTGCCTGCAATGACACAAGTTGTGCGTTCAATTTCAGTGGAAACCAGATCTAAAGAAATGAGAAAAATTGTTTATTTAATTAATTGTAAGTGTGTGTAGAGCAGAGATGCCAGCACCGGTCCCCGAGTAGGAAGATCTAGGAAGTGATGAAGACATTGCACGGGGAGAGAGTGAGGGGAGGTCAAGACACCACCCTCGACTAATAATTAGTTGTCTTTATCTCAGCTGACTTATCATCACAGACCATATCAAAGAAAAAAAACTGCCTGTAGAGTCCAAATGGTGCAAATTTTTAAATGAAAGCCACTAGCAGAAATAATTTTTAAAAATAGTCCTCAAAGGTGAACAACCCCACTCCCTTGCAGCATATCTAAAGCCAGGCATTGCTTGCTATCCAATGTTGTGCCTTTTCAAGTTCTCAGGTAAATAATAAATAACAATACACAATTTAGCTTTAATTAAAGGGAACCTGTCACCCCGTTTTTTCAGATTGAGATATAAATACCGTTAAATAGGGCCTGCGCTGTGCGTTACAATAGTGTATGTAGTGTACCCTGATTCCCCACCTACGCTGCGCAATACATTACCAAAGTCGCCGTTTTCGCCTGTCAATCAGGCTGGTAAGGTCGGGTGGGCGTGTTCACAGCGCTGTTTCTTCCTCAGCTTTACATTGGTGGTGTAGTGGTGTGCGCACGTTGAGGTGACTAATCCACTGTGGGCACGTGAACAAGGAGCGCGCGATCTGCGCTATCACCCCCTGTCATCGGTGGGGGCGGCCATCTTCCTGGGGCCGCGCGTGCGCAGATGTAGTGCTCTGCTGCACGGGGCTTCAGGAAAATGGCCGCGGGATGCCGCGCATGCGCACAAGAGATCGCGGCGGCCATTTTCCCAAAGCCGAGATGCAAACTCGGCTTTGGGAAAATGGCCGCCACGATCTCTTGTGCGCACGCGCGGCATCCCGCGGCCATTTTCCTGAAGCCCCGTGCAGCAGAGCACTACATCTGCGCACGCGCGGCCCCAGGAAGATGGCCACCCCCCCCGATGACAGGGGGTGATAGCGCAGATCGCGCGCTCCTTGTTCACGTGCCCACAGTGGATTAGTCACCTCAACGTGCGCACACCACTACGCCACCAACGTAAAGCTGAGGAAGAAACAGCGCTGTGAACACGCCCACCCGACCTGACCAGCCTGATTGACAGGCGAAAACTGCGACTTTGATAATGTATTGCGCAGCGTAGGTGGGCAATCAGAGTACACTACATACACTATTGTAACGCACAGCGCAGGCCCTATTTAACGGTATTTATATCTCAATCTGAAAAAACGGGGGTGACAGGTTCCCTTTAACAAAGTATGCTAGATACAGCATTTAAAGTGGTTATTCGGGACTAGTTTATTTATTTTACTATGGGATTAAGAACTAGTAGGTAGGTAGTTGCTAACTACCTTCCTGTTCTACCCGACGTTGGCTTAGAGTGGTCACAGACTGCTCCTGCCTGCGACGTTGCAGCTACAGAGGAGCTCTTCCTCTTACAGGCTGCTCTGTCAAACGGGGCATGACTCCTAATGTCATGCTGATTGACAGCTGGCTTCCTGGCAATAAGAATATGCTTACACTGGCATAGATTCTCTCTTGTGACAAAATCTTGCTGATTATGCTAATTAAACTCAGCTCAAATGCTGTCAAAATTTAATCCGAGTGTCATCTGGGTGTGATCCGATTCTCTCATATGAGAGAATTGCAACACAGATGTGGAGGGGATGGATAACTAAATTACTCCATCTTCTTCAGTTTCTCTGTGCTCGTACATTGGACTGCAGTTGGATGACAAAGACTTGCATGGGTGTGAGTGATCTGAATACCGAAGCCACTCGTAGCATGCCACGATTGTTTTCTCATACCAAGTCAGCATGAGAAAATAATTTCAGATCTGCCCTACCCCATGTGTTATACGCCAGTGTGAGCGGACCCTAAGTATGACATCGGTAGTCACACCTGGTCAACATAGCAGAACAGAAAAGAAGCTGCTACTCTGTCAATGTGATTTCAGCAGAAGCCTATGAATTGCTGGCTGGAGCGGTCTGTGACTGCTTTAAGTCAGCAGAGATTGACGATGGGCAAAAAGATTCTTGAGTTCAATAGTAAAAATATAAAATAGTCATGGATAACTGCTTTAAAGGGGTTGTCCACTACTTTCAATTAACCCCCCAATGTACCCCCCCCCCCCCCGAGGCCCCTAATGAATTGTGCAATTACCTTCCGTTGCCGTTTTTGCCTGCGGAGTCTGGGTCACGTGACCCCCAGGCTGCAGCCGCCGCTCATTTCCACCGACGTCATGTCAATTTCCAGACTCTAGAAATTGACGTGACATCATCAGCAGGTGTGACCAGCCCCCACAGTCAGCAGTCACTCATCAAGAGTGACTGGGCTGTGGGCGGTGCTGGGGGCTGCCTGCGGGGCTGTGCTGGGGGCGGGGGGGCTGTGTGTGCTCAGTGCTGTCTCTGAGTGCTGGGATATGCGGGCGGGCGGGGCTGTGCTGCGGTCGCCGGTGTTTGCGGGCCGGCGCCGTTGTTTGCGGACCAGCACCGGTGTCTGCCTGCCGGCGCCGGTATGTGCGTGCCGGCGCTGGGGTCCGCTGCGGGTGTGTGTGTGTGTGCAGGCATCGTCCGATGGGACTACAAGTCCCATCGGGCTCTGCCTGCTACACTGACAGTGAGTGACACATTAGCCAATGATGGGACAGTAGTAGTCCCATCATCCGGCTAATGTGTTGAATTTAAAAAAAAAAACATACACAGTACATATATACATACATACATACAACACACACCATGTGACATCATGCAACACATGCACCATGCGACTACATGCACCATGCGACTACATGCACCATGCGAAGACATGCACCATGCGACACCATGCGACGACATGCACCATGCGACGACATGCACCATGCGACGACATGCACCATGCAACGACATGCACCATGCGACATGCTACATGCACCATGCGACGACATGCGCCATGCGATGACATGCACCATGCGACGACATGCGACATGCACCATGCGACGGCATGCTACATGCACCATGCGACGACATGCACCATGTGATGACATGCACCATGCGACGACATGCGACATGCACCATGCGACGGCATGGTACATGCACCATGCGACGACATGCACCATGCGCTGACATGCACCATGCGACGACATGCACCATGCGACGACATGCGACATGCACCATGCGACGACATGCACCATGCGACATGCACCATGCTGCATGCTACATGCACCATGCGACGCCATGCGACGACATGCATCATGTGCTGACATGCACCATGCAACGACATGCACCATGCGACATACACCATGCGACGACATGCGCCATGCGACGACATGCGCCATGCGCTGACATGCACCATGCGATGACATGCACCATGCGGCGACATGCACCATGCAACGACATGCGACATGCACCATGCGACGGCATGCACCATGCGACGACATGCACCATTCCATCCAACACCGCGGAGACACCATCACGTGTTTCTCAACGCAGTGATTCCAGAACACTGCCCCCATCCCTTATGGGAAATATGCAGATGCATGTAAAGAAGCTGCGGAGACACCATCACGTGTTTCTCGACGCAAGCAGTGAATAGCCAGGCCTTTCACCGGGAAGGAACAACCACGGGAAGGGCAGCTGTTATGTTTGCTAATGACAGGTGTTATGAAGGCAATCCAGAAACACAGTGTGCTTAGAGATCAGAGCGCACACAGTGATCTGACAAATACCCAAAAATACAAGAACGAGCTCTGAGACGTGGAAACTCTGTAGACTGCACACCTGATCCTATCCTAAACACAACTAAAAGCGGCTGTGGATTGCGCCTAACAACTACCTAGGCAACTCGGCACAGCCTAAGAAACTAGCTAGCCTGAAGATAGAAAAATAGGCCTGACTTGCCCCAGAGAAATTCCCCAAAGGAAAAGGCAGCCCCCCACATATAATGACTGTGAGTAAGATGAAAAGACAAAACGTAGGGATGAAATAGATTCAGCAAAGTGGGGCCCGATATTCTAGGACAGAGCGAGGACAGTAAAGCGAACTTTGCAGTCTACAAAAAACCCTAAAGCAAAACCACGCAAAGGGGGCAAAAAAAACCCACCGTGCCGAACTAACAGCACGGCGGTACACCCTTTGCGTCTCAGAGCTTCCAGCAAAACAAAAGACAAGCTGGACAGAAAAAAAACAACAAAAAAGCAAAAAGCACTTAGCTATACAGAGCAGCAGGTCACAGGAACAATCAGGAGAAGCTCAGATCCAACACTGAAACATTGACAAGGAGCAAGGATAGCAGCATCAGGCGGAGTTAAGTAATGAAGCAGTTAACGAGCTCACCAGAACACCTGAGGGAGGAAGCTCAGAAGCTGCAGTACCAGTTATGACCACAGGAGTGAATTCAGCCACAGAATTCACAACAGTACCCCCCCCCCCCTTGAGGAGGGGTCACCGAACCCTCACCAGAGCCCCCAGGCCGACCAGGATGAGCCGCATGAAAGGCACGAACAAGATCGGAAGCATGAACATCAGAGGCAAAAACCCAGGAATTATCTTCCTGAGCATAACCCTTCCATTTAACCAGATACTGCAGTTTCCGTCTAGAAACACGAGAATCCAAAATCTTCTCCACAATATACTCCAATTCCCCCTCCACCAAAACCGGGGCAGGAGGCTCAACAGATGGAACCATAGGTGCCACGTATCTCCGCAACAACGACCTATGGAATACATTATGTATGGAAAAGGAGTCTGGGAGGGTCAAACGAAAAGACACAGGATTGAGAACCTCAGAAATCCTATATGGACCAATAAAACGAGGTTTAAATTTAGGAGAGGAAACCTTCATAGGAATATGACGAGATAACCAAACCAGAAAGTTGAGCTTTCTCCTGGGACAAGATCAAATTGTCCACTACCTGAGTCCAGATCTGCTGCAACCTATCCACCACAGAATCCACACCAGGACAGTCCGAAGACTCAACCTGTCCTGAAGAGAAACGAGGATGGAACCCAGAATTGCAAAAAAATGGAGAAACCAAGGTAGCCGAGCTGGCCCGATTATTAAGGGCAAACTCAGCCAACGGCAAAAAGGACACCCAATCATCCTGGTCTGCAGAAACAAAACATCTCAGATATGTTTCCAAGGTCTGATTGGTTCGTTCGGTCTGGCCATTAGTCTGAGGATGGAAAGCCGAGGAAAAGGATAGGTCAATGCCCATCCTACCACAAAAGGCTCGCCAAAACCTTGAAACAAACTGGGAACCTCTGTCAGAAACAATATTCTCAGGAATGCCATGCAACCGAACCACATGCTGAAAGAACAAAGGTACCAAATCAGAGGAGGAAGGCAATTTAGCCAAGGGCACCAGATGGACCATTTTAGAAAAGCGATCACAGACCACCCAAATGACTGACATCTTTTGAGAAACGGGAAGGTCAGAAATGAAATCCATCGAAATATGTGTCCAAGGCCTCTTTGGGACCGGCAAGGGCAAAAGCAACCCACTGGCACGAGAACAGCAGGGCTTAGCCCTAGCACAAATCCCACAGGACTGCACAAAAGTACGTACATCCCGTGACAGAGATGGCCACCAGAAGGATCTAGCCACTAACTCTCTGGTACCAAAGATTCCAGGATGACCAGCCAACACCGAACAATGAAGTTCAGAGATAAGTTTATTAGTCCACCTATCAGGGACGAACAGTTTCTCTGCTGGACAACGATCAGGTTTATTCGCCTGAAATTTTTGCAGCACCCGCCGCAAATCAGGGGAGATGGCAGACACAATGACTCCTTCCTTGAGGATACCCGCTGGCTCAGATAAACCCGGAGAGTCGGGCACAAAACTCCTAGACAGAGCATCCGCCTTCACATTTTTAGAGCCCGGAAGGTACGAAATCACAAAGTCGAAGCGGGCAAAAAATAACGACCAACGGGCCTGTCTAGGATTCAAGCGCTTGGCAGACTCGAGATAAGTCAAGTTCTTATGATCAGTCAATACCACCACGCGATGCTTAGCTCCTTCAAGCCAATGACGCCACTCCTCGAATGCCCACTTCATGGCCAGCAACTCTCGATTGCCCACATCATAATTACGCTCAGCGGGCGAAAACTTCCTGGAAAAGAAAGCACATGGTTTCATCACTGAGCAATCAGAACCTCTCTGTGACAAAACCGCCCCTGCTCCAATCTCAGAAGCATCAACCTCGACCTGGAACGGAAGAGAAACATCTGGCTGACACAACATAGGGGCAGAACAAAAACGACGCTTCAACTCCTGAAAAGCTTCCACAGCAGCAGAAGACCAATTAACCAAATCAGCACCCTTCTTGGTCAAATCGGTCAATGGTTTGGCAATGCTAGAAAAATTACAGATGAAGCGGCGATAAAAATTAGCAAAGCCCAGGAACTTTTGCAGACTTTTCAGAGATGTCGGCTGAATCCAATCCTGGATGGCTTGGACCTTAACTGGATCCATCTCGATAGTAGAAGGGGTAAAGATGAACCCCAAAAATGAAACTTTCTGCACACCGAAGAGACACTTTGATCCCTTCACAAACAAAGAGTTAGCACGCAGGACCTGAAAAACCATTCTGACCTGCTTCACATGAGACTCCCAATCATCTGAGAAGATCAAAATGTCATCCAAGTAAACAATCAGGAATTTATCCAGATACTCACGGAAGATGTCATGCATAAAAGACTGAAACACAGATGGAGCATTGGCAAGTCCGAACGGCATCACTAGATACTCAAAATGACCCTCGGGCGTATTGAATGCAGTTTTCCATTCATCTCCTTGCCTGATTCTCACCAGATTATACGCACCACGAAGATCTATCTTAGTGAACCAACTAGCCCCCTTAATCCGAGCAAACAAGTCAGATAACAATGGCAAGGGATACTGAAATTTAACAGTGATCTTATTAAGAAGGCGGTAATCAATACACGGTCTCAGCGAACCATCCTTCTTGGCTACAAAGAAGAACCCTGCTCCCAGTGGTGATGACGATGGGCGAATATGTCCCTTCTCCAGGGATTCCTTCACATAACTGCGCATAGCGGCGTGTTCGGGCACGGATAAATTAAATAATCGACCTTTAGGGAATTTACTACCAGGAATCAAATTGATAGCACAATCACAATCCCTATGCGGAGGTAGAGCATCGGACTTGGGCTCTTCAAATACATCCTGATAATCAGACAAGAACTCTGGGACCTCAGAAGGGGTGGATGACGAAATCGACAAAAATGGAACATCACCATGTACCCCCTGACAACCCCAGCTGGATACCGACATGGAATTCCAATCCAATACTGGATTATGGGTTTGTAGCCATGGCAACCCCAACACGACCACATCATGCAGATTATGCAACACCAGAAAGCGAATAACTTCCTGATGTGCAGGAGCCATGCACATGGTCAGCTGGGCCCAGTATTGAGGTTTATTCTTGGCCAAAGGTGTAGCATCAATTCCTCTCAATGGAATAGGACACCGCAAAGGCTCCAAGAAAAACCCACAACGTTTAGCATAATCCAAATCCATCAGATTCAGGGCAGCGCCCGAATCCACAAACGCCATGACAGAAAACGACGACAAAGAGCATATCAAGGTAATGGACAGAAGGAATTTGGACTGTACAGTACCAATGACGGCAGACCTAGCGGACCGCTTAGTGCGCTTAGGACAATCAGAAATAGCATGAGTGGAATCACCACAGTAGAAACACAGACCATTCAGACGTCTGTATTCCTGCCGTTCAACTCTAGTCATAGTCCTATCGCACTGCATAGGCTCAGGTTTAACCTCAGGCAGTACCGCCAAATGGTGCACAGATTTACGCTCGCGCAAGCGTCGACCGATCTGAATGGCCAAAGACAAAGACTCATTCAAACCAGCAGGCACAGGAAATCCCACCATGACATCCTTAAGAGCCTCAGAGAGACCCTTTCTGAACAAAGCTGCCAGCGCAGATTCATTCCACTGAGTGAGTACTGACCATTTCCTAAATTTCTGACAATATACTTCTATATCATCCTGACCCTGGCACAAAGCCAGCAAATTTTTCTCAGCCTGATCCACTGAATTAGGCTCATCGTACAGCAATCCGAGCGCCAGGAAAAACGCATCGACACTACTCAATGCAGGGTCTCCTGGCGCAAGAGAAAATGCCCAGTCTTGAGGGTCGCCGCGCAAAAAAGAAATAATAATCAAAACCTGTTGAATAGGATTACCAGAAGAATGAGGTTTCAAGGCCAGAAATAGCTTACAATTATTTTTGAAACTTAGAAACTTAGTTCTATCTCCAAAAAACAAATCAGGAATAGGAATTCTTGGTTCTAACATAGATTTCTGATCAATAGTATCTTGAATTTTTTGTACATTTATAACGAGATTATCCATTGAAGAGCACAGAATATCCATGTCCACACCTGTGTCCAGAATCACCCAAATGTCTAGGGGAAAAAAAAAAAGTGAACACAGAGCAGAGGAAAAAAAAAAAAAAATGATGTCAGAACTTTTTCTTTCCCTCTATTGAGAATCATTAGTTTGGCTCCTTGTACTGTTATGTTTGCTAATGACAGGTGTTATGAAGGCAATCCAGAAACACAGTGTGCTTAGAGATCAGAGCGCACACAGTGATCTGACAAATACCCAAAAATACAAGAACGAGCTCTGAGACGTGGAAACTCTGTAGACTGCACACCTGATCCTATCCTAAACACAACTAAAAGCGGCTGTGGATTGCGCCTAACAACTACCTAGGCAACTCGGCACAGCCTAAGAAACTAGCTAGCCTGAAGATAGAAAAATAGGCCTGACTTGCCCCAGAGAAATTCCCCAAAGGAAAAGGCAGCCCCCCACATATAATGACTGTGAGTAAGATGAAAAGACAAAACGTAGGGATGAAATAGATTCAGCAAAGTGGGGCCCGATATTCTAGGACAGAGCGAGGACAGTAAAGCGAACTTTGCAGTCTACAAAAAACCCTAAAGCAAAACCACGCAAAGGGGGCAAAAAAAACCCACCGTGCCGAACTAACGGCACGGCGGTACACCCTTTGCGTCTCAGAGCTTCCAGCAAAACAAAAGACAAGCTGGACAGAAAAAAAACAACAAAAAAGCAAAAAGCACTTAGCTATACAGAGCAGCAGGTCACAGGAACAATCAGGAGAAGCTCAGATCCAACACTGAAACATTGACAAGGAGCAAGGATAGCAGCATCAGGCGGAGTTAAGTAATGAAGCAGTTAACGAGCTCACCAGAACACCTGAGGGAGGAAGCTCAGAAGCTGCAGTACCAGTTGTGACCACAGGAGTGAATTCAGCCACAGAATTCACAACAGGCAGCATCCTATGAAGGAAAGCCACCTATGCCAAGCATGGATCATGGATACCATGCTTGGCATAGGTGGCTTTCCTTCATAGGATGCTGCCCTTCCCATGGTTGTTCCTTCCCAGGGAAAGGCCTGGCTATTCACTGCTTGCGTCGAGAAACACATGATGGTGTCTCCGCAGCTTCTTTACATGCGTCTGCATGTTTCCCATAAGGGATGGGGGCAGTGTTCTGGAATCACTGCGTTGAGAAACACGTGATGGTGTCTCCGCGGTGTTGGATGTTTTGGTCTCCCCGATGCCAATCATCTGTGCCTTTATAGCCTTTTTACTAGGCACTCATCCTAATAGCCAGTTTCCTACTCCACACTGATGAGGGGCAAAAACCCCGAAACAGCTGCCTGTGGATGGATACCATGCTTGGCATAGGTGGCTTTCCTTCATAGGATGCTGCCCTTCCCTTGGTTGTTCCTTCCCGGGGAAAGGCCTGGCTATTCACTGCTTGCGTCGAGAAACACGTGATGGTGTCTCCGCAGCTTCTTTACATGGACATGCAGCATGCGACATACACCATGCAACATGCTACATGCACCATGCGACGACATGCACCATGCGACGGCATGCACCATGCGACGACATGCACCATGCGACATGCTACATGCACCATGCGACGACATGCACCATGTGACATGCTACATGCACCATGCAACGACATGCACCATGTGATGACATGCACCATGCGACGACATGCGACATGCACCATGCGACGACATGCACCATGCGACATGCACCATGCTACATGCTACATGCACCATGCGACGACATGCACCATGCGCTGACATGCACCATGCAACGACATGCACCATGCGACATGCACCATGCGATGACATGCGCCATGCGACGACATGCGCCATGCGCTGACATGCACCATGTGACGACATGCACCATGCGATGACATGCACCATGCGACAACATGCACCATGCTACGACATGCGACATGCACCATGCGACGGCATGCACCATGCGACGACATGCACCATGCGACATACACCATGCAACATGCTACATGCACCATGCGACAACATGCGATGACATGCACCATGTGCTGACATGCACCATGCAACAACATGCACCATGCGACATGCACCATGCGACAACATGCGACATGCACCATGCGACGACATGCACCATGCGACATGCTACATGCACCATGCGACAACATGCACCATGCGACATGCTACATGCACCATGCAACGACATGCACCATGCGATGACATGCACCATGCGACGACATGCACCATGCGACGACATGCACCATGCGACGACATGCTACATGCACCATGCGACGACATGCAACATGCGCCATGCGGCTACATGCACCATGCAACGACATGCACCATGCAATGACAAGCTTCATACAGTACATACAGACTACAGACATACAGTACATATAACATAGAGTACATACTCACCATCACTTGTCACTTTGTTCCCCGAAGCCATTGTCACCTGTAAAAAATATTAAAATAATAAACAAACAATATACTCCCTGTCCGCATAAATCCAATTAAAACGAGTGTCCCACGACAATCTCCCGTGGAGAGCAGGAGCATCAGCTGATGCGACCGCTCTCCAGGGGCTCCAGGAACACAATGATGGAAGGTATCCTTCCATCATGTATTCCTCACAAGGTATTCCTACGCCCCTGTGAGAAAATAGTCCCTAGTCTCACTATTGGCATTGCTGGGTGAGACATTTTCCCACGCAGCAATTGCCATAAAGTGAGACCAGTGAACTAGAGTAACCTCAGTGATGCACTGCAGGAGCCATTGTCTCCTGTCAGTGTGTCACTGAGGGTCCTATAGAGCAGTGACATCACCCGATGTCACTGTTCTATAGGGGAGATCGTCGTGGGACACTCGTTATTAATTGGACTACGGCGGAAAGGTAGTATACGGTTTATTATTTTACTTTTTTTTTGCAGGCGCTGAAGTATGGTAAGTATGGTTAAATGAAGAATATTAAAATACTTTTTTCCAAATGTGTGTGGGTTTTATTAACCCTTTCTTACTATTGGATTAATAATGGATAGGCATCTTATTGACGCCTCTCCGTTATTAACCCGGCTTAATGTCACCTTACAATAGCAAGGTGATATTAACCCCTTATTACCCCATACCCCACCGCTACTTGGGAGTGGGAAGAGAGGGGCTAAGTGCCGGAATTGGCGCATCTTACTGATGTGCCATTTCTGGGGCGGCTGCGGACTGGTATTTGTAGCCGGGGGGGGCCAATATCCATGGCCCCTCTCTAGGCTATGAATATCTGCAGCTGTCTGCGTAGCCTTTCTGGCTATAAAATATAGGGGACTCCACGTCATTTTTTTGGGGGGGTCCCCCTATTTTAATAGCCAGTAAAGGCTACGCAGACAGCTGCGGGCTGGTATTCATAGCAGGCTACAGATATTGGCCCCCGGCCGTCGGCTTTCCCCCTCTGGCGCAGAAATTTTTTTTTCTTAAATTCAACGCTCATTAAGGTTTCTTTCACACTTGCGTCGGTACAGGTCCATCGCTATGCGTCGGGCCGACGTACCGACGCACGTTGTGAAATTTGTGCACGACGTGGGCAGCGGATGCAGTTTTTCAATGCATCTGCTGCCCATTCTGAAGTGCGGGGAGGAGGGGGCGGAGTTTCTGCCGCGCATGCGCGGTAGAAAATGGCGGGCACGACGGCCAAAAAAATTTTCAATTGAACGTTTTTCGTGCCGACGGTCCGCCAAAACACGACGGATCCGTAGCACGACGGAGGCGATGTCTGGCCATTCGTCACGATCCGTCGCTAATACAAGTCTATGGGTAAAACGCATCCTGTGAGCACATTTGCAGGATCCGTTTTTTTGCACCGGATCTTTTTTTTCGCCAGATCCGTTTTTTTCAACCGGATCCGTTTTTTTCCACCGGATGTTTTTTTTTCCACCAGATCTGTTTTTTCTCATAGAGTTGTATTAGCGCCGGATTGCGCCTGATGGCCACACGTTTAATCCGTTTTTGCAGGATCTGTCAAAAAAGCTGTTTCCGCCGGACGGAAAACACATACAGAGGAACGTCTTTTCAGTACGTCGAAAAAATGTACAGCTACGGATATAGCAAAAAACGGATGAAACGTGTGGCCATCAGACGCACTCCGGCACTAATACAACTCTATGAGAAAAAAACGGATCTGGCGGAAAAAAACGATCAGGTGGAAAAAAAAGATACGGCGGGAAAAAAAAGATCCGGCGAAAAGAAACGGATCCTGCAAATGTGCTCGCAGGATGCGTTTTGTACCCATAGACTTGTATTAGCAACGGATCCGTCGTGTTTTGGCGGACGCGACGCACAGGAAAAGTTCAATCTACCTTTTTTTGTGCGACGTGTCTGCCATTTTCGAACGCGCATGCGTGGCTGGAACTTCGCCCCCTCCTCCATGCTCATCACAATGGGCAGCGGATGCATTGTAAAACTGCATCCGCTGCCCACGCTGTGCTAAATTTAGCATAACGTCCGTCGGTACGTCTGGCCGAAGGTTTGCGACGGCCCCGTACTGACGCAAGTGTGAAAGTAGCCTTACATCTGAATTTGCTGAGTATAATGCAGCCACCCCAGAGTATAATGTAACCCCCCAAGGAATATAATGCAGCCCCCCATAGAGTATGATGCAATCACCCCTCATAGAATATAAATATAATACAGCCCCCCATAGAATATAATGTAGCCCCGAATAGAATAGAATGCAGCCCACCTCCCCATAGAATATAATGCAGCCCCATCAAAGAGTATGATGCAATAATCCCTTATAAAATTTAATACAGCCCTCCATAGAATATAATGCAGCCCACGTCACCATAATATATAATGTAGCCCCCATTGAATATAATGCAGCCCCCCATATTAAATAAGACAGCCTCCCTCATAGAATATAATATACCCTCCATAGTATATAAGATGGCCTCCCCCATAGAATATAATATACCTCCCATAGTATATATCAAAGCCTGCATATAATATAGCACAACTTGCATAGTATATAGCACAGCCTGCATAATATAGCACAGCCCGCGTAGTAGTATACAGCACAGCCCGTGTAGTAGTATACAGCACAGCCAGGGTCGTAGTATATACAGCACAGCCCGCGTAGTAGTATATACAGCACAGCCCGCGTAGTAGTATACACAGCACAGCCCACACAGTGGTATATACACAGCACAGCCCACACAGTGATATATACACAGCACAGCCCACACAGTGGTATATACACAGCACAGCCCACACAGTGGTATATACACAGCACAGCCCACACAGTGGTATATACACAGCACAGCCCACACAGTGGTATATACAGCACAACCCGCATCTCATCCCCCCGATAATGGCTCCACAGTCCAGTAAAAAAAAACAACACTCTCCTCACCTTTCCTCTTGCCCGCGCTGCTCCTGGCTCCTGTCTCCTGTCTCGGCGGCTGCAGTCTGCCCGGGACACAGCAGGTGTGCGATGATATGACGTCATCGCGCACCCGCAGTGTCAGAGGCAGAGCAGGGAATGATGGGAGAGGGAGCGTCAGCGGACGCTCTCTCCTCCATCATTGCATTGAACTATACCGGCGTCATAGACACCGGTATAGTTGAATGCGGCGGCGGCACTGGCGGGAGGAGGGGAGAAAGAGTGCAGCGGCCCACTACTGGCACCGGCCCTTCTGGCATTTGCCAGAAGTGCCCGATGGCCAGTCCGGCCCTGGTCACCGTCCACACACTTCCCTCATCCTGAACTGCAGCGTTTCTCGGACCCACATCCGCAGCAAAACTGCAGATATTTTTTACATTTCAATGAAAGTCTAAGGCCGGAGTCACACTACAGCGAGATACGGCCAAGTCTCGCAGGTTAAAACCAAGCTCTGGCACCGGCACTCCGGAGCGGAGCGTGCGGCTCCATGTATTGCTATGCGGCCGCACGCTCCGCTCCAGAGTGCCGGTGCCAGAGCTGGGTTTTAACCTGCGAGACTCGGCCATATCTCGCTGTGTGTGATCCCGGCCTAAGGGTGCAGAAACGCTGCAGTTCGGCACAAAAGAAGTGACATGCTGCGGAGAAAAAAAAATAGCTGCGTTTCGGTGCGGCCTTTTCCGCAGCATGTGCACAACAAGTCTGCGGCTCCCATAGACTTACATTGGTTGTGCACTACACTGCGGATTTGATGCAATTCCGTACTGCAAAAAAGGCTGCAGATCTGCAATCAAATCCGCAACGTGTGCACACAGCCTTAGCATTTAGTGAACCTAGCAAAAAGGCAAGCAAAAAACAAGTGTGGGATTGCATTTTTTTTGCAATTTCATCGCACTTTGAATTTTTTTCACATTTTGTGTTACACGACATGATAAAACCAATGATGTCGTTCAAAAGTAGAACTTGTCCCGCAAAAGATAAGCCCTCACATGGCCATATTGACGGAAACATTATTCCTCTGGAAAGAAGGGGAGCGATAAACGAAAAAAGGGGTTTAGAAACATGGATATGGACATATCTATGGAAATAGCTATATAGATATATAGATATATCTGTATGTATCCATCTATCCCATATCTAATTCTATCTGTCTGTCTGTGTCTGTCGATCTCATATCTATCTATCCCACATCTATCTATCCCATATCTATCTATCTATCTATCTATCCCATATCTATCTATCTATCTATCTATCCCATATCTATCTATCTATCACGCCCATATCTATCTATCTATCTATCTATCTATCCATCTATCCCATATCTATCTATCTAATATCTATCTATCTATCTATCTATCTATCTAATATCTATCTATCTATTTATCTATCTATTATCTATCTAATATCTATCTATCTATCCCATATCTATCTATCTAATATCTATCTATCTAATATCTATCTATCTTTCTAATATCTATCCATCCATCCCATATCTATCTATCTATCTATCTATCTATCTATCTATCTATCTATCTATCTATCTATCTAATATCTATCTATCTAATATCTATCCATCCATCCCATATCTATCTATCTGTCTGTCTATCTATCTATCCCATATCTATCTATCTATCTATCTATCTATCTATCTATCTATCTATCTATCTATCTATCCCATATCTATCTACCTATCTATCTATCTAATATCTATCTATCTAATATCTATCTATCTATCTAATATCTATCTATTTATCTATCTAATATCTATCTATCTAATGTATATCTAATAGCTATCTATCTAATATCTATCTATCTAATATCTATCTATCTATCTAATATCTATCTATCTAACATCTATCTATCTATCTAATATCTATCTATCTATCTAATATCTATCTAATATCTATCTATCTATCCCATATCTAATATCTATCTATCTATCTATCTAATATCTATCTAATATCTATCTATCTAATATTTATCTATCTAATATCTATCTATCTAATATCTATCCATCCATCCCATATCTATCTATCTATCTAATATCTATCTATCTATCTATCTATCTATCTATCTAATATATATTTATCTAATATCTATCTATCTATCTATCTATCTATCTATCTATCTAATATATATTTATCTAATATCTATCTATCTATCTATCTATCTATCTATCTATCTATCTATCTATCTAATATCTATCTATCTAATATCTATCTATCTATATAATATCTATCTATCTATCTAATATCTATCTATCTATCTAATATCTATCTATCTATCTAATATCTATCTAATATCTATCTATCTAATATCTATCTATCTAATATCTATCTATCTATCTAATATCTATCTATCTATCTATCTATCTATCCCATATCTAATATCTATCTATCTAATATCCAGGGCCGTATTTGCCACTAGGCACGTGAGGGCACGTGCCTAGGGCGGGGACAATGCAGGGGGCGGCACCTGAGCAAGTTTTTTTTTTTTTTTTTTTTAAAGCTGGGTCACCTCCCGAACGACCCCGCCCCCCCGCCCCAACTGGCCGCCCACCCTCCCTCCCTCCCTCCCTCCCGCCTCCCGCCTCCCACCCACCCTCCTTGAAGACAATACTCACCCTGCTTCTCCAGCGATGCCTGGTCTCGGCGTCTGGAGCTCGTCCTTAATGAGCGGTCACGTGGTACCGCTAATTAAGGTCATGAATATGCGCATATTCATGACCTTAATGAGCAGAGCGGTATCACCTGACCGCTCATGCAGGAAGAAGGTGCAGCGTGCCGGGAGTCGGGACAGCCAGAGGGACGTCGTCGCGGCCGCGCGGTGAGGAGCAGGTGAGTATGAGGGATGGGGGGACAGGGGAGGGGGGAAGAAGGAGGACGGTAAGCCGCGCCATTCAAGATGGGGGGTGGAGGAATATGAGCTATGCATACAGGTGTGGGGGGTGGAGGAATATGAGCCATGCATACAGGGGGGGTGGAATGTGAGCCATGCATACGGGGGGGGGTGGAATGTGAGCCATGCATACGGGGGGGAGTGGAATATGAGCCATGCATAGGGGGGGTGGAATATGAGCCATGCATACAGGGGGGGTGGAATATGAGCCATGCATACAGGGGGGGTGGAATATGAGCCATGCATACAGGGGGGGGGGGAATGTGAGCCATGCATACAGGGGGGGGGTGGAATATGAGCCATGCATACAGGGGGGGTGGAATATGAGCCATTCATACAGGGGGGTGGGGAATATGAGCCATGCATACAGGGGATGGGGAATATGAGCCATGCATACAAGAGGGGTGGTCATTATACAGTATGGAGAACTGTGTGTGGCCATAATACAGTATTGAGCATCATGTGTGGCCATTATACAGTATGGAGCATCATGTGGCCGTTATACAGGATGGAGCATCATGTGTGGCCATTATACAGTATGGAGCATCATGTGTGGCCGTTATACAGTATGGAGCATTGTGTGGCCATTATACAGTATTGAGCATCATGTGGAGCCATTATACAGTATGGAGCATTGTGTGGCCATTATACAGGATGGAGCATCATGTGTGGCCATTATACAGGATGGAGCATCATGTGTGGCCATTATACAGTATGGAGCATCATGTGTGGCCGTTATACAGTATGGAGCATTGTGTGGCCATTATACAGTATGGAGCATCTTGTGCGGCCATTATACAGTATGGAGCAGTGTGTGGCCATTATAGAGTATGGAGCATCATGTGTGGCCATTATACAGTATGGAGCATCATGTGTGGCCGTTATACAGGATGGAGCATCATGTGTGGCCGTTATACAGTATGGAGCATCATGTGCTGCCAATATACAGTATGGAGCATCATGTGCGGTCATTATACAGTATTGAGCATCATGTGTGGTCATTATACAGTATGGAGCATCACGTGCGGCCATTATACAGTATGGAGCATTGTGTGGCCATTATACAGGATGGAGCATCATGTGTGGCCGTTATACAGGATGGAGCATCATGTGTGGCCGTTATACAGGATGGAGCATCATGTGTGGCCGTTATACAGGATGGAGCATCATGTGTGGCCGTTATACAGGATGGAGCATCATGTGTGGCCGTTATACAGGATGGAGCATCATGTGTGGCCGTTATACAGGATGGAGCATCATGTGTGGCCGTTATACAGGATGGAGCATCATGTGTGGCCGTTATACAGGATGGAGCATCATGTGTGGCCGTTATACAGGATGGAGCATCATGTGTGGCCGTTATACTGGATGGAGCATCATGTGTGGCCGTTATACAGGATGGAGCATCATGTGTGGCCGTTATACAGGATGGAGCATCATGTGTGGCCAATGGCCATTATACAGTATTGAGCATCATGTGTGGCCATTATACAGTATGGAGCACTGTGTGGCCATATTTTTTTTGTTTATAATTATTATATATAAAACAGTGTGATCAGCAGTGCTAAATGGCTGTGGTTGGGACGTGGATATGGGTGTGACTAGTTGTGAAATGGGTGTGGTCAGAGGTGTGGCCTAAAATTTGCGTGCGCCGCAAACTTCATAACTCCTTCCCTTTTCAAAAGTTGGGAGGTATGGTACCGCATTTGCCAGATCATGGCAAGTGCCGCAAATCCCATAGGGAATGAATGAGGTTGAACGCAGTGTTGCCGTAAGTGATCCGGTACGCGGCAGATGCAGAAAAACTGCCGATCTGATGCAAAAGGCGACTGCCAATAGTGTCTTACTCACCAAAGTGGGAGGTAGCACTAAAAGTGCCTAGGGCAGCAGAAACTCTAAATACGGCCCTGCTAATATCTATCTATCTATATAATATCTATCTATCTATCTATCTATCTAATATCTATCTATCTATCTAATATCTATCTATCTAATATCTATCTTTCTAATATCTATCTATCTATCTATCTATATGTAATGGAGTGTGGGTTGGACAAATGTAAAAGAGGAGGTTGGACAGAAATTACATCACAAATCTTTTTGAAGAGAGAGGAGGGAGGGGTTTGGGTGTGTTTTGGAGTGGGTGTGCTAGGTTCGGGCTTAGTGGCAGTGCAAAGCATCATGGAACTTGTAGTATTAGAGCACAATAACTCAGGAGAAAGGAAGTTGTCGATTAACCCCATGAGAGCTGAATCCAGCACTGAAGATGTGCTGCTACAGCATGATCACAGCTAATATTGCTAAAATAAACACAGTAGATGTTTTCAGTGGCACATAATAGCAAGATTTATGAAAAAAAACAAAAAACTTTATAGTAGTGGACAACTTCTTTAATGTGAGTATTGTGTTTGGGTGTGTTTTGCAATGGGACGGAATGGTTGTTGCCATCAATACAAAGATTATCACAGATTTCAAAAGGTCATTTATGGAGAAGAATGACAAGATCTCTGTGCTCCCTGCTTTCCTCTGTGAGCAGATCACTGGTAAAAGTGATTTAAAGGCCAGCAGGCTTTAGTTTACTATTATGTGTGACTTGTATACAGAAGAATGCTGGGGCTACACAAATCATGTGGTACCAGCTTTCTCCAGACACAGAAAAAAGTAAAATGAAATATGAATTAAAAATATGTAAATGTAAAAACTAAATAAGCACAGATTGTTTGTTATGTTAAAGCCACACACATTATTCCCTGTTGTCACGCCGCTGCCGCTGCGTGCCACGTTCTCTCATACTTACCCGTCCTCGGTGTCCCGGCGTGGCTGCTTTTCTGCAGCGTCTTCCCTTCGGCGGCCGCTTCCGCCTCCTGCTGTTCGTCGAGTGCGCACGCACGCACTTCTGACCTTTCTCCTGCACCTTCCTGTACTGTCCTCTCTACTATCCTGGATGACTTTCACCCGGAGGTAATGCGCAGTGCCCTCTCAAATACCGGTCTCTTCCTCTTCCCTTTGCCTATGGTCATTTGTGCATTCTAGTGCCCTAGGCTGCCCTTGGTCTCTGTGCATCTTCGTGCCCTCTGACTTTTTGTTTCTGTCTCCATCTCTCCAGTTCCTGCCTGTCTATATGTCCCTGCATTGTTCCTGCCAGCCTCTGCATCTCTACAGTGCCCTGCCGGTTCCTGTGTCCCTGCAGTGTTCCTGACTGTCTCTGTGTCCCTGCATTGCACCTGCCAGCCTCTGCGTCTCTGCAGTACCCAGCTGGTTCCAGTGTCTCTGCAATACACTGCCAGTTCCTGTATCCCTGCAGTGTTCCTGTCAGCTCCTGTGTCTCTATGGTACTCCTGCCAGTCTCTGTGTCCTTGCATCTCCTGTATTTCCTGTTGGGTCCTTGCCACTTCCTAGCCTCTGTCGCTCCCGTCAGCCTAGTGTTCCTTCTTTTCCATCTGGTCCCCCTAACTCTCCCTGTATAGGGGTGGGTCCATCTGGTTAGCTTGACCTTGAGGGGTTAGTTGCTGCGGTCCAGAGGGTCCACTTTTTCACACTGAGCGTCACAGTACCATAGGCCATGGACCCCGCTGGTGTTTCTGCTACTCAGAAAGAGTTGCTTTTCTTGTGGGAGGATCATGTATTTCCTAAAGAATATGGAGTCTCGCTTAGCGGCCTTACAGTCCTCTGATCCTGGAAATGCCTCACAGTTGGCTGTTCTTTAGCAGGAGCTTAGCCAACAATGGGACACTCAGTCCCATATTTTGAATTTTATCGCCTCTGTGGATGCTCGGCTTCTGTCCCTCGAGGGTGTCGCCTCTGTTCCTATCCAGGCATCTGCTCCGCAGCCTTTGCCCCATCTTGCCAGGTCTCCTTGGTATGGTGGGGATCTAAAGTTATGCCGCGGCTTCCTAAATCAGTGCCAATTGCATTTCAAATTGTTGCCACTACTTTACCCCACCAATCGCGCTAAGGTAGCCTTTGTGGTGTCCCATTTGGAGGGTGAGGCTTTGGCATGGGTTAATACCCTCTGGGAGCGAGACAATCCTTTGGTCACCCAACACAACTCTTTCTTAGATACCTTTCGCAAGGTATTTGATGAGCCTAGTCGGTTGGTCTCTACCACTAAGTCCCTCTTCAACCTTCACCAGGGTACTCTTTCCGTAGCCCAGTACGCCATTTGTTTCCGGACATTGTCCTCAGATTTAGGCTGGAACAATGAGACTTTGGTTGGCGCGTTTTGGCGTGGTTTGTCCTCTCGGATTAAGGACGAGCTGGCAGGATGGGATACTCCAACCACCTTGGATGATCTTATCTCCCTGGCGATACGTATAGATTTGCACTTTCAGGAGCGCTCTCATGAGGTTGTCAGAGAGAGAAGACCTCTTCGCCTGTCTACTGCTACATGAGCTGCTTCTTCCTCTCAAGCTACGTCGGTTGCCTCTGCATCCTCCCCTGAACCCATGCAGGTTGATCGTCTCAAGTCTGCCGAGCAACGCCGCAAGGATAGAATCGCACAGGGTCCTTGCTTTTATTGCGTCAGTGCCTCTTACCTTCTGTGTTCCTGTCCTCTGAAGCAGGGAAACGCCTCCACCTAGGTCAGGTAAGAGAGGCCTCCCTAGGTAGTTGTGATTCCTCTCCACCTCTGATTCTATCTGTTATTTTGCATTTGGGTTCTTGTTGCTTTTCTTTGGAGGCCTATATTGATTCGGGAGCGGCTGGAAATTTTATTCAACTGGAGGTTGTTAACAAACTTGGGATTCCTGTTAAACCCTTGGAAACTCCTAGACAAATAGCTTCTGTCGATGGTCGGCCTTTGCTGTAGACCGTCAACCTGGTTACGGAGGAGGTTGAATTTCAGATTGGAGCTCTTCACCGTGAGAAATTGGCTTTTTATGTCTTGCCTTCTCTGTCTCACCTGTTCCTTTTGGGGCTTCCCTGGCTCAGAAATCACAAGCCCACTCTTGACTGGCGTACAGGGTACGTTTTACATTGGGGACAGTCGTGTCTGTATAGGTGCCTACTCTCCATCAACCCTGCAAACTCCTTTCGGCTTTCTCTAGTCTCTGAGAACATTCCCTTGGCCTATCGCTCCGTTTCGGATATTTTCAACAAGAAGGAGGCGGAGGGTTTACCACCACATCGTCCGCATGACTGCCCCATAGATCTAGTTCCCGGTTCTACTCCTCCAAGAGGTCGTATTTATCCTCTGTCCCCTACCGAGACTCAAGCCATGTCTGAATATGTCCAAGAGAATCTAGCCAGAGGCTCCATCCGAAAGTCTACCTCTCCTGCTGGAGCTGTTTTTTTCTTCATTAAAAAGGATGGTTCTCTTTGTCCATGCATTGACTACCGGGGCCTCAATAGTATCACGATTAAAAACAAGTATCCACTCCCACTCATTCCTGAACTTTTTGATCGTCTGCGAGGAGCACGAATTTTCACCACGTTGGATTTCAGAGGAGCCTATAACTTGATTCGTATCCGTTCCGGAGACGAGTGGAAGACTGCGTTTAACACCAGAGACGGCCATTACGAATATTTGGTTATGCCCTTCGGGTTATGTAATGCACCCGCAGTCTTCCAGGAACTGGTGAATGATGTCTTTTGGGATCTACTTTACTCCTGTGTAGTAGTATACTTGGATGATATTCTTGTGTTCTCACCAGATCTATCTTCCCATAGAAGAGATGTTTGGCAAGTACTTCTACGTCTGAGAGAGAATCGACTATACGCAAAACTTGAAAAGTGCGTCTTTGAACAGTCATCTCTTCCTTTCTTGGGTTTCATCATTTCTGATGCTGGTCTGCGTATGGATCCAGGAAAAGTTTCTGCTGTGCTCAACTGGCCATGTACACTTGGAGTTAAAGCGTTAAAGCAATTCAACGATTCCTGGGATTCACAAATTATTATCGGCAATTTATTCCTCATTTCTCCTCTTTGTCTGCTCCCATCTCTTCTATGATTCATAAGGGTGCTAACCCTCATCAATGGTCTATTGAGGCTGAAGAGGCTTTCCGATCCCTCAAGCAAGCTTTTGCCTCCGCTCCAATACTTCAACGTCCTGTAGACAACAAACCCTTTATCCTTGAGATTGATGCTTCTGCTATCGGAGCCAGAGCTGTGCTCTCTCAAAGATCCTCTTCTTGTCATCTTGTGCCCTGTGGCTTTTTCTCCAAGATCTTCTCTTCCTCGGAGAAGAATTATTCCATCGGAGACAAGGAAATTTTGGCCATCAGATTGGCACTGGAAGAGTGGCGGTATCTCTAGAGCGAGCCTTACATCGTTTTGTAATTTACACGGATTACAAGAATTTGGCATACATTCGTTCTGCTCATAGGTTAAATCCTCGGCAGGCTAGGTGGGCCTTGTTCTTCACCCGGTTCGACTTTGAACTACGCTTCCAGCCAGGTCATAAAAACTCCAGAGCCGACGCTCTATCTAGGTCGTTCCAGTCAGTGGATATTGAGGAGGAGCCTACGCACATCATTGATCCTGCCAGAGTCATCACGGTAGCTCCAGTCTCTCTCTCCCCTTTGCCTCCGGTTAAGAATTTTGTTTCTGAGGGAGACAGGAGACGCGTCCTACTTTGGGGTCATGCCTCCAAACTGGCTGGGCATGCTGGTTTCAAAAAGACTTTTCATTTGATTTCCTGCCACTACTGGTGATCAACTTTATCTAAAGATGTCCGAAGTTTTGTCGCCTCTTGTCCTTCCTGTGCCAAGAATAAGATTCCTAGGCATTTACCTTCTGGGCTTCTACATCCTCTACCGGTGCCTTCTTCTTCGTGGCAACATTTATCAATGGATTTCATTACTGACCTGCCTCGTTCTTCTGGTTGCACTGTTATTTTTGTGGTCGTGGATCGCTTTTCTAAAATGGCTCATTTCATTGCTCTTCCTGGTCTACCTTCAGCTCCTGAATTAGCGAAGATTTTCGTCCATCATATTTTTCATCCTCACGGTCTACCTCAAAATATTATTTCTGACTGAGGAGTTCAGTTCCCCGCCCGATTCTGGAGATTGCTCTGTAAGTCTATGAACATCTCGCTTGACTATTCTTCAGCTTACCATCCACAGTCCAACGGTCAAGTGGAGTGCACTAACCAGACTTTGGTGACCTATCTCCGTCATTTTTCCAATGCCCATAAGAATGATTGGTCTGATTTACTACCATGGGCCGAATTTTCCTACAATAATTATCCCAGTGAAGCTTCCAACAAGTCTCCATTTTTTATCGTCTATGGTCAACATCCTGGTCTTCCTCTACTGGTTCCTCCTGTCTCTACCATACCAGCGGCTGATCTTCTGTCTAGTGAGTTCTTCAGGGTTTGGCAGGAGACCAAGTCCGCCCTCGAACTAGCTCAACTTAGGATGAAAAAACATGCGGATAAAAAGCATCTAGATTCTCCTATATACCATCCAGGGGATAAGGTCTGGCTTTCTTCAAAATTTATTCGCCTTAAAACCCCTTCGCATAAATTGGGTCCCCACTATATAGGTCCTTTTGAGGTGTTGACTCGCATTAATGATGTTTCTTATAAGCTTAAGTTACTTGTTTCTCTTTGTATTCCCAATGCTTTTCACATGTGCCTTTCCTTAAGCCTGTAGTTTTTGTTTTTTTAATTAATTTATGATTTAATTGCCTTAAGGGTGCACTAGGTAATTACAAGGAATATACAGTCAAAATATATCAAGAGTTACAGTCTGAGTAAAATATAACAATAACAATACAAGGCTTAAAGGTATAAAGCTGGAGGTCAATTTACCAGGCTGAAGGTCGCTTGTGGAAGCCGGGGGGCTCTGCGTTCCACAGGTACAAGACTTAGTTGCCGGGCAGCCCCCAGAAAGCATGTGCTTGCTCCCCTCTGGCTGGCATATGCCCTGTTCCTTAGCTCATCTTCATCGTCTTCTGTTCTGACCCACTCTCCAAGGGTCCCAGCTCATAACCCTCCTGTGTCCCTCCCCCTGTACCTGGGCTGGCTAAGAATCTCCACCCCTCAGCTTCCCTGCAAGATCTGTATCCAATATCTAATAAATGGGATAACTTCTCTCAGGATGATCGGATCAGCACACGGGCGGTACCAGCGCACAAGGTTTGTTCTGCCGGTCGCACAGGGACCATACCCGGACCCATTCGGTCACTGTGGGAGGCCGATCTCCATATCTCAGTTCCCAGAACTCCCACGGACCCGGGAGTTGCTCTGTCAGATGCGCAATTTATTTAGGGCGAGGGGGATATTTTTTATGAGCCTGTACCTCGGATGATGCGTCCATAATTCATGATTCCATGTTGGAGACGGTTTGACTGGGAGGCCACAATAAATGTGTATCCTGTTGCCACTTGACATGCGTGCTTTAATTGAGGCCCCAGGCACCTCTCTGTCCCCTGCTGGTGTGGCTTCCTCATTGAGCTTTGAAGTACCTTCTGCCTGCTACACTGAGCTTAATTCCATTACCATGCTAAAAGGAACTTTATTCATGAGAAGAGGTGGGGCCCAGGAGCGCTCATCTCTGCAGACCTGTGACCAGGAGACAAAATGGAGTCATGCCAATCTTTGTTAGTATGCCCGTATACAAGATGGCTTCTGCTCCCTCATCACACTTCCCTGCTTTAGAGGGCGCTAGGTGGCATCACATTCCTTCTCCTTGCCGGGACAACCCATCAGCATTACCATGGTCGCTGCCCCTTCCTCTCTCTCTCTCTCTCTGAGGCTGTCTCCGCATCCTCCTCCCTCTCTCTCTGAGGCTCTCTGCCCCCTCCTCTCTCTCTGAGGCTGTCTCTGCCTCCTCCTCTGTCTCTCTCTGAGGCTGTCTCTGCCCCCTCCTGTCTCACTGAGGCTGTCTCTGACTCCTCCTTTGTCTCTCTCTGAGGCTGTCTCTGCCCCCTCCTCTCTCTGAGGCTGTCTCCCCCTCCTCTCTTTCTGAGGCCGTCTCTGCCCCTCCACTCTCTCTCTGAGGCTGTCTCTGCCCCACCTCTGTCTCTCTCTGAGGCTGTCTCTGCATCCTCCTCTCTCTCTGAGGCTGTCTCTGCCTCCTATTCTGTCACTCTCCGAGGCTGTCTCTGCCCCCTCCTCTCTCTCTCTCTGAGGTCGTCTCTGCCTCCTCCTTTGTCTCTCTCTGAGGCTGTCTCTGCCTCCTCCTTTGTCTCTCTCTGAGGCTGTCTCTGCCCCCTCCTCTTTCTCTGAGGCTGTCTCTGCCCCATCTTCTCTCTCTCCTAGGCTGTCTCTGCTCCCTCCTCTGTCTCTCTCTGAGGCTGTCTCTGCCTCCTCCTCTCTCTCTCTCTGAGGCTTTCTCTGTCTCCTCCTCTGTCTCTCTCTGAGGCTGTCTCTGCCCCTCCTCTCTCTCTGAGGCTGTCTCTGCCCCCTCCTCTCTCTCTGAGGCCGTCTCTGCCCCCTCCTCCCTCTCTCTGAGGCTGTCTCTGCCTCCTCCTTTGTCTCTCTATGAGGCTGTCTCTGCCCCCTCCTCTCTCTCTCCAAGGCTGTCTCTACCCCCTCCTCTTCTTTCTCTGAGGCTGTCTCTGCCTCTCCCTCTCTCTCTCTGAGGCTGTCTCTGCCTCCTCCTCTGTCTCTCTCTGAGGCTGTCTCTGCCCCCTCCTCTCTCTGAGGCCAAGCCTGTAGTTTTTAATCAGTTTCATGCTTCAACTCTTTCTTCTCCTTCGCCTATCTCCACGGATGATGTCTTTGAGGTAAAAGACATTCTTGCTATGAAAAACCTTAGGGGTAGAACTTTATTTCTGGTTGACTGGGGGGGTTTTAGTCCTGAGGAGAGGTCCTGGGAGCCTCTGGAGAACATTCAGGCTCCTCGAATTTTGGCTGGGGTTTGTCCAGCCATAAGAAGATGGGACGTAAAGACGGGGGTACTGTCACGCCGCTGCCACCACCGCTTGCCATGTTCTCTCATACTTACCCATCCTCGGCGTCCCGGCACGGCTCCTCTTCTGCAGCGTCTTCCCTTCGGCAGCCACTTCCGCCTCCTGCTGCTCGTCGAGTGCGCACGCACCCCAGGTTCAGCTCTTCTGACCTTTCTCCTGCACCTTCCTGTACTGTCCTCTCTACTATACTGGAGGACTTTCACCCACAGGTAATGCGCAGCGCCCTCTCAAATACCGGTCTCTTCCTCTTCCCTTTCCTCTTCCCTTTGCCTATGGTCATTTTTGCATTCTAGTGCCCTAGGCTGCCCTTGGTCTCTGTGCATCCTCGTGCCCTCTGACTTTTGGTTTTTGTCTCCGTCTCTCCAGTTCCTGCCTGTCTCTGTGTCCCTGCATTGTTCCTGCCAGCCTCTGCATCTCTACAGTGCCCTGCCGGTTCCTGTGTCCCTGTAGTGTTCCCACCTGTCTCTGTGTCCCAGCATTGTACCTGCCAGCCTTTGCGTCTCTGCAGTACCCAGCCGGTTCCAGTGTCTCTGCAATACACTGCCGGTTCCTGTATCCCTGCGGTGTTCCTGTCAGCTCCTGTGTCTCTATGGTACTCCTGCCAGTCTCTGTGTCCTTGCATCTCCTGTATTTCCTGTTGGGTCCTTGCCACTTCCCTAGCCTCTGTCGGTCCCGTCAGCCTAATGTTCCTTCTTTTTCGTCTTGGTCCCCCAGCTCCCATGGCGATAGAGGCTCACGGGCCTCCCCCTAACTCTCCCTGTATAGAGGGTGGTCCATCTGGTTAGCTCATCCGTGAGGGTTCATTGCCGTAGTCCAGAGGGTCTACTTTTTCACCCTAAGTGTCACACCTGTCACTTGACTTTCTAGTCCTTTCTGCTCTTATGCTGACAATAAAAAATTCTGTTTTCAGTTTTCACATGTCCTCTAAGGGTAGAAGGTTTTAAAAAAGAACGTAAACAATGAAAATACTGTATACTGGTTCTTTTTGGTACCACATTAGAGCTCCATTTGTGTGTAGCTTGGGCATGGGCGGTAGTCATAGGCGAGGTGAGCATAATCCGCACCCTGCCACGTTACGGGAAAATGCAGGTCCTGGCTGAGTGTTTGAGCTGCTGTTGCCTTGTCTGTTAAGGCAGTACTCCCAAATAAGACTTCTAACATCTGACAAGCATCAAATCTTACCAGAGGAACTAGTGCAATTGACTCACTCACTCTGGGTGCTTTTGTTTTCCCTCATCCCTTATTAACAAGTGCCTCTATATCTCTCTAAGACCCCAAACTGCACAAATATAGCCGTCCATCAAAGCTCTGTGCAACATCACCCTCCCATGTCAGAGGTAAGTTTTCCTATTCAACTTAGTATAAAGCGATCTTGTCATGGTTTAGGAACTCTTCAGTAACCCTGATGTGCAATTTAGCTTGGGAACTCAGCCTCTTCGCCTCTACCACCATGCTGCTTAACCACTCACATGGGTGCTATTAGAGAAGAAAAGGTAAATATAGACCCAAGGGCTGGACAACTCAGGTGCTCTTGAAAAGGATAAACATAAGTAGACTGAAGCAGTCTGTTCATAGGGAAGTGAGATTTGGCCCCCTTCATTGCTTACACACTGCCCATGAGAAGAGGATGGTTAGAGAAGTGAAGACCAAACCTACGTTCAGTGTCAAAATATAGCAGCTTAGTTGATTCTGAAACCATATCCATGGCCAATTTTTGGGGGGAAAAGACTAAGAAAGGAATTCTTTCTTAACAGTGAGCAACAAAATATAGCACTTGAACTGGATGAGATGAAAATTGGTATTGAAGAATTGTTTTTTCGGAATTGCTTTTCTGCTGGTAATCCAGAGACTCTTGTGAACACTAATGGCATAATGACTTACAACTAGTGTTGAGCATTCCGATACCGCAAGTATCGGGTATCGACCGATATTTGCGGTATCGGAATTCCGATACCGAGTTCCGATACTTTTGCAATATCGGATACCAGAATCGGAAGTTCCCATCATGCAAAGAGCAAGTTTTATTTAATTCAGCCAATGAGGATTGATTACAAGTGTGGGCACATCCTGTTCTGCATGGTAGCCATGTAACTACTGGCATGGCTGTGATTGGCTGCTGAAATGATGTCATGATGCACTATAAAAGTCGCCGCCGCCATTTTGGGCTCACTCTGCTGTGAATTCAGTAAGGGACAGGACGCTGTGTTCTGACTGAGGGCCAGTTTAGAGATAGCGATTTGCTTCATTGTTCTTTACCCAGGCTAATTTAGCAAGCGCTGTGTGAGAACCTTGTTTTTGCCTTGCAGCGCTGTTCACAGCTGTCTGCAAGGTCTCTGTGTGTGTGAGTGCAGTTCACTCTGTAGTCTGTCCGCAGCCACAGCCGGTTGTATTCAGCTCAGGGTGCGTCACTGCCTCATACTGTTCAATCCATTGTCCTTTTTTGCAATTAGTGCAGCCTGCTGCACATTTTTTCAAATTTATCCTATTAGTGGTTTGCATCTGTATCCTGCTAGATTGTGGAAAAACACTATATAGGACTACAAAGAGGAGCTTTTTTTGGCCTTGCAGCGCCGTTCACGGCTGTCTGCACAGTCTTGTGTGAGTGCAGCTCACTCTGAAGTCTGTCCGCAGCCACAGCCGGTTGTAGTCAGCTCAGGGTGCGTCACTGCCTCATATTGTTCAATCCATTGCCCTTTTTTGCAATTAGTGCAGCCAGCTGCACATTTTTTCAAATTTATCCTATTAGTGGGTTTCCATCCGTATCCTGCTAGATTGTGAAAAAACACTATATAGGACTACATAAAGGAGCTTTTTGTGGCCTTGCAGCGCCGTTCACGTCTGTCTGCACGGTCTCTGTGTGAGTGCAGCTCACTCTCAAGTCTGTCCGCAGCCACAGCTGGTTGTAGTCAGCTCAGGGTGCGTCACTGCTTCATACTGTTAAATCCATTGTCCGTTTTTGCAATTAGTGCAGCCTGCTGCACATTTTTTCAAATTTATCCTATTAGTGGGTTTCCATCTGTATCCTGCTAGATTGTGGAAAAACACTATATAGGACTACACAGAGGAGCTTTTTTTTGGCTTTGCAGTGCTGTTCACGGCTGTCTGCACGGTCTCTGTGTGAGTGCAGCTCACTCTCAAGTCTGTCCGCAGCCACAGCCGGTTGTAGTCAGCTCAGGGTGCGTCACTGCCTCATACTGTTTAATCCATTGTCCTTTTTTGCAATTAGTGCAGCCTGCTGCACATTTTTTCAAATTTATCCTATTAGTGGGTTTCCATCCGTATCTTGCTAGATTGTGGAAAAACACTATATAGGACTACATAAAGGAGCTTTTTTTGGCCTTGCAGCGCCATTCACGGCTGTCTGCATGGTCTCTGTGTGAGTGCGGCTCACTGTGTAGTCTGTTCTGCGAAAAAAACAAAAAGTTAATAAAGTTCACCAAACACTCCACTTTACAGTTGTGTAGGCCACATTAGCTCATATAAAAGTCTAGTCCACACTTTATAAAATTAGTGTTTCTTATACCTGTTAGCAGCTGTTCAGGAATAAGCACACTAAGCCCTTAGTACTTTTCTGCCTATCTTATCAGTCTACCAAGATGAAGAAGGCAGGGAGTAAGGCATGTGGGCGTGGAGGTGGATCAGGGAGAGGACGTGGGGATTCTGTGCCTGCTGTGGGCACCGGTGGCTCATCATCCCCCAGTTTTAGCCGGGAACAGGCCTTCATGCGCAGCTTTGGAGGAGCTCGCCATACCCCACTGCTGAGGGACGAACAAATTGAAGCCGTTGTCGGATGGATGGCAGCTAACGCATCGACTTCAATTAGTGCCACATCCTCTCAGGCACAGAGCACTGAAGAGCACCTATCTGTCTCTTCACCACATGCCAAATTGCCCAGGCAGTCAGAGAGCCCAGGACAGGAGCCATCTCTACTTCTGTTCTCTGAATCTCCTGGCTTGGAAAAAGGGGGCCAGCCAAGCAGTGTTCGAGAAATGGAAGAAGAGGTAGTATGCAGTGATGCCCAACAGCTTTGTCTCTCTGAATCTGAAGAGGCAGGTGGGCCAGTGCCTTTGGTCAGCACACCTCAGTACGCATCTGATGATGAGACTCAGGTGCCACTTTCTGGTGTGTACTGTGCTGCCGAGACTACCCAGGAGAATCAGTTGTTGGAAGAGGGTAGTGTAGATGATGAGGTCCTTGACCCATCATGGCGTGTGGTACAGGAAGGTGGTGGGAGCAGCTCTGAGGAAGAGATTCCCCGAATGGCCCAAAGAGGGAGAGGGAGGGGGAAGACTGCGTTGCCTGTAGCCTCCACTTTGGCACCCATTAGGAGCATGCCTCTTCCAAAAGCCAAAATGGGCTCTCCCAAGACTTGCAGTGCCTGGTCCTTATATTGACACAGTTGCAGCTGACATTTGCTTTGTCAGATGCAAGCTGTGTCATCAGAAAGTCAAAAGAGGGAAAAGTGTCAGCAACTTCAATACCACAAATAGGTGGAAACATTTGCGGACCACAAGCACGCGGTGGAGTTACAAAAACACACTGAAGACCTAGGCCAACCTACAGCGGCACCTACCACCTCTTCAGCTCGTGTTGGAGCCTCTTCCTCCAGCTCACACACAGCTGGTTCGGCTTCCTCACAGGATCGCCATGGAAGAACCTCTGGCACTGTTGTCCAGAGACCTTGTGTAATTCCACCCACAGCCCCACGTTTCCAGTCATTCTCACACTCCCAGCCTACTCTACAGTCATCGGTAGCACAGGCATGGGAGAAAAGGCGGCCATTCTCGGCAAACAACCCCCGAGCACAGGCTCTGAATGCTGGCAATGCAAAACTACTGTCCCTTGAAATGCTGTCATTCAGGCTGGTGGAGACTGACACCTTCCCTAACTTGATGGCATTGGCAGTCCCACAATACAACATGCCCAGCCACTTTTATTTCAGCAGGCAAGCCATCCCTGCCCTGCAAAAGCATATGGAGGGAAACATTAAACATGCACTACTAAACGCCGTCAGTAGCAAGGTCCACCTCACCACTGATGCGTGGACCAGTCACCATGAACAGGGACGATACCTTTCCCTCACTGCCCATTTGGTCAATGTTGTGGAACCGGGTACAGATCTTGCGAGTGGCGCTCTACGTGTTCTGCCAACTCCAAGGATTGCAGGAATCCAGTCTATATACATTGACTTCTCCCCCTACTCCAGTTCCTCTGAATCAGCGCTGCAGGAGCTGTCACAGTCCACCTCCACATGGACCCGTGAATGCTTACCTGTTACAACCAATATGAGCACAGCCGTGGCCAAACGTCAACAGGCCGTCTTGAAATTAATTTCTTTGGGGAATCGAAGCCACACAGCGCAGGAGCTCTGGAATGCCATCAAGCAGGAGAGCGACGTGTGGTTTGTGCCAGCGAATCTCCAGCCAGGCATGGTAGTGTGTGACAATGGCCGAAATCTGGTGGCAGCTCTGGGCCTAGGCAACCTCACTCACATCCCATGTCTGGCACATGTGCTCAACTTGGTCATGCAGAGTTTTTTGAGGGACTATCCGGATCTTGATGCAGTGCTGCACAAGGTCCGCCTAGAGTGTGCTCACTTGCGGCGTTCTAGCATGGCAAGATCGCGTATTGCAGCTCTGCAGCACCGATTCCGCATTCCGGAACATCGCATCATATGTGCCCTACCCACCAGGTGGAATTCAACGTTACATATGTTGGAGCGGTTGTGTGAGCAGCAGCCAGCATTAATGGAGTACCAGCTGCATCAGGCACAAAGAAGTCGCACTGCACGCCGTTCAGACTTCACAACCACTGAGTGGGCCACTATGAAGGACATCTGCCAGGTTTTGCGTGCCTTCGATGATTCCACGGGGATGGCGAGTGCAGATGCTGCACTAGTCAGCATGACTGTCCCCCTTATCTGCCTGCTTGAAAAAACACTGCAAGCGCTAAGGGATGAGGTGGTGGAAGAGGTGGAGGATGAGGAGTCACAAATGCCATCTGCTTCTGGACAGTCTGCGCGACATGGTTCTTCACAAAGGTCTAGGCAGGGGACAAGTTGTGAGGAGGATGAGGAGGAGTCAATGGAGGAGGAAGACATCTGTCCAGAGGAGGGAGTTACACAATACTCCAGCAGTCAGTAGATAGAGCAAAGATGGGGTGATTCAGAGCAGGCAGAGATCACGCCTCAAGCAGGGGACAGCGTTTCTTGGCCAGTTGGCAGTCTGCAGCACATGGTTGATTTCATGCTGCAGTGCCTGAGAATCGACCGCCGCATCGCCCACATTCTCCACACGGCTGATTATTGGGTGTACACCCTCCTAGATCCGCGCTACCGGGACAACTTACAAAGCCTCATAACACCGTTGAACTGGGAGCGTAAAATGCGGGAGTGCCAAGAGAAACTGGTGCAGTCCATCATCTTCTTCAGTCCAACCGAGAGCAGTGCTGCTAGTGCTTTACAAAGCAGCTCAGCGAGTCGAGGCAGTGGAGGAAGCTCTGCACAAAGTGGGAGCAGAAGCAGTGCCTCAGCACAAGGCAAGACCAGTATGGCCCAACTGTGGCAAAGTTTTGTGTGCCCGCCACAAATGTCTACACCATCACAGACAGGTCCAGTCAGCAGGAGGCCATGTTTCCGTCAGATGGTGACAGACTACATGTCTTGCCCTCTCACTGTACTCCCAGACGGCTCTTCCCCCTTCAAGTTTTGAGTCTCTAAGCTGGATACATGGCCAGAGCTTAGCCAGTATGCATTGGAAGTGCTGGCTTGCTCTGCTGCTAATGTATTATCGGAATGCATCTTTAGTGCCGCACGTGGTATACTAACAGACCGTCGCATGCGACTATCCTCTGATAACGTTGACCGGCTTACTTTTCTGAAAATGAACAAGGCCTGGATCTCGCAGGAATTTGCCACTCATCCAGATTAAATAATTTGTAGGCAACAGTATCCAGGTCTCCTGTTGTGTTCATGTTTCTACCACCTGAACTGTAATCCCTGGGCTCCAACACCGCCAGTTACTGCTCAAAATTGCCATCTGCACAGTCAACACATGACTCAGTGTTATTGGGTTTCAGTAACGTCAGCTGATCCCCAGCTGTGTATCTGGCAATTTCTCCTGCTCCCTCCACACTCACACTACTACAGAAATGAAAGGGAACCTGTCCTGTTGTAAATTCTGCTTTTGGGCTCCCTCCTGTGGTTGTAGATGGTAATGCAGTTGTGCCTGGACTGCAGGATTGGACAGGTGTATCTACTAATTGCAAGGCTGACTGGGGTATTTAGCTTTGCTGGACTTTTTAGTCCCTGTCAGTTGTCAATGTTTCTTGTGAAGTGTTGGATCACTTTCTGGCTTCTCCTGCTCGCTGCCAATTTCAGCAAAGATAAGTGTTTGGTTTTTGTTTCTGTGGCACACTGCCGGTGTGCTTGTTTCAGTTTTATTCCTGCTCTGATTGTAGGATTCAATAGTTGCAGATATACGCTCCTGCATCTTTTAGTAGATGTAGGAAGTTTTGGTATATTCTGCTGTGGATGTTTTGAAGGGTTTTTTACTGACCGCACAGAACTCTGTCCTATCCTGTCCTATCTAGCTAGAGTGGCCTCCTGTGCTAATCCTGTTTTTCTGCCTGTGTATGTTTTTTCCTCCCCGACTCACCGCCAATATTTGTGGGGGGCTGTCTATCCTTTGGGGATTTTCTCTGAGGCAAGATAGTATTCCTATTTCCATCTTTAGGGGTATTTAGTTCTCCGGCTGTGACGAGGTGTCTAGGTGTGTTAGGTACACTCCACGGCTACTTCTAGTTGCGGTGTTAAGTTCAGGATTGCGGTCATTACAGTGGCCACTTTCTCCAGTGAAAGTTCTCATGCAGTTCCTAGGTCACCGGATCATAACACTGTCCTCCCCAGGCATTTGTAACTGAAAGAGCTCCCTTGTGCAGCAGTAATGCTGCACAAGGAAAAGGGGGCTCTTTTAGTTATGCTCCTTGCACACGCTGAACTTAACACTTATGAAATGTGTCCCCTCATACCGTGAAACCGTCATGGAGGTGGGACTTTCCTTCGTAATGAGACGCAGCACGGCTGTCATTCATACCCCCTTGGCGCCAGGCGCTGCCTCCTCTGCATTGTTTGAATCTGTCCTGGAGCATGCGCTGTTATGGTATCCCTTCGGCATGCGCAGCTAGCGCTGCGGTCTTCTGACATCATTTGGTGTCAGGCTGGCTGCGCCTGTGCAGCCGCGCAGCCCAAGATCCCACCCCGCAGTGTCTTCTGATTTATTCCCTTATTCACACTGCGGGGCTGGGATTCATGGGCATGCGCAGTGCATATCTTCGCCTCTCACTCCTCTCCCTCCGCCTTCTTCAGACTGTGCGGCGTCAGCTGATCCCTAATCACACGTCACGGCCGTGACGCTGCACACTCTGAAGGAGGATGGAGTTGAGTGAGAGGCCAAGATAAGCACTGCGCATGCCCATGACTCCCAGCCCCGCAGTGTGAATAAATCAGAAGACACTGCGAGGCGTGATCTCGTGCAGCACGGGTGCACAGGCGCAGCCAGCCTGACACCAAATGATGTCAGAAGATGGGCAGCGCTAACTGCGCATACCCAAGGTTTAGCATAACAGGGCAGGCTCCGTGGCAGATTCAAACAATGCTGAGGAGGTGGTGCCCAGCGCCAGGGGGGTATGAATGACGGCCGTGCTGCATCTCATAATGAAGGAAAGTCCCACCAATGGTACGGTTTCACGGTACCAGGGGACACATTTTATAAGTGTGCAAGGAGCATAACTAAAAGAGCCACCTTTTCCTTGTGTAGCATTAGGGTATGTGTCCACGTTCAGGATTGCCTCTGGATTTGGTCTGGATTTTATGCAGGTAAAATCCTGACCAAATCGGCACCAAAGGTCACTGGCAGGTCACCAGCGTTGTCCTTGCGTTGTTTCTGCAATGTAAGGACATGCTGCGTTCTTAAAAGACGTGCCGCATGTCCTTTTCTGCGGGTATGCCGCATGCATCTTTTAATGCATAATGGAGACAGGATTTCATAAAATCCCCTCCACTATGCTGTAACATCTGGGCGCTGCGTGTTTGACGCTGCGGTTCAATGCAGCGTCAAACACGCAGCGTTTCCTGAATGTGGAAACATACCCTTAGTGCTGCACAAGGTGGCTCATTCAGTTACAAACACCTGGGAGGGGTTAAAGGTTCCCTTTCAACTAGTTCCAATTAGGCTTCAGCCTACACTCTGTTTCTCCTGAAATCCCTGGGCTTCAACACCGCCAGTTGGTGCTCAGAAGTGCTGTCTGCACAGTCAACAGTCGCTCCTCTGTTATTGCGGTTCAGTAATTCTAGTTGCTCCCCTCCTGTGTGTGCGGCAATGTCTCCTGCTCCATCCACACTAAGACTAAAGCAGATATTAAACTTGCTCCAATTAGGCCTCGGCCTACACTATGCTTCTAGCATTTAACCTGGGCTTCAACACCGCCAGTTGGTGCTCGGAAGTGCTGTCTGCACAGTCAACAGTCGCTCCTCTGTTATTGGGGTTCAGTAACACCAGATGCTCCTCTGCTGTGTGTGCGGCAATGTCTCCACTCTCTTTCTCCTGAAATCCTTGGGCTTCAATACCACCAGTTGGTGCTCGGAAGTGCTGTCTCCACAGTCAACAGTCGCTCCTCTGTTATCCGGGTTCATTAACGCCAGCTGCTCCCCCGCTGTGTGTGCGGCGATGTCTCCACTCTGTTTCTCCTGAAATCCTTGGGCTTCAACACCGCCAGTTGGTGCTCAGAAGTGCTGTCTGCACAGTCAACAGTCGCTCCTCTGTTATTGGGGTTCAGTAACGCCAGCTGCTCCCCTGCTGTGTGTGCGGCTATGTCTCCACTCTGTTTCTCCTGAAATCCCTGGGATTCAACACCGCCAGTTGGTGCTCGGAAGTGCTGTTTGCACAGTCAACAGTTGCTCCTCTGTTATTGGGGTTCAGTAATGCCAGATGCTCCCCTGCTGTGTGTGCGGCAATGTCTCCACTCTGTTTCTCCTGAAATCCCTGGGCTTCAACACCACCAGTTGGTGCTCGGAAGTGCTGTCTGCACAGTCAACAGTCGCTCCTCTCTTATTGGGGTTCAGTAACACCAGATGCTCCCCTGCTGTGTGTGTGGCAATGTATCCACTCTGTTTCTCCTGAAATCCTTGGGATTCAACACCGCCAGTTGGTGCTCGGAAGTGCTGTCTGCACAGTCAACAGTCGCTCCTCTGTTATTGGAGTTCAATAACACCAGTTGCTCCCCTGCTGTGTGTGCGGCAATGTCTCCACTCTGTTTCTCCTGAAATCTCTGGGCTTCAACACCGCCAGTTGATGCTCGGAAGGGCTGTCTGCACAGTCAACATTCGCTCATCTGTTATTGGGGTTCAGTAACGCCAGCTGCTCTCCTGCTGTGTGTGCGGCAATGTCTCCTGCTCCCTCCACACTAAGACTACAGCAGATATTAAACTTGCTCCAATTAGGCCTCGGCCTACACTATGCTTCTAGCATTTAACCTGGGCTTCAACACCGCCAGTTGGTGCTCGGAAGTGCTGTCTGCACAGTCAACAGTCGTTCCTCTGTCATTGGGGTTCAGTAACACCAGCTGCTCCCCTGCTGTGTGTGCGGCAATGTCTCCACTCTCTTTCTCCTGAAATCCTTGGGATTCAATACCACCAGTTGGTGCTCGGAAGTGCTGTCTCCACAGTCAACAGTCGCTCCTCTGTTATCCGGGTTCATTAACGCCAGCTGCTCCCCTGCTGTGTGTGCGGCGATGTCTCCACTCTGTTTCTCCTGAAATCCCTGGGCTTCAACACCACCAGTTGGTGCTCAGAAGTGCTGTCTGCACAGTCAACAGTCGCTCCTCTCTTATTGGGGTTCAGTAACACCAGATGCTCCCCTGCTGTGTGTGCGGCAATGTATCCACTCTGTTTCTCCTGAATTCCTTGGGCTTCAACACCGCCAGTTGGTGCTCGGAAGTGCTGTCTGCACAGTCAACAGTCGCTCCTCTGTTATTGGGGTTCAATAACACCAGTTGCTCCCCTGCTGTGTGTGCGGCAATGTCTCCACTCTGTTTCTCCTGAAATCTCTGGGCTTCAACACCGCCAGTTGATGCTCGGAAGGGCTGTCTGCACAGTCAACAGTCGCTCATCTGTTATTGGGGTTCAGTAACGCCAGCTGCTCTCCTGCTGTGTGTGCGGCAATGTCTCCTGCTCCCTCCACACTAAGACTACAGCAGATATTAAACTTGCTCCAATTAGGCCTCGGCCTACACTATGCTTTTAGCATTTACCCTGGGCTTCAACACCGCCAGTTGTTGCTCGGAAGTGCTGTCTGCACAGTCAACAGTCGCTCCTCTGTTATTGGGGTTCAGTAACACCAGATGCTCCTCTGCTGTGTGTGCGGCAATGTCTCCACTCTCTTTCTCCTGAAATCCTTGGGATTCAATACCACCAGTTGGTGCTCGGAAGTGCTGTCTCCACAGTCAACAGTCGCTCCTCTGTTATCCGGGTTCGTTAACGCCAGCTGCTCCCCTGCTGTGTGTGCGGCGATGTCTCCACTCTGTTTCTCCTGAAATCCTTGGGCTTCAACACCGCCAGTTGGTGCTCGGAAGTGCTGTCTGCACAGTCAACAGTCGCTCCTCTGTTATTGGGGTTCAATAACACCAGTTGCTCCCCTGCTGTGTGTGCGGCAATGTCTCCACTCTGTTTCTCCTGAAATCTCTGGGCTTCAACACCGCCAGTTGGTGCTCGGAAAGGCTGTCTGCATAGTCAACAGTCGCTCATCTGTTATTGGGGTTCAGTAACGCCAGCTGCTCTCCTGCTGTGTGTGCGGCAATGTCTCCTGCTCCCTCCACACTAAGACTACAGCAGATATTAAACTTGCTCCAATTAGGCCTCGGCCTACACTATGCTTTTAGCATTTACCCTGGGCTTCAACACCGCCAGTTGTTGCTCGGAAGTGCTGTCTGCACAGTCAACAGTCGCTCCTCTGTTATTGGGGTTCGGTAACACCAGTTGCTCCCCTGCTGTGTGTGCGGCAATGTCTCCACTCTCTTTCTCCTGAAATCCTTGGGCTTCAACACCACCAGTTGGTGCTCGGAAGTGCTGTCTCCACAGTCAACAGTCGCTCTTCTGTTATCCGGGTTCATTAACGCCAGCTGCTCCCCTGCTGTGTGTGCGGCGATGTCTCCACTCTGTTTCTCCTGAAATCCCTGGGCTTCAACACCACCAGTTGGTGCTCAGAAGTGCTGTCTGCACAGTCAACAGTCGCTCCTCTGTTATTGGGGTTCAGTAACGCCAGCTGCTCCCCTGCTGTGTGTGCGGCTATGTCTCCACTCTGTTTCTCCTGAAATCCCTGGGATTCAACACCGCCAGTTGGTGCTCAGAAGTGCTGTCTGCACAGTCAACAGTCGCTCTTCTGTTATTGGGGTTCAGTAATGCCAGCTGCTCCCCTGCTGTGTGTGCGGCAATGTCTCCTGCTCCGTCTACACTGAGACTAAAGCAGATATTAAACTTGCTCCAATTAGGCCTCGGCCTACACTATGCTTCTAGCATTTACCCTGGGCTTCAACACCACCAGTTGGTGCTCGGAAGTGCTGTCTACACAGTCAACAGTCGCTCCTCTGTTATTGGGGTTCAGTAACACCAGCTGCTCCTCTGCTGTGTGTGCGGCAATGTCTCCACTCTGTTTCTCCTGAAATCCCTGGGCTTCAACACCACCAGTTGGTGCTCGGAAGTGCTGTCTGCACAGTCAACAGTCGCTCCTCTCTTATTGGGGTTCAGTAACGCCAGATGCTCCCCTGCTGTGTGAGCGGCAATGTCTCCACTCTGTTTCTCCTGAAATCCCTGGGCTTCAACACCGCCAGTTGGTGCTCAGAAGTGCTGTCTGCACAGTCAACAGTCGCTCCGCTGTTATTGGGGTTCAGTAATGCCAGCTGCTCCCCTGCTGTGTGTGCAGCAATGCCTCCACTCTGTTTCTCCTGAAATCCCTGGGCTTCAACACTGCCAGTTGGTGCTCGAAAGTGCTGTCTGCACAGTCAACAGTCGCTCCTCTGTTATTAGGGTTCAGTAATGCCAGATGCTCCCCTGCTGTGTGTGCGGCAATGCCTCCACTCTGTTTCTCCTGAAATCCCTAAGCTTCAACACCGCCAGTTGGTGCTCGGAAGTGCTGTCTGCACAGTCAACAGTCGCTCCTCTGTTATTAGGGTTCAGTAATGCCAGATGCTCCCCTGCTGTGTGTGCGGCAATGCCTCCACTCTGTTTCTCCTGAAATCCCTGGGCTTCAACACCACCAGTTGGTGCTCAGAAGTGCTGTCTGCACAGTCAACAGTCGCTCCTCTGTTATTGGGGTTCAGTAACGCCAGCTGCTCCCCTGCTGTGTGTGCGGCTATGTCTCCACTCTGTTTCTCCTGAAATCCCTGGGATTCAACACTGCCAGTTGGTGCTCAGAAGTGCTGTCTGCACATTCAACAGTCGCTCTTCTGTTATTGGGGTTCAGTAACGCCAGCTGCTCTCCTGCTGTGTGTGCGGCAATGTCTCCTGCTCCGTCTACACTGAGACTAAAGCAGATATTAAACTTGCTCCAATTAGGCCTCGGCCTACACTATGCTTCTAGCATTTACCCTGGGCTTCAACACCACCAGTTGGTGCTCGGAAGTGCTGTCTACACAGTCAACAGTCGCTCCTCTGTTATTGGGGTTCAGTAACACCAGCTGCTCCTCTGCTGTGTGTGCGGCAATGTCTCCACTCTGTTTCTCCTGAAATCCCTGGGCTTCAACACCACCAGTTGGTGCTCGGAAGTGCTGTCTGCACAGTAAACAGTCGCTCCTCTCTTATTGGGGTTCAGTAACGCCAGAAGCTCCCCTGCTGTGTGAGCGGCAATGTCTCCACTCTGTTTCTCCTGAAATCCCTGGGCTTCAACACCGCCAGTTGGTGCTCAGAAGTGCTGTCTGCACAGTCAACAGTCGCTCCTCTGTTATTGGGGTTCAGTAACGCCAGCTGCTCCCCTGCTGTGTGTGCAGCAATGCCTCCACTCTGTTTCTCCTGAAATCCCTGGGCTTTAACACTGCCAGTTGGTGCTCGGAAGTGCTGTCTGCACAGTCAACAGTCGCTCCTCTGTTATTAGGGTTCAGTAACACCAGCAGCTCCCCTGCTGTGTGTGTGGCAATGTCTCCTGCTCCCTCCACACTAAGACTACAACAGATATTAAACTTGCTCCAATTAGGCCTCGGCCTAGACTATGCTTCTGGCATTGACCCTGGGCTTCAACAATGCCAGCTGGTGCTCGGAAGTGCTGTCTGCACAGTCAACAGTCGCTCCCCTGTTATTGGGGTTCAGTAATGCCAGCTACTCGCCTGCTGTGTGTGCAGAAATGTCTCCACTCTGTTTCTCCTGAAATCCCTGGGCTTCAACACCGCCAGTTGGTGCTTGGAAGTGCTGTCTACACATTCAACAGTCGCACCTCTGTTATTGGGGTTCAGTAACGCCAGCTACTCCCCTGCTGTGTGTGAAGCAATGTCTCCTCCTCCCTCCACACTAAGACTTCAACATGTAATGTGCTGCTGCAGTGCAGTATAGAGCAACCTCCACTAGGCGGTACTGGTTAAGAAAAAGAGGTTGTACACACAGCGCAGCAACACTGAACAACAACACAGGTGTCACAGGTAATGATAGGGATGTCAGACAAGCCAAGGTCATGCACGGAGGTAGCAGCGCAGTACAGAAGGGGCAAGCAGATAATAGTCGGAGACAAGCAAGTAGTCAGAGCCTACCGGGAGCATGGTAACCAAAACGTGAGACGTAAGACAGAGTCGGGGTACAAGCCAGAGGTCAGAATAACATATAAACGGGTGCAGGCAGACATAGGCAAAAAGAACACTAGTACAAGTATCCAGGTCAGGTGCTCAAACCGTGCAGCATCAACTATAGCTGACACTGGCCCTCAGGCTGCAGCAGACTTAAATAGCTCAGCCAACTTCAAAGTGAGGCAGAGGGGATTAACTCCCACATGACCAGTCCAGAGATAAGACAGCTGAACATAAACTCAGAACTGGATCATGACACAACACATATTAAACTTGCTCCAATTAGGCCTCGGCCTACACTATGCTTCTAGCGGCAATGTCTCCACTCTGTTTTTCCTGAAATCCCTGGGCTTCAACACTGCCAGTTGGTGCTTGGAAGTGCTGTCTGCACACTCAACAGTCGCTCCTCTTTTATTGGGGTTCAGTAATGCCGGCTGCTCCTCTGCTGTGTGTGCGGCAAGGTCTCCACTCTTTATCTTTTGGGTCATCTGAAGGCAATTGTCTATGCTGTGAAGATACGAGATGTGCAGCATCTGAAACAACGGATACTGGAAGCCTGTGGTAGCATGTCTTCTGTGATGTTGCTATCAGTGTGTCAAGAGTGGGAGAAGAGGGTTGCATTGACAATCCAACACAATGGGCAGCACTTTGAACACATTTTATAAGTGGTCATAAACTTGTAAATAACATGAAATAATAAAGTTATGTTAAAACCATGCACACCATTGTTTTTCTTGTGAAATTCTCAATAAGTTTGATGTGTCACATGACCCTCTTCTCATTGAAAAAAATAAAGTTGGATCCAAAATGGCCGACTTCAAAATAGCCGCAATAGACCCAGTTTCCATTGTGAAAATTGCAAGATTTAAAATGTTGTTTATTTTCAGTAAAGATAACAATATGGAAATTGTCACGACTGTTGTTGGGTATTCCGGGACCAGGAGCTCCTTTCCTGTCCCTACCGCTATGGGCACCCTAGCTTACCCAGTTCCCGAGAACACTTCTGATGGTGAAGACGCCAGGCCAACTTACCTTGCCTTAGCTCCTAAATCCAATCTCAATCTGTACCCTGTACCAGAGGGAATTAGCAGTGTACCATAATACAGCAGCACGGTGGCGCAGTGGATAGCACAGCAGCCTTGCAGCGCTGGCATCCTGGGTACAAGCCCCACTAAGGACAACATCTGCAAAGAGTTCTCTCTGTGTTTGCGTGGGTTTCCACCGGATACTCCGGTTTCCTCCCACATTCCAAAGATATACTGATAGGGAATTTAGATTGTGAGCCCCAACGGGGACAGCAACGATAATGTGCGCAACCTGTAAAGCGCTGCGGAATATGTTAGCGCAATATAAAAAAATGAAGATTATTATTATAATACACCAACCAGACTCACAAGGTTATACAAACAGGTATAAAGGAAAACACCACTCATACAAATATACTCACTCAAATAACAGAGGTAAATACCAGGGAACAGAGGATAAACCAAAATAGGAGAAGGAAGGGAATTAGGACACAATCAAAACATAGCAACATTCTCAGATAAATCCATCAAATGCCTTCTCAAACTACAACAACAAATCACAATCTTCTAACACTGCAGAATGAAGCTAGCTCTGGCAATGAGGGCTTGCCAGCACCCAGAATATATAGGAGAGGGGAGTGAACAGCTGAGAGCCTTAATGCAGGAAAGATTCCAAGAGCTCTCAATTGAGCAGATTAACCCCTGCACTGATAGGAAAAAATCCTGCACCATTTAATATGAAGTTGAAGTGTTTCTAAACAATGCAGTAGTAGGAGAAATCAGACGCTGAAGTCTTCTGGCTCCTCACTGTCGCAGTACACCTGTGACAGAAGTAACATATTGCGAAAAAGGTTGAAAAATACATTGAACACAAAAAAACTTGATTTAAACAATGGGTAATTATATGATCGCACATTTCTTTTAAAGGGGTTATCAGTAATCTATTTTTTTAGGAGTGGATTGATTAAAAATAACAAATGGAAGCATGCTCACCCTTTAACGCCCCCTGGGGATCCAGCACAGGCTACTCCAGAGTTCTCCACTGGCTCCTGAAGTAGTGTCTGTCCATTCAGAAGTCTCAGCACTGCTGCAGACTGTGATTGGCTGCAGAGGTCACATCACTAGAAGATCGCTTCATAGGATGTTTAAATCCATGCCTAAAAAAATTATTTTCCTGTTGGACAACCCGTTTAAAGTTTCAGAGCAATACAGTTTTTTTTTTACTACTAATATTCTTACAGTAGCAAACTACTTTGAAGTTGTGCCTTATTTTACATTAAGAAACATCAAATATTACAACAGAGGAAAATACACACAAGCAACATCTATGGTGTGCATTTATCAAAATAAATGTCTTTTCACATGTATATTTCCCATCTTGTCTCAGTCTTTCATAATTTATACTTTAAATGAAATCGTACCAGAAAAATAAATCCACACATTATCCTGATTATTTATTCTCACCCCTGTTGAGACTGTGGCTTTGCTTGCTAACAACTTCTCCATATATCTTAAACATCCAGGAGGACATTTGGAAGAATCCGCAGAGATTAGAGCATGCAGTATCTGCAGGGAATGATGGGGGAGGGGATAGTGTTTGGGTTAATCTGATCCTACCTATTAAAATAAGAAAAGCAGATTTTTGTAGCCGCCAGAAATCAGAGGTTTTAAATAAAAAGACAGTCAAGACATTGCCAGAGGGAGTATGTATTTGAGAAAAGAGGACTATACATGTCTGCCCCAAATCTTTTGGTTGGAGGGGAAGCTGTGACAAGAAAATACAATTTCTATTTAATGCAGAATCCACACACTATTTTTTATGTTTGCTAGTTCACCTTGTCAGCAAATGCATGCCTGAGATTTCTCAAAGTGCTGAGACTCGCTGAAATGTATTGATACAAAGATAAATTGCAACACAACTCTGAGTAGCTAATTGCTTTCACAGCAAATATGTAATATTACTCCCTTTCAGATATAAGAGAACATGGCTCAGACCAAGGTTCTAAACAGGGCTGATTATAGGTAAAGTGGCCCTGGGGAAAATTGACAGTAGGGCTCCAAATGCTAAGGTATTGGGCCGCTTATAAACATTTAGGGCCCAATTTATGAAAGCTTATATGCCAGATACTGGTATAAAAATCTTTGAAAAGTCACATAATTTTGGCACAACTAGAATTTACGCTAAAATTTTGTGACTTCTGATTACTTTCTCACAGCATGTTCACTCGGGTGGTGCTGGGGCAGGATGGCAACATGGAGCATGCCGCTCGTCAAATTCATGACGAGCAATGGTGTTTGTTTCTAGGGATGAGTGAACTGGGGTCCGTACCAGACACCTAATATCTGTTACTGAACCCCGAACATGGACTTTTAATGGGATGTCCAGTTTGTTGTTAGGGATCGCATGTCTAATAACATTTGTTGAAAGGCTGCAGCGCAGGCAATCGACAAGCTTTTGTGCTGTAGACACTTCTGTTGCCCTCAGAGTCATACCAAGTATTGGCATGGCTGTGATTGGCTGGCACACCACGTAACTAAACCTGCATAAATGCTAGATCGCACAGTTCTGCTCTGATTACTTTAGCGATGTGACGCAGTTGGAGTGAGAGACAGTGTTAGTTTGCATACTCTGCAAGAAAGCCGCTGTGTGCATTCTGAATATGTCTCAGTGGGAGAAATGGACCAAAAAGCTGTTGTGAGTATTCTGCACCCATATCTGTGGGAGTACTGTGCCAAAAGCCTCTGTGTGTACTCTGCAACCCTGCCTGTGGGAGTACTGTGCCTTTAAGCCGCATTGTGTACTCTACACCCATATTTGTGAGAGTACTGTGCCAAAAAGCTGCTGTGTCTACTCTGCAACCCCATCTGTGGGAGTACAGTGCCAAAAAAGCCACTGTACTGTATATACTCTGCACCTGTAACGGGGCATGGTAGTAGCCATGGGTGAGTGGACCGTTTTCTTCCCCCTACCCTCTACTGAGATAGGGGAACCTTTGGGTCCCTGTGTGTGTGCTGTAGTGTTTCTTTGGAAGAGATTTCTACTTACATCTCATTTGCCTACCACGGTGCCAATTCCTTTCTTCTTCAGAATGATGAATCCACACCAACTTAAAAATATAGAGTCCTTTTTACTAACAGCAACACTCAAATACAGGTAATAACATGTAACACAGTTTCCTTGTTCTCCATTCACATACAATGACACTTTTCCAGTGGTGATGGACACAGACACAGTTCTTGCAATACAGATTAATGCAAAGTGTTTCAGCTCTAATGTTAACTCCATTTTCCTGGAACCTACATGTAAGGGAGCTCCTGTTACCACCCTACTGGTCCCGCTACCTGACTTTCCTGGATGCACCTTGTGGATAAGGCTGTCCTTAGTCCCAACATGTTTGCTACTGCATTGAAGTTGAAAAACGGTGGAATCCCCAAATTGGCTTCTTGAGATAACTTTTCTGCTTGTCCACATTGCTCCCATTCCCTTGCATTTGCCATACACATCCATTTCTTCTTCTGTACCTAACTAACATGGACCCTTCTTTCCCCAGAGATCCCCCTGAACTCCATCGCACTATGGGCCATACTTTTAGCTAACACTCACACTGTCTCTGTGCCTGTCTGTCCCTGCCATGTTGCTTGCCAGAATTAATCTTTTACCTACATTCTGTACAAGAGTGAAAAGAAAGACAGTGACATCTGTATGGTTCCTTGCTCTATCCCATCGTGCTCAGCCTGCAATGCATTCTCTTTGATTGTGAGCAGAGAGTGTTTCAGAACACAGAGAAGTGGGATGGTGATGCTAATTATGGTGTCATCGCCGCTCACCATCTTGGTGGAGTCCTCAAAGTTTTGGAGGATGGTACATATGTCTGACATCCATGTCCACTCCTGAGGTCTTATGTGTCGAGTCTGAACTGAACACCGACGGCGTTGTTGATGCTGGTAGTCAACAATTGCCCTCTTCTGCTCACAAATCCTTTCCAACATCTGCAGTGTAGAGTTCCAATTCATGGGGACATCACACAACAGTCAGTGAGCCGAAAGCTGCAAACGCTGCTGAAACATGGCAAGGGCGGCGGAAGCTGTAGCTGGTTTTCTAAAATGGGCACACAGGTGGCGTACTTTCACAAGCAGATCTGGCAGCTCCGGGTAGCTTTTGAGAAACCGTTTAGCAACAGGGCTAACGCTAAGCACATGGGACAGGCATGGTACATGTGTGAACTTGCCTCGCCTCAGAGCCACCATCAGGTTACGGCCATTGTTACACATGACCATGCCTGGCTGTAGGTTCAGCAGTGTCAGCCACAGATCTGCCTGCTCTTTCAGAGCTGTCTACAACTCTTCAGCACTGTGCGGTTCGTCATCTAAGCATATTAGCAGCAGCACAGCTTGTTGCGGCATGGCTGAGGCAGTGCTGCAGTGCTCTCAGCTTGTGACTGATGTGGTCATTTCGAAGATAGTGGCTGAAGAGGAGGAGGAGGAGGAGGTGAAGTAGCTGTAGACTGAGGGCAAGCCTGATTGATGTACGGCTTGCAATGTTCGTCGTCAGGAGGATGTGTTCCATCCCAAGGTCCAACTGGGTCCTGGCTTCCACTATGTTAATGCAGCGCCCCAGAGTCCTGGTCATTGCAGTAATATCATTCTCCTCTAGGGGGGAGTGATGTTACGTTTGAAGGCAATAAAGGAGATCTCTTTACCAGGTAACACCAACATACAACACATTTCATACTCCAGCCCACCAGGGGAAGCTATGCTCCTATTTATTAGGGCACTCTTCACAATTAGGTAAAACTGGTGGCCTGGATAGGAAGTTACTGAGACGCTGACTGAGCTTGGCTCAGGACAGTTGCTATCTGAGCTCCGCTCAGGAAGTTGGTCCCTGACAGGGGTGGGTGTTGTGAATTCTGTTGTTGAACTCCCTCCTGTGGTCGTGAATGGTACTTCGGCGAGTTCTGTCCATGGACTCCCTCTGGTGGCTGTGAGTGTAGCTGCTGCTTCTGAGATTCCTTACACAGGTGACATGGTTTATCCTTTGGTTGGCTGCTCTATTTAACTCCACTTAGATCGTTACTCCAGGCCAGCTGTCAATGTTCCTGTGCTGGTTCAGTTCGCTCTTGGATCTTCTGGAGACCTGTCTCTTCCTGCAAGAAGCTAAGTCCCCGTTTGTTATTTTCTGTTCATGGTTTTCTAGTCTAGCTTGCTTTCATGATTTTGTCTTGCTAGCTGTAAGCTCTGGGATCCAGTGTGGCGCCTCCGCACCGTGAGTCGGTGCGGGGGTCTTTTTGCACACTCTGCATGGTCTTTTGTAGTTTTGTGCTGACCGCAAAGATACCTTTCCTATTCTCTGTCTATTTAGTTAGTCTGGCCTCCCTTTGCTAAACCTGTTTCATTTCTGTGTTTGTGATTTTCATCTTAACTCACAGTTAATATTTGTGGGGGGCTGCCTTTTCCTTTGGGGAAATTTCTCTGAGGCAAGGTAGGCTTTATTTTCTATCTCTAGGGCTAGCTAGTTCTTAGGCTGTGTCCGAGGCGTCTAGGCCTGTTAGGTACGCTCCACGGCTATTTCTAGTGTGTGTGATAGGATTAGGGATTGCGGTCAGCAAAGTTCCCACTTCCCAGAGCTTGTCCTGTGAGTTTAACCATCAGGTCATTCCTGGTGCTCCTAAAAACCAGGTCATAACAGTACAGCTGGCCCAAAGTATTAATGCATCTCAATAGAGGGATAAGAGAAGCTCTGAGACCATTTTTTTTTCTTTGCACTGTGTTTTGTCTTTCTTTTCCCCTAGACCTTTGGGTGGTTCAGGACACAGGTGTAGAGATGGACATTCAAGGTCTGTCCTCTTGTGTGGATCATCTCACTGCAAGGGTACAAAACATTCAAGATTTTGTGGTTCAGAATCCTATGTTAGAGCCTAGAATTCCTATTCCTGATTTATTTTCTGGGAATAGATCTAAGTTTCTGAATTTAAAAAATAATTGTAAACTGTTTCTAGCTTTGAAACCCCGCTCCTCTGGTGACCCCATTCAACAAGTAAAAATCATTATTTCTTTCTTGCGTGGTGACCCTCAAGACTGGGCATTTTCCCTTGCGCCAGGAGATCCTGCATTGCGTGATGTTGATGCGTTTTTTATGGCGCTTGGATTGCTTTATGATGAACCAAATTCAGTGGATCAGGCAGAGAAAATCTTGCTGGCTTTGTGTCAGGGTCAGGATGAAGCGGAGGTGTACTGTCAGAAGTTTAGAAAGTGGTCTGTGCTTACTCAGTGGAATGAGTGTGCCCTGGCGGCAATTTTCAGAAAGGGTCTTTCTGAAGCCCTTAATGATGTCATGGTGGGATTTCCTGTTGTGAATTCTGTGGCTGAATTCACTCCTGTGGTCACAAGTGGTACTGCAGCTTCTGAGCTTCCTCCCTCAGGTGTTCTGGTGGGCTCGTTGGCTGCTTCATTACTTGGCTCCGCCTGATGCTGCTGTCCTTGCTCCTTGTCAATGTTTCAGTGTTGGATCTGAGCTTCTCCTGATTGTTCCTGTGACCTGCTGCTCTGTATAGCTAAGTGCTTTTTGCTTTTTTTTTCTGTCCAGCTTGTCTTTTGTTTTGCTGGAAGCTCTGAGACGCAAAGGGTGTACCGCCGTGCCGTTAGTTCGGCACGATGGGTTTTTTTTGCCCCCTTTGCGTGGTTTTGCTTTAGGGTTTTTTGTAGACTGCAAAGTTCGCTTTACTGTCCTCGCTCTGTCCTAGAATATCGGGCCCCACTTTGCTGAATCTATTTCATCCCTACGTTTTGTCTTTTCATCTTACTCACAGTCATTATATGTGGGGGGCTGCCTTTTCCTTTGGGGAATTTCTCTGGGGCAAGTCAGGCCTATTTTTCTATCTTCAGGCTAGCTAGTTTCTTAGGCTGTGCCGAGTTGCCTAGGTAGTTGTTAGGCGCAATCCACAGCCGCTTTTAGTTGTGTTTAGGATAGGATCAGGTGTGCAGTCTACAGAGTTTCCACGTCTCAGAGCTCGTTCTTTATTTTTGGGTATTTGTCAGATCACTGTGTGCGCTCTGATCGCTAAGCACACTGTGTTTCTGGATTGCCTTCATAACACCTGTCATTAGCAAACATAACAGTACAAGGAGCCAAACTAATGATTCTCAATAGAGGGAAAGAAAAAGTTCTGACATCATTTTTTTTTTTTTTCTGCTCTGTGTTCATTTTTTTTTTTCCCCTAGACATTTGGGTGATTCTGGACACAGGTGTGGACATGGATATTCAGGGTCTGTGCTCTTGAATGGATAATCTCGTTATAAATGTACAAAAAATTCAAGATACTATTGATCAGAAATCTATGTTAGAACCAAGAATTCCTATTCCTGATTTGTTTTTTGGAGATAGAACTAAGTTTCTAAGTTTCAAAAATAATTGTAAGCTATTTCTGGCCTTGAAACCTCATTCTTCTGGTAATCCTATTCAACAGGTTTTGATTATTATTTCTTTTTTGCGCGGCGACCCTCAAGACTGGGCATTTTCTCTTGCGCCAGGAGACCCTGCATTGAGTAGTGTCGATGCGTTTTTCCTGGCGCTCGGATTGCTGTACGATGAGCCTAATTCAGTGGATCAGGCTGAGAAAAATTTGCTGGCTTTGTGCCAGGGTCAGGATGATATAGAAGTATATTGTCAGAAATTTAGGAAATGGTCAGTACTCACTCAGTGGAATGAATCTGCGCTGGCAGCTTTGTTCAGAAAGGGTCTCTCTGAGGCTCTTAAGGATGTCATGGTGGGATTTCCTATGCCTGCTGGTTTGAATGAGTCTTTGTCTTTGGCCATTCAGATCGGTCGACGCTTGCGCGAGCGTAAATCTGTGCACCATTTGGCGGTACTGCCTGAGGTTAGACCTGAGCCTATGCAGTGCGATAGGACTATGACTAGAGTTGAACGGCAGGAATACAGACGTCTGAATGGTCTGTGTTTCTACTGTGGTGATTCCACTCATGCTATTTCTGATTGTCCTAAGCGCACTAAGCGGTCCGCTAGGTCTGCCGTCATTGGTACTGTACAGTCCAAATTCCTTCTGTCCATTACCTTGATATGCTCTTTGTCGTCGTTTTCTGTCATGGCGTTTGTGGATTCGGGCGCTGCCCTGAATCTGATGGATTTGGATTATGCTAAACGTTGTGGGTTTTTCTTGGAGCCTTTGCGGTGTCCTATTCCATTGAGAGGAATTGATGCTACAACTTTGGCCAAGAATAAACCTCAATACTGAGCCCAGCTGACCATGTGCATGGCTCCTGCACATCAGGAAGTTATTCGCTTTCTGGTGTTGCATAATCTGCATGATGTGGTCGTGTTGGGGTTGCCATGGCTACAAACCCATAATCCAGTATTGGATTGGAATTCCATGTCGGTATCCAGCTGGGGTTGTCAGGGGGTACATGGTGATGTTCCATTTTTGTCGATTTCGTCATCCACCCCTTCTGAGGTCCCAGAGTTCTTGTCTGATTATCAGGATGTATTTGAAGAGCCCAAGTCCGATGCTCTACCTCCGCATAGGGATTGTGATTGTGCTATCAATTTGACTCCTGGTAGTAAATTCCCTAAAGGTCGATTATTTAATTTATCCATGCCCGAACACGCCGCTATGCGCAGTTATGTGAAGGAATCCCTGGAGAAGGGACATATTCGCCCATCGTCATCACCACTGGGAGCAGGGTTCTTCTTTGTAGCCAAGAAGGATGGTTCGCTGAGACCGTGTATTGATTACCGCCTTCTTAATAAGATCACTGTTAAATTTCAGTATCCCTTGCCATTGTTATCTGACTTGTTTGCTCGGATTAAGGGGGCTAGTTGGTTCACTAAGATAGATCTTCGTGGTGCGTATAATCTGGTGAGAATCAGGCAAGGAGATGAATGGAAAACTGCATTCAATACGCCCGAGGGTCATTTTGAGTATCTAGTGATGCCGTTCGGACTTGCCAATGCTCCATCTGTGTTTCAGTCTTTTATGCATGACATCTTCCGTGAGTATCTGGATAAATTCCTGATTGTTTACTTGGATGACATTTTGATCTTCTCAGATGATTGGGAGTCTCATGTGAAGCAGGTCAGAATGGTTTTTCAGGTCCTGCGTGCTAACTCTTTGTTTGTGAAGGGATCAAAGTGTCTCTTCGGTGTGCAGAAAGTTTCATTTTTGGGGTTCATCTTTACCCCTTCTACTATCGAGATGGATCCAGTTAAGGTCCAAGCCATCCAGGATTGGATTCAGCCGACATCTCTGAAAAGTCTGCAAAAGTTCCTGGGCTTTGCTAATTTTTATCGTCGCTTCATCTGTAATTTTTCTAGCATTGCCAAACCATTGACCGATTTGACCAAGAAGGGTGCTGATTTGGTTAATTGGTCTTCTGCTGCTGTGGAAGCTTTTCAGGAGTTGAAGCGTCGTTTTTGTTCTGCCCCTGTGTTGTGTCAGCCAGATGTTTCTCTTCCGTTCCAGGTCGAGGTTGATGCTTCTGAGATTGGAGCAGGGGCGGTTTTGTCACAGAGAGGTTCTGATTGCTCAGTGATGAAACCATGTGCTTTCTTTTCCAGGAAGTTTTCGCCCGCTGAGCGTAATTATGATGTGGGCAATCGAGAGTTGCTGGCCATGAAGTGGGCATTCGAGGAGTGGCGTCATTGGCTTGAAGGAGCTAAGCATCGCGTGGTGGTATTGACTGATCATAAGAACTTGACTTATCTCGAGTCTGCCAAGCGCTTGAATCCTAGACAGGCCCGTTGGTCGTTATTTTTTGCCCGCTTCGACTTTGTGATTTCGTACCTTCCGGGCTCTAAAAATGTGAAGGCGGATGCTCTGTCTAGGAGTTTTGTGCCCGACTCTCCGGGTTTATCTGAGCCAGCGGGTATCCTCAAGGAAGGAGTCATTGTGTCTGCCATCTCCCCTGATTTGCGGCGGGTGCTGCAGAAATTTCAGGCGAATAAACCTGATCGTTGTCCAGCAGAGAAACTGTTCGTCCCTGATAGGTGGACTAATAAACTTATCTCTGAACTTCATTGTTCGGTGTTGGCTGGTCATCCTGGAATCTTTGGTACCAGAGAGTTAGTGGCTAGATCCTTCTGGTGGCCATCTCTGTCACGGGATGTACGTACTTTTGTGCAGTCCTGTGGGATTTGTGCTAGGGCTAAGCCCTGCTGTTCTCGTGCCAGTGGGTTGCTTTTGCCCTTGCCGGTCCCAAAGAGGCCTTGGACACATATTTCGATGGATTTCATTTCTGACCTTCCCGTTTCTCAAAAGATGTCAGTCATTTGGGTGGTCTGTGATCGCTTTTCTAAAATGGTCCATCTGGTGCCCTTGGCTAAATTGCCTTCCTCCTCTGATTTGGTACCTTTGTTCTTTCAGCATGTGGTTCGGTTGCATGGCATTCCTGAGAATATTGTTTCTGACAGAGGTTCCCAGTTTGTTTCAAGGTTTTGGCGAGCCTTTTGTGGTAGGATGGGCATTGACCTATCCTTTTCCTCGGCTTTCCATCCTCAGACTAATGGCCAGACCGAACGAACCAATCAGACCTTGGAAACATATCTGAGATGTTTTGTTTCTGCAGACCAGGATGATTGGGTGTCCTTTTTGCCGTTGGCTGAGTTCGCCCTTAATAATCGGGCCAGCTCGGCTACCTTGGTTTCTCCATTTTTTTGCAATTCTGGGTTCCATCCTCGTTTCTCTTCAGGACAGGTTGAGTCTTCGGACTGTCCTGGTGTGGATTCTGTGGTGGATAGGTTGCAGCAGATCTGGACTCAGGTAGTGGACAATTTGATCTTGTCCCAGGAGAAAGCTCAACTTTTCGCCAATCGCAGACGCCGTGTGGGTCCCCGACTTCGTGTTGGGGATCTGGTTTGGTTATCTTCTCGTCATATTCCTATGAAGGTTTCCTCTCCTAAATTTAAACCTCGTTTTATTGGTCCGTATAGGATTTCTGAGGTTCTCAATCCTATGTCTTTTTGTTTGACCCTCCCAGACTCCTTTTCCATACATAATGTATTCCATAGGTCGTTGTTGCGGAGATACGTGGCACCTATGGTTCCATCTGTTGAGCCTCCTGCCCCGGTTTTGGTGGAGGGGGAATTGGAGTATATTGTGGAGAAGATTTTGGATTCTCGTGTTTCTAGACGGAAACTCCAGTATCTGGTTAAATGGAAGGGTTATGCTCAGGAAGATAATTCCTGGGTTTTTGCCTCTGATGTTCATGCTTCCGATCTTGTTCGTGCCTTTCATGCGGCTCATCCTGGTCGGCCTGGGGGCTCTGGTGAGGGTTCGGTGACCCCTCCTCAAGGGGGGGGTACTGTTGTGAATTCTGTGGCTGAATTCACTCCTGTGGTCACAAGTGGTACTGCAGCTTCTGAGCTTCCTCCCTCAGGTGTTCTGGTGGGCTCGTTGGCTGCTTCATTACTTGGCTCCGCCTGATGCTGCTGTCCTTGCTCCTTGTCAATGTTTCAGTGTTGGATCTGAGCTTCTCCTGATTGTTCCTGTGACCTGCTGCTCTGTATAGCTAAGTGCTTTTTGCTTTTTTTTTCTGTCCAGCTTGTCTTTTGTTTTGCTGGAAGCTCTGAGACGCAAAGGGTGTCCCGCCGTGCCGTTAGTTCGGCACGGTGGGTTTTTTTTTGCCCCCTTTGCGTGGTTTTGCTTTAGGGTTTTTTGTAGACTGCAAAGTTCGCTTTACTGTCCTCGCTCTGTCCTAGAATATCGGGCCCCACTTTGCTGAATCTATTTCATCCCTACGTTTTGTCTTTTCATCTTACTCACAGTCATTATATGTGGGGGGCTGCCTTTTCCTTTGGGGAATTTCTCTGGGGCAAGTCAGGCCTATTTTTCTATCTTCAGGCTAGCTAGTTTCTTAGGCTGTGCCGAGTTGCCTAGGTAGTTGTTAGGCACAATCCACAGCCGCTTTTAGTTGTGTTTAGGATAGGATCAGGTGTGCAGTCTACAGAGTTTCCACGTCTCAGAGCTCGTTCTTGTATTTTTGGGTATTTGTCAGATCACTGCATGCGCTCTGATCGCTAAGCACACTGTGTTTCTGGATTGCCTTCATAACACCTGTCATTAGCAAACATAACAATTTCCCACGCCTGCTGGTCTGAATGAGTCTATGTCCTTGGCCATTCAGATCGATCGGCGCTTGCGTGAGCGCAAAGCTGTGCACCATCTGGCGGTATTCTCTGAGCATAGGCCTGAGCCTATGCAGTGTGATAGGACTTTGACCAGAGCTGAACGGCAAGAACACAGACGTCGGAATGGGCTGTGTTTTTACTGTGGTGAATCCACTCATGCTATCTCCGATTGTCCTAAGCGCACTAAGCGGTTCGCTAGGTCTGCCACCATTGGTACTGTACAGTCTAAATTTCTTTTGTCCGTTACTCTGATTTGCTCTCTGTCGTCCTATTCTGTTATGGCATTTGTGGATTCAGGCGCTGCCCTGAACTTGATGGACTTGGAGTTTGCCTGGCGCTGTGGTTTTCTCTTGGAGCCCTTGCAGTATCCTATTCCATTGAGAGGAATTGATGCTACGCCTTTGGCCAAGAATAAGCCTCAGTACTGGACTCATTTGACCATGTGCATGGCTCCTGCACACCAGGAGGATATTCGCTTTTTGGTGTTGCATAATCTGCATGATGTGGTCGTTTTGGGGTTACCATGGCTACAGGTCCACAACCCAGTATTGGATTGGAAATCAATGTCTGTGTCCAGCTGGGGTTGTCAAGGGGTACATGGTGATGTTCCATTGCTGTCAATTTCGTCTTCCACTCCTTCTGAAGTCCCTGAGTTTTTGTCGGATTACCGGGATGTATTTGATGAGCCCAAATCCGGTGCCCTACCTCCTCATAGGGATTGTGATTGTGCTATTGATTTGATTCCTGGTAGTAAGTTTCCTAAGGGTCGACTGTTCAATTTATCGGTGCCAGAACACGCCGCTATGCGGAGTTATATAAAGGAGTCCTTGGAGAAGGGTCATATTCGCCCGTCGTCTTCACCATTGGGAGCAGGGTTCTTTTTTGTGGCCAAGAAGGATGGCTCTTTGAGACCTTGTATTGATTACCGCCTTCTTAATAAGATCACAGTCAAATTTCAGTATCCTTTGCCGCTGCTTACTGATTTGTTTGCTCGGATTAAGGGGGCTAGTTGGTTCACCAAGATAGATCTTCGAGGGGCGTATAATCTTGTGCGAATTAAACAGGGCGATGAATGGAAAGCAGCATTTAATACGCCCGAGGGCCATTTTGAGTACCTGGTTATGCCATTCGGGCTTTCTAATGCTCCATCTGTGTTTCAGTCCTTTATGCATGACATCTTTCGAGAGTACCTGGATATATTCATGATTGTATATTTGGATGACATTTTGGTCTTTTCGGATGATTGGGAGTCTCATGTGAAGCAGGTCAGAATGGTGTTCCAGGTCCTTCGTGCGAATTCCTTGTTTGTGAAGGGGTCAAAGTGTCTCTTTGGAGTTCAGAAGGTTTCATTTTTGGGTTTCATTTTTTTCCCTGAAAAGCTGATGTGTTCCACAACTACATTCACCCCCCCTCAGGGAGCAGAAAGCAGACTACAAGTTAGATGATTTCTGTAAGTTTCCTCCTCTTTATTTTATACTGTTTTGCATAAGTTGTATGTCTTTTTATTATCATATTTTTATACCTTTTCTTGTAAGCATTTAACCTTTTTCTATTAAAGTATAAACTTTAATAAGTTGAACCTTGAATGTTCTAAAGAATCCATAGCCTAGAGGTGTGTGAGCCTTATGAGTGATAAACATATTTTGATTAGTTATTTCTGGGACTCATCGCCCGTGTATTCGATGAGTGGTGGCAGCTTGTATGAGAGGGTGTGTGGCCTGGGTCGGTGTGTGATTTATGCTCCCATTACAGCATAGGACAGAGGTTGAATGCTGGACAGAGAGTGGGGAGATAGATTAACCCTTGCAGGCACAACCCCAAGTCACGTGTGAGAGCAGGCACGTGATGAATAAGTGACACCACGGAGCAGCGATTCGTGACAATTGTCACGGATCGCTGCTCCGTGGTGTCACTTATTCGTCACGTGCCTGCTCTCACACGTGACTTTGGGTTGTGCCTGCAAGGGTTAATCTATCTCCCCACCCTCTGTCCAGCATTCAACCTCTGTCCTATGCTGTAATGGGAGCATAAATCACACACTGACCCAGGCCACACACCCGCTCATATGCGCTGCCACCACTCATCGAATACACGGGCGATGAGTCCCAGAAATAACTAATCAAAACATGTTTATCACTCATAAGGCTCACACACCTCTAGGCTATGGATTCTTTAGAACATTCAAGGTTCAACTTATTAAAGTTTTATACCTTAATAGAAAATGGTTAAATGCTTACAAGAAAAAGGTATAAAAATATGATAATAAAAAGACATACAAGTTATGCAAAACAGTATAAAATAAAGAGGAGGAAACTTACAGAAATCATCTAACTTGTAGTCTGCTTTCTGCTCCCTGAGGGGGGGTGAGTGTAGTTGGTGGAACACATCAGCGTCTCAGGCTGCCCTCATCATGTGACATACAACTTCCCGTTTCAGGTTGAGGTTGATGCTTCTGAGATTGGAGCAGGGGCTGTTTTGTCGCAAAGAAGTTCTGATGGCTCGGTGATGAAGCCATGTGCTTTCTTTTCTAGAAAGTTTTCGCCTGCTGAGCGTAATTATGATGTTGGTAATCGAGAGTTGTTGGCCATGAAGTGGGCATTCGAGGAGTGGCGTCATTGGCTTGAAGGAGCCAAGCATCGCGTGGTGGTCTTGACAGATCACAAGAATTTGACTTATCTTGAGTCTGCCAAATGGTTGAATCCGAGACAGGCTCGATGGTCGTTATTTTTCTCCCGTTTTGATTTTGTGGTTTCGTACCTTCCGGGTTCTTAGAATGTGAAGGCTGATGCCCTGTCAAGGAGTTTTGTGCCTGACTCTCCGGGTGTTCCTGAGCCGGCGGGTATTCTCAAAGAGGGGGTAATTTTGTCTGCCATCTCACCTGATTTGCGGCGGGTGCTGCAAAAATTTCAGGCTGATAGACCTAACCGTTGCCCAGCGGAGAAACTGTTTGTCCCTGATAGATGGACTAGTAGAGTTATCTCTGAGATTCATTGTTCAGTGTTGGCTGGGCATCCTGGAATCTTTGGTACCAGAGATTTGGTGGCTAGATCCTTTTGGTGGCCGTCTTTGTCACGGGATGTGCGTTCTTTTGTGCAGTCCTGTGGGACTTGTGCTCGGGCTAAGCCCTGCTGTTCTCGTGCCAGTGGGTTGCTTTTGCCCTTGCCGGTCCGGAAGAGGCCCTGGACGCATATTTCTAAAGATTTTATTTTGGATCTCCCCGTCTCTCAAAAGATGTCGGTCATTTGGGTGGTTTGTGATCGCTTTTCTAAGATGGTCCATTTGGTACCTTTGTCTAAATTGCCTTCCTCCTCTGAATTGGTGCCATTATTTTTCCAGCATGTGGTTCGTTTACATGGTATCCCGGAGAACATCGTTTCTGACAGAGGTTCCCAGTTTGTTTCGAGGTTTTGGCGATCCTTTTGTGCTAGGATGGGCATTGATTTGTCTTTTTCCTCGGCTTTCCATCCTCAGACAAATGGCCAAACCGAACGAACTAATCAGACTTTGGAAACATATCTGAGATGCTTTGTTTCTGCTGATCAGGATGATTGGGTGTCCTTTTTGCCGTTGGCTGAGTTCGCCCTTAATAATCGGGCCAGCTCGGCTACTTTGGTTTCGCCGTTTTTCTGCAATTCTGGTTTCCATCCTCGTTTCTCTTCAGGGCAGGTTGAGTCTTCGGACTGTCCTGGTGTAGATACTGTGGTGGATAGGTTGCAGCAGATTTGGACTCATGTGGTGGACAATTTGACATTGTCCCAGGAGAAGGCTCAACGTTTCGCTAACCGCCGGCGCTGTGTGGGTCCCCGACTTCGTGTTGGGGATTTGGTTTGGTTGTCATCTCGTTATGTTCCTATGAAGGTTTCCTCTCCTAAGTTTAAGCCTCGTTTCATTGGTCCGTATAAGATTTCTGAGGTTATCAATCCTGTGTCATTTCGTTTGGCCCTTCCTGCTTCTTTTGCCATCCATAATGTGTTCCATAGGTCGTTGTTGCGGAGATACTTGGCACCTGTGGTTCCATCCGTTGATCCTCCTGCCCCGGTGTTGGTTGAGGGGGAGTTGGAGTATGTGGTGGAGAAGATTTTGGATTCTCGTATTTCGAGACGGAAACTCCAGTACCTGGTCAAGTGGAAGGGTTATGGTCAGGAAGATAAATTCCTGGGTTTTTGCCTCTGATGTTCATGCTGCCGATCTGGTTCGTGCCTTTCATTTGGCTCATCCTGGTCGGCCTGGGGGCTCTGGTGAGGGTTCGGTGACCCCTCCTCAAGGGGGGGTACTCTTGTGAATTCTGTTGTCGGGCTCCCTCCTGTGGTCATGAATGGTACTTCGGCTGGTTCTGTCCATGGACTTCCTCTGGTGGGTGTTTCTGAGTTTCCTTCCACAGGTGACGAGGTAATTCGTTAGCTGGCTGCTCTATTTAGCTCCACTTGGATCTTTGCTCCATGCCACCTGTCAATGTTCCTGTATTGGTCTAGTTCACTCCTGGATCGTTCTTGTGACCTGTCTTCCCAGCAGAAGTTAAGTTCCTGCTTGTTTTTCTTTGGTTTGCTATTTTTCTGCCCAGCTTGCTATTTTTATTGTTGTCTTGCTTGCTGGAAGCTCTGGGACGCAGAAGGAGCGCCTCCGCACCGTGAGTCGGTGCGGAGGGTCTTTTTGCGCCCTCTGCGTGGTCTTTTTGTAGGTTTTTGTGCTGACCGCAAAGCAACCTTTCCTATCCTCAGTCTGTTCAGTAAGTCGGGCCTCACTTTGCTAAATCTATTTCATCTCTGTGTTTGTATTTTCTTCTTACTCACAGTCATTATATGTGGGGGGCTGCCTTTTCCTTTGGGGAATTTTTCTGAGGCAAGGTAGGCTTTATTTTTCTATCTTCAGGGCTAGCTAGTTCCTTAGGCTGTGCCGAGTTGCATAGGGAGCGTTAGGAGCAATCCACGGCTATTTCTAGTGTGTGTGATAGGATTAGGGATTGCGGTCAGCAGAGTTTCCACGTCTCAGAGCTCGTCCTTATTATCAGTAACTATCAGGTCATTCCGTGTGCTCTTAACCACCAGGTCCATTATTGTCCTGACCACCAGGTCATAACAGATAGGATTAGGGATTGCGGTCAGCAAAGTTCCCACTTCCCAGAGCTTGTCCTGTGAGTTTAACCATCAGGTCATTCCTGGTGCTCCTAACCACCAGGTCATAACAGGTGGGATCCTGTCAGAGGCCTAAACAGAAAGACTTGGAGCTGTGCCTGTCCCACATGCGGCAGCCCCTAAGAAAGAGACACGAACAGTGAAATGTATTGTAGAGAGTGAGAAGAAGTCTTAGCACAAGGAGAGGAAACCAGAAGGAGTTCTGCCCTGCACAGGCTGCCTCCTTCTGAGGCGTAGGATCCGGTAGCCGGAACACTGAGGGAGCAACAGTCCTTTATGCCTTGCTCCAGAGACCGGCAGGACAGTTAATTTCAAGTTACTGATCCGCCCAATACCCAGAAGGCACGGTGGCAACTTGTGGGGGCCGAGGTGTGCTAGAGTCCCTGTAAAAAGCCTCAGGCCACCAGTCATACGGGTTTGTCCTATCCATCTGGGGGACAGAGAGAGAGACATAACATCTGTAACATCTACAACAGTTGTGAGGACCTTATGAGAGGCTCAGCAGTAAGGTACTACAACACCCAGGCGCTAGAGGAAGGCTACTGATTTCTACCTGGATAAGGGGACTCTGGATTTGCCTCCAAATCGGCTGGACTTTGCCTGCCCTGTGATCTGGTGCTCTGGACTGTGGATGCTGAAGCCTTCAGTAAAAGGTAAAGAGACTGCAACCTTGTGTCCTCGTTCTTCACTGCGCCTCACACCATCCATCTACACACTGGGAAGCTCTAGGGACATACATCACCTGTGGGAAGGTATACCATCTAGCTGCCATAACATCACCCCAGTGGACCCCTAAGCAGCGTCGGTCACCCTGACCGAATACCACAGGTGGCATCACGAACATTTCCCCTTTAAAGGCCTTCCCCTTTTACAATAGACCTCCCGAGGGCCACGGACTGGGTCAGCCACCATGACATCCCCCTTGAGAACCGAAGGACCCGGTACCGAGTACCCCTATCTCTTGGGGGTGCTCCATTAACCCAGTGTGCTGTGAGCAAGATGTAACATCCCGGCCCACAAGCACTTGTCCACATGTCCGTGGTTATTTGAACTTTCCCAGTAACTGCATTGCTGAGGGCATGGCTAATGTTGTGGAACACATTATTGTGTAATGCGGGGAAGGCACACCAGGAGAAATAGTGGCAGCTGGGGACTGAGCACCGAGGGATGGCTGCCACCATCAGGTTGCGGAAAGCTTCCGTCTCCACGAGCCTCAAAGGCAAGCAGTCGAGAAATTTGTGAATTTAGTAGTGTGGCCTGTGGGGCGTTGGCTGCGTATTTGAGCTTGCATTCCAAGGACTGGGGTATGGACAACTGTTGTGAATTCTGCTCTTGGGTTCCCTCCAGTGGTTGTTGGTGGGAATGCAGTTGTCTCTGACTCGCAGACCTGGCCAGGTGTATCGGATAATTACAATTCTGACTGGGATATTTAGGTGTGCTGGATTCATTAGCCCTTTCCAGTTGTCAATGTTTCTTTGGAAGTATTGGTTCTCTGCCTGGCCTCACCTGCTTAGCTGCCAATTTCAGCAAAGATAAGTGTTTTGTTTTTGTATCTGTGGCACACTGCTGTGTGCTTGTTTCAGTTTATTCCTGCTCTGTTTGTAGGATTCACTGGAGTTGCAGATATACGCTCCTACATCTTTAATTAGATGTAGGAAGTTTTTGTATATCCTGCTGTGGATTTTTTGAAGGGTTTTAATACTGACCGCACAGAACTCTGTCCTATCCTGTCCTATCTAGCTAGAGTGGCCTCCTGTGCTAAATTCTGTTTTTTCTGCCTGTGTATGTTTTTTCCTCTCTGACTCACCGCCAATATTTGTGGGGGGCTGTCTATCCTTTGGGGATTTTCTCTGAGGCAAAATAGTATTCCGATTTCCATCTTTAGGGGAATTTAGTCCTCCGGCTGTGACGAGGTGTCTAGGTGTGTTAGGTACACTCCACGGCTACTTCTAGTTGCAGTGTTAAGTTCAGGGTTGCGATCAGTATAGTGTCCACTTTCTCCAGTGAAAGTTCTCATGCAGCTCCAAGGTCACCGGATCATAACAGTACAACTGGTCCAAAATGAGTTAATTGCATCTCAGAAGAAGGGAGGAAAGATCTTGAGCCATTTTTTTTCTCCAGTCTGTTTTGTCTTCTCCTCCCTCTTTATCTCTGGGTGGCTGAAGAGCCTTGTGTTAGCATGAATGTTCAGGAATTAGCTTCTCGTATAGACCAGCTTGCTGCTAGAGTACAGGGTATTTCTGATTACATTGTTCAGACTCCTGCTTTAGAACCGAAGATACCTACTCCTCCGATTTGTTTTTTGGTGACAGGTCCAAATTTTTGAGTTTTAAAAACAAGTGTAAACTGTTTTTTGCATTGAAACCTCGATCCTCCGGTGATTCCATTCAACAGGTTAAAATCATCATCTCCCTGCTGCGTGGTGATCCACAGGATTGGGCATTTTCCCTGGAATCTGGGGATCCTGCTTTGCTTAATGTAGACTCCTTCTTTCAGGCATTAGGATTACTGTATGATAACCCTAATTCGGTGGATCAAGCTGAGAAGACCTTGTTGGCCCTGTCTCAGGGTCAAGAGGCGGCAGAATTATATTGTCAGAAATTCAGAAAATGGTCTGTATTGACTAAATGGAATAATGATGCTTTGGAGGCAATTTTCAGAAAGGGTCTTTCTGAATCCGTTAAAGATGTTATGGTGGGGTTTTCCACACCCTCCAATCTGAGTGATTCTATGTCTCTGGCCATTCAGATTGACCGGCGCTTGCGGGAGCGCAGAACTGTGCGCGCTATGGCGTTTGTTGTGAATTCCGCTCTTGGGCTCCCTCCGGTGGTTGTAAGTGGCACTTTTGTGAGTTCTGCTCTTGGGCTCCCTCTTGTGGTTTCTAGTGGTATGGCTGCTCCTTTGAGTTAGCTGTCATCAGCTGCCTCCACTTATTGTCCGCTATTTAAGTCTGGCTCTTTCTTCAGCCTGTGCCACTTGTCAATGTTCCTGGCTGGATTCACATCTCTGCTTGGATTCTCCTGGTTTCCTCACCAGTTCTGCAAAGATAAGTTCTGGCTTTGCTCATTTCAGTCCACATGTTGTGGACTTATTGTTCTGTGCATTCTATATTTGTCCAGCTTGTCAGTATGGATTTTTTCTGTTAGCTGGAAGCTCTGGGAAGCAGATTTACCCTCCACTAGGGTTGAGCGAAACGGGTCGTTCATTTTCAAAAGTCGCCGACTTTTGGCAAAGTTGGGTTTCATGAAACCCGATCCGACCGCTGTGCGGGGTCGGCCATGCGGTACGCGACTTTTGCGCCAAAGTCGCGTTTCAATGACGCGAAAAGCGCCATTTCTCAGCCAATGAAGGTAAACGCAGAGTGTGGGCAGCGTGATGACATAGGTCCTGGTCCCCACCATCTTAGAGAAGGGCATTGCAGTGATTGGCTTGCTGTCTGCGGCATCATAGGGACTATAAAGAGGTGTTCCCGCCGACCGCCATGTTACTGCTGCTGATCTGAGCTTAGGGAGAGGTTGCTGCCGCTTCGTCAGAAGCAGGGATAGCGTTAGGCAGGGTCCATTAACCACCAAACCGCTTGTGCTGTAGCGATTTCCACTGTCCAACACCACCTTCGGTGTGCAGGAACAGTGGAAGCTACATTTTTTTTTTTTCTCAGCGCTGTAGCTCATTGGGCTGCCCTAGAAGGCTCCGTGATAGCTGCATAGCTGTGTGTACGCCGCTGTGCAAACCAACTGCTTTTTTCAAAGCACAAATCCTGTTGTTCTGCACAGCTATCTTGTTTGTTTGTCCACACTTTTTATTTAATTTGTGCATCAGTCCACTCCTTATTGCTGCCTGCCATACCTGGCTGAGATTACTGCAGGGAGATAGTAATTGTGGGACAGTCCCTGTTTTTTTTTTTTTTTGTGGGAGATTAAGATTGGCATTTCTGCTAGAGTGCCATCCCTGTGTGTGCCATCTCTCACTCAGTGGGCCATAGAAAGCCTATTTATTTTTTTGCTTGATTTGGGTTCTAAATCCTACCTGAAAAAATCACTACATCAATCAGTGGGAGATAAATATTGGCCTCAGGGCTTGTGTGCCACTCCTGACTCCTGTGTGTGCCATCTCTCACTCAGTGGGCCATAGAAAGCCTATTTATTTTTTTGCTTGATTTGGGTTCTAAAATCTACCTGAAAAAATCACTACATCAATCAGTGGGAGAAAAATATTGGCCTCAGGGCTTGTGTGCCACTCCTGACTCCTGTGTGTGCCATCTCTCACTCAGTGGGCCATAGAAAGCCTATTTATTTTTTTGCTTGATTTGGGTTCTAAAATCTACCTGAAAAAATCACTACATCAATCAGTGGGAGAAAAATATTGGCCTCAGGGCTTGTGTGCCACTCCTGACTCCTGTGTGTGCCATCTCTCACTCAGTGGGCCATCTCTCACTCAGTGGGCCATCTCTCACTCAGTGGGCCATAGAAAGCCTATTTATTTTTTTGCTTGATTTGGGTTCTAAAATCTACCTGAAAAAATCACTACATCAATCAGTGGGAGAAAAATATTGGCCTCAGGGCTTGTGTGCCACTCCTGACTCCTGTGTGTGCCATCTCTCACTCAGTGTGCCATAGAAAGCCTATTTATTTTTTTGCTTGATTTGGGTTCTAAAATCTACCTGAAAAAATCACTACATCAATCAGTGGGAGAAAAATATTGGCCTCAGGGCTTGTGTGCCACTCCTGACTCCTGTGTGTGCCATCTCTCACTCAGTGGGCCATAGAAAGCCTATTTATTTTTTTGCTTGATTTGGGTTCTAAAATCTACCTGAAAAAATCACTACATCAATCAGTGGGAGAAAAATATTGGCCTCAGGGCTTGTGTGCCACTCCTGACTCCTGTGTGTGCCATCTCTCACTCAATGGGCCATAGAAAGCCTATTTATTTTTTTGCTTGATTTGGGTTCTAAAATCTACCTGAAAAAATCACTACATCAATCAGTGGGAGAAAAATATTGGCCTCAGGGCTTGTGTGCCACTCCTGACTCCTGTGTGTGCCATCTCTCACTCAGTGGGCCATAGAAAGCCTATTTATTTTTTTGCTTGATTTGGGTTCTAAAATCTACCTGAAAAAATCACTACATCAATCAGTGGGAGAAAAATATTGGCCTCAGAGCTTGTGTGCCACTCCTGACTCCTGTGTGTGCCATCTCTCACTCAGTGTGCCATAGAAAGCCTATTTATTTTTTTGCTTGATTTGGGTTCTAAAATCTACCTGAAAAAATCACTTCATCAATCAGTGGGAGAAAAATATTGGCCTCAGGGCTTGTGTGCCACTCCTGACTCCTGTGTGTGCCATCTCTCACTCAGTGGGCCATAGAAAGCCTATTTATTTTTTTGCTTGATTTGGGTTCTAAAATCTACCTGAAAAAATCACTACATCAATCAGTGGGAGAAAAATATTGGCCTCAGGGCTTGTGTGCCACTCCTGACTCCTGTGTGTGCCATCTCTCACTCAGTGGGGCATAGAAAGCCTTTTTTTTTTTTTTTTTTTATTTGGTTTCTAAATTGTCCTTGAAAAAATCATTTTATTTTATTTGGTTTCTAAATTCTTCCTGAAAAAATCATTTTATTTTATTTTGTTTCTAAAGTCTCCCTGAAAAAAAATAAATAAATAAAACAGTGGGAGATTAATATTGCCCTTTCTGCTTGTGTGCCAGTCTTGACTCCTGGGTGTGCCATCTCTCTCTCTCTCTCTCAAATTGTGGGCCATAGAAAGCCTATTTATTTTTTTGCTTGATTTGGGTTCCAAAATCTACCTGAAAAAATCACTACATCAATCAGTGGGAGAAAAATATTGGCCTCTGGGCTTGTGTGCCACTCCTGACTCCTGTGTGTGCCATCTCTCACTCAGTGGGCCATAGAAAGCCTTTTTTATTTTTTTTTTTTATTTGGTTTCTAAATTGTCCTTGAAAAAATCATTTTATTTTATTTGGTTTCTAAATTCTTCCTGAAAAAATCATTTTATTTTATTTTGTTTCTAAAGTCTCCCTGAAAAAAATAAAAAATAAAACAGTGGGAGATTAATATTGCCCTTTCTGCTTGTGTGCCAGTCTTGACTTCTGGGTGTGCCATCTCTCTCTCTCTCTCTCTCTCAAATTGTGGGCCATAGAGAGCCTATTTATTTTTTTGCTTGATTTGGGTTCCAAAATCTACCTGAAAAAATCACTACATCAATCAGTGGGAGAAAAATATTGGCCTCTGGGCTTGTGTGCCACTCCTGACTCCTGTGTGTGCCATCTCTCACTCAGTGGGCCATAGAAAGCCTTTTTTTTTTTTTTTTTTTAATTTGGTTTCTAAATTGTCCTTGAAAAAATCATTTTATTTTATTTGGTTTCTAAATTCTTCCTGAAAAAATCATTTTATTTTATTTTGTTTCTAAAGTCTCCCTGAAAAAAAAATAAATAAATAAAACAGTGGGAGATTAATATTGCCCTTTCTGCTTGTGTGCCAGTCTTGACTCCTGGGTGTGCCATCTCTCTCTCTCTCTCTCTCAAATTGTGGGCCATAGAAAGCCTATTTATTTTTTTGCTTGATTTGGGTTCCAAAATCTACCTGAAAAAATCACTACATCAATCAGTGGGAGAAAAATATTGGCCTCTGGGTTTGTGTGCCACTCCTGACTCCTGTGTGTGCCATCTCTCACTCAGTGGGCCATAGAAAGCCTTTTTTTTTTTTTTTTTTTTTTTGGTTTCTAAATTGTCCTTGAAAAAATCATTTTATTTTATTTGGTTTCTAAATTCTTCCTGAAAAAATCATTTTATTTTATTTTGTTTCTAAAGTCTCCCTGAAAAAAATAAAAAATAAAACAGTGGGAGATTAATATTGCCCTTTCTGCTTGTGTGCCAGTCTTGACTCCTGGGTGTGCCATCTGTCACTCAGTGGGCCATAGAAAGCCTTTTTTTGTTTTTTTATTTGGTTTCTAAATTCTTCCTGAAAAAATCATTTTATTTTATTTTCTTTCTAAAGTCTCCCTGAAAAATAAATAAATAAATAAATAAAACAGTGGGAGATTAATATTGACATTTGTGCTTGAGTGACAGTCCTGCGTGTGTGGCATCTCTGTGATTTGGTGCCACAGAAAACAGAGTGTGTAACATTGTGCCTGATTTTCCTTGTGGTCTCACCAACCTGTAAAGGGATATTGAAATCATACTGAAGTTATAGGTCACTGTGTAAGTTGTTTGACAGCAACAAATAAAGTTACTTTGGTTAAGTTTTTAAAACAATGAGGAAGTCTGGTGCAAGAGGTCGTGGCCGTGGGCGTTCATTGTCAGCTGGTAATGATGGTAGTGGTAGTGGAGCATCAGGTGGTCGTGTGAAAAAAAATATTCCACCTAAGTCTGGAGCTGTGGAGCCAGGTTCGTCGTCTGGCTACACAAGGCCTCGAACGCTCTCTTTTCTGGGAGTAGGAAAACCGCTTTTAAAGCCGGAGCAGCAACAGCAAGTTTTGGCTTACCTTCCAGACTCAGCCTCTAGATCTTTTGCCTCCTCTTCTGAAACTGGTAAATGTAAAAGCAGCGCGTCGCTTGTGGATGTTCACGGTCAGGGACAAGTCGCTTCCTTGTCCTCTTCTGCAAAAACAACAACAAGAGAGAAGGATGCAGCAGGCGACACAACGGGTTACTCCATGGAGCTCTTTACACATACCGTCCCTGGCTTAGAAAGTGAAACACTTAACAGGCCATGCCCATTACAAGTAGATTCTGACATGGAGTGCACTGATGCACAGCCACAGCCTGACTACTATGCTGGTCCTTTGACTCAGACCACAACATTGCCCTCTCAGGGTACTGATCCACAATCAGACCCTGATGAGACTATGTTGCCCCGTCACGAACGCTATACCACCGACTGACATGGTGACACAGACGAAGTTGCACACGAGCTAGAAGAGGAGGTAATAGATGACCCAGTTGTTGACCCCGATTGGCAGCCATTGGGGGAACAGGGTGCAGGCGGCAGTAGTTCAGAAGCGGAGGTGGAGGAGGGGCCGCAGCAGGCATCAACACCGCAACAGGTTCCATCTGCCGGGCCCGTATCTGGCCCAAAACGCGTGTCAAAGCCAAAACCTGTTGGAGGACAGCGTGGCCATCCGGTTAAAGCTCAGTCTGCAATCCCTGAAAAGGGATCCGATGCTAGGAAGAGTGCGGTCTGGCATTTTTTTAAACAACATCCAATTGATCAGCGCAAAGTCATCTGTCAAAAATGTTCAACTAGCTTAAGCAGAGGTCAGAATCTGAAAAGTCTAAATACAAGTTGCATGCATAGACATTTAACCACCATGCATTTTCAAGCCTGAACTAACTACCAAACGTCCCTTAAGGTTGTAGCACCCTCGGCCAATGAAGCTAGTCAGCAACGCAACATCCCTTCCGTCACTGTAAGGCCACCATTTTCCGCACCACCGGCAGTATCTGTGCAGGTTTCTTTGCCAGCCAAAAGCAGTCAGGGTCAGGGAATCACCAGTTTTGTAAGAGGAAATATTGCATCTAGGGCACCGGCGGAAATAATACCGTCTCCAACCGTCTCTCAGTCTGCCATGTCCTCCGGCACACCCGCAAGTTCCACGATCTCCAGCTCTCCAGTCCAGCTCACCCTACATGAGACTCTGGTTAGAAAAAGGAAGTACTTATCCTCGCATCCGCGTACACAGGATTTTAACGCCCACATAGCTAGACTAATCTCGTTAGAGATGATGCCCTACCGGTTAGTTGAAAGTGAAGCTTTCAAAGCCCTGATGGAGTACGCTGAACCACGCTACGAGCTACCCAGTTGACACTTTTTTTCCAGAAAAGCCATCCCAGCCCTGCACCAGCATGTTAAACAGCGCATCGTCCATGCACTCAGGCAATGGACAAAGGTGCACCTGACTACAGATGCATGGACCAGTAGGCATGGCCAGGGACGTTACGTGTCCATCACGGCACACTGGGTGAATGTGGTGGATGCAGGGTCCACAGGGGACATCAATTTTGGGACAGTTGTGCCTAGCCCACGGTCTAGGAAACAGTTGGCTGTAGGCGTTCGCACCCCCTCCTCCTCCTCCTCATCCTCCTGCAGAAGCGACAGCTCTTCCACAGACCGCAGTCGGCCAACCACTCCATCGGCAGCTGACACTGTTGCACACCAGTTGTCCCATTATGGGCCAGCTACTGGCAAGCTTCAGCAGGCTGTATTGGCTATGAAGTGTTTGGGCGACAACAGACACACCGCGGAAGTTCTGTCCGAGTTCTTGCAACAAGAAACGCAGTCGTGGCTGGGCACAGTAGATCTTGAGGCAGGCAAGGTAGTGAGTGATAACGGAAGGAATTTCATGGCTGCCATCTCCCTTTCCCAACTGAAACACATTCCTTGCCTGGCTCACACCTTAAACCTGGTGGTGCAGTGCTTATTGAAAACTTATCCTGGGTTCTCCGACCTGCTCCTCAAAGTGCGTGGACTTTGCTCACATATCCGACGTTCGCCTGTACACTCCAGCCGTATGCAGACCTATCAGCGGTCTTTGAACCTTCCCCAGCATCGCCTAATCATAGACGTTGCAACAAGGTGGAACTCAACATTGCACATGTTTCAGAGACTGTGCCAACAGAGGCGGGCTGTTATGTTTTTGTGGGAGGATACACATACACGGGCAGGCAGTAGGATGGCAGACATGGAGTTGTCAGGTGTGCAGTGGTCGAAGATACAAGACATGTGTCAAGTCCTTCAGTGTTTTGAGGAATGCACACGGCTGGTTAGTGCAGAGAAAGCCATAATAAGCATGAGCATCCCCCTAATGTGTCTGCTGATGCAAAGTTTGACGCACATAAAGGATCAGGCGTCTGCACCAGAGGAAGAGGAAAGCCTTGATGACAGTCAGCCATTGTCTGGTCAGGGCAGTGTACAGGACGAGGTAGCGGGCGAAGAGGAGGTGGAGGACGAGGAGGATGATGGGGATGAGTATATTTTTAATTAGGAAGCTTTCCCAGGGCACTGGAAATTGGTGGCGTGGCAAGGCCGGGTTCTGGTTTTTTGAGGGACAGAAGTGACGTAGATTTGCCTGAAACTGCCCCTCAACCAATCACAACCGCAGATTTGACAACTGGAACTTTGGCCCACATGGTGGATTATGCCTTACGTATCCTCAAAAGGGACACACGCATTACTAAAATGATGAACGATGATGATTACTGGTTGGCCTGCCTCCTTGATCCTTGCTATAAAGGCAAATTGCAAAATATTATGCCACGTGAGAACTTGGAACTAATATTAGCAACCAAACAATCAACTCTTGTTGACCGTTTGCTTCAGGCATTCCCAGCACACAGCGCCCGTGATCATTCTCACACGAGCTCCAGGGGGCAGCAGACCAGGAGTGTTAGGGGTGCACACATCAGAAGTGGCGTTGGACAGAGGGGTTTTCTGACCAGGTTGTGGAGTGATTTTGCTATGACCGCAGACAGGACAGGTACTGCTGCATCAATTGAAAGTGACAGGAGACAACATTTGTCCAGTATGGTTACTAACTATTTTTCATCCCTTATCGATGTTCTCCCTCAACCGTCATTCCCATTTGATTACTGGGCATCAAAATTAGACACCTGGCCAGAATTGGCAGAATATGCATTGCAGGAGCTTGCTTGCCCGGCAGCTAGTGTCCTATCAGAAAGAGTATTCAGTGCTGCAGGTTCAATATTAACTGAAAAAAGGACTCGTCTGGCTACCCAAAATGTTGATGATCTAACATTCATTAAAATGAACCACAACTGGATTTCAAATTCTTTTGCCCCACCTTGCCCGGCAGACACCTAGCTTTCCTACGAAAAGCTCTTGCCTGTGGACTACTGTGAATTTCTTTTCGAATGTCTAATTTGCTGCAGCTGATTGTCCAGCATACGACATGTTTACACCTCCTTAAATGGCCAAACTCCCCACACGGGGCCGTGGTATCGCGACTTGGCGCAAGCACCCGTGAGAGTGCTGTTTGTCTGAAGAGGTGGGTGTGCCCGCTTTTGGTCGACGGCACTGCCACTGGGTCCCTCATAGTACAATAAAGTGTCTCTGGCGGTGGTGGTGCGCACCCAACGTCAGACACACTGTTGTAACATGAGGGGCCCTGGGCCTGTACCGCCGTCCACAAGAGAGTTCACCCACCCCCAGGTCAAACATTGCTCTGCCACTTCCACAATTATCTCTCACACTTCCACCAATGTTTAGACTATGCGCTGAAATCCTTCCATTCCTGCCACTGACAATACCATTGTGTTGACATGTATAATGGTACTTAACATAGTCAGGGGCAGTGTCCTCTATTTACCCAAGTAAAAACTTTGCGCCAAATTAGTAGGTCAGAAACAACGCAGAGGATCCCACCCCTGTACCTAAAGATTGCACCCTTTAGTGTTTTCGCTGGATTTTAATGTGAGACATTCACATTTATGTATTGTTTTGGACTACTAACTGGCAGACACTCATTACAATCATCCTCCGCTGACCAGGCCACTGCTGGCCGTGTTCACCTGGAACCAATTTAAAATTGCCTACAGCCATATGTTATTATGTTAGGCCTTTGATGCCTGTCTGCGGTCACTCCTTCCACTAGGCCTCCACTGACCAGACCACTGCTGCCCGTGTACCCCTGGAACCAATTATAAAGTGCCTACAGCCCAATTTTTTTATGCTAGGCCTTCGAAGCCTGTCTGCGGTCACTCCTTCCACTAGGCCTCCACTGACCACACCACTGCTGCCCGTGTACCCCTGGAACCAATGTAAAATTGCCTACAGCCATCTGTTATTATGTTAGGCCTTCGAAGCCTGTCTGCGGTCACTCCTTCCACTAGGCCTCCACTGACCAGACCACTGCTGCCCGTGTACCCCTGGAACCAATTATAAAGTGCCTACAGCCCAATTTTTTTATGTTAGGCCTTCGAAGCCTGTCTGCGGTCCGTTCTTTCTACTACTACTACACTGACCAGGCCACTGCTGCCCGTGTTCCCCTGGAACCAATTTAAAATTGCCTACAGCCATCTGTTATTATGTTAGGCCTTCGATGCCTGTCTGCGGTCACTCCTTCCACTAGGCCTCCACTGACCACACCACTGCTGCCTGTGTACCCCTGGAACCAATGTAAAATTGCCTACAGCCATCTGTTATTATGTTAGGCCTTCGATGCCTGTCTGCGGTCACTCCTTCCACTAGGCCTCCACTGACCACACCACTGCTGCCCGTGTACCCCTGGAACCAATGTAAAATTGCCTACAGCCATCTGTTATTATGTTAGGCCTTCGATGCCTGACTGCGGTCACTCCTTCCACTAGGCCTCCACTGACCAGACCACTGCTGCCCGTGTACCCCTGGAACCAATTATAAAGTGCCTACAGCCAGCCCAATTTTTTTATGTTAGGCCTTCGAAGCCTGTCTGCGGTCCGTTCTTTCTACTACTACTACACTGACCAGGCCACTGCTGCCCGTGTTCCCCTGGAACCAATGTAAAATTGCCTACAGCCATCTGTTATTATGTTAGGCCTTCGATGCCTGTCTGCGGTCACTCCTTCCACTAGGCCTCCACTGACCACACCACTGCTGCCCGTGTACCCCTGGAACCAATGTAAAATTGCCTACAGCCATCTGTTATTATGTTAGGCCTTCGAAGCCTGTCTGCGGTCACTCCTTCCACTAGGCCTCCACTGACCAGACCACTGCTGCCCGTGTTCCCCTGGAACCAATTTTAAATTGCCTACAGCCAGCCCAATTTTTTTATGTTAGGCCTTCGAAGCCTGTCTGCGTTCCGTTCTTTCTACTACTACTACACTGACCAGGCCACTGCTGCCCGTGTTCCCCTGGAACCAATGTAAAATTGCCTACAGCCATCTGTTATTATGTTAGGCCTTCGATGCCTGTCTGCGGTCACTCCTTCCACTAGGCCTCCACTGACCAGACCACTGCTGCCCGTGTACCCCTGGAACCAATTATAAAGTGCCTACAGCCAGCCCAATTTTTTTATGTTAGGCCTTCGAAGCCTGTCTGCGGTCCGTTCTTTCTACTACTACTACACTGACCAGGCCACTGCTGCCCGTGTTCCCCTGGAACCAATGTAAAATTGCCTACAGCCATCTTTTATTATGTTAGGCCTTCGATGCCTGTCTGCGGTCAATCCTTCCACTAGGCCTCCACTGACCAGACCACTGCTGCCCGTGTACCCCTGGAACCAATTATAAAGTGCCTACAGCCCAATTTTTTTATGTTAGGCCTTCGAAGTCTGTCTGCGTTCCGTTCTTTCTACTACTACTACACTGACCAGGCCACTGCTGCCCGTGTTCCCCTGGAACCAATGTAAAATTGCCTACAGCCATCTGTTATTATGTTAGGCCTTCGATGCCTGTCTGCGGTCACTCCTTCCACTAGGCCTCCACTGACCACACCACTGCTGCCCGTGTACCCCTGGAACCAATTATAAAGTGCCTACAGCCCAATTTTTTTATGTTAGGCCTTCGAAGCCTGTCTGCGGTCCGTTCTTTCTACTACTACTACACTGACCAGGCCACTGCTGCCCGTGTTCCCCTGGAACCAATTTAAAATTGCCTACAGCCATCTGTTATTATGTTAGGCCTTTGAAGCCTGTCTGCGGTCCCTCCTTCCACTAGGCCTCCACTGACCTGTCTACTGCTGCCCGTGTACCCCTGGAACCAATTATAAAGTGCCTACAGCCCAATTTTTTTATGTTAGGCCTTCGAAGCCTGTCTGCGGTCCTTCCTTCCAATAGTTCTCCACTGACCAGACCAATGCTGGCCGTGTACCCCTGGAACCCAGCTGAAAGTGCATGGAGCCTCCTTTTTTTCTTTGTTTTATATTTAGAAAGCCCAGATGTACTACACTGTACCACGGTTCAAGCTACCCAGTCGACATTTCTTTTGCGAGAAAAGCCATCCCAGCCCTCCACCGGCATGAAAAAGTCTGCATTGTCATAGCACTCAGGCAATCAAACAGTTGAAAGGTGCACCTGACAAGAGACGCATGGACCAGTAGGCATGTCCACAAAAAATTACGTGTCCATTACGGTGCACTGGGTTAATGTGTTGGATGCATGGTCCACAGGGGACAGCCTACAAAGTCTGTCTGCAGTCCCTAATTCAAATTTTCCTCCGCTGACCACACCACTGCTGCCCGTGTACCCCTGGAACCATTTTTAAAGTGCCTACAGCCTAATTTTGTTATGTTAGGCCTACTACGCCTATCTGCGGTCCCTCCTTCCAATACTCGTCCACTGACCACACCACTGCTGCCCGTGGACCCCTGGAACCAATTTTTAATTGCATAAAGCATCATTTTTTTAATAGTAGGCGTACAAAGTCTGTCTGCGGTCCACTATTGAAATTGTCCTCCACTGCCCAAAGCAATGCTGCCTGTGTACCCCTGTAACTTTTTTAAGCTGCAGTGAGCCACATTTTTGGTTTAAGGCCTACTACCTGTGTCTGTCTGCGCCACTCAATTCAGCTGTGTTCCTTTGAAAAAAGCAGAGCGTCAATAGTCTTGTTTTCAGCCTCTAGGAATTTTAAAAGTGCTTTGGGGGTACAACATTGGTAGGGCCTACTAACGGTGTCTGCCGCCCCAAGGTGTGCCCCAGGTTTCGTCCACATTGCTTCGGTCTTCCGACTCTCGTTTAGTAGTTGTAGAAAACTACACTGCATTAGGCCTACAAATTGGGTATGGGGTGTAGAGAGATGGTGTGTTGTACTCCAAGGTGTTCCCCAGGTTTCCTCTCCATTGCTTCGATCTTCATGCTCTCGTTTAGTAGTTGTTGGGAACTACACTGCATTAGGCCTACAAAATGGGTATGGGGTGTAGAGAGATGGTGTGTTACACTAAAAGGTGTTCCCCAGGTTTCGTCCACATTGCTTCGGTCTTCCGACTCTCGTTTAGTAGTTGTAGAAAACTACACTGCATTAGGCCTACAAATTGGGTATGGGGTGTAGAGAGATGGTGTGTTGCACTCCAAGGTGTTCCCCAGGTTTCCTCTCCATTGCTTCGATCTTCATGCTCTCGTTTAGTAGTTGTTGGGAACTACACTGCATTAGGCCTACAAATTGGGTATGGGGTGTAGAGAGATGGTGTGTTCCACTCCAAGGTGTTCCCCAGGTTTCCTCTCCATTGCTTCGATCTTCATGCTCTCGTTTAGTAGTTGTTGGAAACTACACTGCATTAGACCTACAAATTGGGTATGGGGTGTAGAGACGGTGTGTTCCACTTCAAGGTGTTCTCCAGGTTGCCTTTCCTGAGCTTCTATCTTCAGGCTCTCGTTTAGTAGTTGTTGGAAACTACACTGCATTAGGCCTACAAAATGGGTATGGGGTGTAGAGACGGTGTGTTCCACTCCAAGGTGTTCTCCAGGTTGCCTTTCCTGAGCTTCTATCTTCAGGCTCTCGTTTAGTAGTTGTTGGAAACTACACTGCATTAGGCCTACAAAATGGGTATGGGGTGTAGAGACGGTGTGTTCCACTCCAAGGTGTTCTCCAGGTTGCCTTTCCTGAGCTTCTATCTTCAGGCTCTCGTTTAGTAGTTGTTGGAAACTACACTGCATTAGGCCTACAAAATGGGTATGGGGTGTAGAGACGGTGTGTTCCACTCCAAGGTGTTCTCCAGGTTGCCTTTCCTGAGCTTCTATCTTCAGGCTCTCGTTTAGTAGTTGTTGGAAACTACACTGCATTAGGCCTACAAAATGGGTATGGGGTGTAGAGACGGTGTGTTCCACTCCAAGGTGTTCTCCAGGTTGCCTTTCCTGAGCTTCTATCTTCAGGCTCTCGTTTAGTAGTTGTTGGAAACTACACTGCATTAGGCCTACAAAATGGGTATGGGGTGTAGAGAGATGGTGTGTTCCACTCCAAGGTGTTTCCCAGGTTTCCTCTCCATTGCTTCGATCTTCATGCTCTCGTTTAGTAGTTGTTGGAAACTACGCTGCATTAGGCCTACAAATTGGGTATGGGGTGTAGAGAGATGGTGTGTTACACTCCAAGGTGTTCTCCAGGTTGCCTTTCCTGAGCTTCTATCTTCAGGCTCTCGTTTAGTAGTTGTTGGAAACTACACTGCATTAGGCCTACAAAATGGGTATGGGGTGTAGAGACGGTGTGTTCCACTCCAAGGTGTTCTCCAGGTTGCCTTTCCTGAGCTTCTATCTTCAGGCTCTCGTTTAGTAGTTATTGGAAACTACACTGCATTAGGTCTACAAAATGGGTAAGGGGTGTAGAGAGATGGTGTGTTCCACTCCAAGGTGTTCCCCAGGTTTCCTCTCCATTGCTTTGATCTTCATGCTCTCGTTTAGTAGTTGTTGGAAACTACGCTGCATTAGGCCTACAAATTGGGTATGGGGTGTAGAGAGATGGTGTGTTACACTCCAAGGAGTTCCCCAGGTTTCCTCTCCATTGCTTAGATCTTCTGGCTCTCGTTTAGTAGTTGTTGGAAACTACACTGCATTAGGCCTACAAATTGGGTATGGGGTGTAGAGAGATGGTGTGTTCCACTCCAAGGTGTTCCCCAGGTTTCCTCTCCATTGCTTCGATCTTTATGCTCTCGTTTAGTAGTTGTTGGAAACTACACTGCATTAGGCCTACAAAATGGGTATGGGGTGTAGAGAGATGGTGTGTTCCACTCCAAGGTGTTCCCCAGGTTTCCTCTCCATTGCTTCGATCTTCATGCTCTCATTTAGTAGTTGTTGGAAACTACACTGCATTAGGCCTACAAATTGGGTATGGGGTGTAGAGAGATGGTGTGTTCCACTCCAAGGTGTTCCCCAGGTTTCCTCTCTATTGCTTCGATCTTCATGCTCTTGTTTTGTAGTTGTTGGAAACTACACTGCATTAGGCCTACAAATTGGGTATGGGGTGTAGAGAGATGGTGTGTTCCACTCCAAGGTGTTCCCCAGGTTTCCTCTCCATTGCTTAGATCTTCTGGCTCTCGTTTAGTAGTTGTTGGAAACTACACTGCATTAGGCCTACAAATTGGGTATGGGGTGTAGAGAGATGGTGTGTTCCACTCCAAGGTGTTCCCCAGGTTTCCTCTCCATTGCTTCGATCTTTATGCTCTCGTTTAGTAGTTGTTGGAAACTACACTGCATTAGGCCTACAAAATGGGTATGGGGTGTAGAGAGATGGTGTGTTCCATTCCAAGGTGTTCCCCAGGTTTCCTCTCCATTGCTTCGATCTTCATGCTCTCATTTAGTAGTTGTTGGAAACTACACTGCATTAGGCCTACAAATTGGGTATGGGGTGTAGAGAGATGGTGTGTTCCACTCCAAGGTGTTCCCCAGGTTTCCTCTCCATTGCTTCGATCTTCATGCTCTCGTTTAGTAGTTGTTGGAAACTACACTGCATTAGGCCTACAAAATGGGTATGGGGTGTAGAGAGATGGTGTGTTCCACTCCAAGGTGTTCCCCAGGTTTCCTCTCCATTGCTTCGATCTTCATGCTCTCATTTAGTAGTTGTTGGAAACTACACTGCATTAGGCCTACAAATTCGGTATGGGGTGTAGAGAGATGGTGTGTTCCACTCCAAGGTGTTCCCCAGGTTTCCTCTCCATTGCTTCGATCTTCATGCTCTCGTTTTGTAGTTGTTGGAAACTACACTGCATTAGGCCTACAAAATGGGTATGGGGTGTAGAGAGATGGTGTGTTCCACTCCAAGGTGTTCCCCAGGTTTCCTCTCCATTGCTTCGATCTTCATGCTCTCGTTTAGTAGTTGTTGGAAACTACGTTGCATTAGGCCTACAAATTGGGTATGGGGTGTAGAGAGATTGTGTGTTCCACTCCAAGGTGTTCCCCAGGTTTCCTCTCCATTGCTTCGATCTTCATGCTCTCGTTTAGTAGTTGTTGGAAACTACGCTGCATTAGGCCTACAAATTGGGTATGGGGTGTAGAGAGATGGTGTGTTCCACTCCAAGGTGTTCCCCAGGTTTCCTCTCCATTGCTTCGATCTTCATGCTCTCGTTTAGTAGTTGTTGGAAACTACGCTGCATTAGGCCTACAAATTGGGTATGGGGTGTAGAGAGATGGTGTGTTACACTCCAAGGTGTTCCCCAGGTTTCCTCTCCATTGCTTCGATCTTCTGGCTCTCGTTTAGTAGTTGTTGGAAACTACACTGCATTAGGCCTACAAATTGGGTATGGGGTGTAGAGAGATGGTGTGTTCCACTCCAAGGTGTTCCCCAGGTTTCCTCTCCATTGCTTCGATCTTCATGCTCTCGTTTAGTAGTTGTTGGAAACTACACTGCATTAGGCCTACAAATTGGGTATGGGGTGTAGAGAGATGGTGTGTTCCACTCCAAGGTGTTCCCCAGGTTTCCTCTCTATTGCTTCGATCTTCATGCTCTCGTTTAGTAGTTGTTGGGAACTACACTGCATTAGGCCTACAAAATGGGTATGGGGTGTAGAGAGATGGTGTGTTCCACTCCAAGGTGTTCTCCAGGTTGCCTTTCCTGAGCTTCTATCTTCAGGCTCTCGTTTAGTAGTTGTTGGAAACTACACTGCATTAGGCCTACAAAATGGGTATGGGGTGTAGAGAGATGGTGTGTTCCACTCCAAGGTGTTCCACAGGTTTCCTCTCCATTGCTTCGATCTTCATGCTCTTGTTTAGTAGTTGTTGGAATCTACGCTGCATTAGGCCTACAAATTGGGTATGGGGTGTAGAGAGATGGTGTGTTACACTCCAAGGTGTTCCCCAGGTTTCCTCTCCATTGCTTCGATCTTCTGGCTCTCGTTTAGTAGTTGTTGGAAACTACACTGCATTAGGCCTACAAATTGGGTATGGGGTGTAGAGAGATGGTGTGTTCCACTCCAAGGTGTTCCCCAGGTTTCCTCTCCATTGCTTCGATCTTCATGCTCTCGTTTAGTAGTTGTTGGAAACTACGCTGCATTAGGCCTACAAATTGGGTATGGGGTGTAAAGAGATGGTGTGTTCCACTCCAAGGTGTTCCCCAGGTTTCCTCTCCATTGCTTCGATCTTCATGCTCTCGTTTAGAAGTTGTTGGAAACTACACTGCATTAGGCCTACAAATTGGGTATGGGGTGTAGAGAGATGGTGTGTTCCACTCCAAGGTGTTCCCCAGGTTTCCTCTCCATTGCTTCGATCTTCATGCTCTCGTTTAGTAGTTGTTGGAAACTACACTGCATTAGGCCTACAAATTGGGTATGGGGTGTAGAGAGATGGTGTGTTCCACTCCAAGGTGTTCCCCAGGTTTCCTCTCCATTGCTTCGATCTTCATGCTCTCGTTTAGTAGTTGTTGGAAACTACGCTGCATTAGGCCTACAAATTGGGTATGGGGTGTAGAGAGATGGTGTGTTACACTCCAAGGTGTTCCCCAGGTTTCCTCTCCATTGCTTCGATCTTCATGCTCTCGTTTAGTAGTTGTTGGAAACTACACTGCATTAGGCCTACAAATTGGGTATGGGGTGTAGAGAGATGGTGTGTTCCACTCCAAGGTGTTCCCCAGGTTTCCTCTCCATTGCTTCGATCTTCATGCTCTCGTTTAGTAGTTGTTGGAAACTACACTGCATTAGGCCTACAAATTGGGTATGGGGTGTAGAGAGATGGTGTGTTCCACTCCAAGGTGTTCCCCAGGTTTCCTCTCCATTGCTTCGATCTTTATGCTCTCGTTTAGTAGTTGTTTGGAACTACACTGCATTAGGCCTACAAAATGGGTATGGGGTGTAGAGAGATGGTGTGTTCCACTCCAAGGTGTTCTCCAGGTTGCCTTTCCTGAGCTTCTATCTTCAGGCTCTCGTTTAGTAGTTGTTGGAAACTACACTGCATTAGGCCTACAAAATGGGTATGGGGTGTAGAGAGATGGTGTGTTCCACTCCAAGGTGTTCCCCAGGTTTCCTCTCCATTGCTTCGATCTTCATGCTCTCGTTTAGTAGTTGTTGGAAACTACGCTGCATTAGGCCTACAAATTGGGTATGGGGTGTAGAGAGATGGTGTGTTACACTCCAAGGTGTTCCCCAGGTTTCCTCTCCATTGCTTCGATCTTCATGCTCTCGTTTAGTAGTTGTTGGAAACTACACTGCATTAGGCCTACAAATTGGGTATGGGGTGTAGAGAGATGGTGTGTTCCACTCCAAGGTGTTCCCCAGGTTTCCTCTCCATTGCTTCGATCTTCATGCTCTCGTTTAGTAGTTGTTGGAAACTACACTGCATTAGGCCTACAAATTGGGTATGGGGTGTAGAGAGATGGTGTGTTCCACTCCAAGGTGTTCCCCAGGTTTCCTCTCCATTGCTTCGATCTTCATGCTCTCGTTTAGTAGTTGTTGGAAACTACACTGCATTAGGCCTACAAATTGGGTATGGGGTGTAGAGAGATGGTGTGTTCCACTCCAAGGTGTTCCCCAGGTTTCCTCTCCATTGCTTCGATCTTCATGCTCTCGTTTAGTAGTTGTTGGAAACTACACTGCATTAGGCCTACAAATTGGGTATGGGGTGTAGAGAGATGGTGTGTTCCACTCCAAGGTGTTCCCCAGGTTTCCTCTCCATTGCTTCGATCTTCATGCTCTCGTTTAGTAGTTGTTGGAAACTACACTGCATTAGGCCTACAAATTGGGTATGGGGTGTAGAGAGATGGTGTGTTCCACTCCAAGGTGTTCCCCAGGTTTCCTCTCCATTGCTTCGATCTTCATGCTCTCGTTTAGTAGTTGTTGGAAACTACGCTGCATTAGGCCTACAAATTGGGTATGGGGTGTAGAGAGATGGTGTGTTACACTCCAAGGTGTTCCCCAGGTTTCCTCTCCATTGCTTCGATCTTCTGGCTCTCGTTTAGTAGTTGTTGGAAACTACACTGCATTAGGCCTACAAATTTTGTATGGGGTGTAGAGACGGTGTGTTCCACTCCAAGGTGTTCTCCAGGTTGCCTTTCCTGAGCTTCTATCTTCAGGCTCTTGTTAAATAGTGGTTAAATGGAACAACTGCATTTGGCGTACTAGTTGGTTTGGGGCCTACTAACAGTGTCTGCCGCTCCTTGCTGTTCTCCTGGTTTCCTGTCCTGAAATTCAATTTTCAGGCTCTCGTTAAGTAGTTGTTAATGTTAGACTGCATTTGGCCTACTAGTTGGGTTGGGGCCTACTATCGGTGTCTGCCACTCCTTGCTGTTCTCCTCCACTGAACAAAGCTGTGCCGCCTGTTTACTACGGTTGCCAATTTTGAACTGCATTTCAACTACTTACTGATTTGGGCCTACTCTCTGTGTCAGCCTCTCATTCCAGTTGTCCTCCACTGCAATGCCCCCTGGTTAGTCCTGTGTTACCAATTTTGAACTGCATTTAGCCCACTTTATTCTTTGGGCCTATATCTGTGTTTCCTCCTCATCCTGCCCATTGCCCAGCCAGTGATAGATGAGTCTGCTGGTACATTGACCCATAACGCAACATTCCCCGTGCACGCTACACAGCAAGATTGTGACCCTGCTGAAAGTCAGGTTCCTCTTCCAGCATACCATACCACCTTACACGGGGACAAAGGGGAAGGTGCAGATGAAAGTGCAGGTTCCTTCATCAGGTGAGGGGAGGAATACTAGTTGGCGACGTCACTGGCACAGGGCCTCTCATAGTACGCAAAAGTGTTGCTGCCGGTGGGAGGCGCCCCCGCCGTGCAAACACACCGCCGTACTTTGAGGGGCCCTGTGCCAGTGCCAATGCCAACGAGTGGGCCCCCCTGCTTGCTCAGGATCTCAGCACTTGCAAAGTTGAAATACTTACCTCTCCCTGGTCCACTGCCGTGACGTGTTCCAGATTTCCTGGGCCCACTAATTACTTGAACCAGCCCTACCCCCTACAACTTTAGCCAAATGACCCCCAATTTCAAATGCCTTCCAATTATTATAAGGTAAATTACGATTGACAAGCTTCTGTAACAAGAATGGATGTTTTTGCCATTAAAATGGGCAGTGTAGGTGTTTTCCTGGCCTCCACTCACTGCCGACTATGCTCCCCCATTGACTTGCATTGGGTTTCGTGTTTCGGGCGATACCCGACTTTTCGCGATAATCGGCCGATTCCACTCGACTCGACTTCTAAGATAGTCGGGTTTCGCGAAACACGGCTCGACTCTAAAAAGGTCAAGGTCGCTCAACCCTACCCTCCACACCTTTAGTCAGGTGTGGAGATTTTGTAAACTCTGGGTGGATTGTTTTGTAGTTTTTATACTGACTGCACAGTATCCTTTCCTGTCCTATCTATCATGCTAGACTGGCCTCCTATGCTAAAATCTGATTTCATTTCTGCGTATGTTATTTTCCCCTCCTCTCACCATCAATATTTGTGGGGGGCTGTTGTGAATTCTGTGGCTGAATTCACTCCTGTGGTCACAAGTGGTACTGCAGCTTCTGAGCTTCCTCCCTCAGGTGTTCTGGTGAGCTCGTTGACTGCTTCATTACTTAACTCCGCCTGATGCTGCTATCCTTGCTCCTTGTCAATGTTTCAGTGTTGGATCTGAGCTTCTCCTGATTGTTCCTGTGACCTGCTGCTCTGTATAGCTAAGTGCTTTTTGCTTTTTTGTTGCTTTTTTTCTGTCCAGCTTGTCTTTTGTTTTGCTGGAAGCTCTGAGACGCAAAGGGTGTACCGCCGTGCCGTTAGTTCGGCACGGTGGGTTTTTTTTTGCCCCTTTTGCGTGGTTTTGCTTTAGGGTTTTTTGTAGACTGCAAAGTTCGCTTTACTGTCCTCGCTCTGTCCTAGAATATCGGGCCCCACTTTGCTGAATCTATTTCATCCCTACGTTTTGTCTTTTCATCTTACTCACAGTCATTATATGTGGGGGGCTGCCTTTTCCTTTGGGGAATTTCTCTGGGGCAAGTCAGGCCTATTTTTCTATCTTCAGGCTAGCTAGTTTCTTAGGCTGTGCCGAGTTGCCTAGGTAGTTGTTAGGCGCAATCCACAGCCGCTTTTAGTTGTGTTTAGGATAGGATCAGGTGTGCATTCTACAGAGTTTCCTCGTCTCAGAGCTCGTTCTTGTATTTTTGGGTATTTGTCAGATCACTGTGTGCGCTCTGATCGCTAAGCACACTGTGTTTCTGGATTGCCTTCATAACACCTGTCATTAGCAAACATAACAGTACAAGGAGCCCAAACTAATGATTCTCAATAGAGGGAAAGAAAAAGTTCTGACATCATTTTTTTTTTTTTTTCTCTGCTCTGTGTTCACTTTTTTTTTTTCCCCTAGACATTTGGGTGATTCTGGACACAGGTGTGGACATGGATATTCAGGGTCTGTGCTCTTCAATGGATAATCTCGATATAAATGTACAAAAGATTCAAGATACTATTGATCAGAAATCTATGTTAGAACCAAGAATTCCTATTCCTGATTTGTTTTTTGGAGATAGAACTAAGTTTCTAAGTTTCAAAAATAATTGTAAGCTATTTCTGGCCTTGAAACCTCATTCTTCTGGTAATCCTATTCAACAGGTTTTGATTATTATTTCTTTTTTGCGCGGCGACCCTCAAGACTGGGCATTTTCTCTTGCGCCAGGAGACCCTGCATTGAGTAGTGTCGATGCGTTTTTCCTGGCGCTCGGATTGCTGTACGATGAGCCTAATTCAGTGGATCAGGCTGAGAAAAATTTGCTGGCTTTGTGCCAGGGTCAGGATGATATAGAAGTATATTGTCAGAAATTTAGGAAATGGTCAGTACTCACTCAGTGGAATGAATCTGCGCTGGCAGCTTTGTTCAGAAAGGGTCTCTCTGAGGCTCTTAAGGATGTCATGGTGGGATTTCCTATGCCTGCTGGTTTGAATGAGTCTTTGTCTTTGGCCATTCAGATCGGTCGACGCTTGCGCGAGCGTAAATCTGTGCACCATTTGGCGGTACTGCCTGAGGTTAAACCTGAGCCTATGCAGTGCGATAGGACTATGACTAGAGTTGAACGGCAGGAATACAGACGTCTGAATGGTCTGTGTTTCTACTGTGGTGATTCCACTCATGCTATTTCTGATTGTCCTAAGCGCACTAAGCGGTCCGCTAGGTCTGCCGTCATTGGTACTGTACAGTCCAAATTCCTTCTGTCCATTACCTTGATATGCTCTTTGTCGTCGTTTTCTGTCATGGCGTTTGTGGATTCGGGCGCTGCCCTGAATCTGATGGATTTGGATTATGCTAAACGTTGTGGGTTTTTCTTGGAGCCTTTGCGGTGTCCTATTCCATTGAGAGGAATTGATGCTACACCTTTGGCCAAGAATAAACCTCAATACTGGGCCCAGCTGACCATGTGCATGGCTCCTGCACATCAGGAAGTTATTCGCTTTCTGGTGTTGCATAATCTGCATGATGTGGTCGTGTTGGGGTTGCCATGGCTACAAACCCATAATCCAGTATTGGATTGGAATTCCATGTCGGTATCCAGCTGGGGTTGTCAGGGGGTACATGGTGATGTTCCATTTTTGTCGATTTCGTCATCCACCCCTTCTGAGGTCCCAGAGTTCTTGTCTGATTATCAGGATGTATTTGAAGAGCCCAAGTCCGATGCTCTACCTCCGCATAGGGATTGTGATTGTGCTATCAATTTGATTCCTGGTAGTAAATTCCCTAAAGGTCGATTATTTAATTTATCCGTGCCCGAACACGCCGCTATGCGCAGTTATGTGAAGGAATCCCTGGAGAAGGGACATATTCGCCCATCGTCATCACCACTGGGAGCAGGGTTCTTCTTTGTAGCCAAGAAGGATGGTTCGCTGAGACCGTGTATTGGTTACCGCCTTCTTAATAAGATCACTGTTAAATTTCAGTATCCCTTGCCATTGTTATCTGACTTGTTTGCTCGGATTAAGGGGGCTAGTTGGTTCAATAAGATAGATCTTCGTGGTGCGTATAATCTGGTGAGAATCAGGCAAGGAGATGAATGGAAAACTGCATTCAATACGCCCGAGGGTCATTTTGAGTATCTAGTGATGCCGTTCGGACTTGCCAATGCTCCATCTGTGTTTCAGTCTTTTATGCATGACATCTTCCGTGAGTATCTGGATAAATTCCTGATTGTTTACTTGGATGACATTTTGATCTTCTCAGATGATTGGGAGTCTCATGTGAAGCTGGTCAGAATGGTTTTTCAGGTCCTGCGTGCTAACTCTTTGTTTGTGAAGGGATCAAAGTGTCTCTTCGGTGTGCAGAAAGTTTCATTTTTGGGGTTCATCTTTACCCCTTCTACTATCGAGATGGATCCAGTTAAGGTCCAAGCCATCCAGGATTGGATTCAGCCGACATCTCTGAAAAGTCTGCAAAAGTTCCTGGGCTTTGCTAATTTTTATCGTCGCTTCATCTGTAATTTTTCTAGCATTGCCAAACCATTGACCGATTTGACCAAGAAGGGTGCTGATTTGGTTAATTGGTCTTCTGCTGCTGTGGAAGCTTTTCAGGAGTTGAAGCGTCGTTTTTGTTCTGCCCCTGTGTTGTGTCAGCCAGATGTTTCTCTTCCGTTCCAGGTCGAGGTTGATGCTTCTGAGATTGGAGCAGGGGCGGTTTTGTCACAGAGAGGTTCTGATTGCTCAGTGATGAAACCATGTGCTTTCTTTTCCAGGAAGTTTTTGCCCGCTGAGCGTAATTATGATGTGGGCAATCGAGAGTTGCTGGCCATGAAGTGGGCATTCGAGGAGTGGCGTCATTGGCTTGAAGGAGCTAAGCATCGCGTGGTGGTATTGACTGATCATAAGAACTTGACTTATCTCGAGTCTGCCAAGCGCTTGAATCCTAGACAGGCCCGTTGGTCGTTATTTTTTGCCCGCTTCGACTTTGTGATTTCGTACCTTCCGGGCTCTAAAAATGTGAAGGCGGATGCTCTATCTAGGAGTTTTGTGCCCGACTCTCCGGGTTTATCTGAGCCAGCGGGTATCCTCAAGGAAGGAGTCATTGTGTCTGCCATCTCCCCTGATTTGCGGCGGGTGCTGCAAAAATTTCAGGCGAATAAACCTGATCGTTGTCCAGCAGAGAAACTGTTCGTCCCTGATAGGTGGACTAATAAACTTATCTCTGAACTTCATTGTTCGGTGTTGGCTGGTCATCCTGGAATCTTTGGTACCAGAGAGTTAGTGGCTAGATCCTTCTGGTGGCCATCTCTGTCACGGGATGTACGTACTTTTGTGCAGTCCTGTGGGATTTGTGCTAGGGCTAAGCCCTGCTGTTCTCGTGCCAGTGGGTTGCTTTTGCCCTTGCCGGTCCCAAAGAGGCCTTGGACACATATTTCGATGGATTTCATTTCTGACCTTCCCGTTTCTCAAAAGATGTCAGTCATTTGGGTGGTCTGTGATCGCTTTTCTAAAATGGTCCATCTGGTGCCCTTGGCTAAATTGCCTTCCTCCTCTGATTTGGTACCTTTGTTCTTTCAGCATGTGGTTCGGTTGCATGGCATTCCTGAGAATATTGTTTCTGACAGAGGTTCCCAGTTTGTTTCAAGGTTCTGGCGAGCCTTTTGTGGTAGGATGGGCATTGACCTATCCTTTTCCTCGGCTTTCCATCCTCAGACTAATGGCCAGACCGAACGAACCAATCAGACCTTGGAAACATATCTGAGATGTTTTGTTTCTGCAGACCAGGATGATTGGGTGTCCTTTTTGCCGTTGGCTGAGTTCGCCCTTAATAATCGGGCCAGCTCGGCTACCTTGGTTTCTCCATTTTTTTGCAATTCTGGGTTCCATTCTCGTTTCTCTTTAGGACAGGTTGAGTCTTCAGACTGTCCTGGTGTGGATTCTGTGGTGGATAGGTTGCAGCAGATCTGGACTCAGGTAGTGGACAATTTGATCTTGTCCCAGGAGAAAGCACAACTTTTCGCTAATCGCAGACGCCGTGTGGGTCCCCGACTTCGTGTTGGGGATCTGGTTTGGTTATCTTCTCGTCATATTCCTATGAAGGTTTCCTCTCCTAAATTTAAACCTCGTTTTATTGGTCCGTATAGGATTTCTGAGGTTCTCAATCCTGTGTCTTTTCGTTTGACCCTCCCAGACTCCTTTTCCATACATAATGTATTCCATAGGTCGTTGTTGCAGAGATACGTGGCACCTATGGTTCCATCTGTTGAGCCTCCTGCCCCGGTTTTGGTGGAGGGGGAATTGGAGTATATTGTGGAGAAGATTTTGGATTCTTGTGTTTCTAGACGGAAACTCCAGTATCTGGTTAAATGGAAGGGTTATGCTCAGGAAGATAATTCCTGGGTTTTTGCCTCTGATGTTCATGCTTCCGATCTTGTTCGTGCCTTTCATGCGGCTCATCCTGGTCGGCCTGGGGGCTCTGGTGAGGGTTCGGTGACCCCTCCTCAAGGGGAGGGTACTGTTGTGAATTCTGTGGCTGAATTCACTCCTGTGGTCACAAGTGGTACTGCAGCTTCTGAGCTTCCTCCCTCAGGTGTTCTGGTGAGCTCGTTGACTGCTTCATTACTTAACTCCGCCTGATGCTGCTATCCTTGCTCCTTGTCAATGTTTCAGTGTTGGATCTGAGCTTCTCCTGATTGTTCCTGTGACCTGCTGCTCTGTATAGCTAAGTGCTTTTTGCTTTTTTGTTGCTTTTTTTCTGTCCAGCTTGTCTTTTGTTTTGCTGGAAGCTCTGAGACGCAAAGGGTGTACCGCCGTGCCGTTAGTTCGGCACGGTGGGGTTTTTTTTGCCCCCTTTGCGTGGTTTTGCTTTAGGGTTTTTTGTAGACTGCAAAGTTCGCTTTACTGTCCTCGCTCTGTCCTAGAATATCGGGCCCCACTTTGCTGAATCTATTTCATCCCTACGTTTTGTCTTTTCATCTTACTCACAGTCATTATATGTGGGGGGCTGCCTTTTCCTTTGGGGAATTTCTCTGGGGCAAGTCAGGTCTATTTTTCTATCTTCAGGCTAGCTAGTTTCTTAGGCTGTGCCGAGTTGCCTAGGTAGTTGTTAGGCGCAATCCACAGCCGCTTTTAGTTGTGTTTAGGATAGGATCAGGTGTGCAGTCTACAGAGTTTCCTCGTCTCAGAGCTCGTTCTTGTATTTTTGGGTATTTGTCAGATCACTGTGTGCGCTCTGATCGCTAAGCACACTGTGTTTCTGGATTGCCTTCATAACACCTGTCATTAGCAAACATAACAGGGGGCTATCTTTCCTTTGGGGATTTTCTCTGAGGCAAGATAGGTTTCCTGTTTCCATCTTTAGGGGACGTTAGATCTTAGGCTGTGCCGAGGGGTCTAGGGAGCGTCAGGTACCCCCCACGGCTATTTTTAGTTGCGCTGCTAGGTTCAGGGTTTGCGGTCAGTACAGATACCACCTACTTCAGAGCTTGTCTCATGTTGTTCCTAAACCACCAGATCATAACAGGCGTTATCCTCAGAGCAAATTCCTGAGCCTATGCAGTGTGATAGGATTCTGTTTAGAACAGAACGACAAGGTTTCAGACGTCTCAATAGGTTGTGTTATTATTGTGGCGACGCTTCCCATGTCATTTCTGTCTGCCCTAAGTGGACCAAGAGGATCGCCAGTTCATTTACCATCAGTACTGTACAACCTAAATTTCTGTTATCTGTGTCCTTGATCTGTTCATTGTCATCATTTTCTGTCATGGCGTTTGTGGATTCAGGCGCCGCCTTGAACTTAATGGACTTTGAGTTTGCCAGGCGTTGTGGTTTTCCCTTGCAGTCTTTGCAGAACCCTATTCCTTTAAGGGGCATTGATGCTACACCCTTAGCTAAAATAAGCCCCAGTTTTGGACACAAGTGACCATGCGCATGGCGTCAGCCCATCAGGAAGATTGTCGATTTCTGGTGTTGCATAATTTGCATGATGCTATCGTGCTGGGTTTTCCATGGTTGCAGGTACATAATCCTGTTTTGGATTGGAAGTCCATGTCTGTGACTAGTTGGGGTTGTCAGGGGGTTCATAATGATGTTCCTCCGATGTCTATCTCCCCTTCTCCCTCTTCTGAAATTCCAGAGTTTTTGTCTGATTTTCAGGATGTATTCGATGAGCCCAAGTCCAGTTTCCTTCCACCACACAGTGACTGCGGTTGTGCTATTGACTTGATTCCAGGCTGTAAGTTTCCTAAGGGCCGACTTTTCAACCTGTCTGTGCCTGAACATGCCGCCATGTGGAGCTATATTAAGGAGTCTTTGGAGAAAGGGCATATTCAGCCATCTTCTTCACCATTGGGAGCGGGGTTCTTTTTTGTTGCTAAAAAAGATGGTTCCTCAAGACCCTGTATTGATTATCGCTTCTTGAATAAAATCACGGTCAAGTTTCAATACCCTTTACCTTTGCTTTCCGATTTGTTTGCTAGGATTAAGGGAGCTAGTTGGTTTACTAAGATTGACCTTCGGGGGGCTTATAATCTTGTTCGTATTAAACAGGGTGATGAATGGAAAACTGCGTTTAACACGCCCGAAGGCCATTTTGAATACCTTGTAATACCATTCGGACTCTCTAATGCTCCATCTGTTTTTCAGTCCTTCATGCATGATATCTTCTGGGATTATCTTGATAAATTCTTGATTGTATATTTGGACGATATTTAGATTTTTTCCGATGATTGGGAGTCTCATGTGCAGCATGTCAGGATGGTATTTCAGATCCTTCGTGACAATGCCTTGTTTGTGAAAGGGTCTAAGTGTCTTTTTGGGATGCAGAAGGTTTCCTTTTTGGGCTTTATTTTTTCTCCCTCGTCTATAGAGATGGATCCGGTTAAGGTTCAAGCCATTCATGATTGGATTCAGCCCACATCCGTGAAGAGTCTTCAGAAATGTTGGGGTTTTGCTAATTTTTATCGCCGTTTCATTGCTAATTCTTCCAGCGTGGTTAAACCCTTGACTGATTTGATGAAGAAGGGCGCTGATGTGGCGAATTGGTCCCCTGTGGCTGTCTCTGCCTTTCAGGAACTTAAACATCGTTTTACTTCTGCTCCTGTGTTGCGTCAACCGGATGTTTCTCTTCCGTTTCAGGTTGAGGTTGACGCTTCTGAGATTGGGGCAGGGGCCGTTTTGTCTCAGAGGGATCCTGTTGGTTCCTTAATGAAACTGTGTGCCTTCTTTTCCCGTAAGTTTTCGCCTGCTGAATGCAATTATGATGTTGGCAATCGGGAGTTGTTGGCTATGAAGTGGGCGTTTGAGGAGTGGCAACATTGGCTTGAGGGAGCTAAGCACCGTATTGTGGTCTTGATCGATCATAAGAATCTGATTTACCTCGAGTCTGCCAAACGGTTGAATCCTAGACAGGCTCGATGGTCCTTGTTTTTTTCTCGTTTTGATTTCGTGGTCTCATACCTTCCGGGTTCTAAGAATATTAAGGCTGATGCCCTCTCTAGGAGTTTTTTGCCTGAATCTCCTGAGGTCTTGGAACCGGTCGGTATTCTGAAAGAAGGGGTGGTCCTTTCTGCCATTTCTCCTGATTTACGACGGGTTCTTCAGGAATTTCAGGCTGACAAACCTGACCGTTTTCCTGTGGGGAAACTGTTTGTTCCTGACAGATGGACTAGTAGAGTGATTTCTGAGGTTCACTGTTCCGTGTTGGCTGGTCATCCTGGCATTTTTGGTACCAGAGACTTGGTTGGTAGGTCCTTTTGGTGGCCTTCTTTGTCGCGTGATGTGTGTTCTTTTGTGCAGTCCTGTGGGACTTCTGCGCGGGCCAAGCCTTGTTGCTCCCGTGCTAGTGGGTTGCTTTTGCCATTGCCGGTCCCTGAGAGGATCTGGACGCATATTTCGATGGATTTTATTTCCGATCTACCTGTTTCCCAGAGGATGTCGGTTATCTGGGTTGTTTGTGACCGATTCTCTAAGATGGTTCATTTGGTGCCTTTGCCTAAATTGCCTTCTTCTTCTGATTTGGTTCCGTTGTTTTTTCAGCATGTGGTCCGTTTGCATGGTATTCCGGAGAATATTGTGTCCGACAGAGGTTCCCAGTTTGTTTCCAGGTTTTGGCGGGCCTTTTGTGGCAAGCTGGCCATTGATTTGTCTTTTTCTTCTGCATTTCATCCTCAGACAAACGGCCAGACCGAACGAACTAATCAGACTTTGGAGACTTATTTGAGATGCTTTGTGCCTGCTGATCAGGATGATTGGGTGGCTTTTTTGCCATTGGCCGAGTTTGCCCTAAATAATCGGGCTAGTTCGGCTACTTTGGTTTCGCCTTTCTTTTGTAATTTTGGTTTTCATCCTCGGTTTTCTTCTGGGCAGATTGAGCCTTCTGACTGTCCTGGTGTGGATTCTGTGGTTGACAGGTTGCAACAGATTTGGGCTCATGTGGTGGACAATTTGGTGTTGTCTCAGGAGGAGGCTCAGCGTTTTGCTAACCGTCGTCGGTGTGTTGGTTCCCGGGTTGGGGATCTGGTTTGGTTGTCTTCCCGTCATGTTCCTATGAAGGTTTCTTATCCTAAGTTTAAGCCTCGGTTTATTGGTCCTTATAGGATTTCTGAGATTATTAATTCCGGCCTCTTTTGCTATCCATAATGTCTTCCATAGATCTTTATTGCGGAAATATGTGGAGCCCGTTGTTCCCTCTATTGATCCTCCGGCCCCTGTTTTGGTTGATGGGGAGTTGGAATATGTTGTTGAGAAGATTTTGGATTCACGTTTTTTGAGGCGGAAGCTTCAGTACCTGGTCAAATGGAAGGGTTATGGCCAGGAGGATAATTCTTGGGTTTTTGCCTCTGATGTCCATGCTGCTGATTTGGTCCGTGCCTTTCACCTGGCTCGTCCTGATCGTCCTGGGGGCCCTGGTGAGGGTTCGGTGACCGCTCAACAAGGGGGGGTACTGTTGTGAATTCTGCTCTTGGGTTCCCTCCAGTGGTTGTTGGTGGGAATGCAGTTGTCTCTGACTCGCAGTCCTGGCCAGGTGTATCGGATAATTACAATTCTGACTGGGATATTTAGGTGTGCTGGATTCATTAGCCCTTGCCAGTTGTCAATGTTTCTTTGGAAGTATTGGTTCTCTGCCTGGCCTCACCTGCTTAGCTGCCAATTTCAGCAAAGATAAGTGTTTTGTTTTTGTATCTGTGGCACACTGCTGTGTGCTTGTTTCAGTTTATTCCTGCTCTGTTTGTAGGATTCACTGGAGTTGCAGATATACGCTCCTACATCTTTAATTAGATGTAGGAAGTTTTTGTATATCCTGCTGTGGATTTTTTGAAGGGTTTTAATACTGACCGCACAGGACTCTGTCCTATCCTGTCCTATCTAGCTAGAGTGGCCTCCTGTGCTAAATCCTGTTTTTTCTGCCTGTGTATGTTTTTTCCTCTCCAACTCACCGCCAATATTTGTGGGGGGCTGTCTACCCTTTGGGGATTTTCTCTGAGGCAAGATAGTATTCTGATTTCCAGCTTTAGGGGAATTTAGTCCTCTGGCTGTGACGAGGTGTCTAGGTGTGTTAGGTACACTCCATGGCTACTTCTAGTTGCGGTGTTATGTTCAGGGTTGCGATCAGTATAGTGGCCACTAGGGTTGAGCGAAACGGGTCGGCAATTTTCAGAAGTCGCCGACTTTTGGTAAAGTCGGGTTTCATGAAACCCGACCCGACCCCTGTGTGGGGTCGGCCATGAGGTCAGCGATCTTCTGAATCTGGTATCGGAATTCCGATACCGAGTTCCGATATGTTTGCAATATCGGAAATAAGTATCGGAATCCATATTTAAGTGTAAAATAAAGAATTAAAATAAAAAATATTGCTATACTCACCCTCTGACGCGCCCTGGTACTAACCGGCAGCCTTCCTTCCTTAGAATCAGCGCGTGAAGGGCCTTAGATGACGTCGCGGCTTGTGATTGTTCGCGCGACCGCCCATGTGACCGCTCGCGCGACCTATCACAAGCCGCGACGTCACCGAAGGTCCTTCAAGCGCTGATTCTTAGGAAGCAAGGCTGTTGTGAATTCCGCTCTTGGGCTCCCTCCGGTGGTTGTAAGTGGCACTTTTGTGAGTTCTGCTCTTGGGCTCCCTCTTGTGGTTTCTAGTGGTATGGCTGCTCCTTGGAGTTAGCTGTCATCAGCTGCCTCCACTTATCGTCTCTTCTGCTCTGCTATTTAGGCCTGGCTCTTTCTTCAGCCAGTGCCACTTGTAAATGGTTCCTGGTTAGATTCACATCTCTTTGGAGTTCCCTGTTATCCTGACCAGTTCAGCAAAGATAAGTTTTTGCTTGCTCTTTTCTGTCCATAGATTGTGGACTTATCCATTCTGTGCTTTCTATGTTTGTCCAGCTTATCAGTGTGAATTAATTCTGTCTTGCTGGAAGCTCTGGGAGGCAGATTTGCCCTCCACACCTTTAGTCAGGTGTGGAGATTTTTTGTAAACTCTGCGTGGATTTTTGTAGTGTTTTATACTGACCGCACAGTATTCCATCCTGTCCTATCTATTTAGCTAGACTGGCCTCCTGTGCTCATCCTGGTTTCATTCTGTGTATGTCTTTTCCCTCTCCACTCACAGTCATTATTTGTGGGGGGCTAATCTATCCTTTGGGGATTTTCTCTGAGGCAAGATAGCTTTCCTGCATCTTTCTTTAGGGGTAGTTAGCTCTTAGGCTGTGATGAGATGCCTAGGGAGAGTTAGGAGCATTCCACGGCTACTTCTAGTGTTGTGTTGAGCTTAGGGACTGCGGTCAGTACAGTTACCACTTCCTTCAGAGCTCGTTCCATGTTGCTCCTAGACCACCGTATCATAACAGTACAAGTGGCCAAAAATGAATTAAATGCATCTAAAAAGAAGGAAAAGAAAGTTCTGAACCATTTTTTTTTCTGTGCTCTGGTTTGTCTTTTTTTTCCTCTTGATATCTGGGTGGTTCAGGATATATGCTTTGGCATGGATGTTCAGGGTTTGTTTTCCCGTGTGGATCAACTTGCTGCAAGAGTACAGAGTTTCAAGGACTATGTTGTCCAGACTCCGGCTTTAGAGCCTAGAATTCCTACTACCTGATTTGTTTTTTGGGGACAGATCCAAGTTTTTGAACTTTAAAAATAACTGCAAATTGTTTTGTGCTTTGAAACCCCGTTCTTCTGGTGATCCCATTCAGCAAGTAAAAATCATCATATCCTTGCTGTGTGGTGACCCTCAAGACTGGGCTTTTTCTCTTAAAACAGGGGATCCGGCATTATTGAATGTAGATGCATTTTTTCAAGCGCTCGGATTATTGTATGACGAACCTAATTCTGTGGATCATGCAGAAAAAACCCTGTTGGCCTTGTGTCAAGGTCAGGAAGCGGCAGAGTTATACTGCCAGAAATTTAGAAAATGGTCTGTGCTCACTAAATGGAATGAAGAGGCTCTGGCTGCTATTTTCAGAAAAGGTCTTTCTGAAACCCTTAAAGATGTTATGGTGGGCTTTCCTATGCCTGCCGGTTTGAGCGAATCTATGTCTCTAGCCATTCAGATTGATCAGCGTCTGCGCGAGCACAAAGCTGTGCACCATATGGCAGTATCCTCTGAGCAAAGTCCTGAACCTATGCAATGTGATAGGATTTTGACTAGAATAGAACGGCAGGGGCCGTTTTGTCTCAGAGGGAGTGTTATGGTTCTTTGATAAAACCGTGTGCGTTTTTTTCCAGAAAGTTTTCGCCTGCGGAACGCAATTATGATGTCGGCAATCGGGAGTTGTTGGCTATGAAGTGGGCGTTTGAGGAGTGGCGACATTGGCTTGAGGGAGCTAAACACCGTGTTGTTGTCCTGACCGATCATAAGAATCTGATTTACCTCGAGTCGGCCAAGCAGCTGAATCCTAGAAAGGCTCGATGGTCCCTGTTTTTCTCCCGTTTTGATTTTGTGGTCTCGTATCTTCCGGGATCTAAGAATGTTAAGGCTGATGCCCTCTCTAGGAGTTTTTCGCCTGATTCTCCTGGAGTCCTTGAGCCGGTTGGCATTCTTAAGGAGGGGGTGATTCTTTCTGCTATCTCCCCTGATTTGCAGCGGGTGCTTCAGGAATTTCAGGCTGATAGGCCTGACCGCTGTCCAGTGGGGAAGCTGTTTGTTCCTGATAGATGGACAAGTAAGGTAATTTCTAAGGTTCATTGTTCAGTGTTGGCTGGTCATCCTGGGATTTTTGGTACCAGAGATTTGGTTGCTAGGTCCTTTTGGTGGCCTTTCTTGTCGCGCGATGTGCGTGCTTTTGTGCAGTCCTGTGGGACATGCGCCCGGGCCAAGCCTTGCTGTTCCCGCGCTAGTGGGTTGCTTTTGCCTTTGCCGGTCCCTGAGAGGCCCTGGACGCATATTTCCATGGATTTTATTTCGGATCTTCCTGTTTCCCAGAAGATGTCTGTTATCTGGGTTGTTTGTGACCGGTTCTCTAAAATGGTCCATCTGGTACCCTTGCCTAAGTTGCCTTTCTCCTCAGATCTGGTTCCATTATTTTTTCAGCATGTGGTTCGTTTGCATGGCATTCCGGAGAATATTGTGTCTGACAGAGGTTCTCAGTTTGTCTCTAGATTTTGGCGGGCCTTTTGTGCTAGGATGGGCATTGATTTGTCTTTTTCTTCGGCGTTTCATCCTCAGACTAATGGCCAAACTGAGCGAACTAATCAGACCTTGGAGACCTATTTGAGATGCTTTGTGTCTGCTGATCAGGATGATTGGGTGTCTTTCTTGCCGTTGGCCGAGTTTGCCCTTAATAATCGGGCTAGTTTGGCTACTTTGGTTTCACCTTCCTTTTGTAATTTTGGTTTTCATCCTCGTTTTTCTTCTGGGCAGGTTGAGCCTTCTGATTGTCCTGGTGTTGATTCTGTGGTGGACAGGCTGCAGCAGATTTGGACTTATGTGGTGGACAATTTGACGTTGTCTCAGGAAAGGGCTCAACGTTTTGCTAACCGCCATCGGTGTGTTGGTCCCCGACTTCGTGTGGGGGATTTGGTTTGGTTGTCTTCTCGTCATGTTCCTATGAAGGTTCCTTCTCCTAAGTTTAAGCCTCGGTTTATTGGTCCTTATAAAATTTCTGAAATTATTAATCCCGTGTCTTTTCGTTTGGCTCTTCCAGCCTCTTTTGCCATTCATAATGTTTTCCATAGATCTTTGTTGCGGAGATATGTGGTGCCCGTTGTTCCCTAGGTTGACCCTCCTGCCCCGGTGTTGGTTGAGGGAGAGTTGGAATATGAGGTTGAGAAGATTTTGGATTCTCGTTTTTTGAGGCGGAGGCTTCAGTATCTTGTCAAGTGGAAGGGTTATGGCCAGGAGGATAATTCTTGGGTTGTTGCCTCCGATGTCCATTCCACCGATTTGGTTCGTGCTTTTCACTTGGCTCGTCCTGGTCGGTCTGTGGGCTCTGGTGAGGGTTCGGTGACCCCTCCTCAAGGAGGGGTACTATTGTGAATTCCGCTCTTGGGCTCCCTCCGGTGGTTGTAAGTGGCACTTTTGTGAGTTCTGCTCTTGGGCTCCCTCTTGTGGTTTCTAGTGGTATGGCTGCTCCTTGGAGTTAGCTGTCATCAGCTGCCTCCACTTATCGTCTCTTCTGCTCGGCTATTTAGGTCTGGCTCTTTCTTCAGCCAGTGCCACTTGTAAATGGTTCCTGGTTGGATTCACATCTCTTTGGAGTTCCCTGTTATCCTGACCAGTTCAGCAAAGCTAAGTTTTTGCTTGCTCTTTTCTGTCCATAGATTGTGGACTTATCCATTCTGTGCTTTCTATGTTTGTCCAGCTTATCAGTGTGAATTAATTCTGTCTTGCTGGAAGCTCTGGGAGGCAGATTTAGTCAGGTGTGGAGATTTTTTGCAAACTCTGCGTGGATTTTTGTAGTGTTTTACACTGTCCGCACAGTATTCCATCCTGTCCTATCTATTTAGCTAGACTGGCCTCCTGTGCTCATCCTGGTTTCATCCTGTGTATGTCTTTTCCCTCTCCACTCACAGTCATTATTTGTGGGGGGCTAATCTATCCTTTGGGGATTTTCTCTGAGGCAAGATAGCTTTCCTGCTTCTTTCTTTAGGGGTAGTTAGCTCTTAGGCTGTGACGAGATGCCTAGGGAGAGTTAGGAGCATTCCACGGCTACTTCTAGTGTTGTGTTGAGCTTAGGGACTGCGGTCAGTACAGTTACCACTTCCTTCAGAGCTCGTTCCATGTTGCTCCTAGACCACCGTATCATAACAGGAGGCGGGTGAGTATTTTCAGAACAGCGGGGGGGGAGGGGCGCACAGGGGGTGGGAGGGCGTTTGGCACATAGATCTTTATTTTAAACACTATTATTCGTATTTTCTCTGCAGCAAACTCTGCTGCAGGGAAGATATGAATTGCGGATTCAGCACGATGCAGGGGACAGCGCTAAACTTTAGCGCTGTCTCCTGCATGGTGCGTGTGGTACCCAGTGGGCACACGGGCGGCACACGTGTGCCGCAAGTGTGCCACACTGATGTGCCACGTTAGCACACAGACACACGGACACAGATAACTCCAGTACCGATTTTATACGGTACTGGAATTATCAGGATGTGTGAAACTGGCCTAACTGGGCAATATACTATGTGGCTGCGCAATATACTACGTCACTAGGCAATATACTACGTGGCTGGGCAATATACTACGTGGTTGGCCAATATACTATGTCGCTGGGCAATATACTACGTCACTGTGCAATATACTACATGGCTGGGCAATATACTATGTGGCTGGACAATATACTACGTGGCTGGGCAATATACTATGTGGCTGGGCAATATACTACATGGACAGGCATATTCTAGAATACCCGATGCGTTAGAATCGGGCCACCATCTAGTGTATAATAAAGGGCTTTGGGGACCACCATATTGTGTATTCGGGGCTGTAAGACTATCCTGTATAGGCAGAGCTGTGTGGGCACTCAGGACATTATTTGTTATAAATGGTGACATTAATAGTTTTGATAGGGGCATTCAGGTTCCAGTATTTTTTGGGGGTGGGGACATTGTTAACTCAAGGGTATTTGTTGCTGGAAGGGGCACATGGGATATTATATAATTCAAAGGAGCATACGGGCCTTTGCACAGTGGGGGTATTAATGCTTTCTTTGAGACACTTTAATTTTGGGGGAGGGAGTAATCATAGTAATGACACCATTTTTTGAAATATTGGGGTCCGTACTCTATGCCTCAGGTGCATGCAGAGTGAGGATTTTTTTTTAGGTTGGGAGTAGATGGAGACATCACTAGAAATGTGAGAAGTCAAATGTGTTTTTGATGTAATCTGTGCATACGAGTTGTGGCTGGAGAAGTGGTAATGGAGGTCTGGGCGAGATGGAAACGACGAGAAAAGTAGGAGACCCAAATCAGAAAGATCGTCAGCTGTAAGTTGCTATATACAACTGGACTGTACTCACGTGTATGTTCTGCGGGACTGGTATCCACTAGGGTTGAGCGACCTTGACTTTTTAGAGTCGAGTCGGGTTTCGCCAAGCCTGACTATCTCAAAAGTCGGGTCAAGTGAAATTGGCCGATTATGTCGTAAAGTCGGGATCGACCGAAACACGAAACCCAATGCAAGTCAATGGGGCAGCATAGTCGGCAGTGAGTGGGGGCCAGGAAAACACCTAGAGTGCCCATTTTAATGGCAAAAACATCCATTCTTCTTAATGAAGCTTGTCAATCTTAATTTCCCTTACAATAATAGTTAGGCATTGGAAATTGGGGGTCATTTGGCTAAAGTTGTTGGGGGTAGGGCTGGTTCAAGTATTTTGTGGGCCCAGGAAATCTGGACCACGTCACGGCAGTGGAGCAGGGCGAGGTAAGTATTTAAACTTTGCAAGTGCTGTCATCCTGAGCAAGCAGGGGGGTGCCCACTGTTTGGCATTGGCACTGGCACAGGGCCCCTCAAAGTACGGCGGTGTGTTTGCACGGCGGGGGCGCTGTTATGAACAGGTGATTCAGAACCACAATGGACCTAGTGGTTAAGAGCACACAAGTGACCTGGTAGTTACTAACATAGGACGAGCTCTGAGACGTGGGAACTCTGCTGACCGCAATCCCTAATCCTATCATACCACACTAGAGGTAGCCGTGGATTGCGCCTAACGCTCCCTATGCAACTCGGCACTGCCTGAGAAACTAGCTAGCCCTGAAGATAGAAAAATAAGCCTACCTTGCCTCAGAAAAATTCCCCAAAGGAAAAGGCAGCCCCCCACATATAATGACTGTGAGTTAAGATGAAAATACAAACACAGAGATGAAATAGATTTAGCAAAGTGAGGCCCGACTTACTGAACAGACCGAGGATAGGAAAGATAGCTTTGCGGTCAACACAAAAACCTACAAACAACCACGCAGAGGGGCAATAAGACCCTCCGCACCGACTAACGGTACGGAGGTGCTCCCTCTGCGTCTCAGAGCTTCCAGCAAGCAAGAAAAACCAATATAGCAAGCTGGACAGAAAATATAGCAACCAAAAATAACACAAGCAAAACTTAGCTTATGCAGAGCAGACAGGCCACAAGAACGATCCAGGAGAAAGCAAGACCAATACTGGAACATTGACTGGAGGACAGGAACAAAGAACTAGGTGGAGTTAAATAGAGCAGCACCTAACGACTTAACCTCGTCACCTGAGGAAGGAAACTCATAGACAGAACCAGCCGAAGTACCACTCATGACCACAGGAGGGAGCTTGACCACAGAATTCACAACAGTACCCCCGCCTTGAGGAGGGGTCACCGAACCCTCACCAGAGCCCCCAGGCCGACCAGGATGAGCCAAATGAAAGGCACGAACCAGATCGGCAGCATGAACATCAGAGGCAAAGACCCAGGAATTATCTTCCTGACCATAACCCTTCCACTTAACCAGGTACTGGAGTTTCCGTCTCGAAATACGAGAATCCAAAATCTTCTCCACCACATACTCCAACTCCCCCTCAACCAAACCCGGGGCAGGAGGATCAACGGATGGAACCACAGGTGCCACGTATCTCCGCAACAAGAGTTGATTGTTTGGTTGCTAATAATTGTTCCAGGTTCTCATGTGGCATAATATTTTGCAATTTGCCTTTATAGCGAGGATCAAGGAGGCAGGCCAACCAGTTATCGTCATCGGTCATCATTTTAATAATGCGTGGGTCCCTTTTGAGGATACGTAAGGCATAATCCGCCATGTGGGCCAAAGTTCCAGTTGTCAAATCTGCGGTTGTGCTGGGTTGAGGGGCAGTTTCAGGCAAATCTACGTCACTTGTGTCCCTCAAAAAACCAGAACCCGGCCTTGCCACGCCACCAATTTCCATTGGCCCCGGACAAGCTTCCTAATTAAAAAAATACTCATCCCCATCATCCTCCTCATCCTCCTCCTCCTGTTCGCCCGCTACCTTGTCCTGTACACTGCCCTGACCAGACAATGGCTGACTGTCATCAAGGCTTTCCTCTTCCTCTGCTGCAGACGCCTTCTCCTTTATGTGCGTCAAACTTTGCATCAGCAGACGCATTAGGGGGATTCTCATGCTTATTATGGCGTTGTCTGCACTAACCAGCCGTGTGCATTCCTCAAAATACTGAAGGACTTGACACATGTCTTGTACCTTCGACCACTGCACACCTGACAACTCCATGTCTGCCATCCAACTCCCGGCCCGTGTATGTGTATCCTCCCACAAATACATAACAGCACGCCTCTGTTCGCACAGTCTCTGAAGCGTGTGCAGTGTGGAGTTCCACCTTGTTGCAACGTCGATGATTAGGCGATGCTGGGGAAGGTTCAAAGACCGCTGATAGTTCTGCATATGGCTGGGGTGTACGGGCGAACGGCGGATATGCGAGCAAAGTCTGCGCACTTTGAGGAGCAGGTCGGATAACCCCGGATAACTTTTCAGGAAGCACTGCACCACCAGGTTTAAGGTGTGAGCCAGGCAAGGAATGTGTTTCAGTTGGGAAAGGGCTATCGCAGCCATGAAATTCCTTCCGTTATCACTCACTACCTTGCCTGCCTCAAGATGTACAGTGCCCAGCTATAACTGCGTTTCTTTCTGCAAGAACTCAGACAGAACTTCCGCGGTGTGTCTGTTGTCGCCCAAACACTTCATTGCCAATACAGCCTGCTGACGCTTGCCAGTAGCTGCCCCATAATGGGACACCTGGTGTGCAACAGTGGCAGCTGCGGATGGAGTGGTTGTGCGACTGCAGTCTGTGGACGAGCTCTTGCTTCTGCAGGAGGACGAGGAGGAGGGGGGCGAACGGCTACAGCCAACTGTTTCCTAGACCGTGGGCTAGGCAGAACTGTCGCAATATTGCTGTCCCCTGTGGACCCTGCATCCACCACATTCACCCAGTGTGCCGTGATGGACACGTTACATCCCTGGCCATGCCTACTGGTCCATGCACCTGTTGTCAGGTGCACCTTTGTACTCACAGATTGCCTGAGTGCATGGATGATGCGCTCTTTAACATGCTGGTGGAGGGCTGGGATGGCTTTTCTCGAAAAGAAGTGTCGACTGGGTAGCTCGTAGCGTGGTACAGCGTAGTCCATCAGGGCTTTGAAAGCTTCGCTTTCAACTAACCGGTAGGGCATCATCTCTTACGAGATTAGTCTAGCAATGTGGGTGTTCAAACCCTGTGTACGCGGATGCGAGGATGAGTACTTCCTTTTTCTAATGAGAGTCTCATGTAGGGTGAGCTGGACTGGTGAGCTGGAGATCGTGGAACTAGCGGGGGTGCCAGTGGACATGGCAGACTGAGAGACGGTTGGAGACGGTATTCTTGCCGGTGCCCTACATGCAGTGTTTCCTACTACGAAACTGGTGATTCCCTGACTGCTTTGGCCTGGCAACGAAACCTGCACAGATACTGCAGGTGGTGCGGGAAATGGTGGCCTTACAGTGACGGAAGGGATGTAGCGTTGCTGACTAGCTTCATTGGCCGAGGGTGCTACAACCTTAAGGGACGTTTGGTAGTTAGTCCAGGCTTGCAAATGCATGGTGGTTAAATGTCTATGCATGCAACTTGTATTTAGACTTTTCAGATTCTGACCTCTGCTTAAGGTAATTGAATATTTTTGACAGATGACTTTGCGCTGATCATTTGGATGTTGTTTAAAAAAATGCCCGACTGCACTCTTTCTACCATCGGATACCTTTTCAGGCATTGCAGACTGAGCTTCTTTAACCGGATGGCCACGCTGTCCTCCAACTGGTTTTGGCTTTGCCACGCATTTTGGGCCAGATACGGGCCCGGCAGATGGAACCTGTTGCGATGTTGATGCCTGCTGCGGCCCCTCCTCCTCCGCTTCAGAACTACTGCCGCCTGCACCCTGTTCCCCCAATGGCTGCCAATCGGGGTCAACAACTGGGTCATCTATGACCTCCTCTTCTATCTCGTCTGCAACTTCGTCTGTGTCACCGTGTAAGCCGGTGGTATAGCGTTCGTGACGGGGCACCATAGTCTCATCAGGGTCTGATTCTGGATCAGTACACTGCGAGGGCAATGTTCTGGTCTGAGTCAAAGGAACAGCATAGTAATCTGGCTGTGGCTGTGCATCTGTGCACTCCATGTCCGATTCAACTTCTAATGGGCATGGCCTGTTAACTGTTTCACTTTGTAACCCAGGAATGGTATGTGTAAAGAGCTCCATGGAGTAACCCGTTGTGTCGCCTGACGCATCCTTCTCTGTTGTTGTTTTTGCTGAAGAGGACAAGGAAGCGACTTGTCCCTGACCGTGAACATCCACTAACGACGCGCTGCTTTTACATTTACCAGTTTCAGAAGAGGAGGCAAAAGAGCTTGAGGCTGAGTCAGCAAGGAAAGCCAAAACTTGTTCTTGCTGCTCCGGCTTTAAAAGCGGTTTTCCTACTCCCAGAAAAGGGAGCGTTCGAGGCCTTGTGTAGCCAGACGACGAACCTGGCTCCACAACTCGAGACTTAGGTGCTATATTGCTTTTCCCACGACCACCTGATGCTCCACCACCACTACCATCATTACCAGCTGGCAATGACCGCCAAAGGCCACGACCTCTTCCACCAGACTTCCTCATTGTTTGCAAAACGTAACCAAAGTAACGGTATTTGTTACTGTAAAACAACTTACAAGGTGAACTCTAACTTCTGTAGGATTTATATATCCCTTTATAGGTGGGTGAGACTGCAAGGAAAATCAGGCACAATGTTACACACTAGGTTTTCTGTGGCACAAAATGAGAGAGATGCCACACACGCAGGACTGTCACTCAAGCACAAATGCCAATATTATTCTCCCACTAATTTTTTTTTTTCAGGGAGAATTAAAAAACAAAAAAAAAACAGTATTATAGACACTAGGCTTTCTGTGCCCCACAATTTGAGAGAGATGGCACACACGACTGGCACTCAAGCACAAATGCAATATTAATCTCCCACTATTTTTTTTTTTAAGGGAGAATTAAAAAACAACAAAAAAAAACAGTATTATAGACACTAGGCTTTCTGTGCCCCACAATTTGAGAGAGATGGCACACACGACTGGCACTCAAGCACAAATGCCAATATTAATCTCCCAATATTTTTTTTTTTTAAGGGAGAATAACAAAAAAAAATAAAAATAAAACAGTATTATAGACACTAGGCTTTCTGTGCCCCACAATTTGAGAGAGATGGCACACACGACTGGCACTCAAGCACAAATGCCAATATTAATCTCCCACTATTTTTTTTTTAAGGGAGAATTTAAAAAAAAAAAAAACAGTATTATAGACACTAGGCTTTCTGTGCCCCACAATTTGAGAGAGATGGCACACACGACTGGCACTCAAGCACAAATGCCAATCTTAATCTCCCACTACTTTTTTTTTTTTATTTCTGGGAGAATTGGCAAGAAATCAGGCCCACTGTTAGGCCGTCGTCACACATGCGAGTTTTACGGACGTAAGAGCGCAGAATCTACGTCCGTAAAACTCGCAAAAAATACGGCACAATTATTCTCTATGCCCCTGCTCCTATTTGCCGTATTTTACTGATCAGTATTATACGGCTTTCTACGGCCGTACAAAATCGCAGCATGCTGCGTTTGTCACCGTACTGCGCAAGAAATACGCCAATGAAAGTCTATGGAAGCGTGAAAAATACGGATTACACACGGACAAGCAGTGTGACTTGCGAGAAATACGCAGCGCTGTTAGAGAGAAAAGCCGGTAATTCAGTGCGGTGTACAGTAAAATCACACTGACAGCTTACAGTAGAATAGGTAGAATAAATGTGTACACATAGAATAGGTATATATATATATATATGTCAGTGAGACACATATATGTATATATATTAATATTTATTCCAGCGCTATACAGCTTGAAAGCCTGTAATTCAATTACCGGCTTTTTCTTTCTCCTTCCTAAAACCCGACATGATTTGAGACATGGTTTACATACAGTAAACCATGTCTTCTCTCCATTTTTTTTGCAGATTCCACACTACTAATGTCAGTAGTGTGTATCTGCAAAATTTGGCCGTTCTAGCTCTTAAAATAAAGGGTTAAATGGCGGAAAAAATTGGCGTGGGCTCCCGCGCAATTTTCTCCGCCAGAGTAGTAAAGCCAGTGACTGAGGGCAGATATTAATAGCCTGGAGAGGGTCCACGGTTATTGCCCCCCCCCCTGGCTACAAATATCTGCCCCCAGCCACCCCAGAAAAGGCACATCTGGAAGATGCGCCTATTCTGGCACTTGGCCACTCTCTTCCCATTCCCATGTAGCAGTGGGATATGGGGTAATGAAGGGTTAATGCCACCTTGCTATTGTAAGGTGACATTAAGCCTGATTAATAATGGAGAGGCGTCAATTATGACACCTATCCATTATTAATCCAATTGTAGTGAAGGGTTAAATAAAACACAAACACATTATTTAAAATTATTTTAATGAAATAAAAACAATGGTTGTTGGAGTATTTTATTCAACGCCCAATCCAGTCACTGAAGACCCTCGTTCTGTGAGTAAAAAAACATAATAAACCAACAATATACTTACCCTCCGCAGATCTGTAACGTCCAACGATGTAAATCCTTCTGAAGGGGTTAAAACATTTTGCAGCAAGGAGCTGTGCTAATGCAGGCTGCTCCTCGCTGCAAAACCCCAGGGAATGAGGCTAAAAATAGATCAATGAGCTATATTTAGCTTCATTTGCGGTGAGGCGCCCTCTGCTGGATGTTCATAGATCGTGGGAACTTGCCTAGAAAGCCTGGGAGCTTTCTAGGTAATTTCCCACGATCTATGAACAGCCAGCAGAGGGAGCCTCACCGCAAATGAAGCTAAATATAGATCATTGATCTATTTTTAGCCTCATTCCCTGGGGTTTTGCAGCGAGGAGCAGCCTGCATTAGCACAGCTCCTTTCTGCAAAATGTTTTAACCCCTTCAGAAGGATTTACATCGTTGGACGTTACAGATCTGCGGAGGGTAAGTATATTGTTGGTTTATTATGTTTTTTTACTCACAGAACGAGGGTCTTCAGTGACTGGATTGGGCGTTGAATAAAATACTCCAACAACCATTGTTTTTATTTCATTAAAATAATTTTAAATAATGTGTTTGTGTTTTATTTAACCCTTCACTACAATTGGATTAATAATGGATAGGTGTCATAATTGACGCCTCTCCATTATTAATCAGGCTTAATGTCACCTTACAATAGCAAGGTGGCATTAACCCTTCATTACCCCATATCCCACCGCTACACGGGAATGGGAAGAGAGTGGCCAAGTGCCAGAACAGGCGCATCTTCCAGATGTGCCTTTTCTGGGGTGGCTGGGGGCAGATATTTTTAGCCAGGGGGGGGCCAATAACCGTGGACCCTCTCCAGGCTATTAATATCTGCCCTCAGTCACTGGCTTTACTACTCTGGCGGAGAAAATTGCGCGGGAGCCCACGCCAAATTTTTCCGCCATTTAACCCTTTATTTTAAGAGCTAGAACGGCCAAATTTTGCAGATACACACTACTGACATTAGTAGTGTGGAATCTGCCAAAAAAATGGAGAGAAGACATGGTTTACTGTATGTAAACCAGGTCTCAAATCATGTCGGGTTTTAGGAAGGAGAAAGAAAAAGCCGGTAATTGAATTACCGGCTTTCAAGCTGTATAGCGCTGTAATAAATATGAATATATATACATATATGTGTCTACTGACATATATATATATATATATATATAGACAGTATATATATATTTTCTTTTCTTTTTGGGACACATGGATCACTTCTATAGCGGTATGTTGGTTTTGCTAGCCTGCGAGAAAACCACGCAGTACGGATGCCATACGGATTACATACGGAGGATGCCATGCGCAAAAAACGCTGACACACCCTGCCTACGGAGGAGCTACGGACCACTTTTTTCGGGACTTTTCAGCGTATTACGGCCGTAATATACGGACCGTATTGTTTTACGCTGTGTGTGACGCCGGCCTTAGACTGTATGTTTTCTGTGCCAGAAAATGAGACACAGATGCCACACACAGGACTGCCACTGATGCAGATTTGCCAATTTTAATCTGCACCCTTTTTTTTTAATTCAGGGAGACTAGTGAATAAATGTGGGCCACTGTATTAGAGTATATTTTCTGTGGCAGAAAGTGGCTTGAAGAGATGTAACGAAAAAAAAAAAACAGGGACTGTCCTACAATTACTATCTCCCTGCAGTAATCTCAGCCAGGTATGGCAGGCAGCAATAAGGAGTGGACTGCTGCACAAATTAAATCAAAAGTGTGGACAAACAAACAAGATAGCTGTGCAGAAAGGAAGGAGCAACAGGATTTGTGCTTTGAAAAAAGCAGTTGGTTTGCACAGCGGCGTACACACAGCAATGCAGCTATCAGGGAGCCTTCTAGGGCAGCCCAATGAGCTACAGCGCTGAGGGAAAAAAAATGTAGCTTTCACTGTCCCTGCAAACAAAAGGTGGTGTTGGACAGTGGAAATCGCTACAGCACAAGCGGTTTCGGGGTTAATGGACCTTGTCTAACGCTATCCCTGCTTCTGACGAAGCGGCAGCAACCTCTCCCTATACTCAGATCAGCAGCAGTAAGATGGCGGTCGGCGTGCACGCCCCTTTATAGCCCCTGTGACGCCACAGAAAGCAAGCCAATCACTGCAATGCCCTTCTCTAAGATGGTGGGGACTGAGACCTATGTCATCACGCTGCCCACACTCTGCGTCCACCTTCATTGGCTGAGAAATGGTGCTTTTCGCATCATTGAAACGCGACTTTGGCGCAAAAGTCGCGTACCGCATGGTCGACCCCACACAGGGATCGGGTCAGGTTTCATGAAGCCCGACTTTGCCAAAAGTCAGCGACTTATGAAAATGAACGATCCGTTTCGCTCAACCCTAGTATCCACCAATATGCGGTTACAGTAAGGCTATGTGCACACGTAGAATGGTCCTCTGCGGATTTTTCCCCAGCGGATTTGATAAATCTGCAGGGCAGAAACGCTGCATTTTTGCTGCAGATTTATCGCGGATTTACCGCGGTTTTTCTTCGGATTTCACTGCGGTTTTACAACTGTGGTTTTCTATAGGAGCAGCTGTAGAACCGCTGCAGAATCCGCAGAAAGTGACAGGCTGCGGAATGTAAACCGCTGCGTTTCCGCGTGTTTTTTTCCGCACCATGTGCACAGCGTTTTTTGTTTCCCATAGGTTTACATTGTAGTGTAAACTCATGGGAATCTGCTGCGGACCCGCAGTTGCGGACAGATGCGGATCTGCAGCTTTTTCCGCATCGTGTGCACATACCCTAAGGTGGTAATATTGCTGTTTTAAGTAGTCTTTTTTTATTTTTTTTATTTAGTAACAGCTGAATTTGATTCAGTCATTATGTAGTAGTAGTTGTATGGTGGAGTCATTGGTCTCTGTATAGTGTTTTGTTATGTAAAGGTAATGTTCATATTATATTATGTATTCGCTGTGTGGTGGTGATGGTGGTGGACATTGAGTAGTTTTATTGTTTTGGTCTTTTCTAGTAGTAATTTTGATAGTATTGGTCTGTGCATTGTATGTTTTTGGTTATATATGTATAGATGCTCTTTTAAATGGCTATAGGGGGTTAGATGGGGAGACATGCACTTTGGGGCTTGGACCCCTGATCTTTAAGGCTATGTGCACACGTTCAGGATTTCTTGCTGAAATTTTCTGTGCAAAACAGGACATTTTCTGCAAGAAATCCGCATGCGTTCTTACCGCGATTTTACCGCGTTTTACCGCGTTTTTGGTGAGGTTTTTTTGCGGATTTTTCTGGAGGTTCCAAATGCAATAATATAGTGGGAAATCTGCAAAAAATCCACAAAATTAATGAACATGCTGCATTTTTTACCGCGATGCGTTTTTTTCACAGAAAAAACGCATCATGTGCATACAAATTGTAGAATGCCTTCTAAATGATGGGATGCATAATGGATGCGTTTTTTTCGTGTTTTTATAGCGAAAAACGCGAAAAATCTGCAGCGTGTGCACACAGCCTTAGAACCCTAGCAATGCCCCTGCTGTATTGTGTGTTTACTTGTCAGTGTTTCTAGAGATATATGTATGTTTGTAAGTAAGCTCAGTTATGGTACTACATCTAAGTAAATCAAAACCTTTCACTTTTCGGCTGGATAGTGCTGCATTTTTTCTTCATGATTTACTGAGACATTCCTTGTTTCCATGCTAGCACCTTTTTCAGCTGAATATCTGCACCGCAACAGTTCAGTTTTAAAACGGATCTCTGTCTCTTTGGAGTGGTGATTTGTGTGACTTAGTTGCCGTTCAATTTTTTTTCTTTTTTCGTACCACATCTAAGCAGTAAGCTTTGTTCTGGTATTGTATCGATGTAGTAATCTAGATTCTGATACCACATGCATGCCGTAAGCTTGGTTCTGTTCCGTATCTATGTGGTAGACTTAGTAAGCTTGGTTCTGCTATGTCTTCGTAGGTGTTTAGGTTAGACAGCCAACCTATAATTAACTGTCCTGCGGAGTTTGGAGTAAGGCGTAGAGTTGGTTACTCCCTCGGTGTTCCGGCAACCGGCTACGCGCTTCAGTAGGATGTTGCCTCGGTCTCACTGCACGACTCCTACTGGCTCTCCTTTGTGCTTGATCTCGTTTCTCACTGTCTCACAATATCCTTCGCTTCGTGTCTCTTTCTTAGGATACCGCAGCGGGGTGTGCAGGCGCGGTTCCTTAACGTTCTGTTTTGGTCGCTAGGTGCCTGCCAGGTTCCCACGCCTGACAGGGACCCCCCTGTGTCTTCTCCCTGCAACACCCCCTGCCACGGGATGTTGCCTGAATCCAACCCAGTCAGCTTCTGACTAACTTTCTATCCAACTCCTAGTTTTACCAGTGTGAGGTGGGGCCCAATAAATAAAGCCTTTTGCTGCCCCTAGTGGCCGGAGTGTGAAATGTAATGTGTGCTGGTGATACCTGGTCAGTAGAATTCCTTCAGTGCCATCAGACGTACCATCACTCCCCTTAGTGGCAGAGTGTCATACTGCAACGACCAGATCTCTGGGGCGCTGCACCTACCTCCGGTTAAATCCAGTACTCCTGGACTGGGAAGAAGAACAACAATACAATTCAGCAAAGGACATACAAAATTTTGACATGCTTAAAACAAGGAAATAGAATAATGCTTCCCTTTATGGGAGGTGAGGACACTTGAACGTTACAAACAAAAACAGGATTAAATATTTTTAAATAATATTACGACTATAAATAACTTCTGGTACCCTGCCAGGTATTCTACTAAGTGCAAATTCTGAACAATAAGTTAACTTTTCCTTTAAGGGCATATAAGCTGAACCCACTAAAGGCTTACTATAAAATACTATAAAATAGCTCAACTTGTCTTTCCTTTCTAGCTTCACCAATGCAGGACCGCCTAGCTCCTGGGCTGGGCCTACTGTCATTGTCTCTCTTTCAGCTACCAACTGTTGTTCTACGGTTCTCAGGAGGACTCTCTCTCTAACCCCTACGGGTTCACTTTCAATCTTTCCTGTCCTCAATCTCTATCAACATTATCAAACTATTCTACATTTCAACATTATTAACATTCTAACTTTTCTCAAGGCAACATTATAACTTCAGTGCAACATGTGAACATTCCCTTTAAGGGGGAACCAAGTCTCTCTGAGGTAGTGCAGATTCTCTCTGTCTGCAAGTCCAATGAAAGCAAGACCTTCTGCGTCATGTCCAGAAGCATTATCTTCGCAAAGTCTTCTTTCTGTGTAAAACCAGTAGGGAGCACCTTTAAGAAGGTGCAAACTATATACAAAACAGTTTTGGATTCATTCACTGTTCATGATCTGACAGTCTTTGAAAACAATAATGAACAAACAAAAAGAAGAGGGATCCCGGGTAAACAAAGGGATCCCTAGGAGTTAACCCTGGACGGGTTTAAAGCAGCAAACAGGAAACAGTTAACTATGTACAATTGCAGGCTTCCGAGGTTTAGTTCCTCGGCGTTAGTGGTCGTGACAACTCCACCGGCAGCAGTGGGCGGGGCCACCCTGCCGGGTACTCGCGGGCACTCGGTGTGGTCACAGGAGATCCCGGGCTCCAGTCAGGGGTCTGTGTGGCAATTGTCCTGGACCTCGCAGCAACCGAGGTGCCAACCACTCCCGAGGTCGAGCTCTCTGCCACCACCGTAGTAGCAGTGTCCACGGTGCAAGTGGTGGTTTTCACCATGGTGCATGTGGGGGTCACCACCGTGGTCTTGGTGATGGTCTGGTCACAAGGGGGCACCCTCGCTATGGGGGATGGCTTCTCCGCCGCTTTGATTGGTGATTTCATGGGGACTGGCCGCTTGCGCACATTCAGGGCGAACCACCCCCTCTCCCCGAAATGCCAGGTGTAGGTGACTTCGTCCCCCTTGTATAGATCCCGGTCCGGGTGGCCTTCCTTGAGATGGGACTCCACATCCCTCCGGTTTACAAAAACCTCGGAATACAGATCCGGCTCCTTAATGAAGCCCCATCTCCCACGGAGCTTGAAGTCCACAACGGTGCCCTGCCTGCGCGGGGCCTGGTGGGCGGTGCGGTCCTTGCGGGCCCGATACTTCACCTCGACGTCCCGCCAGTAGTGGGCTTCTCGCTGGGCCTGGTGCTGTTTCTCATGCTCCTCCCACTGCCGATCCAGCTGGGACTGGTACACTTCCCAGCTAAGGGCCTCCACCATCTCCCCTTCTCGCGTCTTCACCCCCGGGAACCCCATAATATTCAACCCCGGGTTCACCCAGCGACAGATGGTGCGCTCAGCGTAGACCTCGCCTGGCATGACAGTCGGCGAGATCGGGGCCTTGTAGAAATGCTCCATGCCGGTGGCTCGGTCCCAATATAGAAGAGGCTTGCGACCATGGGGCCCGGGGGAAGGGGGCGCCACAATGGGGCCTATCAGCAGATCCTCCGCCGGCGGGACGGGGTCAGCAGACTCACCGACCGACACGACTTCCTCCGCTGCAGCCAACTCCGAGGATGCGGAAGGATCCGAGGTCGGGAGTTCCTCCGCTGGTGCCTCCTGGCACAAGGCCTTGGTCTCCAGCCGCCACTGGAAAAGCTGCTCCACAAGGTCCTCCATCTCACCCTGCAGGAGACCGGTCCCAGATGTGAGGCTCTGGCTGCCGTGCTCGTCCCGGTAGCTGGGGGAGCCCTCTGCTTCAACCCCGCAGTCTGGGTCTGAGCGGCCGGCCATGGCGTCCTCCACGTGGGTCACTCCCTGATCTCTTTCCCGCTCTCTCCTTCGTGGGCGGTTTCGTTTCTTGTTTCTCCGCCCTCCATTGAGTATCAGGAGGTGGATCTCAGCTGCTGACGGACACGTCCTCAAAGTACAGAAATATTTAGACTGGGCGGCCATTACTTTTCGCGCTCTTCAGCTTGCTCACGCCCACTTCCACGCCCTTCTTCTCCTGCGCTCCTCGTGGCGCGGCAATGGCGGCAATTTTAGCGGGAATCTTGCATCAATAGCAGTACAGTCTTTGCAATAAATCACAGTCCAAACACATTTCAATCACAGTTCCAAGGCACACATTGACCTGCTTCTCAGGCTTAAGTATGATCCTGTTCGTGACGCCAAGTTGGAGCGCCCCCAGACACAGGGCCACACGTTCTCGGTACCGGGCCTCTCTGGTTCGGTTCTGATGCCTGTCACGGTGGCTAGACCCGGTCCGCGACCCTGCTAAGGGGCGTCCAATAAAGGTGGTACAGTCTATCAGGGATTCGTGATGCCACCTGTGGTGTTCGATCAGGGTGACCGACGCTGCTGTGGGGTCCCCTGGGGTGATGGAATGGCAGCTGGATGGTATACCTTCCCACAGGTGAAGTGTGTCCCCAGGGCTTCCCAGTAAGGCGGATGGTGATGGTGTGAGGTGCAGTCAATAACGAGGACACAAGGTTGCAGTCTCTTTACCTCTTTACTGAAGACTTCAGGATCTGCAATCCAGAGCACGCTTAACAGGGCTATCTGAGACCGGCCGGCCCAATGGGCACTTCCAGAATTCCCTTTGCAGGTGGAAATCGTTGCCTACCAATAGCGCCTGTGTGTTGTAGTGCTACCCTGCTGAGCATTCGGAATAGTCCTCACAACTGTTGTTCTCGTTTCGTTCGTTCTTTACAGCTCTCTCTCTATCTTTAGTTCCAGATGTTTCTAGTTCAACGTCCCCCAGGTATGTTATGGCTAGGACGCACCCGTATGACGGGAAGGCCTGGAGGTCTTCCGGGACCCTAGAGATGCCCCTCTCCCACTGTTGCCCCCTATGTCTTCGTAGGTGTTTAGGTTAGACAGCCAACCTATAATTAACTGTCCTGCGGAGTTTGGAGTAAGGCGTAGAGTTGGTTACTCCCTCGGTGTTCCGGCCGTCGGCTACGCGCCTCGGTAGGATGTTGCCTCGGTCTCACGGCACAACTCCTACTGGCTCTCCTTTGTGCTTGATCTCGTTTCTCACTCTCTCACAATATCCTTCGCTTCGTGTCTCTTTCTTAGGATACCGCAGCGGGGTGTGCAGGCGCGGTTCCGTAACGTTCTGTTCTGGTCGCTAGGTGCCTGCCAGGTTCCCACGCCTGACAGGGACCCCCCTGTGTCTTCTCCCTGCAACACCCCCTGCCACGGGATGTTGCCTGAATGCAACCCAGTCAGCTTCTGACTAACTTTCTATCCAACCCCTAGTTTTACCAGTGTGAGGAGGGGCCCAATAAATAAAGCCTTTTGCTCCCCCTAGTGGCCGGAGTGTGAAGTGTAATGTGTGCTGGTGATACCTGGTCAGTAGAATTCCTTCAGTGCCATCAGACGTACCATCACTCCCATTAGTGGCAGAGTGTCATACTGCAACGACCAGATCTCTGGGGAGCTGCATAAGCTCTGTTCTGCTCCCATATCTCTGTAGTAAGCTCAGTTCTGACACTTATCTCTGTAGTAAGCTCTGTTCGGTTCCCATATCTCTGAAGTAAGCTCAGTTCTGCTCCCTTATCTCTGTAGTAAGCTTGGTTCTTCTCCCACAGCTCTATAGTAAACTCTGTTCTGCTCCCTTATCTCTGTAGTAAGCTCAGTTTTTTTCCCACAGCTCTGTAGTAAGCTCTGTTCTGCTCCTTTATCTCTGTAGTAAGCTTGGTTCTCCCATTTCTCTGTAGTAAGCTCTGTTCTGCTCCATTATCACTGTAGTAAACTCCATTCTGCTCCATTATCTCTATAGTAAGCTATGTTCTGCTCCCTTATCTCTGTAGTAAACTCCGTTCTGCTCAATAATCTCTGTAGTAAGCTTGGTTCTGCTCCCTTATCTCTGTAGCAAGCTCAGTTCTGCTCCCATATCTCTGTAGTAAGCTCTGTTCTGCTCCCTTATCTCTGTAGTAAGCTCTGTTCTGCTCCCTTATCTCTGTAGTAAACTCCGTTCTGCTCCAATATCTCTGTAGTAAGCTTGGTTCTGCTTCCTTAACTCTGTAGCAAACTCAGTTCTGCTCCCATATCTCTGTAGTAAGCTTGGTTCTGCTCCCTTATCACGCTAGTACTAAGCTCAGTTCCTCTCCAATATCACTGTAGTAAGCTCCGTTCTGCTCCCATGTCTCTGTAGTAAGCTTGGTTCTGTTCCCATATCTCTGTAGTAACATAGTAACATAGTTATTAAGGTTGAAGGAAGACTTTAAGTCCATCTATTTCAACCCATAGCCTAACCTAACATGCCCTAACATTTTGATCCAGAGGAAGGCAAAAAAAACCCATGTTGCAAATAGTAAGCTCCACTTTAGGGAAAAAAATTCCTTCCCAACTCTACATACGGCAATCAGACTAGTTCCCTGGATCAACGCCCTATCAAGGAATCTAGTATATATACCCTGCAACATTATACTTTTCAAGAAAGGTATCCAATCCCCTCTTAAAGTTAAGTAATGAATCACTCATTACAACATCATACGGCAGAGAGTTCCATAGTCTCACTGCTCTTACAGTAAAGAATCCGCGTCTGTTATTATGTCTAAACCTTCTTTCCTCCAGACGTAGAGGATGCCCCCTTGTCCCTGTCTCAGGTCTATGATTAAAAAGATCATCAGAAAAGTCTTTGTACTGTCCCCTCATATATTTATACATTAAAATAAGATCACCCCGTAGTCTTCGTTTTTCCAAACTAAATAGCCCCAAGTGTAATAATCTATCTTGGTATTGCAGACCCCCCAGTCCTCTAATAACCTTGGTCGCTCTTCTCTGCACACGCTCCAGTTCAGCTATGTCTTTTTTATACATCGGAGACCAGAACTGTACACAGTATTCTAAGTGTGGTCGAAATAGTGACTTGTATAGAGGTAAAATTATGTTCTCCTCATGAGCATCTATGCCTCTTTTAATGCATCCCATTATTTTATTTGCCTTTGTAGCAGCTGCCTGACACTGGCCACTGAATGTGAGTTTGTCTTCCACCCATACACCCAGGTCTTTTTCATTGACGGTTTTGCCCAGAGTTTTAGAATTAAGCGCATGGTTATACATCTTATTACTTCTCCCCAAGTGCATGACCTTACATTTATCCCCATTAAAGCTCATTTGCCATTTTATCAGCCCAAGCTTCTAGTTTACATAAATCATCCTATAATATAAAATTGTCCTCCTCTGTATTGATTACCCTGCAGAGTTTAGTGTCATATGCAAATATTGAAATTCTGATCTGAATGCCCCTACAAGGTCATTAATAAATATGTTAAAAAGAAGAGGGCCCAATACTGACCCCTGTGGTACCCCACTGCTAACCGCGACCCAGTCCGAGTGTGCTCCATTAATAACCACCCTTAGTTTCCTATCCCTGAGCCAGCTCTTAACCCACTTACACATATTTTCCCCTATCCCCATTATTTTCATTTTTTGTATCAACCTTTTGTGTGGCACCGTATCAAAAGCTTTTGAAAAGTCCATATACACTACGTCCACTGGGTTCCCTTGGTCCAGTCCGGAACTTACCTCTTCATAGAAATTGATCAGATTAGTCTGACATGAACGGTCCCTAGAGAACCCGTGCGGATACTGGGTCATGAGGTTATTCCTCTTCAGATACTCCAGTATAGCATCCCTTAGAATACCCTCCAGGATTTTACCCACAGTAGAGGTTAAGCTTACTGGCCTATAATTTCCGAGTTCAGTTTTTGTTCCCTTTTTGAATATTGTCACCACATTTGTTATACGCCAGTCCTGTGGTACAGACCCTGTTATTATGGAGTCTTTAAAGATTAAAAATAATGGTCTATCAATGACTGTACTTAATTCCTGCAGTACTCGGGGGTGTATCCCATCCGGGCCCGGAGATTTGTCAATTTTAGTGATTTTTAGACGCCGCCGTACTTCCTGCTGGGTTAAGCAGGTGACATTTAATTGGGAATTTTTATCACTAGTCATTTTGTCTGCCATGGGATTTTCTTGTGTAAATACTGATGAAAAAAAGTCATTTAGCATATTGGCTTTTTCCTCATCCTCATCCAACATTTCACCCAGACTATTTTTAAGGGGGCAAACACTATCATTTTTTAGTTTCTTACTATTTACGTAGTTAAAAAATATTTGGGGATTTTTTTTTACTCTCTCTGGCAATGAGTCTCTCTGTCTCAATCTTTGCTGCCTTGATTTGCTTTTTACAGAATTTATTTAATTTTCTGTATTTATTTAATGCGTCCTCACTACCTACTTCCTTTAATTCTCTAAATGCTTTCTTTTTGTCACTTATTGCACCCCTTACAGCTCTATTTAGCCATACTGGTTTCCTCCTATTTCTAGTATGTTTATTCCCATACGGTATATACTGTGCACAGGTCCTATCCAGGATGCTAATAAATGTCTCCCATTTTCTTTATGTATTTTTATGTCTCAGGATATCGTTCCAGTTAATTGCACCAAGATCATCTCTCATCCGTTGGAAATTTGCCCTCCTGAAGTTTAGTGTCCTTGTAACCCCCCTACTACACAGCTTATTAACCCCTTCATGACCTTGGGATTTTTTGTTTTTCCGTGTTCGTTTTTCGCTCCCTTCCTTCCCAGAGCCATAACTTTTTTATTTTTCTGTCAATTTGGCCATGTGAGGGCTTATTTTTTGCGGGACGAGTTGTACTTTTGAACGACATCATTGGTTTTAGCATGTCGTGTACTAGAAAACGGGAAAAAAATTCCAAGTGCGGTGAAATTGCAAAAAAAGTGCAGTCCCACACTTGTTTTTTGTTTGGCTTTTTTGCTAGATTCACTAAATGCTAAAACTGACCTGCTATTATGATTCTCCAGGTCATTATGAGTTCATAGACACCTAACATGACTAGGTTATTTTTTATCTAAGTGGTGAAAAAAAATTCCAAACTTTGCTAAAAAAAAAAAAAAATTGCGCCATTTTCTGATACTCGTAGCATCTCCATTTTTCGTGATCTGGGGTCAGTTGAGGGCTTAATTTTTGCATGCCGAGATGATGTTTTTAATGATAGCATTTCGGTGCAGATACGTTCTTTTGATCGCCTGTTATTGCATTTTAATGCAATGCCGCGGCGACCAAAAAAACGTAATTCTGGCATTTCGAATTTTTTCCCCGCTACGCTGTTTAGCGATCAGGTTAATGCTTTTTTTTAATTGATAGATCGGGCGATTCTGAGCGCGGCGATACCAAATATGTGTGTAGATTTGATATTTTTTTTATGGATTTATTTTGATTGGGGCGAAAGGGGGGTGATTTAAACTTTTATATTTTTTTTATTTTTTTAACATTTTTTTCAACTTTTTTTTCACTTTTGCCATGCTTCAATAGCCTCCATGGGAGGCTAGAAGCAGGCACAACCCGATCGCCTCTGCTACATAGCAGCGATCTCCTGATCGCTGCTATGTAGCAGAAATGCAGGTGTGCTGTGAGCGCCGACCACAGGGTGGCGCTCACAGCCACTGGCGATCAGTAACCATAGAGGTCTCAAGGACCTCTATGGTTACAATGGAGACGCATAACCGACCCCCGATCATGTGACGGGGGTCGGCGATGACGTCATTTCCGGCCGCCCGGCCGGATGCGGTAGTTAAATGCCGCTGTCTGCGTTTGACAGCGGCATTTAACTAGTTAATAGGTGCGGGCAGATCGCGATTCTGCCCGCGCCTATTACGGGCACATGTCAGCTGTTCAAAACAGCTGACATGTCCCGGCTTTGGTGCGGGCTCACCACAGAGCCCTGCATCAAAGCAGGGGATCTGACCTCGGACGTACTATCCCATCCGAGGTCAGATAGTGGTTAAAGGATACATGAAAACTTATTATTTTGTGATCACTATTCCCCAAGTGACCCCCAACCCTTATATTTGATATGCGGTCTGGCCTGTTGGTTAATATTAGGTCTAGCAGTGCCCCCCTTCTTGTTGGGTCCTGAACCAGTTGTGAAAGGTAATTGTCTCTCATAGTTTGCTGGAACTGCAGGTTTCTGTTCCCCAATCTATTTCAGGGTAGTTGAAGTCCCCCATAATAATGACTTCTCCTTGAGTCACAGCTTCATCTATTTGCTTTAGAAGGATATTCTCCGTTGCTTCCATTATTTTTGGAGATTTATAACAAACCCCTATCAGTAATTTATTATTTTCCCCCTCCCCTTATCTCCACCCACAGGGATTCTACATTTTCATTAGATTCACCTATATCATCACGCCGGATGGGTTTTAAGGACGATTTTACATATAGACACAACCCTCCCCCTCGCCTATCCATTCGGTCATTTCTGAACAGACTATAACCCTGCAAGTTAACAGCCCAGTCATGGCTCTCATCCAGCCATTTTTCAGATATCCCCACCATGTCATAATTATGCTCCAAAAACATTAATTCTAATTCGTCCATTTTGTTGGCGAGGCTTCTGGCATTAGTATACATGCACTTGATGTTCCTCTCTGTACCTCTATTCTTTCTTAAATTATTAACTGTTCTAACCCCACCCCCCCATGCCACCGCCACCCTCATCTTCCTAATTTGTGCCCAGGTCTCTATCTGCACTATCTTCCCCTCCTACAAAATGAATACCCTCCCCCCCAATCCCTAGTTTAAACACTCCTCCAACCTTCTAGCCATTATGTCCCCCAACACAGCTGCACCCTCCCCATTGAGGTGCAGCCCGTCTCTAGCGAAGAGCCTGTAGCCAACTGAGAAGTCGGCCCAGTTCTGCGGGAACCCAAACTCCACAACCTACACCAATTCTTCAGCCACTTATTAACCTCCCTAATCTCCCGTTGCCTCTCTGGCATGGCACGTGGTACAGGCAGTATTTCAGAAAATACTACGTTGGAGTAAGCTTGGTTCTGCTCCCATATCTCTGTAGTAAGCTCGGTTCTGCTCCTATATCTCTCTAGTAAGGTTGGTTCTGCTCCATTATCTAGTAATCCATCCTTCTAGTGTCTATGTAGTCAGCTTGCATCTGTTACAGTATCTATGTAGGCAGTAAGCTTGGTTCTGCTCCCATAGCTATGCAGCAAGCTCCATTCTCTTCATATAGCTATGTACAAGTCTGTTTTTAAAGTCTGTTATCTCTGTAGCTTTAATGCAGCAGCCAGCAATATGTAGGGCATAGGTGGGTGACTGCAACTCGAGGGCCACTGCCTTGTGATTGCCCCCCAGGCTAGAAAGTGCCAGCCAGCCCCTGCATACATTGCTTATTTTTTCCTTGCAGATTTGCAGCAGATTAAAATCTGCACAATGTCAATTCTTGCAGCGTATTTCACCCATACACAACATCCTTTCTGCCAATACATTAGGATATGCAGCAGAATATTCTCCTGCAAATCCTGAATGGGTGCACATAGCCTTAGTCCCTGTACTGTGTCTTCATCATCCATTATAAGTACTTGATAGCATCATAATTAATTTGGAAGTGGGAGAAGATGCTACCAGATACTAAACATCCTCCGCCACCTCCCGATTCATTAGAAGTCTCTGACAGCATCTTTTTCCACCCTTCAATTCATTATAAAGCATCCGAAGCACCTTATCGCCTCCTCAGCCACTCCCTAATTAATTTTAAGTCCCTGATATCGTCCTCCTCCATCTCACAATTTATTATGGCACTATCAGGGACTGAGCACCCTCCTCCACCATCCAGTTCATTTTAAATCCATATCTAATGTCCTCCTCTCTCTCCCCATGTTCATAAGTCCATTATAAGTTCCCCTAAATCCCATCTCCACACACCCCTCATTGCCATCTCCACCCCCTCATTGTAATCTCCCCCACATCCCTCATTGTCCTCTCCCCACCCCCTCATTGTCCTCTTCCCCATCCCCTTTGTCCTCTCCCTATCTCCATCATTGTCTTCTCCCCCACTTTCATCATTTTTCTCTCCCCACTTACATCAATTGTCTTCTCCCCCACCTCTATCATTGCCCTCTCCCCCACCTCTATCATTGTCCTTTCCACCACGTCCATCATTGTCCTCTCCCCCACATCTATCATTGTCATCTCCCCCACCTCTGTTATGATCTGGTGGCCTAGGAGCAGCATGAGACGGACTCTGGAGAAGGTGGTCCCTGTACTGACCGCAAACCCTGAACCTAGCAGCGCAACTAGAAGTAGCCGTGGGGGTTACCTAACACTCCCTAGACCCCTCGGCACAGCCTAAGATCTAACTACCCCTAAAGACAGAAACAGGAAGCCTATCTTGCCTCAGAGAAAATCCCCAAAGGACAGATAGCCCCCCACAAATATTGACTGTGAGAGGAGAGGGAAATAACATACGCAGATATGAAATCAGATTTTAGCATAGGAGGCCATACTAGCTAAAAAGAAAGAAAAGAACAGAGTACTATGCGGTCAGTATAAAAACACTAGAAAATATCCACCGCAGAAAATACGGATCACCACATCTGACTAAAGGCATGGGGGGTATATCTGCATCTCCAGAGAAATAGCTAGGCTGCAAAAAATCCTTCACAGACTAAGCTGGACAAGACAAAAACATGAAAAAGCACAGAACTATAAGTTCCACTGCAGGTGGACAGCAAAAACAAAGCCAGGACTTATCTTTGTAGAAAAGCACAGCAAACTGGAGAGACCAGCAGGGAAGTGAATCCTTCCAGAACAATGGACAACTGGCACTGACTAAAGGATCCTGCAAAGCTATATACCCCAGTCAGTTTTGCAATCAGTAGATACACCTATCCACTCCTGCAGTCCAGGCACAACTGCATTACCCTCTACAACCACCGGAGGGAGCCCAAAAGCTGAATTCACAACAGTACCCCCCCTTGAGGAGGGGTCACCGAACCCTCACCAGAGCCCCCAGGCCGATCAGGATGAGCCCGATGAAAGGCACGAACCAAATCAACGGCATGGACATCAGAGGCAGAAACCCAAGGATTATCCTCCTGGCCATAACCCTTCCACTTGACAAGGTACTGAAGCTTCCGCCTCGAAAAACCGGAATCCAAAATCTTCTCAACAACATATTCCAACTCCCCATCGACCAATACAGGGGCCGGAGGATCAACAGAGGAAACAACGGGCTCCACATATTTTCGCAACAAAGATCTATGGAAGACATTATGAATAGCAACAGAGGCCGGAAGCGCCAGGCGAAAGGACAGCGGATTAATAATCTCAGACATCCTATAAGTACCAATAAATCGAGGCTTAAACTCAGGGGAAGAAACCTTCATAGGAACATGACGGGAAGATAACCAAACCAGATCACCAACCCGAAGCCGGGAACCAACACACCGACGACGGTTAGCAAAACGCTGAGCCTCCTCCTGAGACAGCACCAAATTGTCCACCACATAAGCCCAAATCTGCTGCAACCTGTCGACCACAGAATCCACACCAGGAAGGTCAGAAGGCTCAACCTGCCCAGAAGAAAAACGAGGATGAAAACCAAAATTACAAAAAAACGCAAAACCAAAGTAGCCGAGCTAGCCCGATTATCAAGGGCAAACTCGGCCAATGGCAAAAAAGCCACCCAATCATCCTGATCAGCAGACACAAAGCATCTCAAATAGGTCTCCAAGGTCTGATTAGTTCGCTCAGTCTGGCCATTTGTCTGAGGATGAAATGCAGAGGAAAAAGACAAATCAATGCCCAGCTTGGCACAACAGGCCCGCCAAAACCTGGAAACAAACTGGGAACCTCTGTCGGACACAATATTCTCCGGAATACCATGCAAACGCACCACATGCTGAAAAAACAACGGAACCAAATCAGAAGAAGAAGGCAATTTAGGCAAAGGCACCAAATGAACCATCTTAGAAAATCGGTCACAGACAACCCAGATAACCGACATTCTTTGGGAAACCGGAAGATCGGAAATAAAATCCATAGAAATATGCGTCCAAGGTCTCTCAGGGACCGGCAATGGCAAAAGCAACCCACTAGCGCGGGAACAGCAAGGCTTAGCCCGCGCACAAATCCCACAGGACTGCACAAAAGAACGCACATCCCGTGACAAAGAAGGCCACCAAAAGGACCTACTAACCAAATCTCTGGTACCAAAAATCCCAGGATGGCCAGCCAACACAGAACAATGAACCTCAGAAATCACTTTACTAGTCCATCTATCAGGAACAAACAGTTTCCCCACAGGACAGTGGTTAGGCTTATCAGCCTGAAATTCCTGAAGAACCCGTCGCAAATCAGGGGAGATGGCAGAAAGAATCACCCCTTCCTTCAAAATGCTGACCGGCTCAAGAACCCTAGGGGAATCAGGAAAAAAAACTCCTAGAGAGGGCATCCGCCTTAACATTCTTAGTACCAGGAATGTACGAGACCACAAAATCAAAACGGGAGAAAAACAGGGACCATCGAGCCTGTCTAGGATTCAGCCGTTTGGCAGACTCGAGGTAAATCAGATTCTTATGATCGGTCAGGACCACAATACGGTGCTTGGCCCCCTCAAGCCAATGTCGCCACTCCTCAAATGCCCACTTCATAGCCAACAACTCCTGATTGCCGACATCATAATTGCGTTCCGCAGGCGAAAACTTCCGAGAAAAGAAGGTACACGGTTTCATCAAGGAACCATCAGAATTCCTCTGAGACAAAACGGCCCCTGCCCCAATCTCAGACGCGTCGACCTCAACCTGAAATGGAAGAGAAACATATGGCTGACGCAAAACAGGGGCAGAAGTAAATCGGCGTTTAAGCTCCTGAAAGGCAGAAACAGCCACGGAGGACCAATTCGTCACATCAGCGCCTTTCTTGGTCAAATCGGTTAGAGGTTTAACCACACTGGAGAAGTTGGCAATGAAACGATGATAAAAATTAGCAAAGCCCAAGAATTTCTGAAGGCTCTTCACAAATGTGGGCTGAATCCAATCATGAATGGCCTGAACCTTAACCGGATCCATTTCTATAGATGAGGGAGAAAAAATGAAACCCAAAAAAGAAACCTTCTGCACTCCAAAGAGGCACTTTGACCCCTTCACAAATAAAGCATTATTACGGAGGATATGAAATACCATCCTGACCTGTTTCACATGAGACTCCCAATCATTGGAAAAAATCAAAATATCATCCAAATATACAACCATAAATTTATCAAGATAACTTCGAAAGATATCATGCATGAAGGATTGGAACACAGATGGGGCATTAGAGAGTCCGAATGGCATCACAAGGTACTCAAAATGGCCTTCGGGCGTATTAAATGCAGTTTTCCATTCGTCACCCTGCTTGATACGAATAAGATTATATGCCCCTCAAAGGTCAATCTGAGTAAACCAGCTAGACCCCTTAATCCTAGCAAACAAATCAGTAAGCAAAGGCAAGGGGTATTGAAATTTAACCGTGATCTTATTCAAGAGGCGATAATTAATACAGGGTCTCAAGGAGCCATCCTTCTTGGCAACAAAAAAGAACCCAGCTCCCAACGGTGAAGAAGATGGCCGAATATGCCCTTTTTCCAAAGACTCCTTAATATAGCTCCGCATGGCTGTATGTTCAGGCACAGACAGGTTGAAAAGTCGGCCCTTAGGGAACTTACAACCTGGAATCAAGTCAATAGCACAATCACAGTCCCTATGCAGTGGAAGGGAACTGGATTTGGGCTCATTGAATACATCCTGGAGGTCAGACAAAAACTCAGGAACTTCAGAAGAGGGGGAAGAGGAAATTGACATCAAAGGAACCTGATCATGAACCCCCTGACAACCCCAACTAGTCACAGACATGGATTTCCAATCTAACACCGGATTATGTAGCTGCAACCATGGAAAACCCAGCACAATATCATCATGCAAATTATGCAACACCAGAAAATGACAATCTTCCTGATGGGCTGGCGCCATGCGCATGGCCAGCTGTGTCCAAAACTGAGGCTTATTTTTAGCCAACGGTGTAGCATCAATGCCCCTCAAAGGAATAGGGCTCTGCAAAGGCTGCAAGGGAAAACCACAACGTCTGGCAAATTCTAAGTCCATTAAGTTCAGGGCGGCGCCTGAATCCACAAATGCCATGACAGAAAATGATAATGAGCAGATCAAGGTCACGGATAACAGAAATTTAGGTTGTATAGTACTGATGGCAACAGAACTAGCGATTCTCTTAGTACGCTTAGGGCAATCAGAAATAACATGAGCAGAATCGCCGCAGTAAAAACACAACCTATTCTGACGCCTGAATGTTTGATGTTCAGCTCTAGACAAAATCCTATCACACTGCATAGGCTCAGGGCTCCGCTCAGAGGGCAACGCCACAGTGTGCACAACTCTGCGCTCGCGCAAGCGCCGATCAATCTGAATGGCCAGAGACATAGAATCACTCAGATCAGCAGGCGTGGGGAACCCCACCATAACATCTTTAACGGATTCAGAAAGACCCTTTCTGAAAATTGCCGCCAAGGCATCCTCATTCCATTTAGTCAGTACAGACCATTTTCTAAATTTCTGGCAATACAATTCTGCCGCTTCTTGACCTTGACACAGGGCTAACAAGATCTTCTCAGCCTGATCCACAGAATTAGGCTCATCATACAACAACCCCAATGCCTGAAAGAACGAATCAACATTAAGCAAAGCAGGATTGCCAGATTCCAGGGAAAATGCCCAATCCTGTGGGTCACCACGCAGCAGAGATATGATGATTTTAACCTGCTGAATAGGATCACCAGAAGACCGGGGTCTTAATGCAAAAAACAGTTTACAGTTATTTTTGAAACTCAAAAATTTGGATCTGTCACCAAAGAATAAATCATGAGTGGGAATCTTAGGTTCTAAGGCAGGAGTTTGAACAATGAAATCTGAAATACCCTGTACCCTAGCAGCAAGCTGATCCACCCGAGAAATTAACTCCTGAACATTCATGTTAATACTAGACTCCGTAGCCACCCAGAGGTAAAGAGGGAGGAAAATACCAAACAGGCTAAGGAAAAAAAAAATGGCTCAAAAGCTTCCCGCCCTTCTTCTGAGATGCAATTAACTCATTGTTGGCCAGTTGTACTGTTATGATCTGGTGGCCTAGGAGCAGCATGAGACGGACTCTGGAGAAGGTGGTCCCTGTACTGACCGCAAACCCTGAACCTAGCAGCGCAACTAGAAGTAGCCGTGGGGGGTACCTAACACTCCCTAGACCCCTCGGCACAGCCTAAGATCTAACTACCCCTAAAGACAGAAACAGGAAACCTATCTTGCCTCAGAGAAAATCCCCAAAGGACAGATAGCCCCCCACAAATATTAACTGTGAGAGGAGAGGGAAATAACATACGCAGATATGAAATCAGATTTTAGCATAGGAGGCCATACTAGCTAAAAAGAAAGAAAATAACAGCGTACTATGCGGTCAGTATAAAAACACTAGAAAATATCCACCGCAGAAAATACGGATCACCACATCTGACTAAAGGCAACCGGCTACGCACTTCAGTAGGATGTTGCCTCGGTCTCACGGCACGACTCCTACTGGCTCTCCTTTATGCTTGATCTCGTTTCTCACTGTCTCACAATATCCTTCGCTTCGTGTCTCTTTCTTAGGATACCGCAGCGGGGTGTGCAGGCGCGGTTCCGTAACGTTCTGTTCTGGTCGCTAGGTGTCTGCCAGGTTCCCACGCCTGACAGGGATCCCCCTGTGTCTTCTCCCTGCAACACCCCCTGCCACGGGATGTTGCCTGAATCCAACCCAGTCAGCTTCTGACTAACTTTCTATCCAACTCCTAGTTTTACCAGTGTGAGGTGGGGCCCAATAAATAAAGCCTTTTGCTCCCCCTAGTGGCCGGAGTGTGAAGTGTAATGTGTGTTGGTGATACCTGGTCAGTAGAATTCCTTCAGTGCCATCAGACGTACCATCACTCCCCTTAGTGGCAGAGTGTCATACTGCAACGACCAGATCTCTGGGGCGCTGCACCTACCCCCGGTTAAAGGGAACCTGTCACCCCGTTTTTTGAGATTGAGCTATAAATACTGTTAAATAGGGCCTGCGCTGTGTGTTCCTATAGTGTATGTAGTGTACCCCGATTCCCCATGTATGCTGAGAAATAACTTACCAAAGTCGCCGTTTTCGCCTGTCAATCAGGCTGGTCAGGTCGGGAGGGCGTGGTGACATCGGTGGTTCTTCCTCAGCTTTACGTTGGTGGCGTAGTGGCGTAGTGGTGAACAAGCAGCGCGCGATCTGCGCTGTAATCCCTTGCATCGGTGGGGGCGGCCATCTTCCTGGGGCCGCGCGTGCGCAGATCGAGTGCTCTGCTGCACGGGGCTTCAGGAAAATGGCCGCGGGATGCCGCGCGTGCGCATTAGAGATCGCGGCGGCCATTTTCCCAAAGCCGAGATGCAAACTCGGCTTTGGGAAAATGGCCGCCGCGATCTCTAATGCGCACGCGCGGCATCCCGCGGCCATTTTCCTGAAGCCCCGTGCAGCAGAGCACTCGATCTGCGCACGCGCGGCCCCAGGAAGATGGCCGCCCCCACCGACGAAAGGGATGACAGCGCAGATCGCGCGCTGCTTGTTCACCACTACGCCACTACGCCACCAACGTAAAGCTGAGGAAGAACCACCGATGTCACCACGCCCTCCCGACCTGACCAGCCTGATTGACAGGCGAAAACGGCGACTTTGGTAAGTTATTTCTCAGCATACATAGGGAATCGGGGTACACTACATACACTATAGGAACACACAGCGCAGGCCCTATTTAACAGTATTTATAGCTCAATCTCAAAAAACGGGGTGACAGGTTCCCTTTAAATCCAGTACTCCTGGACTGGGAAGAAGAACAACAATACAATTCAGCAAAAGACATACAAAATTTTGAAATGCTTAAAACAAGGAAATAGAATAATGCTTCCCTTTATGGGAGGTGAGGACACTTGAACGTTACAAACAAAAACAGGATTAAATATTTTTAAATAATATTACGACTATAAATAACTTCTGGTACCCTTCCGGGTATTCTACTAAGTGCAAATTCTGAACAATAAGTTAACTTTTCCTTTAAGGGCGTATAAGTTGAACCCACTAAAGGCCTACTATAAAATACTATAAAATAGCTCAACTTGTCTTTCCTTTCTAGCTTCACCAATGCAGGACCGCCTAGCTCCTGGGCTGGGCCTACTGTCATTGTCTCTCTTTCAGCTACCAACTGTTGTTCTACGGTTCTCAGGAGGACTCTCTCTCTAACCCCTATGGGTTCACTTTCAATCTTTCCTGTCCTCAATCTCTATCAACATTATCAAACTATTCTACATTTCAACATTATTAACATTCTAACTTTTCTCAAGGCAACATTATAACTTCAGTTCAACATGTGAACATTCCCTTTAAGGGGGAACCAAGTCTCTCTGAGGTAGTGCAGATTCTCTCTGTCTGCAAGTCCAATGAAAGCAAGACCTTCTGCGTCATGTCCAGAAGCATTATCTTCGCAAAGTCTTCTTTCTGTGTAAAACCAGTAGGGAGCACCTTTAAGAAGGTGCAAACTATATACAAAACAGTTTTGGATTCATTCACTGTTCATGATCTGACAGTCTTTGAAAACAATAATGAACAAACAAAAAGAAGAGGGATCCCGGGTAAACAAAGGGATCCCTAGGAGTTAACCCTGGACGGGTTTAAAGCAGCAAACAGGAAACAGTTAACTATGTACAATTGCAGGCTTCCGAGGTTTAGTTCCTCGGCGTTAGTGGTCGTGACAACTCCACCGGCAGCAGTGGGCGGGGCCACCCTGCCGGGTACTCGCGGGCACTCGGTGTGGTCACAGGAGATCCCGGGCTCCAGTCAGGGGTCTGTGTGGCAATTGTCCTGGACCTCGCAGCAACCGAGGTGCCAACCACTCCCGAGGTCGAGCTCTCTGCCACCACCGTAGTAGCAGTGTCCACGGTGCAAGTGGTGGTTTTCACCATGCTGCATGTGGGGGTCACCACCGTGGTCTTGGTGATGGTCGTGGTCCGGTCACAAGGGGGCACCCTCGCTATGGGGGATGGCTTCTCCCCGCTTTGATTGGTGATTTCATGGGGACTGGCCGCTTGCTCACATTCAGGGTGAACCACCCCCTCTCCCCGAAATGCCAGGTGTAGGTGACTTCGTCCCCCTTGTATAGATCCCGGTCCGGGTGGCCTTCCTTGAGATGGGACTCCACATCCCTCCGGTTTACGAAAACCTCGGAATACAGATCCGGCTCCTTAATTGAAGCCCCATCTCCCACGGAGCTTGAAGTCCACAACGGTGCCCTGCCTGCGTGGGGCCTGGTGGGCGGTGCGGTCCTTGCGGGCCCGATACTTCACCTCGACGTCCCACCAGTAGTGGGCTTCTCGCTGGGCCTGGTGCTGTTTCTCATGCTCCTCCCACTGCCGATGCAGCTGGGACTGGTACACTTCCCAGCTAAGGGCCTCCACCATCTCCCCTTCTCGCGTCTTCACCCCCGGGAACCCCATAATATTCAACCCCGGGTTCACCCAGCGACAGATGGTGCGCTCAGCGTAGACCTCGCCTGGCATGACAGTTGGCGAGATCAGGGCCTTGTAGAAATGCTCCATGCCGGTGGCTCGGTCCCAATGTAGAAGAGGCTTGCGAGCATGGAGCCCGGGGGAAGGGGGCGCCGCAACGGGGCCTATCAGCAGATCCTCCGCCGGCGGGATGGGGTCAGCAGACTCACCGACCGACACGACTTCCTCCGCTGCAGCCAACTCCAAGGATGCGGAAGGATCCGAGGTCGGGAGTTCCTCCGCTGGTACCTCCTGGCACAAGGCCTTGGTCTCCAGCCGCCACTGGAAAAGCTGCTCCACAAGGTCCTCCATCTCACCCTGCAGGAGACCGGTCCCAGATGTGAGGCTCTGGCTGCCGTGCTCGTCCGGGTAGCTGGGGGAGCCCTCTGCTTCAACCCCGCAGTCTGGGTCTGAGCGGCCGGCCATGGCTTCCTCCACGTGGGTCACTCCCTGATCTCTTTCCCGCTCTCTCCTTCGTGGGCGGTTTCGTTTCTTGTTTCTCCGCCCTCCATTGAGTATCAGGAGGCGGATGTCAGCTGCTGACGGACACGTCCTCAAAGTACAGAAATATTTAGACTGGGCGGCCATTACTTTTCGCGCTCTTCAGCTTGCTCACGCCCACTTCCACGCCCTTCTTCTCCTGCGCTCCTCGTGGCGCGGCAATGGCGGCAATTTTAGCGGGAATCTTGCATCAATAGCAGTACAGTCTTTGCAATAAATCACAGTCCAAACACATTTCAATCACAGTTCCAAGGCACACATGACCTGCTTCTCAGGCTTAAGTACGATCCTGTTCGTGACGCCAAGTTGGAGCGCCCCCAGACACAGGGCCATGCGTTCTCGGTACCGGGCCTCTCTGGTTCGGTTCTGATGCCTGTCACAGTGGCTAGACCCGGTCCGCGACCCTGCTAAGGGGCGTCCAATAAAGGTGGTACAGTCTATCAGGGATTCGTGATGCCACCTGTGGTGTTCGGTCAGGGTGACCGACGCTGCTTTGGGGTCCGCTGGGGTGATGGAATGGCAGCTGGATGGTATACCTTCCCACAGGTGAAGTGTGTCCCCAGGGCTTCCCAGTAAGGCGGATGGTGATGGTGTGAGGTGCAGTCAATAACGAGGACACAAGGTTGCAGTCTCTTTACCTCTTTACTGAAGACTTCAGGATCTGCAATCCAGAGCACGCTTAACAGGGCTATCTGAGACCGGCCGGTCCAATGGGCACTTCCAGAATTCCCTTTGCAGGTGGAAATCGTTGCCTACCAATAGCGCCTGTGTGTTGTAGTGCTACCCTGCTGAGCATTCGGAATAGTCCTCACAACTGTTGTTCTCGTTTCGTTCGTTCTTTACAGCTCTCTCTCTATCTTTAGTTCCAGATGTTTCTAGTTCAACGTCCCCCAGGTATGTTATGGCTAGGACGCACCCGTATGACGGGAAGGCCTGGAGGTCTTCCGGGACCCTAGAGATGCCCCTCTCCCACTGTTGCCCCCTATGTCTTCGTAGGTGTTTAGGTTAGACAGCCAACCTATAATTAACTGTCCTGCGGAGTTTGGAGTAAGGCGTAGAGTTGGTTACTCCCTCGGTGTTCCGGCCGCCGGCTACACGCCTCAGTAGGATGTTGCCTCGGTCTCACGGCACAACTCCTACTGGCTCTCCTTTGTGCTTGATCTTGTTTCTCACTGTCTCACAATATCCTTCGCTTCGTGTCTCTTTCTTAGGATACCGCCGCGGGGTGTGCAGGCGCGGTTCCGTAACGTTCTGTTCTGGTCGCTAGGTGCCTGCCAGGTTCCCACGCCTGACAGGGACCCCCCTGTGTCTTCTCCCTGCAACACCCCCTGCCACGGGATGTTGCCTGAATCCAACCCAGTCAGCTTCTGACTAACTTTCTATCCAACCCCTAGTTTTACCAGTGTGAGGAGGGGCCCAATAAATAAAGCCTTTTGCTCCCCCTAGTGGCTGGAGTGTGAAGTGTAATGTGTGCTGGTGATACCTGGTCAGTAGAATTCCTTCAGTGCCATCAGACGTACCATCACTCCCATTAGTGGCAGAGTGTCATACTGCAACGACCAGATCTCTGGGGAGCTGCATAAGCTCTGTTCTGCTCCCATATCTCTGAGGTAAGCTCAGTTCTGACACTTATCTCTGTAGTAAGCTCTGTTCTGTTCCCATATCTCTGAAGTAAGCTCAGTTCTGCTCCCTTATCTCTGTAGTAAGCTTGGTTCTTCTCCCACAGCTCTATAGTAAACTCTGTTCTGCTCCCTTATCTCTGTAGTAAGCTCAGTTTTTTTCCCACAGCTCTGTAGTAAGCTCTGTTCTGCTCCTTTATCTCTGTAGTAAGCTTGGTTCTCCCATTTCTCTGTAGTAAGCTCTGTTCTGCTCCATTATCGCTGTAGTAAACTCCATTCTGCTCCATTATCTCTATAGTAAGCTATGTTCTGCTCCCTTATCTCTGTAGTAAACTCCGTTCTGCTCAATAATCTCTGTAGTAAGCTTGGTTCTGCTCCCTTATCTCTGTAGCAAGCTCAGTTCTGCTCCCATATCTCTGTAGTAAGCTTGGTTCTGATCCCTTATATCTGTAGTAAGCTCTGTTCTGCTCCCTTATCTCTGTAGTAAGCTCTGTTCTGCTCCCTTATCTCTGTAGTAAACTCCGTTCTGCTCCATTATCTCTGTAGTAAGCTTGGTTCTGCTCCCTTAACTCTGTAGCAAACTTTGTTCTGCTCCCATATCTCTGTAGTAAGCTTGGTTCTGCTCCCTTATCACGCTAGTACTAAGCTCAGTTCCTCTCCAATATCACTGTAGTAAGCTCCGTTCTGCTCCCATGTCTCTGTAGTAAGCTTGGTTCTGCTCCCATATCTCTGTAGTAACATAGCAACATAGTTATTAAGGTTGAAGGAAGACTTTAAGTCCATCTATTTCAACCCATAGCCTAACCTAACATGCCCTAACATTTTGATCCAGAGGAAGGCAAAAAAAACCCATGTGGCAAATAGTAAGCTCCACTTTAGGGAAAAAAATTCCTTCCCAACTCCATATATGGCAATCAGACTAGTTCCCTGGATCAACGCCCTATCAAGGAATCTAGTATATATACCCTGCAACATTATACTTTTCAAGAAAGGTTTCCAATCCCCTCTTAAAGTTAAGTAATGAATCACTCATTACAACATCATACGGCAGAGAGTTCCATAGTCTCACTGCTCTTACAGTAAAGAATCCGCGTCTGTTATTATGTCTAAACCTTCTTTCCTCCAGACGTAGAGGATGCCCTCTTGTCCCTGTCTCAGGTCTATGATTAAAAAGATCATCAGAAAAGTCTTTGTACTGTCCCCTCATATATTTATACATTAAATAAGATCACCCCGTAGTCTTCGTTTTTCCAAACTAAATAGCCCCAAGTGTAATAATCTATCTTGGTATTGCAGACCCCCCAGTCCTCTAATAACCTTGGTCGCTCTTCTCTGCACCCGCTCCAGTTCAGCTATGTCTTTTTTATACACCGGAGACCAGAACTGTACACAGTATTCTAAGTGTGGTCGAAATAGTGACTTGTATAGAGGTAAAATTATGTTCTCCTCATGAGCATCTGTGCCTCTTTTAATGCATCCCATTATTTTATTTGCCTTTGTAGCAGCTGCCTGACACTGGCCACTGAATATGAGTTTGTCTTCCACCCATACACCCAGGTCTTTTTCATTGACGGTTTTGCCCAGAGTTTTAGAATTAAGCGCATAGTTATGCATCTTATTACTTCTCCCCAAGTGCATGACCTTACATTTATCCCCATTAAAGCTCATTTGCCATTTTATCAGCCCAAGCTTCTAGTTTACATAAATCATCCTATAATATAAAATTGTCCTCCTCTGTATGGATTACCCTGCAGAGTTTAGTGTCATCTGCAAATATTGAAATTCTGCTCTGAATGCCCCCTACAAGGTCATTAATAAATATGTTAAAAAGAAGAGGGCCCAATACTGACCCCTGTGGTACCCCACTGCTAACCGCGACCCAGTCCGAGTGTGCTCCATTAATAACCACCCTTAGTTTCCTATCCCTGAGCCAGCTCTTAACCCACTTACACATATTTTCCCCTATCCCCATTATTCTCATTTTATGTATCAACCTTTTGTGTGGCACCGTATCAAAAGCTTTTGAAAAGTCCATATACACTACATCCACTGGGTTCCCTTGGTCCAGTCCGGAACTTACCTCTCATAGAAATTGATCAGATTAGTCTGACAGGAACGGTCCCTAGAGAACCCGTGCTGATACTGGGTCATGAGGTTATTCCTCTTCAGATACTCCAGTATAGCATCCCTTAGAATGCCCTCCAGGATTTTACCCACAGTAGAGGTTAAGCTTACTGGCCTATAATTTCCGAGTTCAGTTTTTGTCCCCTTTTTGAATATTGGCACCACATTTGTTATACGCCAGTCCTGTGGTACAGACCCTGTTATTATGGAGTCTTTAAAGATTAAAAATAATGGTCTATCAATGACTGTACTTAATTCCTGCAGTACTCGGGGGTGTATCCCATCCGGGCCCAGAGATTTATCAATTTTAGTGATTTTTAGACGCCGCCGTACTTCCTGCTGGGTTAAGCAGGTGACATTTAATGGGGAATTTTTATCACTAGTCATTTTGTCTGCCATGGGATTTTCTTGTGTAAATACTGATGAAAAAAAGTCATTTAGCATATTGGCTTTTTCCTCATCCTCATCCAACATTTCACCCAGACTATTTTTAAGGGGGCAAACACTATCATTTTTTAGTTTCTTACTATTTACGTAGTTAAAAAATATTTGGGGATTTTTTTACTCTCTCTGGCAATGAGTCTCTCTGTCTCAATCTTTGCTGCCTTGATTTGCTTTTTACAGAATTTATTTAATTTTCTGTATTTAATGCCTCCTCACTACCTACTTCCTTTAATTCTCTAAATGCTTTCTTTTTGTCACTTATTGCGCCCCTTACAGCTCTATTTAGCCATATTGGTTTCCTCCTATTCCTAGTATGTTTATTCCCATACGGTATATACTGTGCACAGGTCCTATCCAGGATGCTAATAAATGTCTCCCATTTACTTTATGTATTTTTATGTCTCAGGATATCGTTCCAGTTAATTGCACCAAGATCATCTCTCATCCGTTGGAAATTTGCCCTCCTGAAGTTTAGTGTCCTTGTAACCCCCCTACTACACAGCTTATTAACCCCTTCATGACCTTGGGATTTTTTGTTTTTCCGTGTTCGTTTTTCGCTCCCCTCCTTCCCAGAGCCATAACTTTTTTATTTTTCCGTCAATTTGGCCATGTGAGGGCTTATTTTTTGCGGGACGAGTTGTACTTTTGAACGACATCATTGGTTTTAGCATGTCGTGTACTAGAAAACGTGAAAAAAATTCCAAGTGCGGTGAAATTGCAAAAAAAGTGCAGTCCCACACTTGTTTTTTGTTTGGCTTTTTTGCGAGGTTCACTAAATGCTAAAACTGACCTGCTATTATGATTCTCCAGGTCATTATGAGTTCATAGACACCTAACATGACTAGGTTATTTTTTATCTAAGTGGTGAAAAAAAATTCAAAACTTTGCTAAAAAAAAAAAAAAAAAAAAAAAAATTGCGCCATTTTCTGATACTCGTAGCGTCTCCATTTTTCGTGATCTGGGGTCGGTTGAGGGCTTATTTTTTGCGTGCCGAGATGATGTTTTTAATGATAGCATTTCGGTGCAGATACGTTCTTTTGATCGCCTGTTATTGCATTTTAATGCAATGTCGCGGCGACCAAAAAAACGTAATTCTGGCATTTCGAATTTTTTCCCCGCTACGCTGTTTAGCGATCAGGTTAATGCTTTTTTGAATTGATAGATCGGGCGATTCTGAGCGCGGTGATACAAAATATGTGTAGATTTGATTTTTTGGGGGGGATTTATTTTGATTGGGGCGAAAGGGGGGTGATTTAAACTTTTATATTTTTTTTATTTTTTTAACATTTTTTTCAACTTTTTTTTTCACTTTTGCCATGCTTCAATAGCCTCCATGGGAGGCTAGAAGCAGGCACAACCCGATCGCCTCTGCTACATAGCAGCGATCTCCTGATCGCTGCTATGTAGCAGAAATGCTGGTGTGCTGTGAGCGCCGACCACAGGGTGGCGCTCACAGCCACTGGCGATCAGTAACCATAGAGGTCTCAAGGACCTCTATGGTTACAATGGAGACGCATCACCGACCCCCGATCATGTGACGGGGGTCGGCGATGACGTCATTACCGGCCGCCCGGCCGGATGCGGTAGTTAAATGCCGCTGTCTGCGTTTGACAGCGGCATTTAACTAGTTAATAGGTGCGGGCAGATCGCGATTCTGCCCGCGCCTATTACGGGCACATGTCAGCTGTTCAAAACAGCTGACATGTCCCGGCTTTGGTGCGGGCTCACCGCGGAGCCCTGCATCAAAGCAGGGGATCTGACCTCAGACGTACTATCCCGTCCGAGGTCAGATAGTGGTTAAAGGATACATGAAAACTTATTATTTTGTGATCACTATTCCCCAAGTGACCCCCAACCCTTATATTTGATATGCGGTCTGGCCTGTTGGTTAATATTAGGTCTAGCAGTGCCCCCCTTCTTGTTGGGTCCTGAACCAGTTGTGAAAGGTAATTGTCTCTCATAGTTTGCTGGAACTGCAGGTTTCTGTTCCCCAATCTATTTCAGGGTAGTTGAAGTCCCCCATAATAATGACTTCTCCTTGAGTCGCAGCTTCATCTATTTGCTTTAGAAGGATATTCTCCATTGCTTCCATTATTTTTGGAGATTTATAACAAACCCCTATCAGTAATTTATTATTTTCCCCCTCCCCTTATCTCCACCCACAGGGACTCCACATTTTCATTAGATTCACCTATATCATCACGCCGGATGGGATTTAAGGACGATTTTACATATAGACACAACCCTCCCCCTCGCCTATCCATTCGGTCATTTCTGAACAGACTATAGCCCTGCAAGTTAACAGCCCAGTCATGGCTCTCATCCAGCCATTTTTCAGATATCCCCACCATGTCATAATTATGCTCCAAAAACATTAATTCTAATTCGTCCATTTTGTTGGTGAGGCTTCTGGCATTAGTATACATGCACTTGATGTTCCTCTCTGTACCTCTATTCTTTCTTAAATTATTAATTGTTCTAACCCCACCCCCCCATGCCACCGCCACCCTCATCTTCCTAATTTGTGCCCAGGTCTCTATCTGCACTATCTTCCCCTCCTACAAAATGAATACCCTCCCCCCCCAATCCCTAGTTTAAACACTCCTCCAACCTTCTAGCCATTATGTCCCCCAACACAGCTGCACCCTCCCCATTGAGGTGCAGCCCGTCCCTAGCGAAGAGCCTGTAGCCAACTGAGAAGTCGGCCCAGTTCTGCGGGAACCCAAACTCCTCCTTCCTACACCAATTCTTGAGCCACTTATTAACCTCCCTAATCTCCCGTTGCCTCTCTGGCATGGCACGAGGTATAGGCAGTATTTCAGAAAATACTACGTTGGAGTAAGCTTGGTTCTGCTCCCATATCTCTGTAGTAAGCTCGGTTCTGCTCCTATATCTCTCTAGTAAGGTCGGTTCTGCTCCATTATCTAGTAATCCATCCTTCTCGTGTCTATGTAGTCAGCTTGCTTCTGTTACAGTATCTATGTAGGCAGTAAGCTTGGTTCTGCTCCCATAGCTATGCAGCAAGCTCCATTCTCTTCATATAGCTATGTACAAGTCTGTTTTTAAAGTCTGTTATCTCTGTAGCTTTAATGCAGCAGCCAGCAATATGTAGGGCATAGGTGGGTGACTGCAACTCGAGGGCCACTGCCTTGTGATTGCCCCCCAGGCTAGAAAGTGCCAGCCAGCCCCTGCATACATTGCTTATTTTTTCCTTGCAGATTTGCAGCAGATTAAAATCTGCACAATGTCAATTCTTGCAGCGTATTTCACCTATACACAACATCCTTTCTGCCAATACATTAGGATATGCAGCAGAATATTCTCCTGCAAATCCTGAATGGGTGCACATAGCCTTAGTCCCTGTACTGTGTCTTCATCATCCATTATAAGTACTTGATAACATCATAATTAATTTGGAAGTGGGAGAAGATGCTACCAGATACTAAACATCCTCCGCCACCTCCCGATTCATTAGAAGTCTCTGACAGCATCTTTTTCCACCCTTCAATTCATTATAAAGCATCCGAAGCACCTTATCGCCTCCTCAGCCACTCCCTAATTAATTTTAAGTCCCTGATATCGTCCTCCTCCATCTCACAATTCATTATGGCACTATCAGGGACTGAGCACCCTCCTCCACCACCCAGTTCATTTTAAATCCATATCTAATGTCCTCCTCTCTCTCCCCATGTTCATAAGTCCATTATAAGTTCCCCTAAATCCCATCTCCACACACCCCTCATTGCTATCTCCACCCCCTCATTGTAATCTCCCCCACATCCCTCATTGTCCTCTCCCCACCCCCTCATTGTCCTCTTCCCCATCCCCTTTGTCCTCTCCCTATCTCCATCATTGTCTTCTCCCCCACTTTCATCATTTTTCTCTCCCCACTTACATCAATTGTCTTCTCCCCCACCTCTATCATTGCCCTCTCCCCCACCTCTATCATTGTCCTCTCCACCACGTCCATCATTGTCCTCTCCCCCACATCTATCATTGTCATCTCCCCCACCTCTGTTATGATCTGGTGGCCTAGGAGCAGCATGAGACGGACTCTGGAGAAGGTGGTCCCTGTACTGACCGCAAACCCTGAACCTAGCAGCGCAACTAGAAGTAGCCGTGGGGGGTACCTAACACTCCCTAGACCCCTCGGCACAGCCTAAGATCTAACTACCCCTAAAGACAGAAACAGGAAGCCTATCTTGCCTCAGAGAAAATCCCCAAAGGACAGATAGCCCCCCACAAATATTGACTGTGAGAGGAGAGGGAAATAACATACGCAGATATGAAATCAGATTTTAGCGCCGATCAATCTGAATGGCCAGAGACATAGAATCACTCAGATCAGCAGGCCACCATAACATCTTTAACGGATTCAGAAAGACCCTTTCTGAAAATTGCCGCCAAGGCATCCTCATTCCATTTAGTCAGTACAGACCATTTTCTAAATTTCTGGCAATACAATTCTGCCGCTTCTTGACCTTGACACAGGGCTAACAAGATTTTCTCAGCCTGATCCACAGAATTAGGCTCATCATACAACAACCCCAATGCCTGAAAGAACGAATCAACATTAAGCAAAGCAGGATTGCCAGATTCCAGGGAAAATACCCAATCCTGTGGGTCACCACGCAGCAGAGATATGATGATTTTAACCTGCTGAATAGGATCACCAGAAGACCGGAGTCTTAATGCAAAAAACAGTTTACAGTTATTTTTGAAACTCAAAAATTTGGATCTGTCACCAAAGAATAAATCAGGAGTGGGAATCTTAGGTTCTAAGGCAGGAGTTTGAACAATGAAATCTGAAATACCCTGTACCCTAGCAGCAAGCTGATCCACCCGAGAAACTAACTCCTGAACATTCATGTTAATACTAGACTCCGTAGCCACTCAGAGGTAAAGAGGGAGGAAAATACCAAACAGGCTAAGGAAAAAAAAAAATGGCTCAAAAGCTTCCCGCCCTTCTTCTGAGATGCAATTAACTCATTGTTGGCCAGTTGTACTGTTATGATCTGGTGGCCTAGGAGCAGCATGAGACGGACTCTGGAGAAGGTGGTCCCTGTACTGACCGCAAACCCTGAACCTAGCAGCGCAACTAGAAGTAGCCGTGGGGGGTACCTAACACTCCCTAGACCCCTCGGCACAGCCTAAGATCTAACTACCCCTAAAGACAGAAACAGGAAACCTATCTTGCCTCAGAGAAAATCCCCAAAGGATAGATAGCCCCCCACAAATATTGACTGTGAGAGGAGAGGGAAATAACATACGCAGATATGAAATCAGATTTTAGCATAGGAGGCCATACTAGCTAAAAAGAAAGAACATAACAGAGTACTATGCGGTCAGTATAAAAACACTAGAAAATATCCACCGCAGAAAATACGGATCACCACATCTGACTAAAGGCATGGGGGGTATATCTGCATCTCCAGAGAAATAGCTAGGCTGCAAAAAATCCTTCACAGACTAAGCTGGACAAGACAAAAACATGAAAAAGCACAGAACTATAAGGTCCACTGCAGGTGGACAGCAAAAACAAAGCCAGGACTTATCTTTGTAGAAAAGCACAGCAAACTGGAGAGACCAGCAGGGAAGTGAATCCTTCCAGAACAATGGACAACTGGCACTGACTAAAGGATCCTGCAAAGCTATATACCCCAGTCAGTTTTGCAATCAGTAGATACACCTGTCCACTCCTGCAGTCCAGGCACAACTGCATTACCCTCTACAACCACCGGAGGGAGCCCAAAAGCTGAATTCACAACACACCTCCATCATTGTCCTCTCCCCACCTCCATCATTGTTCTCTCCTCAACCTCTATCATTGTCCTCTCCACCACCCCATCATTGTTCTCCCCACCTCCATCATTGTCCTCCCCCACCTCCATCATTGTCCTCTCCCCCATCTCCATCATTGTCCTCTCCCCCACCTCCATCATTGTTCTCTCCCCATCCTCTATCATTGTCCTCTCCACCACCCCATCATTGTTCTCCCCCACCTCCATCATTGTCCTCTCCACCACCTCTATCATTGTCCTCTCTACCACCCCCATCATTGTTCTCCCTCACCACCCCCCATTGTCTTGGACCTCTCCCCAGTGTATTGGTAATAAAAGTAAACCACACCACTCACCTCTCCGTCCATTCCCCCGCAGCATCGTTGCTGATGGCAACTTTCTTTCTGACACAGGCGCGTGGTGCATGCTGACGTTATCCAGCCGCCCGCGCCGGTGTCAGACAGAAAGCACTGTGCAGGAAGCAGAGGTCGGATTCCTGCAGCTCCTCTGCCATCTTCTCCTGTAGGCAGCAGAGTTGCAGGGTTCGCTCTCTGCCTGCTGCACATGTGGGCAATCTGGCCAGGGGGCTCATGGAGCCTTGGGTTCTGAGAAACAGGCCAGATTGCCCTCATTATTAGGGCAGATGCATCGGCGGTATGTCCGCCCCTGCTCAATCTACATACACGTATACACAGTTTTGGCAAAGACAAACTTCATTCAATCTTTAAACTATATAACTATATAAAAAAGATATTGGCAGCAGAGTCACAGCAAAAGCGATAAGAATGCTGCCAACAAAGCCGCTTCAGGAAAAAGACGTCTTCATCCCGAAGTGGCTTCATCAAGGAAAACTTTGGCAGGTGCGCCAGTGTCTTAAAGACGTGTGCACATACCCGTAGTGGTGCATCACTGCCCTGGTGGACACAGATAGAAGAGGGTCCCATGTATGCACAATTCCACTGGCTTTGGAGGTGGTAGTGGCCCCCTAACCTCTTGCACCTATGATATGGCCGCCCCTGCATCGCTGGAATCAGGGTCTCTGTCCCTACATCTTGCTGCTCTCAGACAGGGTGGCAAGAACCTGGTGACAGATTAATGGCTTAATAGGAAAGTGCTTGGCTGGCAGTGCCACGTTTCGGACCCTGGCAGAACTGTGCAGGATGGATTCCTGGCACGGAGTGGAGATCATACCGGACAGACCATTCAGGCTGATGCCCTTCACTGCCCTGCCTATTTCATGCGGCCCCTTTAAGCCAGCGGGGTGGACAGCGGTGTAAGCAGTGATCAGGTCCCGGCTGTGGCGTCGCCCCTTTAAGAGTGCAGAAACACACGCTCCCCTCCATCACACACGCTGCCATCTCATCAGGGCGGGGGAAGTGTCCGATTCCTGGAACAGCTGAACAAAAAAAAAAAAAAAGAAAAAAAAGCTCTGGCTGTTTCAAGATCCCCCATTAGAAAATGTGCCTGATTTGTGGCCAATGCTTTGGGATGTAAAAAACTGAAGGGGTAGCTATGGAGATAGAGAGAGCATTGCTGGCTGCTTCCTTTGACAGGTGTTGAGTAGGAAAAGTCTCAAACAAGCATGTATGCCAAAGGGAAAGGATCCACTGTCCCTTCTGATAGCCAGGCGAGGGAAAAGTAAGTGCCACTCATTGCTTTCTTCACAGTGCCAGTCCTGGGCTCGCGGACCGCTGAGGACCAGGAGGAGGCACGGCTGGCATCACTGCTCCCCAGAAGTTTGCCGGCAGCTGGACTGGCATGGGGGCTCCTGGCACCGCGCTCTGCGCTCAGCACTTTCTCAGGGACTTGCAAACTTTTTCCATTGTGGGCACCGATCAGCGGGTGTGTGGGGATGGGTGCTGGGCACAAGGGTGCAGGCGGGGGTTCTCCACATGAAGTTACTTGCACTCTTGAAATTCCCTCCTTATTTTTGGCTGCGGCCACACTGGCAACTTCACTCTTTGCATGTAAGCTGCAATTTTTGGAGAATCCCCCTCGTGTGTAAATTGCCGGTCCCTGTCCCTGCTCCAGCATGCTTCCATGGCATCCCACCCCCAAAGACACGATCCGCTGCCCAGCAACGGATGCCCCATACCGGGACAATGACCCCTTCCTAAGCCCACCACAGCCCATTATCCTTCCCAGCCTTCTTATTATCCCCTCGGTGGGCTTCAGCACCCCAAAGCATCGCTGGGCTGAGGGATTGTTTGTGTTCAGGCTGTGAGGCACAGAATGGGCAAGAACTGGTTAACTTGATTGTCATTGTGGCAAGACAAAGCTGACACTCCACCTCTGCCTCCTTCTGGTTTTCTCAAGCTCAGGACAATAATTCCTCTAAGAATATGGATTTACATATCATTTCTTATAAGAGTCCCACCAGATGATTCCTTGCCTTTATGGAGTAGATTTCACAGATTTGGATGATCTGGTTGACATAGTACGCCTGTATGTTTGTATACATGAGGTTGTATCTTTGCTGGACACCATATGTGGGGTTGTATGTTTGTATACAGAATACCAATACATGTATTTGTATGTTTCTACACAAAACACCCATGCATGGCTTTGTATACAGAACACCATAGGTGGAGGTGTGTGTGTACATATATATATATATATATATATATATATATATATATATATATATATATACAGAACACCCATATGTGGGGTTGTATGTTTGCATACAGGACACCCATACGTGAAATTGTATGTTTGTATACAGAACGCCCATACGTGGGGTTGTATGTTTGTATACTGTATGTAGTGTACAGTCATGGGGTTATATGTTTGTATACAAAATAACATACGGGAAGTTGTAAGTTTGTATACAGAACACCCATACATGAGGTTGTATATTTGTATACTGTACACCATACGTGGGGTTGTATATTTGTATACAGAACACCATATGTGGAGTTGTATGTTTGTATACTGTGTGTACTGTACACCATACGTGGAGTTGTATTTTTGTATACAGAACACCCATACGTGGGGTTATATGTTTGTATACAGAACAGCCATATGTGGGGTTGTATGTTTGCATACTGTACACCAATACATGAAGTTGTATGTTTGTATGCTGTACACCATATGTGGGGTTGTATGTTTGTATACAGTACAGCCATATGTGGGGTTGTATGTTTGCATACTGTACACCAATACATGAAGTTGTATGTTTGTATGCTGTACACCATACGTGGGGTTGTATGTTTGTACACAGAACAGCCATACGTGGGGTTGTATGTTTGTATACAGAACACCCATAAGTGGGGTTTTATGTTTGTATACTGTACACCAATACATGAAGTTGCATGTTTGTATAATGTACACCATACGTGTGGTTGTATGTTTGTATGCAGAACACACATACGTGGGGTTGTATGTTTATATACTATACACCATGTGTGGGGTTGTTGTTTGTATACTGTACACCATGTGTGGGGTTGTTGTTTGTATACTGTACACCATGTGTGGGGTTGTTGTTTGTATACTGTACACCATGTGTGGGGTTGATTGTATACTGTACTCTATACGTGGGGTTGTATGTTTGTATACGGTACACCATACGGGGGGGTATGTTTGTATACAGAACAGCCATATGTGGGGTTGTATGTATACTGTACACCATTACATGAAGTTGTTTGTTTGTATACTGTACACCATTACATGAAGTTGTATGTTTGTATACTGTACACCATACGTGGGGCTCTATGTTTGTATACAGAACACCCATACGTGGGGTTGTATGTTTATATACTTGTACACCATGTGTGAGGTTGTTTGTATACTGTACACCATACGGGGGGTTGCATGTTTGTATACAGAACAGCCATACGTGGGGTTGTATATTTGTATACAGTACACCCATACGTGGGGTTGTATGTTTGTCTACTGTACACCATACGACGGGTTGTATGTTTGTATACAGAACAGCCATACGTGGGGTTGTATGTTTGTATACTGTACACCATATGGCAGGTTGTATGTTTGTATACAGAACAGCTATATGTGAAGTTGTATGTTTGTATACAGAACAGCTATATGTGAAGTTGTATGTTTGTATACTGTACACGATGTGTGGGGTTGCATGTTTGTATACAGACGAGCTATATGTGGGGTTGTATGTACACAGAACAGCTATATGTGGGGTTGTATGTACACAGAACAGCTATATGTGGGGTTGTATGTCTTTATACAATACACCCATATGTGGGGTTGTATGTACACAGAACAGCTATATGTGGGGTTGTATGTCTTTATACAATACACCCATATGTGGGATTGTATGTACACAGAACAGCTATATGTGGGGTTGTATGTTTATATACAGAACAGCTATATGTGGGGTTGTATGTCTTTATACAATACACCCATATGTGGGATTGTATGTACACAGAACAGCTATATGTGGGGTTGTATGTTTATATACAGAACAGCTATATGTGGGGTTGTATGTTTTTATACAATACACCCATATGTGGGGTTGTATGTACACAGAACAGCTATATGTGGGGTTGTATGTTTATATACAGAACAGCTATATGTGGGGTTGTATGTCTTTATACAATACACCCATATGTGGGGTTGTATGTACACAGAACAGTTATATGTGGGGTTGTAGGTTTATATACAGAACAGCTATATGTGGGGTTGTATGTCTTGATACAATACACCCATATGTGGGGTTGTATATACACAGAACAGTTATATGTGGGGTTGTATGTTTATACACAGAACAGCTATATGTGGGGTTGTATGTCTTGATACAATACACCCATATGTGGGGTTGTATATACACAGAACAGTTATATGTGGGGTTGTATGTTTATACACAGAACAGCTATATGTGGGGTTGTATGTTTATATACAGAACAGCTATATGTGGGGTTGTATGTCTTTATATAATACACCCATATGTGGGGTTGTATGTACACAGAACAGTTATATGTGGGGTTGTATGTTTGTATACTGTACACCATACAGCGGGTTGTATGTTTATATACAGAACAGTTATATGTGGGGTTGTATGTTTGTATACTGTACACCATACAGCGGGTTGTATGTTTATATACAGAACAGTTATATGTGGGGTTGTATGTCTTTATACAGTACACCCATATGTGGGGTTGTATGTACACAGAACAGTTATATGTGGGGTTGTATGTACACAGAACAGTTATATGTGGGGTTGTATGTACACAGAACAGTTATATGTGAAGTTGTATGTTTGTATACAGAACAGCTATATGTGGGGTTGTATGTCTTTATATAATACACCCATATGTGGGGTTGTATGTACACAGAACAGTTATATGTGGGGTTGTATGTTTGTATACTGTACACCATACAGCGGGTTGTATGTTTATATACAGAACAGTTATATGTGGGGTTGTATGTCTTTATACAGTACACCCATATGTGGGGTTGTATGTACACAGAACAGTTATATGTGGGGTTGTATGTTTGTATACAGAACAGCCATATGTGGGGTTGTATGTTCGTATAAAGAACAGCCATACAGTTTATTTTGTATTACTTCAATCACTATGTTTTACACCTTTTCATTGTCATGTGATACATTGTGATTGGGGTAGTTGTCACACTTTCACATCAGGACACTTTTGCCATCTCGTATGTTTCCTGCTGGCACTGACATCATCTTTCTATTCTTTTCTTTGTGTAGTTTATAAAATGTAAAAAGTTTTGGTAACTGTGTCTGTGTGGACTGTTAGAGCAGGTTAGGAAAAAACTGAAATCCTCCTAGCTGGCTTTAGATAGCCCATTTCTATTCCCTTCTGCTGTTTCTTGCCAAGTGTGTGTGCATTATGCCCTGCTATGGGGGCATTATATTTGTAATATAGGGTGTGCAGCGCCATGTGGCCTGTTCCTGAACGTGTGTCTGTGTAACTTGTTTAATCTGAGACTAAACGCTCATTAACACAAGAATAGAATGTATTTTATGTTACGAGCATAACCTTTACCTTCTCAATAACAGCCTCCCATGCCCCATTATATGGGCCAGGTTTGTAGGTGCGCTATGTAACTGTGTTGATATGAACAGCAATGGTGGTATTCTTAGGCTACTTTCACACTTCCGTCTTTTGTGTCACGTCGCAATCCGTCGATTTTTGAAAAACTTGTATTGCCGACGGATTGCGACGTATGGCCACATGTTGCGTCCGTCGTGCACTGGATGCGTCGGGTTTTGGCGGCCTTCCATTGGTACATCGCGCCGACGCTTCGTGATGCCCCCGTACCGACGGAAATGTGAAAGAAGCCTTATTACAGTTATGTCCACTCGTCACACTTTGTCCTTCAGTGGAGATGGTGTACACTCAGATGCTATCATTATTGTAACTTAGCGATGTTTTTGCAAAGTTGTCAAACAAACCAAGTTACCATCGCAGTTGTCAGAGATAGTGGGGCTGAAGACAAGGCCAATGTGTCCTGCAGCACAAAGTATATGTCCAGCACTGACCTTGTCTTCTACATTGAGCACATAAAAAGACATGTAAACTATGTGTAGCTATGAGGAAAGGCCAATGTTTCCTACTGGTTGTACCAAACTCTGTTGGAGTGATCTTGTAAAACTTATTTGGATACTTCCCCCCCAACGGTGGATAATAAACGCAACTGATGAATACATATTACTTGAGTTATTTTAAATCTATGGCATTACTAGATATGACCAACTCTTTTCTCCAATTTTGACATTGGTCATCCAACCCTTCTCTCATTATTGGTTAAGATTCCCGAAACAATGAGCAAATTCCATGTTTTATAGTCAACCACCAATTCTCTGTCTTTGAGCGTCACCTCTGCCACTTGCATCACAGGCTCCGTAGTCCACAGGTCCCAGCTAAGGTCAGACAGCAAAGTCGAAAATTTGGGACATGTTTAGACTATATTCAGTGTTAATAAATATTAGCAATGGAATCTATTGAACGTTTTAAACCACATGACAGTGTTTCTACTCATAATATCCTAAACCCTCACAAATCCTTAAGCTTTTCTGGTAACACCGTATAGTGTCCAAGGATTTTTTTTATCTATTGACCATTGCGAGTTGAAGCAGATTTAGTCCCTTTTTCGAGGCCCTTAGTGAGCAGTGTAAGTCTTTTTTTAACAATGGCAAAAGTTCTTTTTTACCCAGGGAATGCCAACGTTCCCCCACTTCCTTGTGTGCAACATAACTCCTTCCCAGATCTCCTATATGCCAAACTACTATTATCAAACTCTCCTGAGTACTACGTCACCCCATGCCTTGTTCTTCTGTGTGCCAGAGAGTAACCCATGCCCTGCTCTCTTATGTCCTGGATCACCCTGTTCCCAGTTGTAATTTTTACCAGACTGTCCCTGCTAGGCAACTCTTCCAGTTCTCGTCCAGACCCCATTTTGTGCCAGACCACTGATTTACCAAGAATTCTTTGAGCCAAAGCTCTTCTTCTCCAGCTCATCTGAGTTCTGGGCAGCTTGGTGGCTCCGTGGTTAGCACTGTTACTTACCTAGGTTCAAGTCCCACCATGGACAGCATCCACAAGGAGTTTGTATGTTCTCCCCGTGTTTGCGTGGGTTTCCTCCAGGTTCTCCGGTTTCCTTCCACACTCCAAAGACATATAGATTGGGAATCTAGATTGTGAGACCATTGATGACAATGTATGTAAAGAGCCGTGGAATATGATGTATATATAAGTAAATAGGAATAGTTCTTGGCCATATCAAGTGCTTTAATATGACAATATTGTGTTATGAACCTATGACTAAAGACTCCACCCAACAGTTCTCGGCTCATACTGCCAAATTGTGAGATTATACAAATTGTTTACCATCATACTAAGGACAGTATGTACTGTACTTGGCTCCTAGGCCAGCGCTGATGTACAATCGTGTAGGAGTGGACTTCTAGTAGTCCAATATTAGGGCATCTAGACTTTCTTGTCAATGGAGAATCATTTTTGTTTGGGTATTTTAGAAAAATGCGTTTGCACTAGGCCTTTTTTTCCTCCAAAATTAAGTTTATGTTACATATAGTATGACTCTAATCTTATTTCTGGAACCTAATACCAGAAGAGAGAAGAGTCTTGTTACTTCTTTTTCATTGTTCAGCTTTACAAGTTTTCCTTCTTGGCCAGTTAGGTGATATCCTTTTAAATAATCAAAAAAAACAACAGAAAATTGCAAGCCATAATCTGGTTAAGTAAGATCTATCTAAAATCTTCAGGATTAATTGAGTGCTCTTGTTTAATAGCAGATTAGCAGATTGTATAATATGAAGGCACCTCTCTCACTGTACCAATGTCCTACAGAAGCCGAAAGCTGGTAAAAGTAAGCTATGTCTCACCACTAAGGCTACGTTCACACTAGCGTTGTGCGCCGCTGCGTCGGCGACGCAACGCACGCAAAAACGCGGCAAAACGCACGCAAAAACGCTGCGTTTTGCGACGCATGCGTCGGTTTTTGCCGAAAATCGGACGCAAGAAAAATGCAACTTGTTGCGTTTTCTTGGTCCGACGCTTGCGGCAAAAAAGACGCATGCGTCGCACAACGCAACAAACAAAAACGCATGCGTCCCCCATGTTAAGTATAGGGGCGCATGACGCATGCGTCGCCGCTGCGTCGCCGACGCAAACCCGACGCACATTAGCTTAACGCTAATGTGAACGTAGCCTAACGGCTTACAAACTGTGATTTTGTGAAAACCATCTGATAATGCTGGATGTGACCAAGTGTGCAATACTTGTTTTAGATGAACTAATAGTTCGAATCCGAAGCGAATGGTCATGATGGGATATTACAATGCTGGTGACGAATGAATACTTATTTAGTAGATTTGCTTAGTTAAATAATCCTCTGATTCTGTCATGTATACTAATACCAAACCTGGGCTTGTGCTTTAGGATTCCCTAAAGGCAGGGTTAACACGAGCGTCTAAAAATAGCGTATTTTTCAGAATTGAAGAAGCATTTTTTCCCCAAAAATTTGGGAGGAAAATGGAAATGCGTCTTATAATCCGAAGGTATCGTCTCGGGAGGTAGGGGTGGCAGCGGTGCAGCGAGGTCACAGGAGGAAGGGTCCCTGCTTTTGGAGGCTGGTGGCACCATGCTGTGGGCCCCGGGCTGGGAGGAAGGGGTGTCCAGGCGCTGTGAGAATGCGGGCTCTGGGCTCTTCTAAGATGTCCATCCTCGCAGTGTCGGGATACCCCTTCCTCCAGCCCGAGGCCCACAGCATCGCACCCTTCCTGCCTCCTGAAGCAGCGACCCTGCCTCCTGTGACCTCAGTCCACCGCCAACCCCATAAAATGGGACTATAAGACGTACCACCATTTTATTTAAAAAAAAACAAAAACGTTTCGTGCGTCTTATAGTCCGCAAATATGGTGCGTCTTATAGTCCGCAAATATGGTAGTTCAGAGTTTCATCCAGAAAACTTGGATGAAATTTTTCTCACTTGTTGTCATACATACTGTATGCTGTCTGCATGGAATCTGTTTTTTACAGCAGCAGCTATTAATCATTTACAAGACCATTAAGGTATTTGGTGAAAAAATTTCTGCACCATTTCTGCATCTCTTGGCAGGAAAATCGCAGCTGCAAAAAGGAGTATGTTTGCTGTGTTTTCGGTTTAGATTATCCCTCACTCAGTGAACTCTGCACCAAAATCTCTGAAAGAATTGACACACTCTATATCTAAATCTGCAAGTCACAGAAACGTAAGGTGTGCACACAGCCCCGCAGCTTCTGATATTACAGAATTGTGATGTATCCATAAAAATCGGATCCTATAATGTGGCTCCGCATGGCATCCGTTTTTTTATTTTTCTATTTTTTTATCTACCCATAGACTTGAATTCTGCGATGGGTTCATTGAGTGCATGCTGTGATTTTTTTGTTTACACTCCTATTCAGTAAGTGAAAAATCGCTCATCTTCACTACCCCATTGAATAACTTTGGTCCGTGTGCTGTCCATTTTGTCAGCACTTGAAATCAAAAGGCTTGTGTGAACCTACCCTAATGATTAGGTTCCCAGGAGCAAATTGCCAGTGATTACTCAGGTCTACATTAAAAAAATTGTTTTCAGGTGCAAAGATTTTCAATGGATTTAAGGTATTTTGAGGGTGCTGAATTAAAAAATCCTATTACTTTTGATGATTTTTTTTTTCTCACTATTTTTATTAAAAAATCCACAGTTTTTTTTTCTCTCAGGAGATGCAGTGACGTACCCCCTTCATGTTGTTTTCCTTGCTCCGCTTCCCCAACCTCCAAGATGTACTTGGAACTATAAAATGTCTCTATTTAAGTTAATAGGGACAGTTGCAGTTCCCTGCACGGCCAGGAGGTATGAGAGCGCTGCTGTGCAGGGACAACTCCTGCATCCTCTCCTTTGTCAGGATGTATGGTGGTTACAAAGCTTCCTCAGGTTCCTGGAAGGTACTTCTGTCTAGCGATGCCACAAATTGAGAATTTATCTTGGTAGATTTAGTATTAAGCAGATCTCTACCACAGTTCCATATAGTTTGTTACCCAGCTTTCCAGAGATACTGAAAGACGAATCTATCTAGCTGTTGTCTAACAGTATGAAAATGTACAGTATTACTTCTACATGGGCTGGAAAAAGACCTAGATACATCAGGTTCACATGTTTTAAACCTAAAAGCCCGAGTTGATTCAGAGGATACAAACAACCCTTATTTTCATGGCAGATGCAAAGTTGTCCTTTACTTTTTTATTGATGGCCTATCCTTAGGATAAATCATCAATGTCTGATCGGCCAGGGTCCGACACCCGGCTCCCGGGAAATGTCGGACCCGGAAGGTCTTCTGATAGTGGCCAGGGCTTGGTACTGCACATCGCCTCCTACTCAATAGGAGAAGGTTGTGTTGTACCCTGCCGCGGCCACTACCGAAAGACGGCCAGGTCTGCAAGTGAGTAATTCCTGCCGGCGCTGACACCGGTAACAGGTGTCGGACCCTGGCTGATCAGACATTGTTGACCTATCCTATGGACATTTCAAACTGATTGAATGGGAAAAGCTCCATTAAGTCACACAAGGATGTTTTTTCACATTATTTTCAACATTTTCCAGTAAAGTCAGCAGGAAGCTCCTTCAATGAGTATTTAAAGCATTTTTTTTAATGCGGTATTGCAGTAAAATCCTTGTAAAAAGCTGTGTAAATAGGCCCTATTAAGGGAGAGGTGATGCATGCACATGGCTCTCTACAATAGGTCATGGGTTTTGTCCTTATTGCCTAATGTTTCACAACTCCCATAAACTACAGTGGAGCCTCACAGTCTTGGAAGACCACCTGACTAATTCACATACTTTCTGGAGTGCCGAACGGGTGACAGGATCCCATTCTCCTGATCATAGAATCATTGAGTTGGTAGGGATCTCCAGGGTCATTGTGTCCGACCCCCTGCTCAATGCAGGGTTCACTAAACCATCTCAGACAGATGTCTGTCCAGCCTCTATTTGAAGACTTCCATTGAAGGAGAACTCACTACCTCTCGTGGCAGCCTGTTCCACTCATTGATCGCACTCACCATCAAAAAGTTATTTTCTAATATCTAACCTGTATCTTCTCCCTTTCAGTTCCATCCTATTGCTTCTAGTCTTTCTTTGTGCAAATTAGAATAATGATGATTAGTGAGGAGCGAGTATACTCGTTGCTCGGGTTTTCCCGAGCACGCTCGGGTGGTCTTCGAGTATTTGTAAGTGCTCGGAGATTTAGTTTTCCTTGCCTCAGCAGCATGATTTACAGCTGATAGGCAGCTTGATTACATGTGGGGATTCCCTAGCAACCAGGCAACCCCCACATGTACTCAGCCTGTCTAGTAGCCCTAAATCATGCAGCTGGGTCAGAAAAAACTAAGTCTTCGAGCACTTGCAAATACTCGGAGACCACCCGAGCAACCAGTACACTCTCTCATCACTATTGATGATCCCTCTCCTCTGTGACAGCACTTCAGATATTTGTAGACAGCAATTAAGTCTCCTCTTAGGCTTCTTTTTTGCAAGCTAAACATTCCCAGATCCTTTAACTGTTCCTCGTAGGACATACTTTGCAGTCCGCTCACCATCCTGGTCGCTCTTCTCTAAACTTCTCTGAGTCATCCAGAAATACCTACACCGTGGTCCGTGGACCATTAGTACTTACCAGTCCCTGCTCCTCAGCAGACAGATGCTGGAGATGTAAAGCAGCCGGCATCAGCTACTTGTGAAGTGAGCGCAGCCTCTGAGCCCTGCACACATGGGCATTAAAGGATTTACCCCTTAAGGCAGTGTTCCCCAACAGGTCATATTTTCAGGATTTCCTTAGTATTACACAGGTGATAATTGCATCACCTGCACAGGCAATAATTCCATCACCTGTGCAATACTAAGGAAATCCTGAAAACATGACCTGTTGGTGGCTCTTGAGGACCGGACTTGGGGAACACTGCCTTAAGGATTTGCTCCTGCTTAGCCATTAGGACAAAGCATTTTTTTTCTCTTTTTCATCGCTGCATTCCAAGAGCTACGGTATATTATTTTAATGTTTTTTCTACTAAGTATCTGTAACAAAGGCTTGGGTTTTATTGCAGGATGAGTAGTCAGTGGCAAAATTTGGGGGTACATATAACTTATTGCCTAACTTTTATTAACTTTTTATCGAGAAACTTTTCACTCTGTTCACGGGCTGCACAAATAAAGTGTTAACTTTACCCTGTTGATAAATACAATTATGACGATAACAAACACCTAGTTGAAAGCAAAATCATTTGTTTTTCTTTCACCAAATTCTGAAGTTTTCCATCAATGGAGCCGTATGACGCCTCATTTTTTGTATGACAAGATCATTTTCTGGTACATTTGGCTGATTGCTTTTTATTACTGACTTTGGAGGAGGAATAAAAAAAGAAACAGCAATTCTTGAATTGAATTTTTTTTTTTTTTCCCAATGTTGTAATTGACTTGTCAACTTTATTCTGTAGGTCGATTTGATAATGATACAAAATGTATGTAGTTTTTTATGTATTGCAACTTTTACAATAAAATATATAATGATTTCCTTACTCCTCACCCCCAACATCATTTTAGGAGGTTCCTATATTCTGACACCCATAATTTTTTTATTTTTATGGAGAAAGAGTTGTATGATGGCTTATTTTTGTGGGAGAAGCTGTAATAGGATCTATCTATCACAGTGATCAAAACTCAGGAACCAATAGAAAAAATCCCTGCGTTTGCTGGGTAGCGGCTGGCAGATCTTGGCAAGCGGTCTTGCACATGCGCCCGCCATTTGGGTTTGGGAACAGGAGGAGGGGGATCGTAGAATGGCGGTTCTAGTATTAAGATACATGGGGGCCTGGGGACATTTTTCACTCCTCTTACATGATAGATCATGTGATCGGATTTTCCAACTATGGGGGGCGCTATTTCTTATTCCCGATCTCCGTTTTATAACGACGATGAAGCAATAAGGCCCCTTAGCAGCTGACGTTTTTATGTGTATCAGCGGTCCTTAAGGGGCTAAATGAAAAGGGTAATAAATATTTTTGTTTTATTTTGTTTACAGAGCTGTATGAGGATTTGTTTTTCTTATACCATTTTGGGACACATGACCTTTTGATTAATACTTAACTGATAACTAATCATATGCAAAATAGTTGCAAGTCAAATTTATGTATGAGGTAGCCAAGATGATTGCCTATAAAATGATGGTAGTCTCACTTTTGAAGCAGTATTGGAAGGTGAGATATGGAGCTTGAAGTCAAACGTTCAAAACATTGTTACGCTTTTGCTCATCACTCTACCATATTTTGCGGCCTATAAGAGCGCACCTGGCCCTAAGACAAATCCTAAATTTTGGAGAAAAAAATAGGACATTTAAAAAAATAAATAAAATAGAGGTGCGTTGTTTCATTGTCCAATTTTACGACAGCTTACCGTGTTTTATTGTCCAATTTTACGTCAGCTTACCGTGGCGGGTGCCTGCGGTGGAATGGGTTCACAGAAGGCAGGGTCACTGCTCCAGGAAGCTGGCGGTGGTAGGAGTTGGGCGATGCAAGGAGGGAGTGTCCCAGCTGTGTGAGGCCCTGGGCTTTCAGAAAATGTTGGCGGTGAGCAGAGTCCCCGCATTTCCCATTGATTTCTCTATGGTGGGCATTGGAAAATGGATGCCGCAGGTGGCGCATGCATAGATTGAGATCTCCCAGTCCAGGACCCGCAGCATCACCCTACTCCTGCCACCACCTCCTGCAGCAGCGACCCTAACTCCTGTGACCCCGCTCCACCGCACCCGCCCTCCTCGGTAAGCTAAATTCAAATTATTAGACGCACCTTCACTTTTCTTCCAAATTTGGTCCGAAAAATATGGTTTATTGTTATTAATATTGGTTGCTTAATTTATTAACTTTCACAGGCATTTAGGCAAGTTTAGAACTGTGAATAATATACGGTAAATATACTTATGTTCTATCAATATAAGGCACTAAAAAAAAACAATGATACAGTGAAGTTACGATTTTACTACAGTAGATTGGTTACTACTTACTAATGGCTATTAATGAAAGAGTCAGAGCCGGAGTCAGAACTTGGACTTACCCATTTCACAGCCCTCGGTTCTACTAGGTGTACTATTACTAGAATATTTCCACAGAATAATGGCCATGCTCACGGAGTAGATGTAATATGCAGCCTAAACTTGCCCTTTTAATAAAATTTTTGCTTTATGGGCATTAGAGGGAAGAAAAAACACTGCTTCCTCCTAAGAGACGTATATTTTTCTATTTTTGAGAATCCGAAAGAATTGATTTATATGGTCCCGATAATAATGGTTCCTGCGCCTGAAACATACAGATGCAAAGGGCATATTGTTGCATCAGTGGTAGGAACAAATACATTATTTTAAGCTAAATGTATTCTTTTCGTGTCCCTTAAAACAAAGGTTTTCATAATAATGTAAGAATGGCCATCTCAAAACAGGTAAGTAATAGGGGAAAAGGATTAGCACTTGTCCTCAGGGGACCCCAAGCAAGACCAGATCTCCTTATGGGACAATGACAAGACATATACCTCATTAGCATATGAATGTGGTTCATTTGCATATGAACGGCATTTGCATGATTGTGTATTGCTCCCAATTCAACTCCAGCCATAGAATCCCAGTGGGAGCAGCCTGGCTAACTCAGGCCATGTGTGTGTAGGAGCCTTTTCATTCGGTTCGCCATGAGGCATTGTGAATCTGCGCCAGAAGGTCAGTGCTTTGTGGAATGAGAGCTTGACTGATGTCCTTTAAAGAAAAGTGGATAGGTCAATTTCTGATCTCTTTTTGAGAGTTTTACTCTACAGACTTCTTGGGATATGATACAGCACAGTGTGAATTATAATAACACATCCTATATAATGCATCTACTAATGTGTATGTGGCCTCACGAGTCTCTCCCCATAGAGGGTGTTTGGGGAAAGAATCACTAGGCACGACGAATTTCAGCACTCAATGCTTTAATTCTCCTGGCGTGTCCTCTTTCAGAGGTCTACAACAGCAACTTATTCCTCGCTCACCATACAAAAAACGCGCATGCTTAGTAGAGCCCATGCATCGGGTGCTCCGGATAGATAACTTTTAGGCATGCTCATTTGGCAGGCATTTAAACTTTTTGTGAAACAAAAAAGAGAATTCAAGACCTGCTATAGTATTTTTATACAGTAGTTAGACCAATGAAAGTATCTACTATATAATTGTCTAAGGGTCACTTCCGTCTTTCTGTCTGTCTTTCTGTCTGTCACAGAAATCCCAAGTCGCTGATTGGTCGCGGCAAAACGGCCACATCCAATCAGCGACGGCCACAGTCCGGCGGCAAAATGGCCGCTCCTTACTCCCCGCAGTCAGTGCTCACAAAGGGTTAATGGCAGCGTTAACGGACCGCGTTATGCGGCGGTGTAACGCACTCCGTTAACGCTGCTATTAACCCTATGTGACCAATAGGTGCAGCATCAATAGTAAAAAGATCTAATGTTCAAAATAATAAAAAAAATTAAAAGTCATTATATACTCACCTTCTGTGGGTCCCTGGATCCAGCCGAGGCCTTTCCCGCTCCTCGCGACGCTCCGGAGACTGCTACGTCATCATCTCGCGAGACCGCAATGCACTCTTGGGACCGGAACTTCACGAGGAGCATCGGTAAATGCCTCAGCTTGATCCGTGGGGTCGACGGAGGGTGAGTATATAACTATTTTTTATTTTAATTCTTTTTTACACAGGGATATGGTGCCTACATTGCTATATACTACGTGGGCTGTGTTAGATACTGCATGGGCTGTGGTATATACTACATCTCTGTGCTATATACTATGTGGGCTGTGCTATATACTACGTGGCTGTGGTATATATTATGTGGCTAGGCAATATACTACATCGCTGTGCAATATACTACATGGCCTGTGTTATATACTGCATGGGCTGTGTTATATACTACGTCTCTGCTATATACTATGTGGCTGTGGTATATATTATGTGGCTAGGCAATATACTACATCGCTGTGCAATATACTACATGGCCTGTGTTATATACTGCATGGGCTGTGTTATATATTACGTCTCTGCTATATACTACGTGGCTGTGCAATATATTACGTGGCTGTGCTATATGCTACGTGGCTGTGGTATGTATTACATGGCTGGGCAATATACTACATTGCTGTGCTCTATACTACGTGGCCTGGGTTATATACTGCATTGGCAGTGTTATATACTACATCTCTGTGCTATATACTATGTGGCTGTGCTATATACTACGTGGCTGTGCAATATATTATGTGGCTGGGCAATAAACTACGTATCTGTGCTATATACTACGTGTCTGTGCTATATACTATGTGGCTGGGCAATAAACTACGTGGCTGGGCAATATACTACGTGGCAATTTGAACCACGCTTCACTAATTGGTCGCGGCCGGCCGAATCCTGTGTGTAAATTGCATTATTCTGAAAACTTCATAAATAAACTACATACATATTCTAGAATACCCGCCAGTTAAATACAAGATGGATAGCAATAGGAATAGCATGTGCTGTGTTAGACAATTCGTGATGATGGAAATAGCATTTTTGTGACTTATTTTTTTTAATTCTGTCTGTCAGCACTCCTACCAATATATAAAATGTACGGTATATAGGATATAAAGCAACAAAGTAATAAGGTAATACTACCTGAAAATTCATGGTATTCTTCTTCACAGTTGGGTCATGTCATATCATGGTACTCCCCTCCCTGAGTATTACATGGCTTTAGGTTCTTTATATTCTTTAAAGTGGGTCACCATCTCAGTCATTAGAACTGCCTATATGATGCAATTGCATGGGCTTTACTACTAAAAAGACCAAAGCTCCTATCACAGATAATAATGATAGTTGCACAGCTCCTATCTCATAATTGTTATGTAGTAGTTTACAGTTTTGCCTTCCTTACTCTTTCTTTCTCTCTCAATATATTAGCTAATTTAGGAGACTATGGAGGAAAGGAAAATCACAGTGTTATCATAGCAGGATGGGATAATAATGGCTCTAGCTGACCATGTAATATTGTGCTAACGCATTATGAGAATGATTAGACCATAGAGGACGCAAAAATGCAGATTGGAATTCTGGGAATCAAGATGGAGGCTAAAGAGAAGCTGAACTACATGGTAGTAAACCATGTGTAAAAGTGCAGATTGTGATAGACAGTCAGGGTGAAGGTTGCAGGTATGGAAAGAAAACAGTCCATATCTGCTGCATTATTTATTTGCAAGACAAAATGTTTTACATTGTCCATGCAAAATGTTACTACTAGTTAAAGCACAAGTCCAATCAAATGCCAAGTAAAAAGTGAGTATTAAAAAGTCAAGTCTGAATGTGTTCTCACATCCTATTAGAAGCGTCCTTTATGAGCTTGCCATTGTTTCCTGGCAGATTTGTTCATGCATAGATTTCATAATGAAAGATTGTTGTCCAAGAAGTATGTGTTTCCTTGCGGACATTGACATGCTAAGCATGCCGAGATGAGGAGACTTAAAGCCGCAATGCATGTCGATCTCCGCAAGGAGAAACGATACTTCTTGGATCCCGGTCAGACGCCTCTCACACAGCCAAACCTGATCTCCACTTTGCACTGACGAGGGGCAGTACCCCGAAACACCGTGTCTGCAAAGTGAGATTCTGGTTTGGCTCTTATCCTAAAGGTACCTTCACACATAACGATATCATTAACGATATCGTTGCTTTTTGTGACGTAGCAACGATATCGTTAAGGAAATCGTTATGTGTGACAGCGACCAACGATCAGGCCCCTGCAGGGAGATCGTTGGTCGCTGAGGAAAGTCCAGAACTTTATTTATGTGTGATGCCAATTCAGCGATGTCTTCACTGGTAACCAGGGTAAACATCGGGTTACTAAGCGCAGGGCCGCGCTTAGTAACCTGATGTTTACCCTGGTTACCAGCGTAAACGTTAAAAAAACAAACACTACATACTTACCTTCAGCTGTCTGTCCCCGACGCTGTGCTTCTCTGCACTCCTCCTGCATCCTGTGTTAGCGTCGGCCAGCCGGAAAGCACAGCAGTGACGTCACCGCTGTGCTTTCCGGCTGACCGTCGCTGACAGTGCAGAGGAAAGCAGAGCGCCGGAGGACAGACAGCTGAAGGTAAGTATGTAGTGTTTGTTTTTTTAACGTTTACGCTGGTAACCAGGGTAAACATCGGGTTACTAAGCGCAGCCCTGCGCTTAGTAACCCGATGTTTACCCTGGTTACCGGGGACCTCGGGATCGTTGGTCGCTCTGTGTGACAGCTCTCCAGCGACCAAACAGCGACGCTGCAGCGATCGACATCGTTGTCGGTATCGCTGCAGCGTCGCTTAATGTGAAGGTACCTTAAGTCATGTGACAAGGCTAGTTAAAGGGTCAACATTGAGTTGTAAGATTGCTACCTTCCAATAGGTGGCACTAGAGTTCTAGCTTTCTTCCTCTCTGAAAAGACAATTTGCATAATTAGCATAATGAAAGATTAAATTGTTTATGTTGCTTAAAGTTGTGTAATATTAAGAGATATGTTGGATTTAAAGCCCCCAACAGTATGGTGAAAAGTTCGGAAGGGATCACATTTGCTTTCATGACAGCTAGGTATAATGCAATTATTCAGCCCAGAAATCTCCACTGCAGCTCTGAGCATCTTTTTGATATACGGTATATAAATAATACATTTATATTATATAAACATCAGTTAAAAAATAGAATTGTTAGAATATTCTGCAGGTTATTCCTGGCTCATTACTTTTTCTGTGCGTGTTATTCAATTATTCTGTCCTATTGCTGCCGTGCAGTAGCGCTGTCTCCTGCACGGCACATGGACTGCACACGGACAATGTCCGTGTGCGGTACGTGTTTTACACGGACCCATTGACTTTAATGGGTCCGTGTAATCCGTGCGCTCCCACGAACACTGACATGTCTCCATGTTTGGCACACGGAGACACAGTCCGCAAAAAAATCAATGACATCTGCACAGATGCATTGATTTCACTGTGTCTATGTGTGTCAGTGTCTCCGGTACGTGAGGAAACTGTCACCTCACGTACCGGAGCCACTGACGTGTGAAACCGGCCTAAGACCGGGTTCACACACAGCGAAATTCGGCCGAGTCTTGCAGGTTAAAACCCAGCTCTGGCATCAGCACTCCAGAGTGGAGCGTGCGGTCGCACAGCAATACATGGAGCCGCACCCTCCACTCCGGAGTGCCGGTGCCAGAGCTGGGTTTTAACCTGCGAGACTCAGCCGTATCTCGCTGTAGTGTGACTCCGGCCTAACTCCAGGTCTCCCAGGGGGATGTGATACTTACCTGACTACCCAACATAATGGTAAGTAGGCTAATCCTTTGTAAAATAGTAAAATCAAACTGATTAAGATTTCACATTTAGCAAAAGATAACAGAGTATACTTTAAATTAGACAAGATTTCTGTGTACTTTCTCGAAACCATTTTAGATGTGCTTCAAGAATCACTTTAAAAGGGATGTGTTATTAGAGAATGACCTATTGTTCCAAATCAGGTTTTTGTGTTAAATCTATTTTTTTTTTTAATGTTGGCAATAATTTTTTTTTCATGTCACAATCTTTATTAACAATAAAAATTAGAAATCCTGCAAATAAATTAGACGCTGAATACTGTGGCTTTTTTAGATTCTAAATTCCTGTTGTTTCAGGAAATTCACATTTACATTAGCAGTAATAAAGCATCTAATGAGCGTGTGCAAAGGATACTGCGAAGGGGTGGGGAACAGGGTCAGCTGTGACATCTTTTTCTATTGTGGCAATTGTATTGTTTCATGTTGGAACTGTTGCTTGTTTTCCATGTTTTTTTTTCCCTCAGTAGTGAACGCTGGGAATTGTGCTGTGTCGTGTGAATGTGGCCATGTGAATAAAATAATTTAATGGGAGTGCTTCTTAAAAGAATGGACACAATACTCACCAAAGGATAAGAGCTTTTCAGTCATGTAATTGGTGGTGGTGCTGGAAGTGGATCCCTACGAAATGACAACCTTTGCTAAAGATAACGCATCAATATCATAGGTCCCAGAAGGCAGCTAGAAGAGCTATGGCTAAACACTGAAAATGCAATTCTGTCTTTTGTGTGGCATCACTGGTGCACAGTAAGCAAGAGCATTATACTGCCTCTGTACAAATCCCTAGTTAGACCGCACATGGAGTACTGTGTCCAGTTTTGGGCACCGGTGCTCAGGAAGGATATAATGGAACTAGAGAGAGTACAAAGGAGGGCAACAAAATTAATAAAGGGGATGGGAGAACTACAATACCCAGATAGATTAGCGAAATTAGGATTATTTAGTCTAGAAAAAAGACGACTGAGGGGCGATCTAATAACCATGTATAAGTATATAAGGGGACAATACAAATATCTCGCTGAGGATCTGTTTATACCAAGGAAGGTGACGGGCACAAGGGGGCATTCTTTGCGTCTGGAGGAGAGAAGGTTTTTCCACCAACATAGCAGAGGATTCTTTACTGTTAGGGCAGTGAGAATCTGGAATTGCTTGCCTGAGGAGGTGGTGATGGCGAACTCAGTCGAGGGGTTCAAGAGAGGCCTGGATGTCTTCCTGGAGCAGAACAATATTGTATCATACAATTATTAGGTTCTGTAGAAGGACGTAGATCTGGGTATTTATTATGATGGAATATAGGCTGAACTGGATGGACAAATGTCTTTTTTCGGCCTTACTAACTATGTTACTATGTTACTATGTTATGTTACATTGTGGAAAACTGTCTCTGGATGAATAAATATTCATACATGTACCTAATGGCATTCATTCGAACCATTTTCACTTAAAAGGATCAAAAATTCGATGTTCAATGAGTCTCTAATCGCCTAAAAATGGCTGAATTAAAAATGTATGGAAAATTCCATTCATCTATATTTGATATACAGTGATACTTTGAGCTTGGAAAGGCACAGATAGCCAGATTCACCTGCACAATAAAAAACTCAGTTGGAAAGTTTTAAAGGCTAGAATTTCTATTCCGATACGCCTTAAGCCTTCCTTGTATTTTCTGCACCATGGGAGGCAAATCATTTCTAGTGAGGGATATTTTCTGCTTCTGAACAGTTTTTTTCCCCCTGTGCAGGAAACAAAATATATCACATGTTCTTGGTATAAAACAGCACGATAGCGATGGACCTGCCGACTGAACTGCATGAGGTGCCATGTACCATTCTGCCTGTTTAAAGCCGCAGACTCAAAAGCTTGCCCACTTGTTGACTAACGTAAAAAGACTGCGCCTGAATTATTCTCAGGCTACGTCATACTTCTCTGAGCTTGGAGTCATTTTATTACTACCATACTTTTTTTCTATCTGACAAAGCATATTGATTAGTATAAAACATAGATCAATTATCATGAAAGGGTTGGAATTCATTGCAATTTTGCCACTCGCCAATCATGTAATAGAATACAAAAAGGGAATTGATAACAGTGTAGGGTGATAACATGCTTGGTCTGATAGTAATATTGGACGAATTTATGCTTTCCAATAATATTTTGGTATTATCAGAATAACAAACTATTTGTCAACCATAGCTGATTATTGAACATTATGGACACGTTGATTATATTAGTTACTTTAACCCTCTTAGCCCCAAGAGTGGTTTGCACGTTAATGACCGGGCCAATTTTTACAATTCTGACCACTGTCCCTTTATGAGGCTATTACTCTGGAACGCTTCAACGATTCTTGGCGATTCTGACAGTATTTTCTCATGACATATTGTACTTCATGACAGTGGTAAAATTTCTTTGAAATAACTTGCATTTATTTGTGAAAAAAATTGAAATTTGGCGAAAATCTTGAAAATTTTGCAATTTTCCAACTTTGAATTTTTATGCCCTTAAATCACAGAGATATGTCATGTAAAATAATTAATAAGTAACATTTCCCACATGTCTACTTTACATCAGCGCAATTTTGGAACCAAAAATGTTTTTTTGTTAGGGAGTTATAAGGGTTAAAAGTTGACCAGCAATTTCTCATTTTTACAACACCAATATTTTTTAGGGACCACATCTCATTTGAAGTCATTTTGAGGGGTCTATATGATAGAAATTGACCAACTGTGACACCATTCTAAAAACTGCACCCCTCAAGGTGCTCAAAACCACATTCAAGAAAATTATTAACCCTTCAGGTGTTTTGCAGGAATTTTTGGAATGTTTAAAAAAAAAATTAACATTTAACTTTTTTTCACAAAAAATTTACTTCAGCTCCAATTTGTTTTATTTTCCCAAGGGTAAGAGAAGAAATTGGACCCCAAAAGTTGTACAATTTGTCCTGAGTACGCCGATACCCCATGTGTGAGGGTAAACCACTGTTTGGGCGCATGGCAGAGCTCGGAAGGGAAGAAGCGCTGTTTGACTTTTCAATGCAAAATTGACTGGAATCGAGATGGGACGCCATGTTAAGTTTGGAGAGCCCCTGATGTGCATAAACATTTAAACCCCCCACAAATGACACCATTTTGGAAAGTAGACCCTCTAAGGAACTTATCTAGTTGTGTGGTGAACACTTTAACCCACCAAGTGCTTCACAGAAGTTTATAATGCAGAGCCGTAAGAATGAAAAATCATATTTTTTCACAAATATGATTTTTCACCCCCAATTTTTTATTTTCCCAAGGGTAAGAGAAGAAATTGGACCCCAAAAGTTGTTGTGCCATTTGTTCTGAGTATGCCGTTACCCCACATGTGGAGGTAAACCACTGTTTGGGCGCACGGCAGAGCTCGGAAGGGAAGGAGCGCCGTTTGACTTTTCAATGCAAAATTGACTGGAATTGAGATGGGATGCCATGTTGCGTTTGGGGAGCCCCTGCTGTGCCTAAACATTGAAACCTCCCACAAGTGACACCATTTTGGAAAATAGACCCCCTAAGGAACTTATCTAGAGGTGTGGTGAGCACTTTAACCCACCAAGTGCTTCACAGAAGTTTATAATGCAGAGCCGTAAAAATAAGAAATCATATTTTTTCACAAATATGATCTTTTCACCCCCAATTTTTTATTTTCCCAAGGGTAAGAGAAGAAATTGGACCCCAAAAGTTGTTGTGCCATTTGTTCTGAGTATGCCGATACCCCACATGTGGAGGTAAACCACTGTTTGGGCGCATGGCACAGCTCGGAAGGGAAGGAGCGCCGTTTGACTTTTCAATGCAAAATTGACTGGAATTGAGATGGGACGCCATGTTGCATTTGGAGAGCCCCTGATGTGCCTAAACATTGAAACCCCCCACAAGTGACACCATTTTGGAAAGTAGACCCCCTAAGGAACTTATCTAGCTGTGTTTTGACAGCTTTGAACCCCCAAGTGTTTCACTACAGTTTATTATGCAGAGCCGTGAAATTTAAAAAATATATTTTTTTCACAAAAATTACCGTATTTTTTAGCCCCCAGTTTTGTATTTTCCCAAGAGTAACAGGAGAAATTCGACACCAAAAGTTGTTATCCAATTTGTCCTGAGTACGCTGATACCCCATATGTGGGGGGGGGGAACCACCGTTTGTGCACATGGCAGAGCTCAGAAGGGAAGGAGCGCCATTTGGAATGCAGACTTAGATGGATTGGTCTGCAGGCGTCACGTTGCATTTGCAAAGCCCCTGATGCACCTAAACAGTAGATATCCCCCAGAAGTGACACCATTTTGGAAACTAGACCACCCAAGGAACTTATCTAGATGTGTTGTGAGAACTTTGAACCCCCAAGTGTTTCACTACAGTTTTTAACGCAGAGCCGTGAAAATAAAAAATCATTTTTTCCACAAAAATTATTTATTAGCCCCCAGTTTTGTATTTTTCCAAGGCTAACAGGAGACACTGGACCCCAAAAGTTGTTGTCCAATTTGTCCTGAGTACGCTGATACCCCATATGTGGGGGGGAACCACCGTTTGGCACATGGCAGAGCTCGGAAGGGAAGGAGCGCCATTTGGAATGCAGACTTAGGCTGCCGTCACACTAGCAGTATTTGGTCAGTATTTTACATCAGTTTTTGTAAGCCAAAGCCAGGAGCGGGTGATAAATACAGAAGTGGTGCATACGTTTCTATTATACTTTTCCTCTAATTGTTCCACTCCTGGTTTTGGCTTACAAATACTGCTGTAAAATACTGACCAAATACTGCTAGTGTGACAGCAGCCTTAGATGGATTGGTCTGCAGGCGTCACGATGCAGTTGCAGAGCCCCTGATGCACCTAAACAGTAGAAACCCCCACAAGTGACACCATTTTGGAAACTAGACCCCCTAAGGAACTTATCGAGATGTGTTTTGACAGCTTTGAACCCCCAAGTGTTTCACTACAGTTTATAGCGCAGTCGTGAAAATAAAAATATTTTTTTTCCCACAAAAATGTTTTTTTTAGCCCCCAAAATTTTTATTTTCCCAAGAGTAACAAGAGAAATTGGACCCCAATAGTTGTTGTCCAATTTCTCCTGAGTATGCTGATACCCCATATGTTGGGGTAAACCCCTGTTTGGGCACACAGGAGAGCTTGGAAAGGAAGGACCACTGTTTTACTTTTTCAACACAGAATTGGCTGGAATTGAGATCGGACGACATGTCACGTTTGGAGAGCCCTGATGTGCCTAAACAGTGGAAACCCCCAATTCTAACTGAAACCCTAATCCAAACACACCCCTAACCCTAATTCCAACAATAACCCTAACTACAGCCCTAACCCCAACACACCCCTAACCTTAATCCCAAACATAACCCTAACTACACCCCTAACCCTGACATACCCCTAACCCTAATCCCAACCGTAAATGTAATCCAAACCCTATCCCTAACTTTAGCCCCAACCCTAACTTTAGCCCCAACCCTAACTTTAGCCCCAACCCTGACTTTAGCCCCAACCGTAACCCTAACTTTAGCCCCATCCCTAACTCTAACTTTAGCCCCAACCCTAACTTTGGCCCCAACCCTAACCCTAGCCCCAACCCTAACCCCAACCCTAGCCCTAACCCTAACCCTAGCCCCAACCCTAACCCTAGCCCTAACCCTAGCCCTAACCCTAATGGGAAAATGGAAATAAATACATTTTTTAAATGTTTCTATGTTTCCCTAACTAAGGGGGTGATGAAGGGGGGTTTGATTTACTTTTCTAGCGGGTTTTCTAGTGGGGTTTTATGATTGGCAGCCGTCACACACTAAAAGACGCTTTTTATAGCAAAAAATATTTTTTGCGTTACCACATTTTGAGACCTATAATTTTTCCATATTTTGGCCCACAGATTCATGTGAGGTCTTGTTTTTTGCAGGACGAGTTGACGTTTTTATTGGTAACATTTTTGGGCACGTGACATTTTTTGATCGCTTTTTATTCCGATTTTTGTGAGGCAGAATGACCAAAAACCAGCTATTCATGAATTTCTTTCGGGGGGGCGTTTATACCTTTCCGTGTGCGGTAAAATGGATAAAGCAGTTTTATTCTTCGGGTCAGTACGTTTACAGCGATACCTCATTTATATCTTTTTTTATGTTTTGGTGCTTTTTATATGATAAAAACTCTTTTATAGAAAAAATAATTATTTTTGCATCGCTTTATTCTGAGGACTGTAACTTTTAAATTTTTTCGCTGATGATGCTGTATGGCAGCTCGTTTTTTGCGGGACAAGATGACAATTTCAGCGGTACCATGGTTATTTATATCCGTCTTTTTGATTGCGTGTTATTCCACTTTTTGTTCGGTGGTATGATAATAAAGCGTTGTTTTTTGCCTCGTTTTTTTTTTACGGTGTTCACTAAAGGGGTTAACTAGTGGGACAGTTTTATGGGTCGGGTCGTTACGGACGCGGCAATACTAAATATGTGCACTTTTATTGTGTTTTTTTAATTTAGATAAAGAAAGTATTTATGGGAACAATATTTTTTTTTCTTTATTTCGGAATTTTTTTTTTTTTTACACATCTAAAAAATTTTTTTTTTACTTTGTCCCAGGGGGGACATCACTGTATAGTGACAGATCGCTGATCTGACACTTTGCAGAGCACTGTGTCAGATCAGCGATCTGGCGTGCCCTGCTCCTTGGTTACCAGCGCCTGCTCTGGACCCGGAAGTAGTCCCTGCAGGACCCGGAAGTAGCCCCGCGGCCATTGTGGATCCGGGGCCTGCAGGGAGGAGACGCTCGGTACAAGGTGAGCACATCGCCTTGTACCGATCGTCTCAGGGAAGCCCGCAGGGAGCCCCCTCCCTGCGCGATGCTTCCCTATGCCCCCGGAACACTGTGATCATGTTTGATCGCGGTGTGCCGGGGGTTAATGTGCCGGGAGCGGTCCGTAACCGCTCCTGGCACATAGTGCCGGATGTCAGCTGCGATAGTCAGCTGACACCCGGCCGCGATCGGCGGCGCTCCCCCCGTGAGCACGGCCGATCACATATGACGTACTATCCCGTCACTGGGAATTAAGTCCCAGGTCACCTTGACGGGATAGTACGTCATATGGGATTAAGGAGTTAAAGGGGTTTTCCCAATAACAACGTACATTTTTATCAATAGATCTTGGAATACTAATTTCCACAGTTGGATGTGTTGAATAAAATGCTCCTGTGCTGAGATAATCTTATACATGTGCCCCTGCTCTGTACTGTATGACGGCTATGTCTGACCGTGCAGGGACATGGGCTGATCATACCACAGCTCCTGGGCAGGGGAAGAAGCAAAATGTAGTATACAGACAGGACAGCATGGGATCACATCTGATTATTTCTATGAGTTGAAACATTCCCCTGCCCATTTTTAAACCACATTTTACATCAAAGAAAGAATCCGCTGTGATCCTTATACTGTATACTGTATACTCTTTTGCTTCCTCCCCTGCCCAGGAGCTGTGGTATGATCAGCCCATGTTCCTGCATGGTCAGACTGGGCCATTACACAGTACACAGCAGGGGCACATTTATAAGATTATCTCAGCACAGGAACGTTTTATTTAACACATCCAACTGTGGACATTATTCCAAGATCTATTGATTAAAATTAACTTTTGTTCTTAGGAAAACTTTTTATATTTGGGGAATTCAAGAATTCAAGAACTCCACTCAGATATGTCTGTTAATATTATAACTCTTCTGTAACTAAAGGAAGAAATCCCAAGAGTAAAGTTTGATGGTACGTAAAGATGAGACTACTGCTTTTTATAATACAGATGAATAGCCATCTGCGTATGGGCATAATACAAGGATGACTAAAACAAGAGCCCACTCTCATTGTGTTGCTCTCTGTTTTGACCCATTGTTGACTCTTTATGGCAACAATACATTGCCTCAATTTTATTCTTCCATTTGCTATATTTGTTTTATCCCAGAAAGAATAGGGACCGCATTATCCACACAGTTTCAATTTGGACTTAGGACATGTGCACACGTCTTTGTTAGGTGGAGTTAAAATCTGCCTTATAAAAAGCACTCAGAAAACGTTCAAAAGAATGAACATATGAATTTCTAAGAAAAATAACTTGTTGTTCATATGTTCAGGCTTTTGTTCATCATTTTAACGGCTTCAGGTTTCCAAAAATGACATGTAGCTAAAAATGAACTGACTATTCTTCCTGCGCATTCCACTCTGAAGACTCTCTATACTTTACTATACAAGTCAATGGGAAGTCTAAAAAGATGTCTGGAAATCTTTTTGAAGAACTGTTTAGAAGACAAAAGCTCACATGCAATACCGCCTGGTAAGGATGGTGAATGGCAGGTGTACAGAGCCGGCTCCAGGTTTTCATGGGCCTTGGGCGAAAGAGTCCCAGTGGGCCCCTTTAACACATACCACAATTCATAATGCATGGATACGGCAGAGAAATATAGGTATAGTACAATGCCAAAGATTTCACTTACTTCTTACATTACATGAGTGATATCTATTGTGCATTCTATATTAGATCAGAAACCGGACAGTATAGTCCTCTGTACAGAATAATGAGCCCTATATATTGCCCCATACAGTATAATGAGCCCCATATAGTGCTCCATACAGTATAATTGGCACCACATAGTCCTCTATACAGAATAATGAGCCCCATATATTGCTCCAAACAGAATAATGAGGCCAATATTATGCTCCATACAGAATAATGAGCCTCATATAATGCTCCATACAGTATAATGGGCACCACAGAGTACTCCATACAGAATGAGCCACATATATTGCTTCATACGGAATTGACCCCATATAATGCTCCATACAGTATAGTGAGCCACATATAATTCTACATACAGTATATGATGGGCCCCATCTATTGCTCCATATATAATGGGCCTCATATAATGCTCCATACAGTATATGATCGGCCCCATACAGTATACTGAGTCCCATATATTGCTCCATACAGAATGGGCCCCATATACTACTCCTTACAGAATGGGTCCCATATAATGCTCCAAAAATAATTGGCCCCATAAGATGTCCCATGTATAATGGGCCCCATATAATGCCCCATATATATTTGGCCATATAAAATGCTCCACATAGTCCCATAAGATGCTTCATATATTATTGGCCCCATATACTGCTCCATATGTAATTGGCCCCATATACTGCTCCATATTGAATTGGCCCCATAAGATGCTCCATATTAAATTGGTCCCATATAATGCTCCCTATAGAATTGGCTTAATAAGTTGCTACCTATATTATAGGCCTCATAAGATGCTCCATATTAATTTGGCCCCATATAATGCTCCCTATAGAATTGGCTTAATAAGTTGCTCCCTATATTATAGGCCCCATAAGATGCTCCATATTAATTTGGCCCCATATAATGCTCCCTATAGAATTGGCCCCATAAGATGTTCCCTATATTATTGGCCCCATAAGATACTCCATATAGAATTAGCCCCATATAATGTTCCATATATGGGCCCCTGCTGATGGTCCCCATATATTGCTCCAAATATTAAAAAAAAAAAAATACTCACCTCTCATTGCTTGTCGGTGCTCTGCTCTGGACTCCTCAGCGTCTTCCTGCTCTCTGTGCTGCGACTGCTCAGGCAGAGGGCGTGCACTCTGGTGACGTCATCGCGCCCTCTGACCTGAACCTCAGTCAGAGGATGGAAGACGCAGCGCTGGAACCGGGAGAGGTAAGTATCACAAGTGCCGGGGCCCGGAGCAGGTGGGGGGGTCCTCGCGGGGGCCGGCACTATAGCACGCCAGTGTCCTCGACGGCGAGTGGGCCCCCTGCCTGCTCAGGGCCCCGGCACTTGCCCAGGTGTGCTGGGTGCTGACGCCGGCCCTGCAGGTGTATACGCTCACCTGGCGGTGTTGTGTGAAGGCACAACCCCTGTAGATGGTGCAACTGCGTCAGCGGCCCATTACTGGGAGAGAAAAACTTCCAGCTGAACAATAGTAGAGGAGGACAATATTACAATGAATGGGCTGCTCTCCCGTAAATGAGAGGCCTTTTGTGTTCCAAAATGATTTTTTATTGTCGAAAGACTCCCAGCGAGTTCCGGTGGTAGACCGGCACATTTTTTACCTTGAGAAAGTCGGCAACATGTTGGAATAATAAAGAACCATTTTGGGATACAAAAGGCCTCTTCTACTACTGGAAATCTTTTGAGGATTTTCTCAGCGTTTTCGCCATTGTTAAATGGAGAAAAAATAAACCAAAAGACAACCCCCCCAAAAATTGGAAAAATGCTAAAACAAAAGCTGCCCGGCAGTTGAAAATGAAGAAGCGCTCAGGCACTGACTGACAGGTCACTCAGTGTCGGAGATGCGGTTACAACCACTGCTCTCTCTACACAGAGCAGTGCCTGAACCTGCTCGATGCAACCCCCGTGACTGAAACCCTTATGCTGCCTGGAGGAATAACGTTCATTTTCCCCTGGCAGCGGGGGTGTAAGTATGGGTGCCTGGCAGGTTCAGATCGCTATTAACCTGCAGATTAACCCTATATCTGCATTTTTTTTATGTGACAGGTTCCATTTAACGTAGTTTTAGAGCTTTAAAATTTCATAGTAGACTTTTTGTCTTCTGAAGTTCTACAGACTGTGGCATAGTGTTCTCGAGAAAACATTGTGGTGACTATTCAATTCTGAGATTTTGATAGAAAATTGTAGGAACCATTAGTATAACATTTACAGACTCAAATGCAGTTTTTCTTTGTTTTTTTTTTTAAATGAAATAATATACTGTTATTTATATTTTATCTAATATTATATTACATTTAAGGATAGAAATTAATTCAATAGTGGCAAATACGTTTCTCATCACTGTGGTATACAAGAACTAAAATCTTTACTGGGTCATTTAAGGTGTAGCGAAATTAAAAATATCTGTCCCTTTTATTAGCTTTACGAAAAGGTGAAGCAATATCCAAAGATCAGGGCCCCCTGTAGCCATTTGTGAGAGGACCATGGGATAGGTCATGGAGTCAGAAGCAATTCCTGAAAGCCAGTTATGGGAAGTGTCCGTAGTCTTTCAAAGGGCTTATTGGGTGACTTCTGTTACATGGCCACCTGGCACTATAAAAAGGATAACACTGGCCAGAATCTGACCCCAGTAGCTCTAGGATGAAAGAACAATAGGACAATAGGTAGTATTCATTGTTATTAGTACCCCTTCTGCTTAACACATGATCATGCTTGCGGTGATTTTTTCTTCTAATTACTCAGATAACTACAAATTAATTTTTATTCCAACTCATTTATTATGTTCAAATGAAACAGATCCCTTGTGTAAAATGTGCACAAAACTCAAGCAGTGTGTAATGTAATGTATGTTGTCCTCATCAGTGGAGATGAGTGAATATCTTCGGCTCCCTCCTTATTCGGCAAACTATAGCGCTTACTGAATACCTGCAGTGGGAAGTGGGAATCCAGATGCCTGGAGCGCAACAATAGTACGTCAGCTGGCAGTATCCCCTGCTTTGAGGTGGGCTCCGGCGGTGAGCCCCACCTCAAAGCCGTGACATGTCAGCTGTTTTAGCTGTGCCCGCAATAGGCACGAGTGGAATCGTGATCCACCCGCGCCTATTAAGTAGTTAAATGCTGCTGTCAAACTCTGACAGCGGGCATTTAAATGCACTTCTGGATGCCGGTCCGGAAATACGCGCAGTGACGACCCCCATCACACGATCGGGGGTCATTGCTGCATTGCCATCACAACCAGAGGCCTCTATGGTTGTTGATGGCAGATTGCTATGAGCACCACCCTGTGGTCGGCGCTCAAAGCAAGCCTGTAATTCTGCTACATAGAGGTGATCTGAGCATCGCTGCTATGTAGCAGAGGCGATCGAGTAGTGGATGCTTCTAGCCTCCCATGGAGACTATTGAAGCATGCCAAAATTTAGTAAAAGTGTTTACAAATATAAAAAAATAAACATAAAATACAAATCACCCCCCTTTCGCCCCAAGCAAAATAAAACAATAAAAAAACTAAACCTACACATACTTAGTATCGCCGCGTTCAGAATCGTCCAATCTATCAATAAAAAAAAGAATTAACATGATCGCTAAATGGCGTTGCGAGAAAAAAAAACAAAACGCCAGAATGTCTTTTTTTTTGTTCACCCCCACATTGCATTAAAATGCAATAACGGGCAATCAAAAGAACGCATCTGCACAAGTTTGGTATCAATAAAAACGTCAGCTCGTCCCGCAAAAATTATGCCTTGACACGGCCATATTGACAGAAAAGTAAAAAAGTTATGGCTCTGGAAAGAAGGGGAGCGAAAAACGAAAAATTGAAAAAAGCTCCAGTCATGAAGGGGTTAAGAACCTTACGTGATACAGACTTTTGGAGCACATATTCATGTTCAGCATATCAACTTCTATAAGATACAATACAATTTTCTCAAGGGACAAGAACTTCCCTGAAACTTGTTTTTAGAATTCTAACAGAATATTATAATGTTTCGTATCATTTTTCAAAAACCTTACGTGATTGGAAAAATCTGAAGCCATTTCTGAAATCAGCATGAAAAAAATCTATCAGGAACACTCAAAATTGTCCGAGGAACAAAACCTCTGTAACACAATGAAATCAGATGTCCGGAGCCGCACCTGCGTGTGTCGCGGGTATGTGACAGTCACAACACACAGGCTCTCCATACATGTGACTGTCACACACCCGCGACACACGCACCTGCGGCGCCGCACACCTGATTATCGGGAGCGCTCCAGGTATCCGGGTTATTAGGTAAGCATTATAAGCGTACTATAAATGGCACATTGTAGATGGAAGGTTCTATTCTATATTTTGTTTTTAGGGACAAAAGCATTCATTTCAGCTCTGCACTCTCTAGGTCGGGAATGCCTTTTTTAGTCCCAATGTTACATTGTCAGATTAAAGCAAACTATGGTGCCACAATAAAACTTTAAGGGGTATTCTGTCAATGGGATTCGTAGAGGTGGTCACACAGTGCAACATTAGTACTTACCTATGCGTGGTACTGGTCCCACGATACATGCCACTCCTCTCAGTCATGGACAGTATTTTTGAGCAGTAAGCATGTCTCCGACCAGGTGGTACCTCTGACTACCTGTGGCCCCCCTGGAAGCAGATTGGTATAGATGCTGCAAGACTTATCATTATACTAAATATTATAACATGTTGCTTTGACTCATATGTCTCTGAACATTTTGTAAGCAATGAATTGCAACTCAGATTTTCAATTAGCTATTGGGAATGAGCAACAAAAGGAGCACGGACGTCATATTTTCTAAGCTATGGACGGGGGTGAGCAGTGGGCAACAACAAGTGATTCACAAGCCAACAGGCTTATTCACAAGAGCACTTTCCTGTGCATCCAATGAGTCAGATGTAAACCAAGCAGAGAAAGTCAAACTCCGCAAATGTTATTAAATATGGAGCAATATGGCAATGTTATTTTTCTCTGGTTTTTTTTCTCAATATTTAACTGCAAGAAAAAATACAAAGAAATAAATTATTGAACTAAAAAGTTGCCAGTGTAGAACTGACTTGATACTAATTTTCAACGCTGTGGTTTGCTGATAGTAAAGCATATTTCCCAAGGGCCTGTGCTTCTTGTCCATAGGTCACTCGGCTGCTCGTGCTGCCTGTCTGTATCATAAAGCCGAGAAACAAGCGATAATTCAACCCCAGCTCCAAAAAAGCATTTAAAGTGAAAGAGACTCAGAGAAAGGCTGGCATTTGCCACCTTACACGGTAACATCCCTGCCAAAGCCCCTTGATAAGTCCCATTTATTTCTGCTAAGATGAACTGGGCTTTTTTTCTTCAATTTATTTTAATTTCTTTGTCCTTTCAGAACCTTTTCTCGACCTTTCATTCGATGTGTCCTCCGACTTTCCTACCTTTTTTCAACCTACTTTTCTTGTTTTCCCACTGCACCAAAACTCAGAGGCTCTGACACGGGAGACATTAATGCGCATTCAAGTTAATGCTGTACACAAAGAAGTAGTTTATTTCATATTCATGGGGGGCTGAATCCCAGTACCCCCACAATCAGCTGATTGAAGAGACAGCAAAGCACCAAAATTGGCACAACTCTCCTTTTCGCTTGTAAAGGTACCGTCACATTTAGCGACGCTGCAGTGATCTAGACAACGATGCCGATCGCTGCAGCGTCGCTGTGTGGTCGCTGGAGAGCTGTCACACAGACAGCTCTCCAGCGACCAACGATGCCAAGGTCCCCGGGTAACCAGCGTAAACATCGGGTTACACTACATACTTACATTCCGGTGTCTGTCCCCCGGCGTCAGCTTCCCTGCACTGTGTGAGCGCCGGCCGTAAAGCAGAGCGGTGACGTCACCGCTGTGCTTTACGGCCGTCCGGTGCTCACAGTGCAGGGAAGCAGAACGCCGGGGGACGCGACAGACACCGGAATGTAAGTATGTAGTGTTTGGGTTTTTTTACATTTACACTGGTAACCAGGGTAAACATCGGGTTACTAAGCGCGGCCCTGCACTTAGTAACCCGATGTTTACCCTGGTTACCAGTGAAGACATCGCTGAATTTGCGTCACACACGGCGATTCAGTGATGTCTGCGGGAGATCCAGCGACGAAATAAAGTTCTGGCCTTTCTGCTCCGACCAGCGATGTCACAGCAGGATCCAGATCGCTGCTGCGTGTCAAACACAACGATATCGCTAGCCAGGACACTGCAACGTCACGGATCGCTAGCGATATTGTTGTTAAGTTGGTCAGTGTGAAGGTACCTTAAGGGACAGAATAAGTAGTACCATTCACAGCCACCATCCATGTGTCATGGCCCACCCCAATGTGATTGGGGAGACTGGGGGAAGCCAGACAGCTCACAATCTAAAATGGATGACCCATCAGAAGTATATATGTATATTAAAGGGGTTGTCCGTTTTTAGCTTTTTCTTATACCAATGGTTCAGAGACTGAGCAAATAAACCAAGCTGGAACCCTCCTTGGGTCAGTGATACTTCTCCGCTGCTGTTTCGTCAACTGCAGCAGTGATATCACATTGACTGCCCTGCAGCCAATTCCTGAGTTCAGGGACTCTTGCGTCTATTTCAGCAGAGCCACTCAGCCCAACGATTGGCCGCAGCAATTACGAGCAGTGTAAATGTGACGTCCCTACTACAGCGTGTCAAAAAAAAAAACTGGAGCACCGGCAGAAAGACATTGCAGGACCTGGAAAGGATGGGTAAAGTAGCTCAGTTTGTTATTTTCAAGTCTCTGAGCCTATGTTGCTCATTATATATGGAATTTCGTGTAATCCTTACATTCCCGTTCCACTTGTGCTCCTGGAACCAGCTACAAATAACCATACTATTAGAAAATGAATTGACATTTATTACACCTTAATAAGCATGTTATGGCAAATCAAAAATGAGACACGTATATCGAGCTTTTACTTTCCTACACACAATAAATGGAAATGGATATCAAAAAATGCTTGAAATCGCCTTGAGGGGAAAACCATGTGCTCTGCTTTTCAGTCCTAAATAGAAAGGTAAAACCTTACTAACCTCTGGCCTTATTATATTCCATATGGCCATGTACTTTCATATTGACTACCCAACTCCTGGGAGTCCGTAAACTGGCTACCTTGGCATTGTCCTTCATCTTGTAATTTGTTTGAGGCCACCCAACAGCTGATGTCCCCAGCTAAGGTAGTCTCCAGAAACTGCATGCACACAACTGCTGAGCATAGCAAACACTTTCTATCCTTTCACGTGCTTTATTTAGGACTTGTATGTAATATACTGTATACAGCTCTGGCAAAAATTAAGAGACCACTGCAAAATGTTCAGTTTGTCTGATTTTTCTCTTTATAGGTATATTTTTGAGTAAAATGTAAATTGTTCATTTATTCTATAAACTTCTGACAGCATGAATTTCCAAGCAATAAATGTTGTATTTTTTTTCTGAAAAGGAGAAATCGTCAAAATTACAGAAAAAAAACAGTGCTTTCAGACCTCAAATAATGCAAAGAAAATAAGTTCATAATAATTTAGAAACAGCAATACTAATGTTTTAACTCCGGAAGAGTTCAGAAATCAATATTTTGTGGAATAACCATGATTTTTAATCACAGCTTTCATGTGTCTTGGCATGCTTTCCACCAGTCTTTCACACTGCTTCTGGTGCAAACATTTAAGTAGTTCTTTGTTCGATGGTTTGTGACTATCCATCATCCTCTTGATTACATTACAGAGGTTTTCAATGGGGTTCAGGTCCGGAGATTGGGCTGCCCATGACAGGGTTTTGATGTGGTGGTCTCTTAATTTTTGCCAGAGCTGTGTATACCATTGTGATCTGTGATTTGGGACATATCCAATAAAACGAGAATAAAAAAAAATAAGAGTGGGATTTCTTTTCAGTGTCATACGAGTTGATAGATGACCAACAGGACAAACATTATGCATAGGTGGCCCGGAAAAGACAAGACAATACATGCATTTCTAGTTTTGTTTATGGTGGCTTTTAATTTAATTTACAATATCCTGAAAAAGCTAAGCACCTTGCAGGAAAACGGCACACAAGAAATATAGCTCTGAACTCCAAAGCATCAAATTTCAATAGTTTAATAATGCATGAGTTAAAATCGATCTTGTATACATCCGGTGGCCAAGAACATTAGCGGCAAACAAAAGACATCCTTTATCGTTCATGACTTTGAGTTTCTGCTGTTCACGGTGAAGTCTTCATTTTCTTCCCAAGCTCTTAGATTGTAAGCTCTCAAAGTCATGTCACGGACCCTAGTGCCTACGCAGGTCCAGGCTGTTTAGCTTTCTTGTATTCTCAGCTTCACCCTGACGTAGGGTTGTCGAAATAATTGAGTCTTATCTTCTTAATGACTCAAAGACTAAATTAAATGGAGAAGGAAAGCTCAGGTTGGCTTCGGTAATAAAGACAGAGCTAACCTGAAAATTGCTGAAAATGCTTAGAGCAACTGTGTATCTATGTTTCTCATAAAAATGCCACACATGGCTGCAAAAGTGAGCCGAATCTTTAAATTGCCGGGCAGGGCAGCGAGTTTTCACAAAGTACTAGTTTTTATTCTACAGCTCTATCATTCACTGCCACCAGGTCCCTGGGTAATTCCTGTTATATGAGCATTCTAGTTGTAAGGACGTTATGAACTTATCCCAAGTGTGTTTTAGAAAAGAGGATTAGATTCTATACAGTTTGTTTATGGTAACTGACACCACTTAGAAAGAAATGGAAGCAGTGCTACTGCAAGCCTCTCAGTTTTCCAGTATGTCGGAGTGAAATAACAATTATTTTCTGTTCCTTTCTTCTTTGCATCAGAAACTTTGCCCATGCACATTCATTTAACCCCTTAATGACCGCCAATACGTCTTTTAACTGACCTGAGATATAAGAGAATAGCCTCCCCATACAGATGACAATCCAGCATCTGTCGGTTGTACACTATAGCTGACAACTTGCTGTATCAGCCACGATCAGTATTTGCACCTTCTTATAGTGATTACATCATTATAAATGGTTAACAGAGTGTGGGGGCTTCTTCTTTATCCCAATTGGTGCCCTCAGATCATGATTTTGTTGTCCTGATGTTTGCGATGGCAATTCATGACCAAATAGCGGCCTTAGAGTCTGACGGCTGTAGTAATCTGTTTAGAAGTTAGCAACATTTAGGTGGTAAAAATACACATTTTCATTTCTGTCATGCCACTTTGCATTAATTCCTGTAAAGCACCTGAAGGGTTAATAAACTACCTGACAGCAGTTTTCAATATGTTTAGGGGTGCTGTTTTTAAAATGGTATCATGTTTGGGGGGTTTCCCAATATATGGGACCCCTAAAGTCACTTCAAACATGTATAAGTCCCTAAAAAAATAAATGTGGTAAATTTCTTTGAAAAAATGAAAAATTGCTGCTACATTTTTAAACCTCCTAAAATGCTAACAAAATAAAATAACATTTTACAAATGGTGCTGATGTAAAGCCGACATGTGGGAAATGTTATTTATTAATGGTTTGCTGTTGTATGACTATCTGGATTAAAGGGATAATCATTCAAATTCAGAAAATTGCTAATTTTTTAACATTTTTCTCAAATTTTTTATACTTTTTATAAATAAACACAAAAAATGTTGAACTAAATTTACCATTATCATAAAGTATAATGTGTCACGAAAAAAACAATCTCAAAATCACTGGGATTTGTTGAAGCGTTGCAGAGTTATTACCACATAAAGTGACACTGGTCAGATTTCAAAAATTTGGCTCGGTCACTAAGGGGTTAAAGGAGAATATCAGTCAAAAAGAGCTTAAATAAGACCCATCAGAGTTCCGTGCTTTGAAAAGATGCCTGGGTTCTCCCAATTCTGCTTCCCTTTTCTGTTTTGCACTGCATCATTCCATTGCAGAGATATTCAGATTTGTTGCTTTTGGAGCACGGTATGTGAAATTTCTCCTTACAGAACAATTGGGCGTGTGCTTTCATTTCTCCTTCAAATACACCGTCTTTCACTCTTGGTAGGAACGAGTGAAACCGCACACCCCCAGAGAAGACGTTGAAGAAACATCCAGTTGGTCTAAAAGCAAAGATTTCACATACTGTGCTCCAAAAGCCACAGTTATGTGTATATATACAATGAAGTATCAGAGTGCAAGAAGGAACTCAGGGATTCTTACAAGGTATTTAAAGGGAATCAGTTGGGTCCAATTGCACTATTAACCCCTTTCTGCCATCTGACAGTCAGGGATAGTACATCAACTGGCAGACTACCCCGCTTTGAGGTGGGCTCCGGCGGTGAGACATCAACAGCTGACATGTGGCCACAATGGTCGCGAACAGAATCGCGATCACCTCACGCCCATTAACTAGTTAAATGCTGCTGTCAAACTCTGACAGTGGCATTTCACAAGCACGCCGGTCACATGATCGGGGGTCAGCGGTGCATTGACATAACAACCTGAGGTCTCCTTGAGACCTCTATGGTTGTTGATGGCAGACTGCTTTGAGCGCCACACTGTGGTTGGCGCTCATATCAATGCTGCATTTCTGCTACATAGAGGTGATCTGTGCTTATAAAAATATAAAAAAATATAAAAGTTCAAGTCACCCCCCTTTCTCCCCAATCAAAATAAAACGATACCAAAAGAAAAAATAAAACCTACACATATTTGGTATCGCCGTGTTCAGAATCGCCCGATCTATCAATTAAAAAAAAGGATTAGCCTAATCGCTAAACAGTGTAGCGAGAAAAAAAATCAAAATGCCAAAATTACGTTTTTTTGGTCGCTGCGACATTGCATTAAAATGCAATAACGGGCGATCAAAAAATGTATGCACAAAAGTGGTATCGTTAAAAACATCAGCTCGGCACGCAAAAAATAAGCCCTCACCCAACCCGAGAGCACGAAAAATGGAGACGCTACAGGTATCGGAAAATGGCGCAATTTTTTTTTCAGCAAAGTTTGGATTTTTTTTCATCACTTAAATAAAAAAGAAACTAGACATGTTTGGTGTCTATGAACTCGTAATGACCTGGAGAATCAAAATGGCAGGTCAGTTTTAGCATTTAGTGAACCTAGTAAAAATGCCAAACAAAAAACTAGTGTGGGATTGCACTTTTTTTGCAATTTCATCGCACTTGGAATTCTTTTCCAGTTTTCTGTTACACATCATGGTAAAACCAATGGTATTGTTTAAAAGTACAACTCATCCCACAAAAAATAAGCCATCAGATGGACATATTGATGGAAAAATAAAAAAGTTATGGCTCTGGAAAGAAGGGGGGCGAAAAATGAAAGTGACAAAAGCATCGGGGGTTAAGGGGTTAACTTGCAGGTTAACAGGGTTATGAAGGTGCCTGGCTGCTGTACTGAAATTGTGGTACCCAGGGGAAAATTAACTTTATTTCTTCCAGGAGCCGTTGGCTTTCAGTCATGCAGGTATGTCCGTGCAATGTCAGTCACCATTCATTATACAATGAGCTGCGGCTGTAAACACCCTGTGGCATATTGACTGACAGCCGACTCTGCATTGATGCATTGCTGAGCGAGCTGTTACTCAGGCAAAGTATGAAGTGGAACCACGCAGCTCCATACATTGTGTCTTCTGTTGAGTGCTGCCGTTTATCTCTTCATAAATATGTAAGTCCCTGACAACCTCTATTAGACATAACATAGATTCACATGAGAAGACCACAATAGGTACCTTTGATATTGCAGAACCACTGATTTACAGAATAAAATTACTGGTATTTTAGAAATTTGACAAAAGAGTCTAAGCAAAGGTCAATTCAAGAAGGATATTCCCTTCTCAGGCTTTCATGGCTGAAACTGGAATAATCCATGTGTGATCTAACCTCTGGAGATGAAGCTAAAGGCCCCTTCACATTAAGCGACGCTGCAGCGATACCGACAACGATCCGGATCGCTGCAGCGTCGCTGTTTGGTCGCTGGAGAGCTGTCACACAGACCGCTCTCCAGCGACCAACGATGCCGGTAACCAGGGTAAACATCGGGTAACTAAGCGCAGGGCCGCGCTTAATAACCCGATGTTTACCCTGGTTACCATCCTAAAAGTAAAAAAAACAAACAGTACATACTTACCTACCGCTGTCTGTCCTCCAGCGCTGTGCTCTGCACTCCTCCTGTACTGTCTGTGAGCACAGCGGCCGGAAAGCAGAGCGGTGACGTCACCGCTCTGCTTTCCCGGCTGACCGACACTCACAGCCAGTACAGGAGGAGTGCAGAGCACAGCGCTGGAGGACAGACAGCGTTAGGTAAGTATGTACCGTTTTTTTTTTTTTACTTTTAGGATGGTAACCAGGGTAAACATCGGGTTACTAAGCGCGGCCCTGCGCTTAGTTACCCGATGTTTACCCTGGTTACCAGTGAAGACATCGCTGGATCGGTGTCACACGCCGATCCAGCGATGTCAGCAGGGAGTCCAGCGACAAAATAAAGTTCTGGACTTTCCTCAGCGACCAACGATCTCCCAGCAGGGGCCTGATCGTTGGTCGCTGTCACACATAACGATTTTATTAACGATATCGTTGCTACGTCACAAAAAGCAACGATATCGTTAACAATATCGTTATGTGTGAAGGTACCTTAAGAAACCACCCAGAGCTGCTGAGCTATGCGGTTTCTATAACTGCCATTCATTTCCATAGGACTTATGGATACAGCATAGCTTAGTCACAGTATGATTAGAATAAAAATTTGTGAGCAGCGCCAAAAAAGGTGTGAGTGATTTATGGAGCCCTTTCATTCTGAAAGTCTATGTTGGTCCAAGTTGACAGCTGATGCCCCCATTGATCTGTGTGATCCAACATGGCACACTATACACAGCCGATAATCTCATCTTCCATTTTTCAACAGTCATGTACAGTGGGGAAAAAAGTATTTAGTCAGCCACCAATTGTGCAAGTTCTCCCACTTAAAAAGATGAGAGAGGCCTGTAATTGACAACATAGGTAACACTATCCACAACTATGGGATGAGACAATGAGAAAATAAATCCAGAAAATCACCTTGTCTGATTTGGCAAGATTTATTTAGCAAATTATGGTGAAAAATAAGTTTTTGGTCATTAACAAAAGTTCATCTCAATATTTTATTATATATCCTTTGTTGGCAATGACTGTGGTCAAACGTTTTCTGTAAGTCTTCACAAGGTTGGCAAATACTGTTGGTGGTATGTTGGCCCATTCCTCCATGCAGATCTCTAGAGCAGTGATGTTTTGGGCCTGTCGCTGGGCAACATGGACTTTCAACTCACCCCAAAGGTTTTCTATGGGCTTGAGATCTGCGGATGGGCTAGGCCACTCCAGGACCTTCATATGCTTCTTACAAAGCCACTCTTTCATTGCCCTGGTGGTGTGCTTGGGATCATTATCATGATGAAAGACCCATCCACGTTTCATCGTCAATGCCCTTGCTGATGGATGGAGGTTTCACTCAAAATCACACGATTCATGGCTCCATTCATTCTTTCATGTACACAGATCAGTCGTCCTGATCCTTTTGCAGGGAAACAGCCCCAAAGCATGATGTTGCCACCTCCATGCTTCACAGTAGGTATGGTGTTCTTTAGTTGCAACTCAACTTTGTCTCCTCCAAACACGACGAGTTTTGCTTCTTCCAAACAGTTCTACTTTGGTTTCATCAGACCATATGACATTCTCCCAGTACTCTTCTGGATAATCCAAATGCTCTCTAGCAAACTTCATACAGCCTGGACATGTACTGGCTTAAGCAGGGGTACACGTCTGGCACTGCAGGATCTGAGTCTCTGGCGAAGTAGTGTGTTACTGATGGTAGCCTTTGTTATTGTGGTCCCAGCTCTATGCAGGTCATTCACTAGGTCCCCTCGTGTGGTTCTGGGATTTTTGCTCACCGTTCTTGTGATCATTTTGACCCCACGGGGTGAGATCTTGCGTGGAGCCCCAGATTGAGGGAGATTATCAGTGGTCTTGTATGTCTTCCATTTTCTTATTATTGCTCCCACAGTTGATTTCATCATACCAAGCTGCTTGCCTATTCCAGACTCAGTCTTCCCAGCTCTTGGTGCAGGGCTACAGTTTTGTTTCTGGTGTTCTTCGACAGCTCTTTGGTCTTCACCATAGTGGAGTTTGGAGTGTGACTGTTTGAGGTTTTGGACAGGTGTTTTTTATACTGATAGCAAGTTAAAACAGGTGCCATTACTACATGTAATGAGTGGAGGACAGAGGATCCTCTTAAAGAAGAAGTTACAGGTCTGTGAGAGTCGGAAATCTTGCATGTTTTTAGGTGACCAAATATTTATTTTCCACCATATTTTGCAAAGTAAATCATGCCAAAATTAGACAAGGTGATTTTCTGGATTTGTTTTCTCATTTTGACTCATAGTTGTGGTCTACCTATGATGTCAATTACAGGCCTCTCTCATCTTTTTAAATGGGAGAACTTGCACAATTGGTGGCTGACTAAATACTTTTTTTCCCCACTGTATAAACCTACATTAACATTCTCATAAGAAAAGACATGTGGCATTGTGAAATACATACTTTGCTGCAAAGTATCCATCGAAAATCTATTGGAATTTTGTCACTTGTATTTCCATGTACAAATCTACCATTCAACGTGAATGGTTTGGAGAATTCAATATTATACTGGAATAACCTGATAAAATAACAACTAATTCCAGCAGTTAGACTTTCTGGTCCATTTTTACATATTGCAAGTTTTCCTGAGGATATAGCGTTTTTAAGTTGTGTAATATTTGGGGAGTTTTTACCCAATTATTTATTTATTATGAATTGCTTATATAGCTCGACCATATTCCTCCGTATTGTACAGATATTAGCTTTATTGTTCCCTAACAATTCCCTAACAGTATGTCTTTGGAGTGTGCAAAGAAACCGGAGTACCCAGAAGAAACCCATGCAAATACGAGGATTAGCCGCTATTGAGAAAGACAGGAACCGGAAGCTACATTTCATCAAACATTTGTGATTCTATTTTCTATAATAACTTGAGAATGTGTCAAATCGTGTAATTGCACCAACAAAATATCACCAAATTGCATTTTATTTTTACTGTTTTTCTTTTTATTCTTGTGTGTTATGTAGTCTGTCATTTTTGCAGTTCTTTCAGATGGTTTTTGATGGCGACAGGGCATTTGGGGTAAATGTCTTTATTGTAAATGTTTTTGTGTAGCTATACATGCAAGGAAAGGAAACGTTGGCCAGAATTCTGGGGTAAACTACATTGAAAAGTCAGAAATTTTGGCGCAACTCCTACTTGCTCAGAAATGTTCTACTTTTGCCATTTTCACGCCAGTTTCTCCCAGCTCTGGCAAATGGGAAAAGTTGGAGTGGAATAAGGGCATGGCAGGGGTGTGACACCACAACTTTTCTAATTCTTCATGAACTGTGGCATTCCCTATGCCAGAAATCTTACTCAAGTCAGTAACTGAATGCCGCAAAAAAATGCAGCAAAACCAACTTATTGTAAGCCGTTTCTTTACTGCCAAGAGAACAAGTTTTGCTGCAGCAAAAACGCAATGTATGAACATAGCCGTTCATGGGAATTTTTATGTCTTGATTTTCTGTCACTCCCCATTTGCAGTGTATCCGGTTTGTAATATGTGTAAGAGATTTAATTGACAAACTCTCAAAATTTGCACCACATTAGGTTGATTCACGTCTTGGAAAATCAATGCAAAAGGATATAGATTTTTAAGGATTTAGATAGTCGGCAAACGCTTTTAGGTACATGTAGCTTCTTCATATTGACAACTGACAATGAGAGCAGATGACTATTAGGTTTCTACTACCTTGAAATCCTAAATAAATTATTCTATATTCCATAAATATGGCAACCAAGCAATTGCTTTCCGGCTACAAATGAAGCAGTTTTAACCATTCAGCACAAAATTGGTTAAATCCGCAATCAAATATTCCTGGCTGCTGTTCCTTTGCGATCTCTGCGGCTGAACAGAATATTTCCACCAACACAAGCAACATTAAATATAGCTCCGAGCCACAGGAGACCGCTTTAGATGGCAATTTGCCTTCCGCGAATTGAATGCATAGGGTGTAAATACGGCTCTTGATTTTCCGATCCATATAGAAAAATACAGGCGGAAGGGCCTTATTATTTTTATCTGCAATTTTTTCCTCATTTATTTATGTTAAGATACAAGTGCCGACACACAAAAAGGAATTCTGTACCTATACTTGATTTTCAGCAGTATTACGGATGGGTGGAACTGTACGTGGACTATTTAGAAGTCATCCTCTGCTGAGCTTCTTGATTGGCTAAATATATATTCTAGAAATCGGTCTGATTTAATATTAAAATCTATATTTTGTGGCCCGTAAAAGCTCTTTCTGTCTATGCCACAATCTGCTAAAATATCTCGAAGCTCAATCTGTTAGAAAAATAAAAAATAAAAAAATAGAATAAGTACGCAGAATTAAGGCACTGCGATAGAGCAGGCATAGCAGTGATGCGACGATTGGCAGCAGCAATGTGGCACCAGCACCCTGGTGTTGTTATTGCTGATATTAGAGAAACTTCCAATCTCTATCATTAGCCCCTTAGTGGTCCATAATAAATCGCAATGTATATGCGAAGGGGAACTTTCCCAGTCATGCAATAATTACCTATACCTTATGTAGATAGAGTTGCGGACACAGACAGAATTGGGTTCCTGTTCAAGGGGCCCTTTGCTCATCATAAGGCACAATTCCATCGGCTCTGGAGGTGGTAGTGACCCCCTTACCTCTGCACAGATTGCATCAATGATATGTCTGTCCCTGTGTAGATAGACAGTCCGGGGTCCATGAAATAATTTTGTCGTTATAGCATGTTTGTAAATGTCCTAACAGAAAGCCTCCAAGTCTAATCATACATGGCATATTTACTGGCACATATATGTAGTGTCAGACTGGGGTAACATCACCTTCATGGCCCCACTTTTTGTCTACATGCAAGTATGACTTTATCCTCATTCACAAAATTCTATAGCAATAAACTGGGATAATTGTTAAATTAATAAGATGCTGCCCTTTCCTGTATATGGTGACTCAAGTATACTGTGCCAAGTACTGCTCATATAAGTGGTTAATGGTCCATTCCTGCAAAGGGGCCCACCAGAGGATTCTCCTGTTCTCCTGTGGGCCAGTCCGAGCCTGCATATGTGTGTTCAGTGTATAAATTAGTAATTAAATTCCCTTTGATAGGATTTAAAATGTGTAAAAAATAAAATGAAAGCATTTTTTTAATAGATTAAAGAATTAAGTTTATTATTATTTCTTACAATTTATAAATAACGTAAGTAGTAAATGTATCTAAAAGAAATGTGTTTCCGTGGGACAATAAGTAAGCAAAATGATATGAAGTGGGGCCAGAAGCTAAACACATGGACCACATGGTCTTTACTATCTAATTAACTTCTTTCACACCATAAAATATGTTTACTACCATGCATCTCATAGAATTATTGTGCATTATTCACTACACACCCCACAGAAAGTCAGGTACACCTAGTCGCTTGTTTGGGGTACCTTCATTTGCACCCCCACATATTTTGTGCATAAATAGACCTTTAACAGAGTCATTGAAATGAAATCAAATAAATGAAATTAGTTTTCTATTTTTACGTCAATAACTTAATGTTTTATAGAGTTAATACTAAATATCATGAAGGCGCTTATGCCTTCCATGTCCAAGCTTTGGAAAAAGAACTGAAGCTGCTCAGGGGCCCTTGCTGGTATTTACTTTTCTTTCAGGGAAATATATACCGAGAGACCTATGCTGTAGAGATTCTTAGCATTCCCCTGCTAACAATAACACTTCCGCAAAGACAAAGGGGCCTATTTAGAATGAAAGGGGTCAATCCCGCCTTCCAGACCAGATGTATTTATTGTTCCTTTGTAATTATGGCTTTATCCTTCCCTTTGGAAGCATTCAGTGATTATGAAAGCATGCTCACTGGCTGCATTTTTGTCAATTAATAATTTGGAACATACTTTATGGAGGAAGCGCATTGTTTGACGGATTGTGTAGAAGATGATTTAAATTAATGTGAACCTATAGATTGAGCAGCAATAATTTACACAACTGAAATGATTGCTGTGAGACAGATAGTAATATCTACTACTACTCAAAAATATGTACATAGCAGTGCAGCAATGTTGAAGTAAGTTATCGTCTAATTCTTTAGTTCATAGAGTAAAGATGGTGAACCCATTGATTTTTTGGCAAGATCAGTTTACCGTCTATTACAGTGGGCAAAATAAGTATTTGATACACTGCCGATTTTGCAAGTTTTCCCACCTACAAAGAATGGAAAGGTCTGTAATTTTGGTCATTGTCGTGCTGGAAGACACAGCCACGACCCATCTTCAATTCTCTTACTGAGGGAAGGAGGTTGTTGGCCAAAATCTTGTGATACATGATTTCATCCATCCTCCCTTCAATACAGTGCAGTTGTCCTGTCCCCTTTGCAGAAAAGCACACCCAAAGTATGATGTTTCTCCCACCACACTTCATGGTTGGAATGGTGTTCTTGGGATTGTTCTCATCCTTCTTCCTCAAAACACGGCGAGTGGAATTGATACCGAAAAGTTCTATTTTGGTCTCATCTGACCACATGGCCTCCCATGTCTCCTCTGGATCATCTAGATGGTTATTTGCAAACATCATATGGGACTGGACATGTGCTGGCATGATCAGGGGAACCTTGCATGCCCTGCAGGATTTTAATCCATGATGGCGTACTGTGTTCTGAATGGATGTTTGAGACGGATCCCAGCTCTCTTCAGGTCATTGACCAGTTCTTCTCATGTAATTCTGGACTGATTCATGACCCTTTTCAGAACCATCCTTATCCCACGGGGCAAGATCGTGCATGGAGCCCCACACCAAGGAAGATTGACAGATCTTGTGTTTCTTCCATTTTTTAATAATTGTGCCAACAGTTGTTGCCTTCTCATCAAGCTGCTTGACTATTGTGCTGTTGCCCATCCCAGCCTTGTGCAGGTCTACAATTGTGTCCCTTGGTGTCCTTAGACAGCTCTTTGTTCTTGGCCATGGTGGAGAGGTCAGAGTAAAATAAACATATTTAAATATTGAAATGTCTCCCCTAAATATCTTTTATGCCCTAATGGGGAGCACAATATGTAAAATAAATGAAAAACAAGTAAACAATAAATTTTAAAAAATGCCAAAATCAATCCTAATTGATGGCACTGTTCTTGCCCCCATTTAAAAAAACATATCCAACATATAAAAATAACTGTAACCGAAAGGGCAACACATTTTTAATATATTTTAGTGGTAATATTTGGTCATAAAAAATGGTAAAAACCAACACCTATTTTCCTGTGTTTACCTACCAATATTGCCCATTATCAGCAAAGAAAATTGACTATCATTGTGACATAAAAATTAAGCTTCATGTACAGTGCCTACAAGTAGTATTCAACCCCGTGCAGATTTAGCAGGTTTAATAAGATGCAAATAAGTTAGAGCCTTCAAACTTCAAACAAGAGCAGGATTTATTAACAGATGCATAAATCTTACAAACTAAAAAGTTTTGTTGCTCAGTTAAATTTTTATACATTTTAAACATAAAAGTGTGGGTCAATTATTATTCAACCCCTAGGTTTAATATTTTGTGGAATAACCTTTGTTTGCAATTACAGCTAATAATCGTCTTTTATAAGACCTGATCAGGCCGGCACAGGTCTCTGGAGTTATCTTGGCCCACTCCTCCATGCAGATCTTCTCCAAGTTATCTAGGTTCTTTGGGTGTCTCATGTGGACTTTAATCTTGAGATCCTTCCACAAGTTTTCAATTGGGTTAAGGTCAGGAGACTGACTAGGCCACTGCAACACCTTGATTTTTTGCCTCTTGAACCAGGCCTTGGTTTTCTTGGCTGTGTGCTTTGGGTCGTTGTCTTGTTGGAAGATGAAATGACGACCCATCTTAAGATCCTTGATGGAGGAGCGGAGGTTCTTGGCCAAAATCTCCAGGTAGGCCGTGCTATCCATCTTCCCATGGATGCGGACCAGATGGCCAGGCCCCTTGGCTGAGAAACAGCCCCACAGCATGATGCTGCCACCACCATGCTTGACTGTAGGGATGGTATTCTTGGGGTCGTATGCAGTGCCATCCAGTCTCCAAACGTCATGTGTGTGGTTGGCACCAAAGATCTCGATCTTGGTCTCATCAGACCAGAGAACCTTGAACCAGTCAGTCTCAGAGTCCTCCAAGTGATCATGAGCAAGCTGTAGATGAGCCTTGACATGACGCTTTGAAAGTAAAGGTACCTTACGGGCTCGTCTGGAACGGACACCATTGCGGTGGAGTACGTTACTTATGGTATTGACTGAAACCAATGTCCCCACTGCCATGAGATCTTCCCGGAGCTCCTTCCTTGTTGTCCTTGGGTTAGCCTTGACTCTTCGGACAAGCCTGGCCTCGGCACGGGAGGAAACTTTCAAAGGCTGTCCAGGCCGTGGAAGGCTAACAGTAGTTCCATAAGCCTTCCACTTCCGGATGATGCTCCCAACAGTGGAGACAGGTAGGCCCAACTCCTTGGAAAGGGTTTTGTACCCCTTGCCAGCCTTGTGACCCTCCACGATCTTGTCTCTGATGGCCTTGGAATGCTCCTTTGTCTTTCCCATGTTGACCATGTATGAGTGCTGTTCACAAGTTTGGGGAGGGTCTTAAATAGTCAGAAAAGGCTGGAAAAAGAGATAATTGATCCAAACATGTGAAGCTCATTGTTCTTTGTGCCTGAACTACTTCTTAATACTTTAGGAGAACCAAACAGAATTCTGGTGGGTTGAGGGGTTGAATAATAAATGACCCTCTGAAAAGACTTTTCACAATTAAAAAAAAATAATAAACAAAGAAATAACATTCTTTTTTGCTGCAGTGCATTTCACACTTCCAGGCTGATCTACAGTCCAAATGTCCCAATGCCAAGTTAATTCCAAATGTGTAAACCTGCTAAATCTGCAGGGGGTTGAATACTACTTGTAGGCACTGTATTATGAAAAAAATTGCTTGAATATCTGAATGATATAAAATGTTACAGTTCATTTATGAGGAAACACAAACATATGACTAGTTAGAAATGGAGGTAAATGGCCCGGTCTTGAGCCTACTTTTTATTGCTGGAGCTGATTTACTTGGTAAATTAGATGCAGTGGGAGCATTCACCACTCACACTAGACCTTTTATTCTATAGTAGTTTAAGACAAAAAATCAGCAGCATAAAATCCAGTAATCAGTGTGGTCTGAATGAGACTATTTGGAAAACACCCATTATTGCATACTGCTCTCCGAGCTGCAGTATGTGAAAAGCAGTGTTGTACATACCTTAGTATAGCAGCTTTATACATGCCTACTAATACTAATAACTAGTGCTTTATAAAGGCGTTCTTTGAGTATTTGCTGAGTACTGCACATGAGCTTTTATCCTCTTGACTACACATTGAATGTAGCTGATCGGCGGGGATGCTGGTTGTCGGATCCCTCCAATCTGAAATTTAAAGGGGCTCTCCAGTCATGTGATATTAAGTACCGTAGTTTAGTTCAAATATATAGAACTTCTACCGTTTGCTTGTATTTTCATAATTTTAGTAATTTGCGATGTAGTTTTATATAAACACCATAGCATATTGCACATTTTCTTCAAACAATTTTGCAAACAATTTCTAAATCTGATGTTAGATTTTACCTGCTTTACGGGACTCTGATGTTTCTTACCTCAATGATGAGGACAGTATTTTTTTTCACTATGGGAGAGACCCGTCAAACATTGGAGGCGACGACAGACTAGTCTCTTCTCACTATGGTCCCTGGCCGGTCTTGCTAGCTGTACTTACTCTGGAACGCCGTAGCGTTTCAAAGAAAAATCTAGCTGGCTGCAATCGTGCAGTAAGGCTCTGATTCATGCTGGTTACGGTTTCCCTTCAAAAGATGGCGTTGTTCTTTAACAGCAGCATTTCATAAAGCACTTCCTAGAGATGTTTTATTTACATGTGTAAGTGTCCGATTACCATCTTTGCCCAATTTACTGCTCCGCTCCGGTCCTCTTTTGGCTTGCCAGATCACAATGTAGTTTATGTAAGAGAGCTGGAAGTCTACGTTACAATGTAAGCCCATCAGTCCATAGGCTTACACTATAAAAGCTACTTCCGGCTCACACATAAACCCCATTGCGGACAAGTTGGAATTTCAGTCACTTGGGTCAGACGAAGACTGAAGCAGTGCTGGAAACCAGCGAAGACAGCAAATGTGAGTGTATTTCTGCACTTACTCTACATTTCATACACATTCACACTTGTTTAGGGAATAAATAATGTTGCGGATGTGATTCTTTAAAGTGGACCAGCCATTTCATCAGAGGATGAAGTAACTGCATAGACTTGTAGCTCTGGCGCTCCTTATTATGTCCTGCTTAGCTTTGTAGCACATTCCGGGGTTACTTTCATGCAGGGAGCCCCAGTTAGAAATCATCAGCTCCAGTGAGACTTTACCTCCCATCAGGACTATGTGTGGTGGAGCTTCTGTCCTTACTGCAGTGACCAATCAGAGGTCAGCACAAAAAGAAGAACTTCCTCATTGCTAAACTAATGTGAGCTGTGTAGTGGGAGTGAGAGGAGAGGTGAAGCGGTTGGCAGTGTAGCGAAAGATGGTAGAGGGCATAGTAAGAGGGAGATGGCAGCATACATAACGGGTTACAGAGGTACAGGACAGAGTTTATTACTGTGTGCGGAGTAAAGTTTGGGCAGGGTTGGAAAAGAGGAGGATGGGAGAAAGTTGAGCATGATGGGAGAACCCTAGCTCTATCTGCTCCTCATACAGCTCAAGGCTAGCCAGACACTAAACACCACACCATTTCCTGTAGTCCATCTCCGCTCCTCTGTTACTAACTGCCAGCAGTTACAGGGGAAAGAAATACCTAATGGCCAGAACTTTTAGAGCATTTTTTTCAGGGATAGTAACATAGTAACATAGTAACATAGTAAGGCCGAAAAAAGACATTTGTCCATCCAGTTCAGCCTATATTCCATCATAATAAATACCCAGATCTACGTCCTTCTACAGAACCTAATAATTGTATGATACAATATTGTTCTGCTCCAGGAAGACATCCAGGCCTCTCTTGAACCCCTCGACTGAGTTCGCCATCACCACCTCCTCAGGCAAGCAATTCCAGATGAGACAGTATGTTCTGTAAATAAAGTGATTGACAAAGTTGCTATGTAGCACACTGGTTATCAAATGAGATTATGAGGCAAAAGTGAATTTCAATAGGAACCTACCACTAGATTCATGCTGCACGTGGTTGAATCATGATTGCTGCCAGGTATGCTTTATTTGGCATTTCAGAGAAAACATAGTTTGAAAAGTTGGCCTGGGACTATAAGGAGAGACATGACTAGTCTCTCCCTGCACTGAATTCTTCCCGATAACCCAGTTGATTGACAATATCAACACATTGGATAGATTTGTCAATCAACTAGAGTGGGGTGGGGAGAGACTGGCTAGGGTCCGCAATTGACAATTGTTGCTTGTCTTTATGGTCCCTCTGCAGCTTTCTTGTTTTCTCTAAAACATTCTAGCATTAGGGAGTAAAACATACCTGGCTGCAGTCACACACTCGGGCTCTAATTCATATTGCTTGTGATTCGAGCAGCATGAATCTAGAGACAGGTTCCCTTTAAGTGGTGTGATCCAGGGTGGGGATTCATCTAATACCCCTAAGAAGTCTCAATTTATCAATACTGGCCTTATTAAACAGGTAGCCAATCATCCGATGAAAGAGCAACACTCTCATATGTTGTGTGAAATCATTTTTCCAATTTCTTTTCAGGTGTTCCTGACACCATAACGTCCTCTGTAAACGGGACATGTGCTCCCGAGAACAATGATATTCTATGTGCACAGAACCATAATATTAATGAAGGAAGTGCAGTCGACCTAACTAAACAGATTATTAAATGAGCGCTGATTAGCTTGGCTGTAGCTGATGAGTGGTCCTTTAACCCCTTAACGACTGCCGATACGCCGTAAAATGGCGATCAATAAAAGGATTTTTCCTGATCACCATTTTAAAGCTACAATCGGGAATAAGTGTGCAGCTGTACATGACAGCTGACACTCTGCAGTATTAGTCCCAGATGGTTTTGTAACTGATCAGAGTCGATTAACCCCTTAAATACCACTGTCAATTGCTATAGCAGTATTTCATTGGTTACATTGGTTTCATTGGTTGTAACCATCAAGGCTGCTAATGGTTACCATGGAACCCTCAGGTCATGTGATGACCCCAGGGTACTTTGACCTGTGAGCTCCAGCAATAAGCAGGGTTTCACAGGCTGAGTCAGTGAAGCACTGACAGTCCTATGAACAGCAGTACACGAGTACTACAGTGTGTGAGACCAGTCATCAAAATAAAAATTACGCCTCATAAAAAATATTAAAAAATTCCAAAAATGTAACTTTCATCATTCTGACTCACAAAAAATCAATGAAAAGCGATCAAAAAGTAAAAAAACAGGGTGGATTTGATTTAAATCTAACTGATTTAAATCACGATTTAAATCACTAGTCAGTAAGGCTTGATTTAAATCAGTGATTTAAATCAAAGTTTCTACCTAAACTAGTTCTTGCTACTTTAACATGCAAGTAGATGAAGATTTTTAGAATCACTTTTTATATTACTTTTTTCTCCCCAGTTTAATGGGTTAATCATTCATATTTGGACACCACTGTTCTGTTGTACTTAGGAAGGAGAAAAATAATCATGACCTTAGTAACAATTTAAATAGATTTATTCAACTGAAACAATAACAACATTACAGCATAAGTTATTTGCTTAAACAAACATCCATGTTTGTTTACTAATTTGGCTAAACAAAATATATATATATATTATAAGAAACTTAGACTGTCAGCCCAGCCGACACATGAAAAACTTAAATACTACTGTCCCTGCTGTCCTCTGTAGCTCACTTGTCGTCATCTTCATCATCATCTTCTTCTTTGTTCCTATTCATAATCTGGAAAAGTAAAACAAGCTTTCCTGCTTTATTGGGTCCCAACCGATTTCTCAATTTAGAATGAATGAGTCCAAAGGAAGAGAATATTCTTTCAATGCCTGCAGAAGAAGCTACTGCTGTTAAAAGTGAAATCATTATTTGAACAGTCTCTAAATCCAAGCGCTTAAGTGACTTCCACCAGTTTACTGGTGTGACCTTCCTTAAAATATCTTCAGCAAACATATATTTCTTGAATGGTTCCCCCTTAGCACTGAAGTTTATTATAGTTGGCATTAAAGATGGATGATTGCTGGATACCCATGTCATAGCTAACTCCTCTTCCTCAGCACGTAGGTTTTGACCCTGATATTGGATATTGACAATATTTGCCAAAAAATGAGCTGGAGTCAGTGCTTGTCCCATTCGTTTGTTTACTGCTTGTAATTTAATTCTGTCCATGTGTAGTTCTGTTTTTAAGTGTTCACTCAGTTCCTTCCAAATTTCAACAGCATCCGCAATAAAACAGCTATTTTTCTGTATTTTGTTTAAAGCTTGAGAGATGGGTTTCAGGAAGCTCAGCGTATGTTCAACATTTCTCATAAGCCCAATGTTGAAGATTTTGGCCGTGACAGTGCCATCTATTTTATCTCGATTTTCTTCACAAAGTGTCATCAGAATAGGCCAGTTTTTGATATACTGCTCAAAACAGTCCACCACAGAGTTCCATCTAACATCTTGTGGGAGCGTTAGCTTGGTTCCACCCATCCTTTTCAGAGCTGCTGCAGCAAAATGATTATTACGGAAGTATTTAGCAATTTCAACAACATTAGCCTTTATTTCTGAAACACTTAAGTCTTTGGCTAAGAGGTGCAGCAAATGAGCACTGCACCCATATGTTATTAGCAGCTTTGTATTCCCTCCCTGCTCTTCTAAATCTCTTCTCATCTTGGATACGTTTGCAGCATTGTCAGTGACCACACTGCGTACTAGACATTTGAATTTTTGTTCACATGTCGTTATAGCTTTTACTGCCACTTCTTGTAAGTATTCTGCTGTGTGTGCATTTCCTGATGTATCAGTTGTTTGTGCAAGGAAGACTTTACCTTCTTCTGTTGTTATACAAGCACATACAATAGGATCATTGTGGACATTACTCCACCCATCAATACTTAGGTTAACAATTTTACCCTCCAGAGCTGTTGCACATTGCTCCATTTCTCTGTCATACACTTGATCCAGCAGTTTCCCTGCAACATCAGCTCTGCTGGGTGGACTGTATCCTGGTCTCAGTGACTGAACCATATTAATGAAATGTGGGTTCTCAGGCAGACGGTAAGAAGAGTTCGTTGCATAAATAAACTGGGTAATTTTTTCATCAATCAACTCTTTTTCTAATCTGCTAGTTCTTATCACAAACCTATCTATGGTGGTTCCAGGAGGTAAAGGTTTTTTCTTCCTTTTGGGTGATGGTGATATGTGGCTGTGGGTGTCTGATGATGATGCTGCTGCTAATGAAGCACTATCCTGGATGGATAACTCTGAAACTGTAGAACAGGATGATGGTGATCTTGGAGGTGGATAGTTTCCAGAATCCATGAATTCTCCTAAACAAAAAAAGTCAATGCTGTTATTTTATTGTTTATACAATTTCTGCTTATTGTACACAACACATCACTGCCCCTGCCCCAAAAGGAATATTTGTTTTTCTTCATAACTGTACCAAATGACAGTATATTTTCACCAATATACAGAGATAGAGTGTCACAAAGCATCATATTTTTGGAAATTAGTGTATATGAGATCTAGAGGTATAATATATCTCATAATGTTTAGAAAACAAATTCTCTGAAGTTTTATGAAAACATGAGTTTTTTCATGAATTCTAAGAAAAAAAAACTAATAATGAAGAAGTATAGAGAAAGTACATAGCAAGTTCATGCATATATTGCCTTGATTCAATCCACTGTCCAACTACCAAGCCATATTCATCACTATATTTCCATGCACAGATATACAGCGGTGTTTGTAAGTTTGTGAACATTTCAGAATTTTCCATAAATTTGACCTAAAAAACCTCACATTTTAACAAGTCTTAAAAGTAGATAAAGAAAACTAAATCAAACAAATAAGCCATGACACTGGTATTGTCGAAGGCGCTTTATGGGAAAAGAGGGAAATGCCTCCTGTTCCAGCCAATCGTTGACTCCACCTTTTATCCCAACCCAACTATTTACCCCCCATTTTCCCAATTAAAGACAGAGACCGTAATTTCTTTGGAATAGTATAGGCCACAGCAGCCTTTTTTATTAAACATACAACAATTAACAATGAATGTAAAACATAAACATTTTAAAACTAGGAGAAGTCCTTGGATCCCACAAGAATCTGCTGATTTAACCATAACGTGAACATAACTTAACCAATATTTTACTCCCATCCGTTGTAACCCTGGCTCGGGAGCACCAAAAACCCCACAAGAGGGTTCACTGTTCACAGTAATAATTTGGAGATCCGACCACCCCTGCTGGAACTCCCCACCACCATTCACCAGATCCGAAACATATTAAACTCCAAAACAGAGGAGCCATATGGCAATGGACCCCCCAAACCAATTTCCACCAACTCCATCGACTCCCCCCAGCCGCCCCGGCCGCAATGACCCAAAAAACCAACAACATGTATAAGAACCATAACTACCCGCTCAACGCGAGCGATATAACCCCAAAAGAGACCCCAAACTAAGGGCGGGAGTGAGGGATGCTTCTCTGAGAGGTGAGCGGGAACTGACCGGCCCCTGCCCCCTGACCCCTCTCTACCCCCCACTACTAGCCCCCCCATGTAATTCGCTTAAATCCGCCCACCCCCTCCTCTTCAACCCATTGTCATGATGGCCTTCGCTTAGGGGGCGGCTCGCTCCGGCCTGTCCTAAATATTAGAATTTTTTAAAATTAGGCAAATGATCCAATATCACATATCTGCGAGCAGCAGAAGTATGTGAACCTTTGCTTTCAGTATCTGGTGTGACCTCCTTGTGTAGCAATAACTTAATCTAATCGTTTCCAATTTGTTGATTAATTCTGCACATCGGCTTGAAGGAATTTTAACCCATTCCTCTCTACAAAACAACTTCAGTTTTCTTATGTTGGTGAGTTTTCTCCCATGAACTACTTGCTTTAGGTCCTTCAACAACACTTCTATAAGATTACTGTGAAGATTTTCACTTGTTCTTTCCAAAACATTATCTTTATTATTCTTTATACATTCTTTTGTAGACCGGCTTGTTCTCTATTGGGACATTGTCTTGCTGCATGACCCACGTTCTCTTGAGATTCTGCTCATGGACACGTGTACTGACATTTTCCTTGCAAATTTGCTGATATAATTCACAGTTTATTGTTTCATCAATGGTGGCAAGATATCCTGGCCCAGATGCAGCAAAACAGAGCCAATCATGATACCATGATATTACCACCACCGTGTTGCCATGTTTTCCTTTCTCCAAGCTTAAAGCTTGGTATTTAAACAAAAAGACTCAATATCGGTTCATCACAATGCAGTTTCTATAGTTTTTTGGCTTGTCCAGGTGATCATTACCAAACTGCAGATGGGCAGCAATGTTCTCTGGGAGACCAGTGGCATCCTGCTATGCACACTTCTACTTTTTTTTACTTTTGCCACTCACAAACGTGATATTGGGTAATTGTCCTCATTTAAAATTGACAAAGTCTAATAATTGTGACTCATTTTTATGATTTGGCTTTCTACTTTTAAGACTTGTGTGAAAATCTTAGTTTTAGGTCAAATTTATGCAGAAATATGGAAAATTCTGAACTTTCACAAACATTCAAGCACCAATGTAATTCTTTTAAAAAGTGTTGAATGAACACGTTTCCATGTAGGTCAATAAAACAGTGCTACAACAAGCAATGTAGTTATAATAATTTGTAGATTGTGAGCCCTCACAGGCAGGGTCCTCTGTCCTCCTGTACCAGTTGTGACTCGTATTGTTTAAGATTAGTGTACTTGTTTTTATTATGTATACCCCTCCTCACATGTAAAGCGCCATGGAATAATAATAAATAATAATTATAATACTAATTAGACTTAGACATTATTCACATGGGCACAATACAACTATTTTAATCTCCGAGATCCCTAAAGATGCAATATAGTATTTTTTATCAGGCCCAACTGTATATCTATAAGCGTCTTGAGTTTTAAAAAAACCCAAAAAACAAATTGGTGGTATGCGCCATATGATTCAGGACGCATAGAGGTTTTCTTCCAAAGAAGCATGGCTTTCAGCCCCTTATAGAAGATGCACATGGAGAGATCTTATGTTTACATACTACAGGGTCTCCTCGAATCACCATATAGTCTCCACACGCGTCTTCTTATATAAACAAGTGTGTTCTGCAAAGCACATGTCTGATTCCTTTTCAGCGTCCATCTACAACAAGTACGAGGAGTAGGTGCCAGAAACAGGAGCAGGGATTTCACAGTTGTAGAAGTGCTGGCCAGTTCTGAAGCTCATTTCCTGGAGTGTCGCTTACAGAAAGTGTTCCACAGCAGCGTGTTTCCTTTCTCTCTGTGTATATTGAAGTTGCAGTACAGTGTATCCTTTTGGCACAAAGAGCTTGATTTTTTTTAATGGTTTTATTTTTGTTTTCTTTAATAATTGAAGATTAGCTGACTATGTTTTATGAACCTGGGCCTGGAATCATTAGATTTCAGGCTGATTTCGACGTCTAAATAAATCAGATTTGGCAGCGCAGTCCAACTTGTGCTTGTAATAAATGTTTCACGGCATTGTTTTTTTGGTCATTTTTTCATCTGTGTGATAATATATGCAGCTCTATTTCCAAATAACTGGAAAGCCCCGAATGTCTCATAATGCCAGTGACTTACTTGCTATGTCTTTTAGATCACACTGCAGAGTAGAAGCATAGGAGACGCAGTATAATGCTACTTACGGTTTTATTCCTTACACTTTTTAAATGTTGGCAATTATCAATTCTCTGACCGATTCAGACGCTATAAACCCAAAAACTGCAATGGAAAATAACAATTTACATAAAAATGCAAAGTGTCTCATTCATAAAAACTGTTCTTTCTGTTAGGGTTTGTGCACATGACTGTAAAAATTGGATGAGTGCTAGCACTCGTCTCCATGCTATTCAATGAGGCTGTGCACATGTCCAGTTTTTTTCTCGAACTGAGTCAGTCCGAAGAAGAAGATCACAGCATACACGAGTTGCCTCTGATAATCGGATAGCACTCACCAATTCATGTTTATGGGTCCGTGGAAAACAACAAACCACACTGAGATGACATCTGAGTGTGGTCAGATTTTCATAGACTGACGGAATGGAGAAGATGGAGAATTTTTTTTAATGCTCCCCAGAAAATCGGATCACACTCTGATCACACTGTAATAACACTCTGACCACACCGTAATAACTCTGATCACACTCTGATCACACTAATAATACTGACAACACTCTAATAACACTGTAATAACACTTATCACACTGTAATAAGACTCTGATCACACTCTAATAGCACTGATAACACTCTAATAACACTCTGATCACTCTCTGAGTGTGATAAGCATAATCAAGAAAATCGGTCCTGTGACCCTAGCCTCAATGTGGAAAAAGTCATGTGAATGGTGGCCTATACATTATCTTGAATGTCCTTAAAGGAGTTGTCCATTACTGGCATAGTGCTGAACAAAGTAAAAAAAATATATATACTTACCTCCCATGCCAGCACCACTAGTCTGCTCTCAGCACTGTGTCCCCAGATATAATCAGCAACTGCTGATCTGCTGGAGCATTTACAATTCCATACAAGTGGAAGAAAGCAGGATTCTTCTGCTCATGAATAGGAATAGTGAAGGCCGCAGCTGTTCAGTGACCATACATTGTTTATGTCCGGAGATTGGCGGGGTACACAGGCCGGAGAGCAGAGGAGTAGTAACGAATGTAAAGAAAGGGGTTTCATTTTTTTTGGGGGGTTCTTGCAGCACTCTGAGGCAATTAACAAGGCGATGTCTAGCAGTGGACAACCCTTTGTAAAAAAAAGACCAAAAAAAAAAACAAAACTTGAATATATTAATCATCATAGGAATATGATTGTTTTAGCAAATACAGATTATTTTATTGTATGATGAAAAGATATACAGTATTTATATATATATATATATATATATATATATTCTGTAGCAATTTCTCATGATTTTATGGATCACTGTGGTCAATTTGGGAAGGACTTTTATTTACTTCCAATGGTTTATAATCTCTCCTGGTTTTGTGATGAAAAGTTGGGTAAAGAGTTTGGTAGATTTGCGGTACAGTTCTTTAGTTCTGCGTGCATCTTGACTTGACCAGGATAGATTTTTCCTGTAACGTACTTATCACTGGGAGTCTTACTGATGAGACTCCCGGCAATCCTTAGAACGGGACTCATTATCTATGGGACTGTCGCAAATAAGCAAATACAACACTCTGCATTCAGCATGGGGCTCTGCGTAGCCCTGTTCTCGTGGTTTCAGAGCCCCATTATCGGGATCGAACACCAGCGATCAGTGATTTATCCACTATCCTATATATACCATTTACCCTGTCCCTGAGTAAAGACAGTTTGTACCTTACGGGCCACAATATTTTTTTTCCATTTGAATTTGTATTCTCCTAGGTTTACTATTAAGATTCACATCTACCGAGTGCAAGAAGTTTCCGTTTACTTTGCAAGAAACTGTGTTCATCAAGAGACACCTTAAAAAAAGGAAATTGTATGTGGGCGTTAAAAGCTCCCATTTTGCAGCTCCAATTAGCAGAATTTGGGCAGGCTGTTTGCTGTGCCCAGCTTTCAGCTGCCTTTTTAGCTTAAAATGTTTTCTTTTTTAAATATTAACCGCAATGTGTATGCACACATGTACCATTCAATTTAATTGACTAGGAAATTCCCTATGACAGATTCACGGCCGTGACCCAGTGGTTCTATCAAATAGTCGGGATCACAAGTTACAGACCCCCCCACCCAACAAGGAGAAACTTCACTTTAATGTAGATTTCAATTGTTTTTCTTCCCCTTTCATCAGATATATACTTTCTGATCTCTAAATTTCGTCAATAGTTGACTAACAGTCCAATTTTTCACATACAATTTTTGAAAAATTAGGCCATATATGTAAACAGTTTATACTGCTATAACGAACAGAGGCCTAATGACCTTGGGCACCATGATTTAGGCGTTTACATGTCATTAGATTATTCTAAAGGAGGCCCATGTATATTTGACCTCCTTTACCTCAGACTTGGCTTAACCCTCTCCAACACTAGCACCTGGGATATAGGTTTATTTAGTTCCTGGTCACCTAACGTTTCCTATTGACATTTCATGCTCTACTACCAACAGCATTATGCTTATTTCTAGCTCCTGGCAATCAAAGAAACTGCTTGTTCTCCTCCTCTGATAACACCCATCCCCCTCCTGCTGTGTTCTCACATGGCAGCCTACACTTTGGCTTTGACATAAGACCTGGGAGTAGGCAGGGAGGCAGGTTTGACATCTTACTGGGTTTGCGCTGCACTCTTCAGTGTGCTACATTGTATTTTTTTCTCTGTCGCCAGCTTACGATGAATGCTGAATTTCTTCACCACCAAACGAAATCTTTACCATTTTTTACCTAAAAATAAAAAATAAAATGTAATGTTAAGAAGGATTTTTAAATATTTCTTTGTGACAATAGCCATAGCCATAACTCTCTGTAAATTAGGTGTGAGTGTGAGGTGTGAGGGGATGGGAGAACTACAATTCCCAGATAGATTAGCGAAATTAGGATTATTTACTCTAGAAAAAAGACGACTGAGGGGCGATCTAATAACCATGTATAAGTATATATGGGGACAATACAAATATCTCGCTGAGGATCTGTTTATACCAAGGAAGGTGACGGGCACAAGGGGGCATTCTTTGCGTCTGGAGGAGAGAAGGTTTTTCCACCAACATAGAAGAGGATTCTTTACTGTTAGGGCAGTGAGAATCTGGAATTGCTTGCCTGAGGAGGTGGTGATGGCAAACTCAGTCGAGGGGTTCAAGAGAGGCCTGGATGTCTTCCTGGAGCAGAACAATATTGTATCTTACATTTATTAGGTTCTGTAGAAGGACGTAGATCTGGGGATTTATTATGATGGAATATAGGCTGAACTGGATGGACAAATGTCTTTTTTCGGCCTTACTAACTATGTTACTATGTAACTATGTAGTGTGGCGTTTCAGAAGATAAGACTGAGCTCCTAAAGTGTATGGCTGAATAAACAAATTGTCTCTTCCGGGAGGAAGAGGACTTGAACTTTATAGGGCCACCTGTTGGAAGCACCCATCCTACAAGTCACTATCGAACCTTTAACAGACCTTGAAATGTGATTGAGGATACTTGGTTGGTTGAAGGGAAGCTTCTTGTGCCCGACTGAATAAACACCACTGGAAAGGAGTGCAAATGGAGCTCAAAGTTTGCATTATATAATTCATTGGCACCATTAGGGGTCATGTGAATCCCATTTTCAGATGAATTAAATAGAATCTCTGGACTGAGACATACAGTGGGTACGGAAAGTAATCAAACCCCTTTACATTTTTCACTCTTTTTTTCATCGCAGCCATTTGGTAAATTCAAAAAGTTCTTTTTTTTTCACATTAACCCCTTCCTGACATGAACTGTACTAGTACTGCTCTGTGGGAACTGAGTTCCCGCAAACCGCAGTACTAGTACGGCAGCACGATCGCGCAGTCTTACGGTGAGCACCGTGGCGATCGCATGCGGGTGTCAGCTGTGACATACATACAGCAATACTCGTTAGCGCCGATCGTGGGCATTTAACCCCTCTGATGCCGCTGTCAGTAGTGACAGTGACATAGAGGGGCATCGCGCAGGGACGGGGGCTCCCTGTGCTCTCCCACCGGAACAGCGCGATGCGATCGCGTTGTTCCTGTGTTCTCGAAGGAGTCCCAAATGGCCACAGGGCTCCTTCTGGGTCCTGGAGTGAGGTGGCTTCCCGGCACCTGCTGAGAACAGGCGCCGGAAAGCCTCCTGCACTGCCTGTCAAATCGCTGATCTGACACAGTGCTATGCAAAGTGTCAGATCAGCAATCTGATGTAACATAGTGATGTACCACCCTGGGACAATGTTATAAAGTTAAAAAAAATAGAATGTATAAGAAAAAAAATCCCCAAATAAAGAAAAAAATAAATAAATATGTTCCAATAAATCTATTTATTTATGTAAATAAAAAAACAATAAAAGTACACATATTTGGTATCGCCGCGTCCGTAACGACCCGCTCTATAAAACTATCTCACTAGTTAACCCCTTCAGTGAACACCGCAAAAATAAATAAATAAAAACGAGGCAAAAACAATGCTTTATCATCATACTGCCGAACAAAAAGTGCAATAAAATGTGATAAAAAACATGGATATAAACTAACATGGTACCGCTGAAAACGTCATCTTGTCCCACAAAAAAAAAGCCACCATACAACGTCATCAGCTTAAAAATAAAAAAGCTATAGCTCTCAGAATAAAGTGATGCAAAAACAATTATTTTTTATGCAAAATAGTTTTTATTGTGTAAAAGCACCAAAATATAAAAAAAATATAAATGAGGTATCGCTGTAATCATACTAACCTGAAGAATAAAGCTGCTGTTTCAATTTTACCACACACGGAACGGTATAAACGCCACCCCCTAAAAGAAATTCAGGAATTGCTGTTTTTTGTTCATTCTGCCTCCAAAAATCGGAATAAAAAGCGATCAAAAAATGTCATGTGCCCGAAAATGGTACCAATAAAAACGACAATTCGTCCCGCAAAAAACAAGACCTCACATGACTCTGTGGGCCAAAATATGGATAAATGATAGCTCTCAAAATGTGATGATGCAAAAACTTTTTTGCAATAAAAAGCGTCTCTTAGCGTGTGACAGCTGCCAAACAAAATCCCACTATAAAAACCTGCTATAAATAGTAAATCAACCCCACTTTATCACCCCCTTAGTTAGGGAAAAATAATAAAATGAAAAAAAGTATTTATTTCCATTTTCCCATTAAGGTTAGGGTTAGTGTTGGGGCTAAAGTTAGGGATAGGGTTGGGGCTAAAGTTAGGGTTGGGGCTAAAGTTAGGGTTAGGGTTGGGGCTAAAATTAGGTTTGGATTATGTTTACGGTTGGGGTTAGGGTTGGGATTAGGGGTGTGTCAGGGTTGGGGGTGTGCTTAGGATTATGGTTGAGATTAGGGCTGGTATTTGGGTTAGGGGTGTGATGGGGTTAGGGGTGTGGTCAGGGTTATGGTTGGGGTTGGGATTAGGGTTAGGGGTGTGTACGGGTTAGGGGTGTGGTTAGGGTTATGGTTGGGATTAGGATTAGGGATGTGTTGGGGTTAGGGTTTGAGTTAGAATTGGGGGGTTTCCACTGATTAGGCACATCAGTGGCTCTACAAACATGACATGGCGTCGGAACTCAATTCTAGCCAGTTCCGCGTTGAAAAAGTAAAATGGTGCTCCTTCCCTTCCGAGCTCTGCCATGCGCCCAAATGGTGGTTCCCCCGAAATATGGGGTATCAGCGTACTCAGGACAAATTGGACAACTTTTGCAGTCCAATTTCTCCTGTTACCCTTGTGAAAATAAAAATTTGGGGGCTAAAATATAATTTTCGTGGAAACAAATATATTTTTTATTTTCACGGCTCTGCGTTATAAACTTTAGCGAAACACTTGGGGGTTCAAAGTTCTCACAACACATCTAGATAAGTTCCCTGGGGGGTCTAGTTTCCAATATGGGGTCACTTGTGGGGGCTACTACTGTTTAGGTACATCGGGGGCTCTGCAAACGTAATGTGACGCCCGCAGACCATTCCATCAAAGTCTACATTCCAAAACAGCGCTCCTTCCCTTCCGAGCTCTGCCATGCGCCCAAACAGTGGTGTACCCCCACATATGGGGTATCAGGGTACTCAGGACAAATTGGACAACAACTTTTGCAGTCCAATTTCTCCTGTTACCCTTGGGAAAATAAAATTGGGGCGAAAAAATCATTTTTGTGAAAAAATATGATTTTTTTTTAACGGCTCCACATTATAAACTTCTGTGAAGAACTTGGGGATTCAAAGGGCTCACCACAAATCTAGATAAGTTCCGTAGGGGATCTACTTTCCAAAATAATGTCACTTGTGGGGGTTTCCACTGTTTAGGCACATCAGGAGCCTCCCAAACGCGACATGGTGTCCGATCTCAATTCCAGCCAATTTTGCATTGAAAAGTCAAATGGCGCTCCTTCCCTTCCGAGCTCTGCCATGCGCCCAAAGAATGGTTTACCCCCACATATGGGGTATTAGCGTACTCAGGACAAATTGAACAACTTTTGGGGTCCAATTTCTCCTGTTACCATTAGGAAAATAAAAAATTTGGGATAAAAAATAATTTTTGTGAAAAAAATAATTTTTTTTACGGCTCTACGTTATAAACTTCTGTGAAGCACTTGGGGGTTCAAAGTGCTCACCACACATCTAGATTAGTTCCTTAGGGGGTCTACTTTTAAAAATGGCATCACTTGTGGGGGGTTTCCACTGTTTAGGCATATCAGCGGCTCTCCAAATGCGAGATGGTGTCCGATCTCAATTCCAGCAAATTTTGCATTGACAAGTCAAATGGCGCTCCTTCCCTTCCAAGCTCTGCCATGTGCCCAAACAGTGATTTACCCCCACATATTGGGTATAAGCGTACTCAGGACAAATTGTACAATGACTTTTGTGGTTCAATTTCTTCTTTTACCCTTGGTAAAATAAAACAAATTGGATCTGAAGTTAAATTTTTGTGACTAAAAGTTAAATGTTCAATTTTTGTTAAACATTCCAAAAATTCCTGTGAAGCACATGAAGGGTTAATAAACTTCATGAATGTGGTTTTGAGTACCTTGAGGGGTGCAGTTTTTAGAATGGTGTCACTTTTGGGCATTTTCTGTCATATAGGTCCCTCAAAGTCACTTCAAGTGTGATGTGGTCCCTAAAAAAAAATGGTTTTGCAAATTTTGTTGTAAAAATGAGAAATTGCTGATCAACTTTTAACCCTTATAACTTCCTAACAAAAAAAAAAATATGTTTCAAAATTGTATTAATCTAAAACAGACATGTGGGTAATGTTATTTATTAACTATTTTGTATTATATGACTCTCTAATTTAAGGTCATAAAAACTAAAAGTTTAAAAATTGCAAAATGTTCAAAATTTTTGCCAAATTTCCGTTTTTTTCACAAATAAACGCAAGTCATATCAAAGAAATTTTACCACTATCATAATGTACAATAAGTCACAAGAAAACAGCCTCAGAATAACCAGGATCCTTTGAAGCGTTTCAGAGTTATGACCTCATAAATTGACAGTGGTCAGAATTGAAAAAAATGGCCTGGTCAGGACGTTGAAAACAGGCTTTGGGGTAAAAGGGTTAATGTACACTCTGCACCCCATCTTGACTGAAAAAGAAAACAGAAATGTAGAAATTTAAAGGGGAGTGAATACTTTCCGTATCCACTGTAGATGCACTGCAAAATGCCATGTGAATAGGCTCTTGGTGGCATTTGAAGCTTTATTCTTCACACTTCTCATTTATACAGCATTTTTAAATACTTGAGAAAAAATAAAACGAAAATAGATCATTTTTAAAGAGAAACTGTCACCAGGATTTGCCACTTCATCTGTGAGCAGCTTAATTTGGATACAGAGACTCTGATACCTGTGAGGTGTCACTTGCTGTAGTTTTGATAAAATTACTGTTTTATCAGCAGCAGAATATCATTAGAGGACTAGTAAATCTGCAGTCACGTAGTCATCCATATTCATGAGCTTGAGGACAAATAAAAATATTTTTATGTTCATCCGAAGTTCAGAATTTGATAGACACATACCTGGGGTGGATATATCATTGGGGCCCAAGTAATAAGGGGCCCACTTTCACCCCTAAAGTATCATGCATCTCCTATCAAATACACATTATTGGACTGAAAAGGGCCCATATTCTGTTCTTTTACAGGGGCCCTCTTCTGTCTTTGTCTGTCCTTAAGACATACTCATCACTAGAGTGAAGGGCTTTTTTTGTTAGCCCACTCACTTCCAGGATCTCCTGCACGGTATATCTATAGAGCCTCCAAATAATTGATAACACATTATAATCTGCCTTTACATTCACTGCACAATCATGATTTAGATTGGAAACCAAGAGAAAGACCTTGTTTTGTGTGCAGTCTATAACTACCTAAAATACATCAGAGTTTCTCCCAAAACACTATGCTATCCTCGGAAACACCAGGTAGTTGCCAAACATAACTGGCACTTCCACGAGACAGATTTCATGGCTGAAAACTCAAGTCACCGAGAAGGTTGAAAAAGAAAAGTGATTTGGACTGGCCATATTCTTTTTACAAGTACGGATTGAACTGTGTGTAAGCAGCCAATGTCAACAGCAGAAGTAAACAGTATAAATCACCCAAAACACTGGCTCGCTGAGCTACAGGATGGGGCCTTCTCGGGAGCCAAGACCACTGTATCGTCAAATAAACAAATAGTCATGTGGGTAAAATGTGTCCTTAATAAAGAGAAGTCATTCTAAGTGACATCTTAGTCAGGTAGGTATCAAAAATAAATAATGGGGATGATTGCTTGCAAACATAAGCATGACTTGCTATTCGTTTTTAGGTATAGTTTTTAAGACTTGTGACTTGAACATACGATATATACTGTATCTTCATTGTGAGGTTTATCAACCCAACAGTTAAATGTTTTCTTCCATCACTCACAATAGGGGATTCATCCTGACATAAAGGAGGGGCCGTTTCATTATTGTGTTTTTAAACTGTTTTTCATTTGCGCCTTAATGTTCTTTTAATTTGAGCCTTTTTTTGTGGCCTGAGTTTGGGGTTTCCAGATATTTTCATTTGATTCAATTGCGTGCAAGTTTACTCCAGTCTTTCCTGAAGAGAGTTTATGTATGCCTGAATTTTTTCTTAAAGGGTTGTGACATTTTAGCAGAACATGTGAATTTTTGTTTTAACCCCTTAACGACCAATGACAGATCACGTCATCAGCTTGATCACCTCTATATACAACAATATCTGCTACTGCGCAGGTGCGGTGGGCGCCATTTTGGTTTATTTCTTTTTTTTGTACTATCTGAATAAGGCTTCTTTCACACTTGTGTCAGTACAACGTACCAACGCAGATTGTGAAAATTGTGCACAACGTGGGCAGCGGATGCAGTTTTTCAATGCAACCGCTGCCCAGTCTATGTCCCGGAGAGGAGGAAGCGGATTTCCGGCCGGAAATGGCGGGCACGACGTACAAAAAAATGTTACATTGAACTTTTTTGTGACGACGGTCCATCCGTCGCGATCCGTAGGCAATACAAGTCTATGGGCAAAAAACGCATCCTGCGAGCACATTTGCAGGATCCGTTTTTTGTCCAAAACGACGGATTGCGATGGAGGCCACATGACACAAGTGTGAACGTAGCCTAACACATTATTATCAGGACAGTAAACATGCGGTTATGCTGCAGCTCAAGAGTCACGGCCAGACCTGCCTGCAGATGGTTTTTTGTTTTTCATTCAGTATGTGCTTATATTCATTATGCAAACTAGGGGGCAGGTCAGTGAGGGATCAGTGACCTGTCAGCAGGCTGCATTATGAATACCTAATCAGAGCACCACATGAAGACCCCCACAGGCTGCCCAGGAGCACGAGCATACCATTAGTTCAAAGCTAAAAATACAGATTAAACAACAACCACAAGACGGATTTCATCACCAGGTATCATTGTAATCAGTATAACGGAGCCAACCTGACACTGTAGGTTACTGTGCAAAATCCTGCTGACAGGTTCCCTTTAAACTACATGTGATTTACAGACACATACTACATTATTACTAAATGAAAAAGTGCATAGAAAATGTGTAGATGTCACTAGTTTGAGCCATTGGGACCTCCAGCTCACAAGGGCAGTACCCAAGTATGGCTTCGATAGTAGTCACAGAAAAAATCCCTCCCAACCCATTTCTTTCTCAATAGTGAGATGTCATCAGGAGAGTGTACTTGTAGAGGGGAAGAAAAAAGAAAGAGGCCTAAGTTTCCATAAATTGCTGAGTGACATTAATGAAAATTTGTCCTAAATAGGAGTATCCTACAGTGGTAGGTATCACCTATAGAAAGTGCAGAATTTAAAAAAAAATAGAGCATGAAAATACCATAAAATGTAGGCACCATTTATCATGAGAAAAAGATACAAAATTATTTGAATATTCAAACAAAAAAAATGTGCTCATTAAACTGCATGTATGAAAAAATTGAAATGAAAATGTGCTTGGTTAGTAACTGCGGAAATTGGCCTTGTCTTGAGCTAATTAACCTCTTCGCGACATTTGATGTACCTATACGTCATGATCGGATAGGGGTTCCCGACCGATGACATATAGGTACATGAGCTCGAGCCCCAGCTGTCAATGCCAGGAGTGGTGCCCGCTATTTAACCACCCGAAATGCCGCAATAAATATTTATCGCAATAGCAAGAGCCCAATGGTAGTCATGGAAACCTCCACGTCTCCCAGCAACGGTAGCCCGCTTTGACCATGCCAGGAGCTTCTGTCAATGTAACACTAACAGATATAATGCATTGCAATGTTGGTGCATTGCAATGCATTATAACAGCGATCAGAGTAATCAAAGTTAAAGTCCCGTAGAGACAAAAAAAAAAAAAATTGTAGAAATATTGTTTGAAAAAAAATGAAAAACATAAAATACCCATAAATATGTATATTTATGTAAAAAAAAGTACACATAATTGGTATTTCCGCATCCAGAACAACCTGATCTATAAAACTGTCACACTAGTTAACCTCTTCAGTGAACGCTGTAAAAAATATAAATAAACAATGTGGCAAAAAATTATTCTTTTTCATCATATTGCCAAACAAAAAGTGGAATAAAATGCAATGAAAAACTTCAAATGTTCCTAAAAATGGTATCACTGAAAATGCTATCTTGTCCCGCAGAAAAGAAGCCACCATACATCTCTGTCAGCAGAGAAATAAAATGCTACAATTGTTCTCAAATGTTTACATACCCTGGCAGAATTTTTGCTTTCTTGGCCTTTTTTTCAGAGAATTTGTACGATAACACCAAAACTTTTTCTCCACTCATGGTTAGTGATTGGGTGAAGCCAATTATTGTCAAACTACTGTGTTTTCTTTTTTTAAATCATAATGACAACCCAAAACATCCAAATGACCCTGATCAAAAGTTAACATACCCCATTTCTTAATACCGTGTATTGCCCCCTCTAACATCAATGACAGCTTGAAGTCTTTTGTGGTAGTTGTGGAGGAAAGCAAAAATTCTGCTGGGGTATGTAAACTTTTGAGCACAACTGTATAGTTCTCAGAATAAAGCGATGCCAAAACAATTATTTTTTATAAAATAGTTTTTATTGTGTGAAAGCGGCAAAATATTTTTAAAAAATATATATAAATGTGGTATCACTGTAATTGTACTGACCTGAAGAATAAAGTGGCCTTATCAATTTTACGGCACGTGAATGGCATAACAAAAAAAAAAAACAATTCCTCAATTGCTGATTTTATTCATTCTAATATTTATTCATAAAAATGTTATGTGACCGAAAATGGTTCTAATAAAAAGGTCAACTTGTCCTGCATAATACAAGCCTTCACTGGACTTTGTAAGTAGAAATAGGGAAAAATTGTAGCTCTCAAAGTATGTTGAAGAAAGTTTTTGCAAAAGAAAGTGTCTGTTAATGTGTGACAACAGCCAAAGACAAAATACTGATATACAGTCATGGCCAAAAGTATTGACACCCCTGCAATTCTGTCAGATAATACTCAGTTTCTTCCTGAAAATGATTGCAAACACAAATTCTTTAATATTATTATCTTCATTTAATTTGTCTTAAATGAAAAAACACAAAAAGAATTGTCCTAAAGCCAAATTGTATATAATTCCACACCAAACATAAAAAAGGGGGTGGACAAAAGTATTGGCACTGTTCGAAAAATCACTTGATGCTTCTCTAATTTGTGTAATTAACAGCACCTATAACTTACCTGTGGCACCTAACAGGAGTTGGCAATAACTAAATCCCACTTGCAGCCAGTTGACATGGATTAAAGACGCTGCGAGGGAGTCGGGTGAGTATTTTATTACCAGCGGGCGGGCGCACAGGGGGTGGGAGGGGGGTGGGGACAGGGATCTTTATTTAAAACACGAAAAGAAAAAAAAAAAGGATTTTTCATATCTTCTTTCCAGTGAACGCTGCTGGAGAGAAGATATGAATGGCGGCTTCAGCACCACGTGGGGGGGACAGCGCTTACTGTAGCGCTGTCTCCTGCATGGCACACGGACTGCACACGGACAGCGTCCGTGTGCGGTACGTGTTTTACATGGACCCATTGACTTTAATGGGTCCGTGTAATCCGTGCACTCCCACGAACACTGACATGTCTCCGTGTTTTGCATACGGACACACGGTCCATGAAAACACGCTGACATGTGCAGAGACACATTGATTTCAATGTGTCTACGTGAGTCAGTGTCTCCGGTACGTGAGGAAACAGTCACCTCACGTAACGGGGCCACTGACGTGTGAAAACGGCCTTAAATAGCATCACATAACTTGCCATAATTTCCACGTTTTATTTATCTGTCTGATTAATATAAATCCAAAAGGAAAAAATCATGCCTATAAAGTGAAATTGGCAACATACAGAAGTACAATAGGACCCAGAGAAATCTAAAGTGTGGGTACCCTATTATGGCTCCCTACAGCTCGGTGGTTGTGTGGAGTTGTAATAAGTTTGTGTACACAAGGACGGACATTCTTCTATGGTCAGATAGCTAATTTTCTAAAATTGCTGTTAGGCTCATTGCTTTCCTGTATAATATCACAGTAGCATAAAAGTTGCAAAATGTGCATAAAAAAGTTAATTGGTTTAACAGGAGCTTTCCATACACTTCATTAACCTCTGTTTAATGCTAAAGTTAGAGTTAATTGGCTAGGTGTCAAATACCTGCATAAACTCTAAAAAATACAATGACTTCCCGCTGGGACATGCCTCTGTGAAGGGACTTTTTTTAAGTTTACCATATTCCATTCCAGTTAAGGTACCGTCACACTCAGCAACTTTACAACGAGAACGACAACGATCCGTGACGTTGCAGCGTCCTGGATAGCGATCTCATTGCGTTTGACACGCAGCAGCGATATGGATCCTGCTGTGATATCGCTGGACGGAGCTAGAAGGCCAGAACTTTATTTGGTCGTCAGGTCGGCGTGTATCATCATGTTTAACATCAAAAGCAACGATGCCAGCAATGTTTTTACATAGAGCGTGAACGATAAGTGAGTCGCCGTTACGTCACTGGATTCGCTCCTGCATCGTTCTGGAGCTGCTGAGTTTGACGTCTCTACAGCGACCTAAACAACGACGCTCCAGCGATCGGCTCGTTGTCTATATCGCTGCAGCGCTGCTGAATGTGATGGTACCTTTACTCTGCTTCAGTATTTGTACTAGATAATGCCCAATAACCCATCAGTTGTTTGGTCAGTGTTCCATCAGTATTTGTAAGCTTTTTTGTTATCTCTGGTGCGTCATGCTATGAATAAAGCTACTTTCTTTTTGATACTTCCTGGTTTTTTTGCTTAGAAAAAACTTTATTGCTTTACTTAGGTGCGACTTACATGCGTTTTTGATGCATTTCCGATGCAGAAAAGCACTAAAAACCACTGTGTATTTTTCTTGGTGCAGATTTTTCGCATCTAACATAAGTCTGTAGGGAAAATCCGCACAGAAAACTCAGTGTACCCCCAAGAGAAATTGACAAGCTGCTGATTTGAAAAATACACCGCAGGTCAGTTCACACAACGTTAAAAAGAAGCACAGTGGGCATTAGATTTCTATAAACTCCATCCACTTTGCTAGAACTGTTAGACGCTGCGTTTTTGATCCAGCGTCAAAACCGCACCAAAACTCATCGTTGGAATGTAGCCTTAGGCCATGTGCATGCATTGAGTATTTGGTGAGTATTTTACCTCAGCATATGTAAGCCAAAACCAGGAGTAAAACAATCCGAGAAAAAGTATAATAGAAACATATGCACCACTTCTGTATTTATCACCCACTCCTGGTTTTGGCTTACAAATACTGAGGTAAAATACTGACAAAATACTGAATGTGTGAATGTGACCTAAGGCGTCCTTCACACGTCCTTATATTACCGGTGATGGAAAAAACTAGTACTTTGTGCAACATACGTGTGGCATCCGTGTGCTGTCCATGTGTTGCATCAATATGGCATGTACTGGTGCATGAGAACAAGCAGTACGGTAAGTGCTGTTCCCAGGAGTCAGGTGCTGACGCCAGCTCTCATCATTGTCACCTGCGATCAGCGCAAACAGGTGAAGCTGATGGGAGTTGGTCAGCACCCGCTGTTTGTGTATTAAATGAATAAATAAAAAAAAGGTGTGGGGTCCCTCTTTATTTTCCTAACCAGCTGTGGGAAAGCCGAAAGCTGGGGGCTGATGTTAATATTCTGGGAAAAGGGCCAATATCCATACAGTCATGGCCAAAAGTATTGACACCCCCTGCAATTCTGTCAGATAATACTCATTTTCTTCCTGAAAATGATTGCAAACACAAATTATTTGGTATTATTATCTTCATTTAATTTGTCTTAAATGAAAAAACACGAAAGAGAATGAAGCAAAAAGCAAAACATTGATCATTTCACACAAAACTCCAAAATTGGGCCAGACAAAAGTATTGGCACCCTCAACCTAATACTTGGTTGCACAACCTTTAGCCAAAATAACTGCAACCAACCGCTTCCGGTAACCATCAATGAGTTTCTTACAATGCTCTGCTGGAATTTTAGACCATTCTTCTTTGGCAAACTGCTCCAGGTCCCTGATATTTGAAGGGTGCCTTCTCCAAGCTGCCATTTTTAGATCTCTCCACAGGTGTTCTATGGGATTCAGGTCTGGACTCATTGCTGGCCACCCTAGAAGTCTCCAGTGATTTCTCTCAAACCATGTTCTAGTGCTTTTTGAAGTGTGTTTTGGGTCATTGTCCTGCTGGAAGACCCATGACCTCTGAGGGAGACCCAGCTTTCTCACACTGGGCCCTACATTATGCAGCAAAATTTGTTGGTAGTCTTCAGACTTCATAATGCCATGCACACGGTCAAGCAGTCCAGTGCCAGAGGCAGCAAAGCAACCCCAAAACATCAGGGAACCTCCGCCATGTTTGACTGTAGGGACCGTGTTCTTTTCTTTGAATGCCTCTTTTTTTCTCCTGTAAACTCTATGTTGATGCCTTTGCCCAAAAAGCTCTACTTTTGTCTCATCTAACCAGAGAACATTCTTCCAAAATGTTTTAGGCTTTTTCAGGTAAGATTAGGCAAACTCCAGCCTGGCTTTTTTATGTCTCGGGGTAAGATGTGGGGTCTTCCTGGGTCTCCTACCATACAGTCCCTTTTCATTCAGATGCCGACGGATAGTACTGGTTGACACTGTTGTACCCTCGGACTGCAGGGCAGCTTGAACTTTTTTGGATGTTAGTCGAGGTTCTTTATCCAACATCCACACAATCTTGCGTTGAAATCTCTTGTCAATTTTTCTTTTCCATCCACATCTAGGGAGGTTAGCCACAGTGCCATGGGCTTTAAACTTCTTGATGACACTGTGCACGGTAGACACAGGAACATTCAGGTCTTTGGAGATGGACTTGTAGCCTTGAGATTGCTCATGCTTCCTCACAATTTGGTTTCTCAAGTCCTCAGACAGTTCTTTGGTCTTTTCTTTTGTCCATGCTCAATGTGGTACACACAAGGACACAGGACAGAGGTTGAGTCAACTTTAATCCATGTCAACTGGCTGCAAGTGTGATTTAGTTATTGCCAACACCTGTTAGGTGCCACAGATAAGTTACAGGTGCTGTTAATTACACAAATTAGAGAAGCATCACATGGTTTTTTGAACAGTGCCAAAACTTTTGTCCACCCCCTTTTTTATGTTTGGTGTGGAATTATATCCAATTTGGCTTTAGGACAATTCTTTTTGTGTTTTTTCATTTAAGACAAATTAAATGAAGATAATAATACCAAATAATTTGCGTTTGCAATCATTTTCAGGAAGAAAATGAGTATTATCTGACAGAATTGCAGGGGTGTCAATACTTTTGGCCATGGCTGTAAAGGTTCCCAGGCTATCATTAACAGCTCACAACTGTATTCTTAGCCTTTACTGGTTATTAAAAGGAGTAACCCCTAATATTACTAACCAGCAAAGACTAAACAGACAGATGTGGGCTTATATTAAAAGCCTGGGAAGGCCTCCCAGACTAGAAACACCAGCCCTCAGCTGCCCCAGAAATGGCTCATCCATAGGATGTGCCAAATCTGGGGATTAGCCATGGCTCTTTCCACTTGCCCTGATGCGGTGGCAAGTGGGGTAATATTTCTGGGGTTGATGTCAGCTTTGTAATTTCAGCTGACATCAAGTCCAGGGGTTGGAGAGGCATCTATAAGATGCCACCATCACTAACCTAGTAAGTTTAAGTTAAAAAAACACAGAGTAAAGTCCTTTATTTTAAATAAAAACTCCCCAACCCTCTTTTACTCATTCATTATTAATTATAACTTTTATAAAATTGTTATATACTGTATATATATCCCGTCTTGGTGACTATGTACTCGCCATGGTTTATTTCTCTTGGTAGTCTCTCATTCATTTCTAATTTTAAAATTATAACAGATGATTATATAATGCCATCATTGCTAATGTTTTAATAAAAAGTGTTCTTGCCTTTTAGCACTGTATGGCGTGCACATTACTGTCTCTGAAAGTCTTCATGTGCTTCCCTTTCTTTACTGAAAATAGTCTGTGAATTCATAGCAGATGTCCGCTAAAGTATAAATCTAGTATGAAGAGACTACCATGAACTCTAGTATGCAATATATTTTAAGTGTACAGCAAGCTGCATATAATGGACAGTCTCCCAGTGAGACCATTATAGAAATGAACTGTTCTTCCTCCTTGTATTAGCCCTTAATGCTTGCAAAACTGGGTTAATTGAGATGAAAACACTTTGCTGATGTATCGCTTTCTTTGTGTCAACCCCTTCAGCTCCAAAAGGATCACACCAGATCCACATGCATGTTTTCATAATGCTAATAAATGTCTGGGGAGAACTAGAAGAAGATTCCTTGTTGTGATACAGTATATATATATATACTAGATGGTGGCCTGATTCTAACGCATCGGGTATTCTAGAATATGCATGTCCACGTAGTATATTGCACAGCCCATGTAGTATGTTGCCCAACCACATAGCATATTGCCCAGCTACGTAGTATATTGCCCAGCCACGTAGTATATTGCCCAGTCACGTAGTATATTGCCCAGTCACGTAGCATACTGCCCAGCCACATAGTATATTGCCCAGTCACGTACTATATTGCCCAGCCACATAGTATATTGCCCAGCCATGGAGTAGATTGCCCAGCCACGTAGTATACTGCCCAGCCACATAGTATATTGCCCAGTCACGTAGTATATTGCCCAGTCACGTAGTATATTGCACAGTCATGTAGTATATTGCCCAGCGACATAGTATACAGCACAGAGCCACGTAGTATACATCACAGACACATAGTATATTGGCCAGTCTCGTAATATATTGCCCAGACACGTATGTAACAGGTTAAAAAAGACTTAAAATAAAAAATAAACATATACTCACCTTCCGAGGGCCCCTTGTAGTTCTGACGCCTGTGTGCGGTGCGCACGGCAGCTTCCGGTCCCAGGGTTGGTATGAGCGCAGGACCTGTGATGATGTCGCGGTCACATGACCGTAACGTCATGGAAGGTCCTTCTCGCATAGCATCCTTGGCAACGGAGCCTGCCGCTTGCACTGTCGAGGACACCGCGCCAGTCGGAGGGTGAGAACGTTTTTTTTTTATTATTATTTGTAACATTAGATCTTTTTACTATTGATGCTGCATGCGCATCATCAATAGTAAAAAGTTGGTCACACAGGGTTAATAGCTGCGTTAATGGAGTGCGTTACACTGCGGCATAACGCGGTCCATTAACGCTGCCATTAACCCTGTGTGAGGGCTGACTGGAGGGGAGTATGGAGCGGGTACTGACTGCGGGGAGGAAAAAGAGGCCATTTTGCCGCCGGACTGTGCCCGTCGCTGATTGGTCGTGGCAATGGTCGTGGGCGTTTTGCCACGACCAATCAGCGACTTGGATTTCCATGACAGACAGAGGCCGCGACCAATGAATATCCGTGACAGACAGAAAGACAGACAGACAGACGGAAGTGACCCTTAGACAATTATATAGTAGATATATATATATATATATATATATATATGTTACATGTTCTCATCATTACAAGTTTTAGGACTGTTATAAGAAGATTAATTTATAATAATAAAATGTCATGACATTTTTGTTGTGTTTTCTTATCTTCCATGTGGATTAGTGTTATATTATTGCAGGGAAGAAGCAAGTGTAGTATTTTGGTGTACACTCACTTCAGTATTGCGGGCACAATTAGGATCCTACATTACATGAAAAGTTTCCTAGTTTTAAGGCTAAGAGTAGACAAAGGTTCAACCTATAACCTAACATGTTGATTCAGAGGAAAGCAGGAGCCCCAAGAGGCGAAATTGCCTCATATTAGGAGAAAACTTCCTGTAGTTGAGTTCTTCTATATACTCCAATAAAAATAAGGGCTATATGCCCATAGTATTACAGCAAACATACATGATCCAAAGTGGCTTTATAGCAATTGGGGCTGTGGTGATATAGCACCAAACTTATTATGTTTAGACTAGAGCCCCATAAAATGTGGATAACCACAACAGAATTTTGGTTTCTCGTTGGCCTCACTACCATCCATCCATCCATCCGTCACATGTCAATTTCTCTTGGGGGTACGCTTTTGTTTCCTGTGCAGATTGTTTCCATAGACTTACATTAGATTCGGAAAATCTGCAGGTAAAAAACACACATGTGTTTTTAGCGTGTCCTCAGCGGAAGTGCATCAAAAACGCATGTAATCTGCACCTAAGTACAGAAATAAAGTTTTGTCAAAGCAAAAAAAACAGGAAGTATCAAAAACAAAGCAGCTTTATTTAAAGCATGACCTACCAAAAAGAGACAACACAGCGTCAAAAACACAATAAAAATGTGTATTAAAAACATGCAAAAATGAAAAAAACGCAAGTAACCTAATGTAAAGATTTGTACTCAGCTGCAGTTGAGGTAGACACAGGACGTGGTATTGCTGAAATGTCCAGGCAAGTTTATTTAAACTTCTTCAACCGCTCAGGATAGCAAACAAAAGAACAGCCTTTTTCCGGCACAAAGTGAAACCACAAAGTAAAAAGTCCATACAAAATATAGGGGGTCCGCCTGCTCAGGGTAGTGTCTAGTCCTTTGGCTTTAGCATAGACCAATGCACAGGAGATCCACACATCTCCAGATACAGACACTGTTATGAAAGGCAATTCAGAATCACAATGGACATGGAGGTCAGAGCACATACAGTGAACTGACAATAACCCAAAATAATAGAACGAGCTCTGAGACGTGGGAACTCTGCAGACCGCAATCCCTAAACCTATCAAACCACACTAAAGGTAGCCGTGGAGCGCTCCTGACCAGAACCTAGGCGCCTCGTCACAGCCTGAGAAACTAGCTAATCCTGAAGATAGAAAAATAAGCCTACCTTGCCTCAGAGAAATTCCCCAAAGGAAAAGGCAGCCCCCCACATATAATGACTGTGAGTAAGATGAAAACACAAACATAGAGATGAAACAGATTTAGCAAAGTGAGGCCCGACTAGCTGAACAGAACGAGGATAGGGAAGATAAGTTTGCGGTCAGCACAAAAACCTATAAAAAAAACACGCAGAGGGGACAAAAAGACCCTCCGCACCGACTAACGGTACGGAGGTGGTCCCTCTGCGTCTCAGAGCTTCCAGCAGGCGAGAAAAACCAATAAAGCAAGCTGGACAGAAAAATAGCAACAAAATAACATAAGCAAAACTTAGCTTTGCAGAGCAGCAGGCCACAGGAATGATCCAGGGAAAAGACAAGTCCCACACTGAAACATTGACAGGAAGCATAGATCAAATCATCAGGTGGAGTTAAGTAGAGAAGAAGCTAACGAGCTCACCAGATCACCTGAGGGAGGAAACTCAGAAGCTGCAGTACCACTTTCCTCCACAAACGGAAGATCCCAGAGAGAATCAGCCGAAGTACCACTTGTGACCACAGGAGTGAACTCTGCCACAGAATTCACAACAGACACTGAATGAGACCCTCAGTCTCCATTTTATCTGCCAAACCACACCCCTGGGGTAGAGATATGTGAGCAATCATTCCCACTCCTCTCTTTTGACTTCTTATAAAACCCGGCCCAGGAATGGCCTAATAACTCTCTCAGCACTATATGTGCTAGAGCATGCTTCCGAGCTCACATCACCGCTGCTAATAACTGCAATGACCCATATTTCCCCTCAAGGATGCATCCAGCGGCCATTTTATAACTGCCCAAAGTCGGGGGCTTTGGCACCTTCTACCATCAAACAGTGGACTCTCGTCAGAGCGTCAGCATTGTCATGCAGTTTCCCTGGCCTAAGCTCCACATGGAAGTTAAAATCCTGAAGTGCTGGGAACCACCTGGTCACTCGGACGTTGTTCCCCTTCTTTTCCCTCATCCATTTCAGTGGGGCATGGTCTGACACTAGTCTGAACTTCCAGACTAAGAGGTAGTACCTTAGAGTGTCCAACGCCCACTTGATGGCCAAACATTCCTTCTCCACTCAGATAAATTATGGGATGCTCTTCCTCGTTCACCTCTTGTGATGAGACAGCACCCAGCCCAACATCTGACGCGTCAGTCTGGACCACGAAGTCCTTGGAGAAATCCGGTACCACCGGTGTTGTGAATTCTGTGGCTGAGTTCACTTCTGTGGTCACAAGTGGTATTGCAGTCTCTGGGCTTCCTCCCTCAGGTGTTTTGGTGAGCTCGTTGGCTGCCTTGCTATTTAGCTCCACCTGAGTCTGTCTTCCTTGCTCCTTGTCAATGTTCCAGTGTTGGATCTGAGCTACTGCATCTTTCCTTGGGCCTGCTGCTCTGCTAGATAAGTGCTTCTAGTTTGTTTTCTGTTTTTTCTGTCCAGCTTGCTATTAACTTTTGCTGGAAGCTCTGAGAAGCAAAGGGGTGCACCGCCGTGCTGTTAGTTCGGCACGGTGGGTCTTTTTGCCCCTTTGCGTGGTTTTCGTTTTAGGGTTTTTTGTAGACTGCATAGTTCTCTTTGCTATCCTCGCTCTGTCTAGAATATCGGGCCTCACTTTGCTGAATCTATTTCATTCCTACGTTTGTCTTTTCGTCTTGCTAACAGTCATTATATGTGGGGGGCTGCCTATTCTTTTGGGGTCTGATGCCCTACCTCCGCATAGGAATTGTGATTGTGCTATCGATTTGATTCCTGGTAGTAAATTCCCTAAGGGTCGTTTATTTAATTTGTCCGTACCTGAACACACCGCTATGCGCAGTTATGTGAAGGAGTCCCTGGAGAAGGGACATATTCGCCCATCGTCGTCACCATTGGGAGCAGGGTTCTTTTTTGTAGCCAAGAAGGATGGTTCGCTAAGACCGTGTATTGATTACCGCCTTCTTAATAAGATCACTGTTAAGTTTCAGTATCCCTTGCCATTGATTTCTGACTTGTTTGCTCGGATTAAGGGGGCTAGTTGGTTTACTAAGATTGATCTTCGTGGTGCGTATAATCTGGTGAGAATCAGGCAGGGAGATGAATGGAAAACGGCATTTAATACGCCCGAGGGTCATTTTGAGTATCTGGTGATGCCGTTCGGACTTGCCAATGCTCCATCTGTTTTTCAGTCTTTTATGCATGACATTTTCCGTATCTGGATAAATTCTTGATTGTTTACTTGGATGACATTTTGATCTTCTCAGATGATTGGGAGTCTCATGTGAAGCAAGTCAGAATGGTTTTCCAGGTACTGCGTGCTAATTCCTTGTTCGTGAAGGGATCAAAGTGTCTCTTCGGTGTGCAGAAAGTTTCATTTTTGGGGTTCATCTTTTCCCCTTCTACTATCGAGATGGATCCGGTTAAGGTTCAGGCCATCCAGGATTGGACTCAGCCGACATCTCTAAAAAGTCTGCAGAAATTCCTGGGCTTTGCTAATTTTTATCGTCGCTTCATCTGTAATTTTTCTAGCATTGCCAGACCATTGACCGATTTGACCAAGAAGGGTGCTGATTTGGTTAATTGGTCTTCTGCTGCCGTGGAAGCTTTTCAGGAGTTGAAGCGTCGTTTTTGCTGTGCCCCTGTGTTGTGTCAACCTGATGTTTCTCTTCCGTTCCAGGTCGAGGTTGATGCTTCTGAGATTGGTGCAGGGGCGGTTTTGTCACAGAGAGGTTCTGGTTGCTCAGTGTTCAAACCATGTGCTTTCTTTTCCAGGAAATTTTCTGCTGCTGAGCGTAATTATGATGTGGGCAACCGAGAGTTGCTGGCCATGAAGTGGGCATTCGAGGAGTGGCGTCATTGGCTTGAGGGTGCTAAGCATCGCGTGGTGGTATTGACTGATCATAAGAACCTTACTTATCTTGAGTCTGCCAAGCGCTTGAATCCTAGACAGGCCCGTTGGTCGTTATTTTTTGCTCGTTTTGATTTTGTGATTTCATACCTTCCGGGCTCTAAAAATGTGAAGGCGGATGCTCTGTCTAGGAGTTTTGTGCCCGACTCTCCGGGGTTATCTGAGCCGGCGAGTATCCTCAAGGAAGGAGTCATTGTGTCTGCCATCTCCCCTGATTTGCGGAGAGTGTTGCAGAAATTTCAGGCTAATAAACCTGATCGTTGTCCGGCCGAGAAACTGTTCGTCCCTGATAGGTGGACTAGTAAAGTTATCTCTGAACTTCATTGTTCGGTGCTGGCCGGTCATCCAGGAATCTTTGGTACCAGGGAGTTGGTTGCTAGATCCTTCTGGTGGCCATCTCTGTCACGGGATGTGCGTGCTTTTGTGCAGTTCTGTGGAATTTGTGCTAGGGCTAAGCCCTGCTGTTCACGTGCCAGTGGGTTGCTTTTGCCCTTGCCGGTCCCGAAGAGGCCTTGGACACATATTTCGATGGATTTCATTTCTGACCTTCCCGTTTCTCAAAAAATGTCGGTCATTTGGGTGGTCTGTGATCGCTTTTCTAAAATGGTCCATCTGGTGCCCTTGGTTAAATTGCCTTCCTCCTCTGATTTGGTGCCTTTGTTCTTCCAGCATGTGGTTCGTTTACATGGCATTCCTGAGAATATTGTTTCTGACAGAGGTTCCCAGTTTGTCTCGAGGTTCTGGCGAACCTTTTGTGGTAGGATGGGCATTGACCTATCTTTCTCCTCGGCCTTCCATCCTCAGACTAATGGCCAGACCGAACGAACCAATCAGACCTTGGAAACATATCTGAGATGTTTTGTTTCCGCTGACCAGGATGATTGGGTGTCATTTTTGCCGTTGGCTGAGTTCGCCCTTAATAATCGGGCCAGCTCGGCTACCTTGGTCTCTCCATTTTTCTGCAATTCTGGGTTCCATCCTCGTTTCTCTTCAGGACAGGTTGAGTCTTCGGACTGTCCTGGTGTGGATTCTGTGGTGGACAGGTTGCAGCAGATCTGGACTCAGGTAGTGGACAATTTGACCTTGTCCCAGGAGAAGGCTCAGCTTTTCGCTAATCGCAGACGCCGTGTGGGACCCCGACTTCGTGTTGGGGATCTGGTTTGGTTATCTTCTCGTCATATTCCTATGAAGGTTTCCTCTCCTAAATTTAAACCTCGTTTTATTGGTCTGTATAGGATTTCTGAGATTCTCAATCCGGTGTCTTTTCGTCTGACCCTCCCAGACTCCTTTTCCATACATAATGTATTCCATAGGTCGTTGTTGAGGAGATACGTGGCACCTATGGTTCCATCTGTGGAGCCTCCTGCCCCTGTTTTGGTGGAGGGGGAATTGGAGTATATTGTGGAGAAGATTTTGGATTCTCGTGTCTCTAGACGGAAACTCCAGTATCTGGTCAAATGGAAGGGTTATGCTCAGGAAGATAATTCCTGGGTTTTTGCCTCTGATGTCCATGCCCCAGATCTTGTTCGTGCCTTTCATGTGGCTCATCCTGGTCGGCCTGGGGGTTCTGGTGAGGGTTCGGTGACCCCTCCTCAAGGGGGGGGTACTGTTGTGAATTCTGTGGCTAAGTTCACTTCTGTGGTCACAAGTGGTATTGCAGTCTCTGGGCTTCCTCCCTCAGGTGTTTTGGTGAGCTCGTTGGCTGCCTTGCTATTTAGCTCCACCTGAGTCTGTCTTCCTTGCTCCTTGTCAATGTTCCAGTGTTGGATCTGAGCTACTGCATCTTTCCTTGGGCCTGCTGCTCTGCTAGATAAGTGCTTCTAGTTTGTTTTCTGTTTTTTCTGTCCAGCTTGCTATTAACTTTTGCTGGAAGCTCTGAGAAGCAAAGGGGTGCACCGCCGTGCTGTTAGTTCGGCACGGTGGGTCTTTTTGCCCCTTTGCGTGGCTTTCGTTTTAGGGTTTTTTGTAGACTGCATAGTTCTCTTTGCTATCCTCGCTCTGTCTAGAATATCGGGCCTCACTTTGCTGAATCTATTTCATTCCTACGTTTGTCTTTTCGTCTTGCTAACAGTCATTATATGTGGGGGGCTGCCTATTCCTTTGGGGTATTTCTCTGAGGTAAGTCAGGCTTGTATTTCTATCTTCAGGCTAGTCAGCTCCTCAGGCAGTGCCGAGTTGCATAGGTAGTGATAGGCGCAATCCACTGCTGCTTATAGTTGTGTGAGGATAGATCAGGTACTGCAGTCTACAGAGATTCCACGTCTCAGAGCTCGTCCTATTGTTTTTGGTTATTGCCAGATCTCTGTATGTGCGCTGATTACTGCACGCTGTGTTGCCTGATTGCCAGCCATAACACACCGGCATTGGCTGTTTACACAGGGCTAGCTTCAGTTCCTGGAAGGCAGTCTCGGCTTTTGAGGACCACTTAGCTATAGCCAACTTTGTCCCTTTAAGGAGGGCCATCAGAGAGGCGGCTATCATGCCAAAGTTCAGGATAAACTGGCGGTAAAATCCAACAATTCCAGGAACATTCTGACCAGCTACTGCGAGACAGGTTGTGGCCAACTCTGGATCACCTCAACTTTATTTCACCTCTGCCTGTGACATAACCCATGTATGTAGCTTCCTCCATTCCCAAGGCATATTTCTTTGGGTTTATGGAAAACCCTGCCTTCCATAGAGCATCAAGTATTGCCTGGACCTTGCTCAGATGGCCTCCCCAATCCTGACTGAAGATCACAATGTTGTCCAGGTAGGCCGCTGCGTACTTCTTGAGGGGAGCTAGGATCCGGTCCATGGCTCTCTGGGATGTGGCTGGAGTGGATTGTAACCCATACTGCATCCTAGTGTACTGGAAGCATCCATCTGGCGTTGAAAAGGCAGCCTTCTCCTTTGTTTCTTGGGACATGGGAATTTGCCAATATCCTTTTGTGAGGTCAAGTGTAGTAATGTACCGAGCCGGTCTTAGCCTCTCAATTAATTTGTTTGACACGGAGCATTGAGTATGTATCGAGTTTAGAGACCTCACTCAGCTTTCTATAGTCATTACAAAATGCCATTCTCCATCTGGTTTCAGTACTAAGACTATTGGACTGGACCAGCCACCCTTGGACTCTTCAGTGACTCCCAGGCTCAGCATCCGCTTTTACCTCTTTTGAGATCACCTCTTGGCAGGCTTTGGAAATCTTATATGGCTTCAAGTTGACCCGGACATGAGGCTTCATCAGAACCTCATGCTCTATGAACTTTGTACAGCCTGACAGTTCTGAGACCAGGTCTCTGTTCCGCTATAGCAAATTTCGACACTGTTGCTTTTGGGCATGTGACAGCATCTCTGCTACCTTAAAATCTTCAAGGTAAGCTTCAGGATTAGCCACCAAATACGGAGCTTCCACTGGTGCCCTATTTCGCTATGGCTTAATCAAGTTAACGTGGTATACCTGGTAGGGCTTCCTTCTCCCTAGTTGGTGGACTTTATAGTTGACATCCCCAACCGTTTCAACTATTTTGTAGGGGCCCAGCCAATTGGCCAGGAATTTGCTCTCCACCATAGGTAACATCACCAGTACTCATTCCCCAGGGTCAAAGTGTCTCACCCTCGCTGACCTATTGTACACCCTCCACTGTGCCTCTTGTGCTTTGAGGAGGTGTTCTTTCACAATGGGTATCACCTTGGCTATCCTCTCTTGCATCTGGGTGACATGCTCGATTACACTACTGTAGGGAGTAGACTATGCCTCCCATATCCCCCTTGCTACGTCGAGGAACTCATGGGGGTGTCGGCCATACAAAAGTTCAAAAGGGAGAACCCAGTAGAGGCCTGTGGGACTTCTTTGATGGAGAATAGATGATGCCGTAGTAGGCAGTCCCAGTCCCGGCCGTCCTTGTCTATGACCTTCTTTAACATGGCCTTCAAGGTTTTATTGAACCTTTCTACCAAGCCATCCGTCTGTGGATGGTAGACTGAGGTCCAGAGTTTTGTGATTTGTAGGGTTTTGCACAACTCCTTCATGACCTTTGACATAAACATGGTCCCTTGGTCTGTCAGGATCTCTTTTGGCAACCCCGTTCTAGAAAAGATATGGACCAACTCTCGGGGGTTACACTTGGCGGAGGAGTTACATAGTGAAACAGCCTCCCGATACCGTGTAGCATAGTCCAGTACCGCGAAGATATACTGGTGCCCTCTGACAGACTTTAACAGGGGTCCCACTAGATCCATGGCTGTGATTAAATGGAACCTCAATTATGGGCAACGGCACTAAAGGTTTATGAAAATTAGCCACTAGGGAGGTCAGCTGGCAGGTGGGACAGGACCTATCGAAATTCACAATATCACGGTGACAGCCAGGCCAGTAGATCCTCTGGAGGATCCGTTCCTGGGTTTTTTCTACCCCTAGATGACCAACTAACACATGGGTATGGGCCATATCTAATACTTTACATCTGTACTAGACATCACGTCACAATCCAAAGAAATTCTGGACAAATGAGAAAAAACAAAGTAATTGATATCTATCAATCTGGAAAATGTCATAAAGACATTCCTAAAGCTTTGGGACTCCAGCGAACAACAGTGAAAGCCATTATCCACAAATAGCGAAAACATAGAACAGCAATGAACCTTCCCAGGAGTAGAAAATTACCCCAAGAGCGCAGCGATGACTCATCCAAGAGGTCACAAAAGACCCCCCAACAACATCCAAAGAACTTGCCTCAGTTAACGTCAATGTTCATGACTTCACCATAACTAAGAAACTGGGCAAAATTGGTCTGCATGGCAGAGTTCCAAGATGAAAACCACTGCTGAGCAATAAGAACATAAAAGACTCGTCTCAGTTTTGCCAGAAAACATCTGACCAAAAGTTGAACTTTTTCGAAGGTGTATGTCCCATTGCATCTGACGTAGAAGTAACACAGCGTTTCAGAAAATTATCATACCAACAATAAAATATGGTGGTGGTACTGGGATGGTCTGGGGCTGTTTTGCTGCTTCAAGACCTGGAAGACTTGTGGTAAATGGAACCATGAATTCTGCTGTTTACCTAAAAATCCTGATGGAGAATGTCTGGCCATCAGTTCATGATTTTAAGCTGAAGCGCACTTGAATGATGCAGCATGACAATGATCAAAAACACACCAGCAAGTCCACCTCTGAATGGCCTAGCCAAAGTCCTAAGCCTAATCCAATTGAGATGCTGTGGCAGGACCTTAAAGGGAAGGTGCCATCAAAAAAAATTTTTTTTCAGAAATTGTAAAAATGTAAAGAATTAATGATTACATTTTCTTAAAAAATATCATTTGTTTATAATTTAGTAAAATATGAAAAATAATTTGAAAAGTTTTGGAATTTCCACTTTTCAACACTAGGGGGAGCAGCTGCTGAAATTTCAGAAAAACCTAGTGTACAACTAGCTCACATTACTGCACTGCAGTAATTATGGGCGGAGTCTGCTGACGTGTGTGATGTCTCCTCTCCTCCCCTTCTGGGTGTTTGCTAAGGGCTTAGAGAGGATGATATTCAGGAACCCAGTGAGCAGCCATTTTGTTGGTGACTGCAGAGTAAGGCTGCCGTCACACTAGCAGTATTTGGTCAGTATTTTACCTCAGTATTTGTAGCCAAAACCAGGAGTGGAACAAATAGAGGAAAAGTATAATAGAAACATCTGCACCACTTCTGCATTTATCACCCACTCCTGGTTTTGGCTACAAATACTGAGGTAAAATACTGACCAAATAATGATAGTGTGAAGGCAGCCTTATACTGACAAGTAGACAGTCACCGAGGATGGCAGGCAGCAAGGATTCTGGGAGATATGTGGTGGAGGGAGCAGGGTGACAGCAGCACAGAGTATTTCAGGAGAGCAGTGTGCTGGTCTATAGGGGCCCCCTGTTTGGTGCGCGGAGCAGCCAGGGATTGTACATAGAGCGCTGTCTTTTATACACATGGATGGACCGTCTGCTCCACAGAAATCCAGGAAACATTTCTGCGGATTGATGGCCTGGTCTGATCCAGACTTTGCATGCAGACCCCATTCCCCTCCTCAGATCCTGTCTTCTCCATCCTGTCCTGGCAATGTGTGAAAGCGAGGCGACAGGCGCAGTCCGGGGTGACGCTGGGAAGGAAATGTAGCCACATAGTAATGATAAAAATGAGACCCCTGTCTTCAGCTGCCTCACCATCCTTCCCTTGACTGCACCTAACTGGAGGTCATGCTGCCCCCTCTATTACCCCAGACCCGCGTGCAGGTGCTCAGCCAGAACCACCATAGAATGGGTCCGCTTTCTGAAGATAATACTGCCATAGTGTTCTCGCATAATACCGCCATATAGATCACACACAATACTATCAAATAGATCACACAATACTGTCATACAGTTCTCACATAATACCACCATATAGATCACACATAATACCGCCAGTGTTCTCACATACCGCCATATAGATCACACATAATACCGCCAGTGTTCTCACATACCGCCATATAGATCACACATAATACCGCCAGTGTTCTCACATACCACCATATAGATCACACATAGTACCGCCAGTGTTCTCACATACCACCATATGCTTTTCACATAATACCGCCATATCGATCACCCATAATGCCGCCACATAGATCTCACATGTATTGTAAATAAAGACACGGCCAGAATAAAGTCCTTTATTAATCTTTTTTATACCATACCGAACGCATAATCCTCGACTCCCTCATCTCCCACAACAAAAATAATAAACCACAATGGGGAAAGACACGCAGGGGGGAGAGGAGTGCATAGGAGAGGATTAGATACTGACTGCTGAGCCGTGTATCTAATCCTGTCCTGTGTGATACTGTGCTGCGCCGTGTATCTAATCCTATCTTGTGTGATACTGTACAGAGGACAGGATTAGCTACACAAGACTAGATTAGCTACACAGGACAGAGGTTGCAGTGGTAGATGGTATATAGAGGCAGGCAGCAGTGGTAGATGGTATATAGAGGCAGGCAGCAGTCGTAGATGGTATATAGAAGCAGGCAGCAGTGGTAGATGGTATATAGAGGCAGGCAGCAGTGGTAGATGGTATATAGAGACAGGCAGCAGTGGTAGGTGGTATATAGAGGCAGGCAGCAGTGGTAGATGGTATATAGAGGCAGGCAGCAGTGGTAGATGGTATATAGAGGCAGGCAGCAGTGGTAGATGGTATATAGAGACAGGCAGCAGTGGTAGATGGTATATAGAGACAGGCAGCAGTGGTAGATGGTATATAGAGACAGGCAGCAGTGGTAGATGGTATATAGAGGCAGGCAGCAGTGGTAGGTGGTATACAGAGGCAGGTAGCGGTGGTATACAGAGGCAGGTAGCGGTGGTATACAGAGGCAGGTAGCGGTGGTATACAGAGGCAGGTAGCGGTGGTATACAGAGGCAGGTAGCGGTGGTATATAGGGGCAGGTAGCAGTGGTATATAGGGGCAGGTAGCAGTGGTATATAGGGGCTAGTAGCAGTGGTATATAGGGGCTGGTAGCAGTGGTATATAGGGGCAGGTAGCAGTGGTATATAGGAGCAGGTAGCAGTGGTATATAGGGGCAGGTAGCAGTGGTATATAGGGGCTGGTAGCAGTGGTATATAGGGGCTAGTAGCAGTGGTATATAGTGGCTGGTAGCAGTGGTATATAGGGGCTAGTAGCAGTGGTATATAGGGGCAGGTAGCAGTGGTATATAGGAGCAGGTAGCAGTGGTATATAGGAGCAGGTAGCAGTGGTATATAGGGGCAGGTAACAGTGGTATATAGGGGCTAGTAGCAGTGGTATATAGGGGCTAGTAGCAGTGGTATATAGTGGCTGGTAGCAGTGGTATATAGGGGCAGGTAACAGTGGTATATAGGGGCTAGTAGCAGTGGTATATAGGGGCTAGTAGCAGTGGTATATAGGGGCAGGTAGCAGTGGTATATAGTGGCTGGTAGCAGTGGTATATAGGGGCTAGTAGCAGTGGTATATAGGGGCTAGTAGCAGTGGTATATAGTGGCTGGTAGCAGTGGTATATAGGGGCTAGTAGCAGTGGTATATAGGGGCAGGTAGCAGTGGTATATAGGAGCAGGTAGCAGTGGTATATAGGGGCAGGTAACAGTGGTATATAGGAGCAGGTAGCAGTGGTAAATAGGAGCAGGTAGCAGTGGTATATAGGGGCAGGTAGCAGTGGTATATAGGAGCAGGTAGCAGTGGTATATAGGAGCAGGTAGCAGTGGTATATAGGGGCAGGTAACAGTGGTATATAGGGGCTAGTAGCAGTGATATATAGGGGCTAGTAGCAGTGGTATATAGGGGCTAGTAGCAGTGGTATATAGGGGCTAGTAGCAGTGGTATATAGTGGCTGGTAGCAGTGGTATATAGGAGCAGGTAGCAGTGGTATATAGGGGCAGGTAGCAGTGGTATATAGGGACAGGTAGCAGTGGTAGATGCATAAGAAAATAAAAACTCTGTACTTACCTTCAGTCCTCTCCCAGGAAGTGCTGAGTCATGTTCAGGGCAGAGCAGTGTGACGATCTCCCTGCTCTGAACAGGTCGGCAGTGAGCAGTGATTGCAGCCTGTGCTGTAATACTAAGTACAGGCTGCAATCACAGTTCCTGGCTGCAGATACTCACCCTGAACCTCTCTTCCCAGCAGCAGCTTCTCCCTGGCAGCTCCTGCTATGATCGCACACACTGAGCTGTGTGTGCGATGACAGAGGAAAAAAACAAAATGGCCGCGATCTCCTCTCACAGCTGTGACGTAGCAGCCCAGGGGGCGTGGCCAAGTCACAGCTGAGAGGCAGGAGGAGCGGTCGGAGCCCGACTGTTGGCTCCTATGCCCATGGCTGCCGTAAGTGAGGTGTGCAAGTGTCGTGTCCAGACACTTACACCCACACTAATGAAAATGGCGGCCTCCAGTGGCAAAAGTAAAAATGAATAAATAAAAAAGTATTAAAGTACTACATTTACTTTTGTATTAAAAATAATTGATTATATAATCAATAATTATTAATACAAAAACTAAAATCACGGCACCCTCCCTTTAAGGGTATGTGCACACGTATTCTTGAGGTCTGCGGATTTTTCCGCAGCGGATTTGTGAAAACCGCAGGTAAAAGGCACTGCGTTTTACCTGCGGATTTCCTGCAGAATTACTGCAGATTTACTGCGTTTTTTTGTGCGGATTCCACTGCGGTTTTACACCTGCGGTTTTCTATTATGGAGCAGGTGAAAAACCACTGCGGATTCCGCACAAAGAATTGACATGCTGCGGAATGTAAACCGCTGCGTTTCTGTGCATTTTTTTCCGCAGCATATGCACTGCGGATTGCATTTCCCATAGATTTACATTATACTATAAACGCATGGGAAACTGCTGCGGACCCGCAGCTGCGGAAACGCTGCGGACCCGCAGCAAAATTTGCAGCGTGTGAACATAGCCTAAATGTGCCTGAATTACAAAGATTCTGCAAAAAATGAGTGGGCCAAAATTCTTCCAGTGCATTGTAAAAGACTAACTGCCTATCACAAACGCTAGGGGGCAATAAATTAGGTTTAGGAGCAATCACTTTTTCACACGGCCCTGTAGATTTGGATTTCTTTCTCCCTTAATAATACAGTAAAGACCTTCATTTAAAACCTGCATTTTGTGATTACTTGTGTTATCTTTGTCTAATATTTACATTTGTTTAGTGATCTGAAACATTTAACCCCTTTACCCCCAAGGGTGGTTTGCACGTTAATGACCAGGCCAATTTTTACAATTCTGACCACTGTCCCTTTATGAGGTTATAACTCCGAAACGCTTCAACGGATCCTGGTGATTCTGACATTGTTTTCTCGTGACATATTGTACTTCATGATAGTGGTAAAATTTCTTTGATAGTACCTGCGTTTATTTGTGAAAAAAACGGAAATTTGGCGAAAATTTTGAAAATTTTGCAATTTTCAAACTTTGAATTTTTATGCAATTAAATCACAGAGATATGTCACACAAAATACTTAATAAGTAACATTTCCCACATGTCTCCTTTACATCAGCATAATTTTGGAACCAATTTTTTTTTTTGTTAGGGAGTTATAAGGGTTAAAAGTTGACCAGCAATTTCTCATTTTTACAACACCATTTTTTTTTAGGGACCACGTCTCATTTGAAGTCATTTTGAGGGGTCTATATGATAGAAAATGCCCAAGTGTGACACCATTCTAAAAACTGCACCCCTCAAGGTGCTCAAAACCACATTCAAGAAGTTTATTAACCCTTCAGGTGTTTAATAGGAATTTTTGGAATGTTTAAATAAAAATGAACATTTAACTTTTTTACACAAAAAATTTACTTCAGCTCCAATTTGTTTTATTTTACCAAGGGTAACAGGAGAAATTGGACCCAAAAAGTTGTTGTCCAATTTGTCCTGAGTACGCTGATACCCCATATGTGGCAGTAAACCACTGTTTGGGCGCATGGGAGAGCTCGGAAGGGAAGGAGCGCTATTTGACTTTTCAATGCAAACTTGACAGGAATTGAGATGGGACGCCATGTTGCGTTTGGAGAGCCACTGATGTGCCTAAACATTGAAACCCCCCACAAGTGACACCATTTTGGAAAGTAGACCCCCTAAGGAACTTATCTGGATGTGTGGTGAGCACTTTGACCCACCAAGTGCTTCACAGAAGTTTATAATGCAGAACCGTAAAAATAAAAAATCATATTTTTTCACAAAAATTATATTTTTGCCCCCAATTTTTTATTTTTCCAAGGGTAAGAGAAGAAATTGGACCTCAAAAGTTGTTGTCCAATTTGTCCTGAGTACGCTGATACCCCATATGTGGCAGTAAACCACTGTTTGGGCGCATGGGAGAGCTCGGAAGGGAAGGAGCGCAGTTTGACTTTTCAATGCAAAATTGACAGAAATTGAGATGGGACGCCATGTTGCGTTTGGAGAGCCACTGATGTGCCTAAACATTGAAACCCCCCACAAGTGACACCATTTTGGAAAGTAGACCCCCTAAGGAACTTATCTAGAGGTGTGGTGAGCACTTTGACCCACCAAGTGCTTCACAGAAGTTTATAATGCAGAACCGTAAAAATAAAAAATCATATTTTTTCACAAAAATTATATTTTTGCCCCCAATTTTTTATTTTTCCAAGGGTAAGAGAAGAAATTGGACCTCAAAAGTTGTTGTCCAATTTGTCCCGAGTACGCTGATACCCCATATGTGGCAGTAAACCACTGTTTGGGCGCATGGGAGAGCTCGGAAGGGAAGGAGCGCCGTTTGACTTTTCAATGCAAAATTGACAGGAATTGAGATGGGACGCCATGTTGCGTTTGGAGAGCCACTGATGTGCCTAAACATTGAAACCCCCCACAAGTGACACCATTTTGGAAAGTAGACCCCCTAAGGAACTTATCTGGATGTGTGGTGAGCACTTTGACCCACCAAGGGCTTCACAGAAGTTTATAATGCAGAGCCATAAAAATAAAACAAAATTTTTTTCCCACAAAAATTATTTTTTAGCCCCCAGTTTTGTATTTTCTCTAGGGTAAGAGGAGAAATTGGACCACAAAAGTTGTTGTCCAATTTGTCCTGAGTACGCTGATACCCCATATGTGGGGGGGAACCACCGTTTGGGCGCATGGGAGGGTTCGGAAGGGAAGGAGCGCCATTTGGAATGCAGACTTAGATGGAATGGTCTGCAGGCGTCACATTGCGTTTGCAGAGCCCCTAATGTACCTAAACAGTAGAAACCCCCCACAAGTGACACCATTTTGGAAAGTAGACCCCCTAAGGAACTCATCTTGATGTGTTGTGAGAGCTTTGAACCCCCAAGTATTTCACTACAGTTTATAACGCAGAGCCATGCAAATAAAAAATATTTTTTTTTCCACAAAAATTATATTTTAGCCCCCAGTTTTGTATTTTTCCAAGGTTAGCAGGAGAAATTGGACCCTAAATGTTGTTGTCCAATTTGTCCTGAGTACGCTGATACCCGATATGTGGGGGGGAACCACCGTTTGGGCGCATGGGAGGGCTCGGAAGGGAAGGAGCATCATTTGGAATGCAGACTTAGATGGATTGGTCTGCAGGCGTCACATTGCGTTTGCAGAGCCCCTAATGTACCTAAACAGTAGAAACCCCCCACAAGTGACACCATTTTGGAAAGTAGACCCCCTAAGGAACTTATCTGGATGTGTGGTGAGCACTTTGACCCACCAAGGGCTTCACAGAAGTTTATAATGCAGAGCCATAAAAATAAAACAAAATTTTTTTCCCACAAAAATTATTTTTTAGCCCCCAGTTTTGTATTTTCTCTAGGGTAAGAGGAGAAATTGGACCACAAAAGTTGTTGTCCAATTTGTCCTGAGTACGCTGATACCCCATATGTGGGGGGGAACCACCGTTTGGGCGCATGGGAGGGTTCGGAAGGGAAGGAGCGCCATTTGGAATGCAGACTTAGATGGAATGGTCTGCAGGCGTCACATTGCGTTTGCAGAGCCCCTAATGTACCTAAACAGTAGAAACCCCCCACAAGTGACACCATTTTGGAAAGTAGACCCCCTAAGGAACTCATCTTGATGTGTTGTGAGAGCTTTGAACCCCCAAGTATTTCACTACAGTTTATAACGCAGAGCCATGCAAATAAAAAATATTTTTTTTTCCACAAAAATTATATTTTAGCCCCCAGTTTTGTATTTTTCCAAGGTTAGCAGGAGAAATTGGACCCTAAATGTTGTTGTCCAATTTGTCCTGAGTACGCTGATACCCGATATGTGGGGGGGAACCACCGTTTGGGCGCATGGGAGGGCTCGGAAGGGAAGGAGCATCATTTGGAATGCAGACTTAGATGGATTGGTCTGCAGGCGTCACATTGCGTTTGCAGAGCCCCTAATGTACCTAAACAGTAGAAACCCCCCACAAGTGACCCCATATTGGAAACTAGACCCCTCAATGAACTTATCTAGATGTGTTGTGAGAACTTTGAACCCCCAAGTGTTTCACTACAGTTTATAACGCAGAGCCGTGAAAATAAAAAATCTTTTTGTTTTCCCACAAAAATTATTTTTTAGCCCCCAGTTTTGTATTTTCCCAAGGGTAACAGGAGAAATTGGTCCACAAAAGTTGTTGTCCAATTTGTCCTGAGTACGCTGATACCCGATATGTGGGGGGGAACCACCGTTTGGGCGCATGGGAGGGCTCGGAAGGGAAGGAGCATCATTTGGAATGCAGACTTAGATGGATTGGTCTGCAGGCGTCACATTGCGTTTGCAGAGCCCCTAATGTACCTAAACAGTAGAAACCCCCCACAAGTGACCCCATATTGGAAACTAGACCCCTCAATGAACTTATCTAGATGTGTTGTGAGAACTTTGAACCCCCAAGTGTTTCACTACAGTTTATAACGCAGAGCCGTGAAAATAAAAAATCTTTTTGTTTTCCCACAAAAATTATTTTTTAGCCCCCAGTTTTGTATTTTCCCAAGGGTAACAGGAGAAATTGGTCCACAAAAGTTGTTGTCCAATTTGTCCTGAGTACGCTGATACCCGATATGTGGGGGGGAACCACCGTTTGGGCGCATGGGAGGGCTCGGAAGGGAAGGAGCATCATTTGGAATGCAGACTTAGATGGATTGGTCTGCAGGCGTCACATTGCGTTTGCAGAGCCCCTAATGTACCTAAACAGTAGAAACCCCCCACAAGTGACCCCATATTGGAAACTAGACCCCTCAATGAACTTATCTAGATGTGTTGTGAGAACTTTGAACCCCCAAGTGTTTCACTACAGTTTATAACGCAGAGCCGTGAAAATAAAAAATCTTTTTGTTTTCCCACAAAAATTATTTTTTAGCCCCCAGTTTTGTATTTTCCCAAGGGTAACAGGAGAAATTGGTCCACAAAAGTTGTTGTCCAATTTGTCCTGAGTACGCTGATACCCCATATGTTGGGGTAAACCCCTGTTTGGGCACACAGGAGAGCTCGGAAGGGAAGGAGCACTGTTTTACTTTTTCAACGCAGAATTGGCTGGAATTGAGATCGGACGCCATGTCGTGTTTGGAGAGCCCCTGATGTGCCGAAACAGTGGAAACCCCCCAATTATAACTGAAACCCTAATCTAAACACACCCCTAACCCTAATTCCAACGGTAACCCTAACCACACCTCTAACCCTGACACACCCCTAACCCTAATCCCAACCCTATTCCCAACTGTAAATGTAATCTAAACCCTAACCCTAACTTTAGCCCCAACCCAAACTGTAGCCCCAACCCTAACCCTAGCCCTAACCCTAGCCCTAATCCTAGCCCTAACCCTAACCCTAGCCCTAACCCTAGCCCTAACCCTAGCCCTAACCCTAGCCCTAGCCCTAACCCTAGCCCTAACCCTAGCCCTAACCCTAACCCTAGCCCTAACCCTAGCCCTAACCCTAGCCCTAACCCTAGCCCTAGCCCTAACCCTAGCCCTAATGGGAAAATGGAAATAAATACATTTTTTTTTATTTTTCCCTAACTAAGGGGGTGATGAAGGGGGGTTTGATTTACTTTTATAGCGAGTTTTTTAGCGGATTTTTATGATTGGCAGCCGTCACACACTGAAAGACCCTTTTTATTGCAAAAAATATTTTTTGCAATACCACATTTTGAGAGCTATAATTTTTCCATATTTTGGTCCACAGAGTCATGTGAGGTCTTGTTTTTTGCGGGACGAGTTGACGTTTTTATTGAAAACATTTTTGGGCACGTGACATTTTTTTATCGCTTTTTATTCCGATTTTTGTGAGGAAGAATGACCAAAAGCCAGCTATTCATGAATTTCTATTGGGGGAGGCGTTTATACCGTTCCGCGTTTGGTAAAATTGATAAATCAGTTTTATTCTTCGGGTCAGTACGATTACAGCGATACCTCATTTATATCATTTTTTTATGGTTTGGTGCTTTTATACGATAAAAACTATTTTACAGAAAAAATAATTATTTTTGCATCGCTTTATTCTCAGGACTATAACTTTTTTATTTTTTTGCTGATGATGCTGTATGGCGGCTCTTTTTTTGCGGGACAATATGACGCTTTCAGCGGTACCATGGTTATTTATATCTGTCCTTTTGATCGCGTGTTATTCCACTTTTTGTTCGGCGGTATGATAATAAAGCGTTGTTTTTTGCCTCGTTTTTTTTTTTTTTTTCTTACGGTGTTTACTGAAGGGGTTAACTAGTGGGCCAGTTTTATAGGTCGGGCCGTTACGGACGCGGCGATACTAAATATGTGTACTTTTATTGGTTTTTTTTTTTTATTTAGATGAAGAAATGTATTTATGGGAATAATATTTTTTTTTTTTTTTCATTATTTTGGAATATTTTTTTTTATTTTTTTTACACATTTGGAAATTTTTTTTTTTACTTTTTTACTTTGTCCCAGGGGGGGACATCACAGATCAGTGATCTGACAGTTTGCACAGCACTCTGTCAGATCACTGATCTGATAGGAGTGCAGGCTGCTTCACAGTGCCTGCTCTGAGCAGGCTCTGTGAAGCCACCTCCCTCCCTGCAGGACCCGGATCCGCGGCCATCTTGGATCCGGGGCTCGAGCAGGGAGGGAGGTGAGGAGACCCTCGCAGCAACGCGATCACATCGCGTTGCTGCGGGGGGCTCAGGGAAGCCCGCAGGGAGCCCCCTCCCTGCGCGGTGCTTCCCTGTACCGCCGGCACATCGCGATCATCTTTGATCGCGGTGTGCCAGGGGTTAATGTGCCGGGGGCGGTCCGTGACCGCTCCTGGCACATAGTGCCGGATGTCAGCTGCGATAAGCAGCTGACACCCGGCCGCGATCGGCCGCGCTCCCCCCGTGAGCGCGGCCGATCGGCTATGACGTACTATCCCGTCCAGGGTCAGATAAGCCCAGGGCACCTCGACGGGATAGTACGTCTAAGGTCACAGAGGGGTTAAGTGTGACAAATATACAAAAGAATAAGAAATCAGGAGGGAGTAAACACTTTTTTACACAAAGGTAAGTTGGCTACAGCCATCTGAAATTAGAAAGTCTGTGCAAGACTACATTTCTACCATCTGTCCATAAATTTCCTAATCATTCTGCCACTGCCCATAATTTTTTTGTGGGGGATAATTTGCATCAAGTAAATTATATAATATAATAATGTATTCATATCTCTATTTTGAGCTATAGATGCATAGTATATCGCTTTTTGGGCATGTTCACTTGTTTTTGTCACGTTTTTCCTATGCAAAAACGCAGCATTTTACAATCCCAGAAAGTGAATGAGATTTCTGAAACCTCATGCACATGTTGCTTTTTTTCCTTGCAGATTTGAAGCAGTATTCTAATTTACTGAGATAATGACTTTTGGGTTTTCATTGGCTGTAAGTCATAATCATCAACATTAACCGAAATAAACACTTGAAATAGATCATCACTCTGTTTGTAATGACTCTGTATAATGTATTAGTTTCACTTTTTGTATTGAAGAACTGAAATAAATGTAACTTTTGGATAATATTCTAATTTTGTGAGAGGCACCTGTATATCAGGTATCAGTAACATGTTCCATGTGTCGGCTAAAATACTTACTTTTGGCCATTGCAGGTAACACATGACAGTGTCAGTCCTGTTTTATTCCTGGAACTTTTAATGCCATTAGATCAGAGAGCTTAAGGTACCTTCACACTGAGCGACGCTGCAGCGATACCGACAACGATGCCGATCGCTGCAGCGTCGCTGTTTGGTCGCTGGAGAGCTGTCACACAGACAGCTCTCCTGCGACCAACGATCCCGAGGTCCCCAGTAACCAGGGTAAACATCGGGTTACTAAGCGCAGGGCCGCGCTTAGTAACCCGACCTTTACCATGGTTACCAGCGTAAACGTTAAAAAAACAAACACTACATACTTACCTTCAGCTGTCTGTCCTCCGGCGCTCTGCTTTCCTCTGCATTGTCAGCGCCGGTTAGCCGGAAAGCAGAGCGGTGACGTCACTGCTGTGTTTTCTGGCTGGCCGGCGCTGACACAGGATGCAGGAGGAGTGCAGAGAAGCAGAGCGCCGGGGACAGACAGCTGAAGGTAAGTATGTAGTGTTTGTTTTTTTAACGTTTACGCTGGTAACCATGGTAAAGGTCGGGTTACTAAGCGCGGCCCTGCACACACGCCGATCCAGCGATGTCAGCGGGAGATCCAGCGACGAAATAAAGTTCTGGACTTTCCTCAGCGACCAACGTTCTCCCAGCAGGGGCCTGATCGTTGGTCGCTGTCACACATAACGATTTCCTTAACGATATCGTTGCTACGTCACAAAAAGCAACGATATCGTTAACGATATCGTTATGTGTGACGGTACCTTTAGGGTTAATTGTTTGGTTTTGAGCACTCCTTTGTTCAAGTGCTGGGGGGGGGCAGTCTGCTATTTAAACTCCTGGGTCTCTAACTTCCACTACCAGTCTGTGAGTTCTGCTTATCTGACTTGTAGCGTTAGGCTGTGTGTTGTGAATTCTGTGGCTGAATTCACTCCTGTGGTCACAAGTGGTACTGCAGCTTCTGAGCTTCCTCCCTCAGGTGTTCTGGTGAGCTCGTTAACTGCTTCATTACTTAACTCCGCCTGATGCTGCTATCCTTGCTCCTTGTCAATGTTCCAGTCTTGGATCTGAGCTTCTCCTGATCGTTCCTGTGACCTGCTGCTCTGTATAGCTAAGTGCTTTTTTTTGCTATTTTGTTGCTTTTTTCTGTCCAGCTTGTCTTTTGGTTTTGCTTGAAGCTCTGAGACGCAAAGGGTGTACCGCCGTGCCGTTAGTTCGGCACGGTAGGTTTTTTTTGCCCCCTTTGCGTGGTTTTGCTTTAGGGTTTTTTGTAGACTGCAAAGTTCGCTTTACTGTCCTCGCTCTGTCCTAGAATATCGGGCCCCACTTTGCTGAATCTATTTCATCCCTACGTTTTGTCTTTTCATCTTACTCACAGTCATTATATGTGGGGGGCTGCCTTTTCCTTTGGGGAATTTCTCTGGGGCAAGTCAGGCCTATTTTTCTATCTTCAGGCTAGCTAGTTTCTTAGGCTGTGCCGAGTTGCCTAGGTAGTTGTTAGGCGCAATCCACAGCCGCTTTTAGTTGTGTTTAGGATAGGATCAGGTGTGCAGTCTACAGAGTTTCCACGTCTCAGAGCTCGTTCTTGTATTTTTGGGTATTTGTCAGATCACTGTGTGCGCTCTGATCGCTAAGCACACTGTGTTTCTGGATTGCCTTCATAACACCTGTCATTAGCAAACATAACAGTACAAGGAGCCTAACTAATGATTCTCAATAGAGGGAAAGAAAAAGTTCTGACATCATTTTTTTTTTTTTTCTGCTCTGTGTTCACTTTTTTTTTTCCCCTAGACATTTGGGTGATTCTGGACACAGGTGTGGACATGGATATTCAGGGTCTGTGCTCTTCAATGGATAATCTCGTTATAAATGTACAAAAAATTCAAGATACTATTGATCAGAAATCTATGTTAGAACCAAGAATTCCTATTCCTGATTTGTTTTTTGGAGATAGAACTAAGTTTCTAAGTTTCAAAAATAATTGTAAGCTATTTCTGGCCTTGAAACCTCATTCTTCTGGTAATCCTATTCAACAGGTTTTGATTATTATTTCTTTTTTGCGCGGCGACCCTCAAGACTGGGCATTTTCTCTTGCGCCAGGAGACCCTGCATTGAGTAGTGTCGATGCGTTTTTCCTGGCGCTCGGATTGCTGTACGATGAGCCTAATTCAGTGGATCAGGCTGAGAAAAATTTGCTGGCTTTGTGCCAGGGTCAGGATGATATAGAAGTATATTGTCAGAGATTTAGGAAATGGTCAGTACTCACTCAGTGGAATGAATCTGCGCTGGCAGCTTTGTTCAGAAAGGGTCTCTCTGAGGCTCTTAAGGATGTCATAGTGGGATTTCCTATGCCTGCTGGTTTGAATGAGTCTTTGTCTTTGGCCATTCAGATCGGTCGACGCTTGCGCGAGCGTAAATCTGTACACCATTTGGCGGTACTGCCTGAGGTTAAACCTGAGCCTATGCAGTGTGATAGGACTATGACTAGAGTTGAACGGCAGGAATACAGACGTCTGAATGGTCTGTGTTTCTACTGTGGTGATTCCACTCATGCTATTTCTGATTGTCCTAAGCGCACTAAGCGGTCCGCTAGGTCTGCCGTCATTGGTACTGTACAGTCCAAATTCCTTCTGTCCATTACCTTGATATGCTCTTTGTCGTCGTTTTCTGTCATGGCGTTTGTGGATTCGGGCGCTGCCCTGAATCTGATGGATTTGGATTATGCTAAACGTTGTGGGTTTTTCTTGGAGCCTTTGCGGTGTCCTATTCCATTGAGAGGAATTGATGCTACACCTTTGGCCAAGAATAAACCTCAATACTGGGCCCAGCTGACCATGTGCATGGCTCCTGCACATCAGGAAGTTATTCGCTTTCTGGTGTTGCATAATCTGCATGATGTGGTCGTGTTGGGGTTGCCATGGCTACAAACCCATAATCCAGTATTGGATTGGAATTCCATGTCGGTATCCAGCTGGGGTTGTCAGGGGGTACATGGTGATGTTCCATTTTTGTCGATTTCGTCATCCACCCCTTCTGAGGTCCCAGAGTTCTTGTCTGATTATCAGGATGTATTTGAAGAGCCCAAGTCCGATGCTCTACCTCCGCATAGGGATTGTGATTGTGCTATCAATTTGATTCCTGGTAGTAAATTCCCTAAAGGTCGATTATTTAATTTATCCGTGCCCGAACACGCCGCTATGCGCAGTTATGTGAAGGAATCCCTGGAGAAGGGACATATTCGCCCATCGTCATCACCACTGGGAGCAGGGTTCTTCTTTGTAGCCAAGAAGGATGGTTCGCTGAGACCGTGTATTGATTACCGCCTTCTTAATAAGATCACTGTTAAATTTCAGTATCCCTTGCCATTGTTATCTGACTTGTTTGCTCGGATTAAGGGGGCTAGTTGGTTCACTAAGATAGATCTTCGTGGTGCGTATAATCTGGTGAGAATCAGGCAAGGAGATGAATGGAAAACTGCATTCAATACGCCCGAGGGTCATTTTGAGTATCTAGTGATGCCGTTCGGACTTGCCAATGCTCCATCTGTGTTTCAGTCTTTTATGCATGACATCTTCCGTGAGTATCTGGATAAATTCCTGATTGTTTACTTGGATGACATTTTGATCTTCTCAGATGATTGGGAGTCTCATGTGAAGCAGGTCAGAATGGTTTTTCAGGTCCTGCGTGCTAACTCTTTGTTTGTGAAGGGATCAAAGTGTCTCTTCGGTGTGCAGAAAGTTTCATTTTTGGGGTTCATCTTTACCCCTTCTACTATCGAGATGGATCCAGTTAAGGTCCAAGCCATCCAGGATTGGATTCAGCCGACATCTCTGAAAAGTCTGCAAAAGTTCCTGGGCTTTGCTAATTTTTATCGTCGCTTCATCTGTAATTTTTCTAGCATTGCCAAACCATTGACCGATTTGACCAAGAAGGGTGCTGATTTGGTTAATTGGTCTTCTGCTGCTGTGGAAGCTTTTCAGGAGTTGAAGCGTCGTTTTTGTTCTGCCCCTGTGTTGTGTCAGCCAGATGTTTCTCTTCCGTTCCAGGTCGAGGTTGATGCTTCTGAGATTGGAGCAGGGGCGGTTTTGTCACAGAGAGGTTCTGATTGCTCAGTGATGAAACCATGTGCTTTCTTTTCCAGAAAGTTTTCGCCCGCTGAGCGTAATTATGATGTGGGCAATCGAGAGTTGCTGGCCATGAAGTGGGCATTCGAGGAGTGGCGTCATTGGCTTGAAGGAGCTAAGCATCGCATGGTGGTATTGACTGATCATAAGAACTTGACTTATCTCGAGTCTGCCAAGCGCTTGAATCCTAGACAGGCCCGTTGGTCGTTATTTTTTGCCCGCTTCGACTTTGTGATTTCGTACCTTCCGGGCTCTAAAAATGTGAAGGCGGATGCTCTGTCTAGGAGTTTTGTGCCCGACTCTCCGGGTTTATCTGAGCCAGCGGGTATCCTCAAGGAAGGAGTCATTGTGTCTGCCATCTCCCCTGATTTGCGGCGGGTGCTGCAAAAATTTCAGGCGAATAAACCTGATCGTTGTCCAACAGAGAAACTGTTCGTCCCTGATAGGTGGACTAATAAACTTATCTCTGAACTTCATTGTTCGGTGTTGGCTGGTCATCCTGGAATCTTTGGTACCAGAGAGTTAGTGGCTAGATCCTTCTGGTGGCCATCTCTGTCACGGGATGTACATACTTTTGTGCAGTCCTGTGGGATTTGTGCTAGGGCTAAGCCCTGCTGTTCTCGTGCCAGTGGGTTGCTTTTGCCCTTGCCGGTCCCAAAGAGGCCTTGGACACATATTTCGATGGATTTCATTTCTGACCTTCCCGTTTCTCAAAAGATGTCAGTCATTTGGGTGGTCTGTGATCGCTTTTCTAAAATGGTCCATCTGGTGCCCTTGGCTAAATTGCCTTCCTCCTCTGATTTGGTACCTTTGTTCTTTCAGCATGTGGTTCGGTTGCATGGCATTCCTGAGAATATTGTTTCTGACAGAGGTTCCCAGTTTGTTTCAAGGTTTTGGCGAGTCTTTTGTGGTAGGATGGGCATTGACCTATCCTTTTCCTCGGCTTTCCATCCTCAGACTAATGGCCAGACCGAACGAACCAATCAGACCTTGGAAACATATCTGAGATGTTTTGTTTCTGCAGACCAGGATGATTGGGTGTCCTTTTTGCCGTTGGCTGAGTTCGCCCTAAATAATCGGGCCAGCTCGGCTACCTTGGTTTCTCCATTTTTTTGCAATTCTGGGTTCCATCCTCGTTTCTCTTCAGGACAGGTTGAGTCTTCGGACTGTCCTGGTGTGGATTCTGTGGTGGATAGGTTGCAGCAGATCTGGACTCAGGTAGTGGACAATTTGATCTTGTCCCAGGAGAAAGCTCAACTTTTCGCTAATCGCAGACGCCGTGTGGGTCCCCGACTTCGTGTTGGGGATCTGGTTTGGTTATCTTCTCGTCATATTCCTATGAAGGTTTCCTCTCCTAAATTTAAACCTCGTTTTATTGGTCCGTATAGGATTTCTGAGGTTCTCAATCCTGTGTCTTTTCGTTTGACCCTCCCAGACTCCTTTTCCATACATAATGTATTCCATAGGTCGTTGTTGCGGAGATACGTGGCACCTATGGTTCCATCTGTTGAGCCTCCTGCCCCGGTTTTGGTGGAGGGGGAATTGGAGTATATTGTGGAGAAGATTTTGGATTCTCGTGTTTCTAGACGGAAACTCCAGTATCTGGTTAAATGGAAGGGTTATGCTCAGGAAGATAATTCCTGGGTTTTTGCCTCTGATGTTCATGCTTCCGATCTTGTTCGTGCCTTTCATGCGGCTCATCCTGGTCGGCCTGGGGGTTCTGGTGAGGGTTCGGTGACTCCTCCTCAAGGGGGGGGTACTGTTGTGAATTCTGTGGCTGAATTCACTCCTGTGGTCACAAGTGGTACTGCAGCTTCTGAGCTTCCTCCCTCAGGTGTTCTGGTGAGCTCGTTAACTGCTTCATTACTTAACTCCGCCTGATGCTGCTATCCTTGCTCCTTGTCAATGTTCCAGTCTTGGATCTGAGCTTCTCCTGATCGTTCCTGTGACCTGCTGCTCTGTATAGCTAAGTGCTTTTTTTTGCTATTTTGTTGCTTTTTTCTGTCCAGCTTGTCTTTTGGTTTTGCTTGAAGCTCTGAGATGCAAAGGGTGTACCGCCGTGCCGTTAGTTCGGCACGGTAGGTTTTTTTTGCCCCCTTTGCGTGGTTTTGCTTTAGGGTTTTTTGTAGACTGCAAAGTTCGCTTTACTGTCCTCGCTCTGTCCTAGAATATCGGGCCCCACTTTGCTGAATCTATTTCATCCCTACGTTTTGTCTTTTCATCTTACTCACAGTCATTATATGTGGGGGGCTGCCTTTTCCTTTGGGGAATTTCTCTGGGGCAAGTCAGGCCTATTTTTCTATCTTCAGGCTAGCTAGTTTCTTAGGCTGTGCCGAGTTGCCTAGGTAGTTGTTAGGCGCAATCCACAGCCGCTTTTAGTTGTGTTTAGGATAGGATCAGGTGTGCAGTCTACAGAGTTTCCACGTCTCAGAGCTCGTTCTTGTATTTTTGGGTATTTGTCAGATCACTGTGTGCGCTCTGATCGCTAAGCACACTGTGTTTCTGGATTGCCTTCATAACACCTGTCATTAGCAAACATAACAGTACAAGGAGCCTAACTAATGATTCTCAATAGAGGGAAAGAAAAAGTTCTGACATCATTTTTTTTTTTTTTTCTGCTCTGTGTTCACTTTTTTTTTTCCCCTAGACATTTGGGTGATTCTGGACACAGGTGTGGACATGGATATTCAGGGTCTGTGCTCTTCAATGGATAATCTCGTTATAAATGTACAAAAAATTCAAGATACTATTGATCAGAAATCTATGTTAGAACCAAGAATTCCTATTCCTGATTTGTTTTTTGGAGATAGAACTAAGTTTCTAAGTTTCAAAAATAATTGTAAGCTATTTCTGGCCTTGAAACCTCATTCTTCTGGTAATCCTATTCAACAGGTTTTGATTATTATTTCTTTTTTGCGCGGCGACCCTCAAGACTGGGCATTTTCTCTTGCGCCAGGAGACCCTGCATTGAGTAGTGTCGATGCGTTTTTCCTGGCGCTCGGATTGCTGTACGATGAGCCTAATTCAGTGGATCAGGCTGAGAAAAATTTGCTGGCTTTGTGCCAGGGTCAGGATGATATAGTAGTATATTGTCAGAGATTTAGGAAATGGTCAGTACTCACTCAGTGGAATGAATCTGCGCTGGCAGCTTTGTTCAGAAAGGGTCTCTCTGAGGCTCTTAAGGATGTCATAGTGGGATTTCCTATGCCTGCTGGTTTGAATGAGTCTTTGTCTTTGGCCATTCAGATCGGTCGACGCTTGCGCGAGCGTAAATCTGTGCACCATTTGGCGGTACTGCCTGAGGTTAAACCTGAGCCTATGCAGTGCGATAGGACTATGACTAGAGTTGAACGGCAGGAATACAGACGTCTGAATGGTCTGTGTTTCTACTGTGGTGATTCCACTCATGCTATTTCTGATTGTCCTAAGCGCACTAAGCGGTCCGCTAGGTCTGCCGTCATTGGTACTGTACAGTCCAAATTCCTTCTGTCCATTACCTTGATATGCTCTTTGTCGTCGTTTTCTGTCATGGCGTTTGTGGATTCGGGCGCTGCCCTGAATCTGATGGATTTGGATTATGCTAAACGTTGTGGGTTTTTCTTGGAGCCTTTGCGGTGTCCTATTCCATTGAGAGGAATTGATGCTACACCTTTGGCCAAGAATAAACCTCAATACTGGGCCCAGCTGACCATGTGCATGGCTCCTGCACATCAGGAAGTTATTCGCTTTCTGGTGTTGCATAATCTGCATGATGTGGTCGTGTTGGGGTTGCCATGGCTACAAACCCATAATCCAGTATTGGATTGGAATTCCATGTCGGTATCCAGCTGGGGTTGTCAGGGGGTACATGGTGATGTTCCATTTTTGTCGATTTCGTCATCCACCCCTTCTGAGGTCCCAGAGTTCTTGTCTGATTATCAGGATGTATTTGAAGAGCCCAAGTCCGATGCTCTACCTCCGCATAGGGATTGTGATTGTGCTATCAATTTGATTCCTGGTAGTAAATTCCCTAAAGGTCGATTATTTAATTTATCCGTGCCCGAACACGCCGCTATGCGCAGTTATGTGAAGGAATCCCTGGAGAAGGGACATATTCGCCCATCGTCATCACCACTGGGAGCAGGGTTCTTCTTTGTAGCCAAGAAGGATGGTTCGCTGAGACCGTGTATTGATTACCGCCTTCTTAATAAGATCACTGTTAAATTTCAGTATCCCTTGCCATTGTTATCTGACTTGTTTGCTCGGATTAAGGGGGCTAGTTGGTTCACTAAGATAGATCTTCGTGGTGCGTATAATCTGGTGAGAATCAGGCAAGGAGATGAATGGAAAACTGCATTCAATACGCCCGAGGGTCATTTTGAGTATCTAGTGATGCCGTTCGGACTTGCCAATGCTCCATCTGTGTTTCAGTCTTTTATGCATGACATCTTCCGTGAGTATCTGGATAAATTCCTGATTGTTTACTTGGATGACATTTTGATCTTCTCAGATGATTGGGAGTCTCATGTGAAGCAGGTCAGAATGGTTTTTCAGGTCCTGCGTGCTAACTCTTTGTTTGTGAAGGGATCAAAGTGTCTCTTCGGTGTGCAGAAAGTTTCATTTTTGGGGTTCATCTTTACCCCTTCTACTATCGAGATGGATCCAGTTAAGGTCCAAGCCATCCAGGATTGGATTCAGCCGACATCTCTGAAAAGTCTGCAAAAGTTCCTGGGCTTTGCTAATTTTTATCGTCGCTTCATCTGTAATTTTTCTAGCATTGCCAAACCATTGACCGATTTGACCAAGAAGGGTGCTGATTTGGTTAATTGGTCTTCTGCTGCTGTGGAAGCTTTTCAGGAGTTGAAGCGTCGTTTTTGTTCTGCCCCTGTGTTGTGTCAGCCAGATGTTTCTCTTCCGTTCCAGGTCGAGGTTGATGCTTCTGAGATTGGAGCAGGGGCGGTTTTGTCACAGAGAGGTTCTGATTGCTCAGTGATGAAACCATGTGCTTTCTTTTCCAGAAAGTTTTCGCCCGCTGAGCGTAATTATGATGTGGGCAATCGAGAGTTGCTGGCCATGAAGTGGGCATTCGAGGAGTGGCGTCATTGGCTTGAAGGAGCTAAGCATCGCATGGTGGTATTGACTGATCATAAGAACTTGACTTATCTCGAGTCTGCCAAGCGCTTGAATCCTAGACAGGCCCGTTGGTCGTTATTTTTTGCCCGCTTCGACTTTGTGATTTCGTACCTTCCGGGCTCTAAAAATGTGAAGGCGGATGCTCTGTCTAGGAGTTTTGTGCCCGACTCTCCGGGTTTATCTGAGCCAGCGGGTATCCTCAAGGAAGGAGTCATTGTGTCTGCCATCTCCCCTGATTTGCGGCGGGTGCTGCAAAAATTTCAGGCGAATAAACCTGATCGTTGTCCAACAGAGAAACTGTTCGTCCCTGATAGGTGGACTAATAAACTTATCTCTGAACTTCATTGTTCGGTGTTGGCTGGTCATCCTGGAATCTTTGGTACCAGAGAGTTAGTGGCTAGATCCTTCTGGTGGCCATCTCTGTCACGGGATGTACATACTTTTGTGCAGTCCTGTGGGATTTGTGCTAGGGCTAAGCCCTGCTGTTCTCGTGCCAGTGGGTTGCTTTTGCCCTTGCCGGTCCCAAAGAGGCCTTGGACACATATTTCGATGGATTTCATTTCTGACCTTCCCGTTTCTCAAAAGATGTCAGTCATTTGGGTGGTCTGTGATCGCTTTTCTAAAATGGTCCATCTGGTGCCCTTGGCTAAATTGCCTTCCTCCTCTGATTTGGTACCTTTGTTCTTTCAGCATGTGGTTCGATTGCATGGCATTCCTGAGAATATTGTTTCTGACAGAGGTTCCCAGTTTGTTTCAAGGTTTTGGCGAGTCTTTTGTGGTAGGATGGGCATTGACCTATCCTTTTCCTCAGCTTTCCATCCTCAGACTAATGGCCAGACCGAACGAACCAATCAGACCTTGGAAACATATCTGAGATGTTTTGTTTCTGCAGACCAGGATGATTGGGTGTCCTTTTTGCCGTTGGCTGAGTTCGCCCTAAATAATCGGGCCAGCTCGGCTACCTTGGTTTCTCCATTTTTTTGCAATTCTGGGTTCCATCCTCGTTTCTCTTCAGGACAGGTTGAGTCTTCGGACTGTCCTGGTGTGGATTCTGTGGTGGATAGGTTGCAGCAGATCTGGACTCAGGTAGTGGACAATTTGATCTTGTCCCAGGAGAAAGCTCAACTTTTCGCTAATCGCAGACGCCGTGTGGGTCCCCGACTTCGTGTTGGGGATCTGGTTTGGTTATCTTCTCGTCATATTCCTATGAAGGTTTCCTCTCCTAAATTTAAACCTCGTTTTATTGGTCCGTATAGGATTTCTGAGGTTCTCAATCCTGTGTCTTTTCGTTTGACCCTCCCAGACTCCTTTTCCATACATAATGTATTCCATAGGTCGTTGTTGCGGAGATACGTGGCACCTATGGTTCCATCTGTTGAGCCTCCTGCCCCGGTTTTGGTGGAGGGGGAATTGGAGTATATTGTGGAGAAGATTTTGGATTCTCGTGTTTCTAGACGGAAACTCCAGTATCTGGTTAAATGGAAGGGTTATGCTCAGGAAGATAATTCCTGGGTTTTTGCCTCTGATGTTCATGCTTCCGATCTTGTTCGTGCCTTTCATGCGGCTCATCCTGGTCGGCCTGGGGGTTCTGGTGAGGGTTCGGTGACTCCTCCCCAAGGGGGGAGTACTGTTGTGAATTCTGTGGCTGAATTCACTCCTGTGGTCACAAGTGGTACTGCAGCTTCTGAGCTTCCTCCCTCAGGTGTTCTGGTGAGCTCGTTAACTGCTTCATTACTTAACTCCGCCTGATGCTGCTATCCTTGCTCCTTGTCAATGTTCCAGTCTTGGATCTGAGCTTCTCCTGATCGTTCCTGTGACCTGCTGCTCTGTATAGCTAAGTGCTTTTTTTTGCTATTTTGTTGCTTTTTTCTGTCCAGCTTGTCTTTTGGTTTTGCTTGAAGCTCTGAGACGCAAAGGGTGTACCGCCGTGCCGTTAGTTCGGCACGGTAGGTTTTTTTTGCCCCCTTTGCGTGGTTTTGCTTTAGGGTTTTTTGTAGACTGCAAAGTTCGCTTTACTGTCCTCGCTCTGTCCTAGAATATCGGGCCCCACTTTGCTGAATCTATTTCATCCCTACGTTTTGTCTTTTCATCTTACTCACAGTCATTATATGTGGGGGGCTGCCTTTTCCTTTGGGGAATTTCTCTGGGGCAAGTCAGGCCTATTTTTCTATCTTCAGGCTAGCTAGTTTCTTAGGCTGTGCCGAGTTGCCTAGGTAGTTGTTAGGCGCAATCCACAGCCGCTTTTAGTTGTGTTTAGGATAGGATCAGGTGTGCAGTCTACAGAGTTTCCACGTCTCAGAGCTCGTTCTTGTATTTTTGGGTATTTGTCAGATCACTGTGTGCGCTCTGATCGCTAAGCACACTGTGTTTCTGGATTGCCTTCATAACACCTGTCATTAGCAAACATAACAGCTGTGCTCTTGTGCAAACTTACTGCTTTCTACCGATTTCTGATCTCGGCTTGAATTTTGACCATCCGTTTGCTTTCTGATTTTGGTCCTGACATGACCTCTTGACATTGACCCTGCATGTCGACCCTTCTTACCTTCACTTGTTCACAGGGGCCCCTATGTAAGTCCAGATCCCTAAACATGTGTTAAAAGGTGAAGGCTAGAGCAACCCCTAGGATCAGGTAAACAGAGTGGCTTGTGCGTGGAAGCTCTATTAACAGCATCTATAAAAAATAGATGCAATGCTGTGGTTCCTTATGGCACCCAATTTTATTTTCCTTATTGTTTTTATTTTCACATGCAGATTAGCTTAGTTAAAAAAAAAACTTATCTGTACTGCTCCATTGAATAATATTGGTCCGAGTGCTGTTTTTTTTAGTTTTTTTTTCATGGACACTCGGACCACAAATACGATTCAATAAAGGAGCCCTAATATAAGTCTAAGGGCCCAGTTCTGAGTCTCATAGATTTACATTGAGGAGTGACTTCCAGTCTGCCCAGCAAATACTAAAGTGCTCTGGCCAGTAACAACTCTGGTCACGTGGTTCAGAAGAGGACCGGAGCAGTGCCAGGAAAAGCAGAAGATAACGACTGGTTAGTATTTTACTACACGGCAGGAACATGCATTACTGAGATCTATCCGGGGGTGAAGTTTAAAGAAAAAATAGAGTTAGACTTTTACGCTGTGTGTCCATGATACGTTTTTGGTGAGTTTTTTCACTGTGTCAGGAACGCAGAATCTTTAGCCACGATCACACATTCAGTATTTTACCTCAGTATTTGTAAGTCAAAACCAGGAGTGGGTGATAAATACAGAAGTGGAGCATATGTTTCTATTATACTTTTCCTCTAATTGTTCCACTCCTGGTTTTGGCCTATAAATACTGATGTAAAATACTGACCAAATATTGAATGTGTGCATGACCTGACCATCGGTGTGTGTTTCAAATCTGCAACATGTCAATATCTCTTGTAGATATCCTCAGTTTTATGCGCAGATTTTCCCCATTAACATGCTTTATATGTTGAATATCTACAGATAAAAAAGCGCATGTAGTCCGTACATGACTGTGTCAATACAGTTTTGTTAAAGCCAAATACCAAGAAGTATCAAAACCAAAGCAGATTTTTTTTTGTAAATCATGACACACCAAAACGAGACAAAAACATGATAAAAACATAAAAAAAGACACTGAAAAAATGCAAGTAACCTAATAGATGCAAAAATTCTGCAACATCAATAACTTACCAAAATGCTCATGGTGGAAATGTAGCCTAACTTGGCAAACCTGATAGCCACTGGTACACTTGTTGAACTATCTTAAAAAATGGCACCTCTGCGGACCATATAGATAAATGTCTATATTGCACCTATTAGGTTTTATTCACACATCAGTATTTTTGATTTGTATTTCATCAGTATTTGCCAAAACCTGGAGTGTCTCCGAAACACGGAACAGATGTCAATCATTCCATTCTAGCTTTTCTCTGAAAGTTTCACTCCTTGTTTTTTGGCATGCAAGCAATAATAATTAAACAATTAATAAGCCCTTAAACGTACAAACTCGACTGATCAAAGCATGAATGCTTGCGAAGTTCTCAGGGTAGATAGCTGTTGGCTACAGTAAGGGTATGTGCACACGTTGCGGATTTTGCTGCGGATCCGCAGCCGTTTTGACGCTGTGGATTCGCAGCTGTTTTCCCTGAGTTTACAGTACCATGTAAACCTATGGAAAACAAAATCCGCAGTGCACATGCTGCGGAAAAAAACACGCGGAAACGCTTTGTTGTTTATTCCGCAGCATGTCAATTCTTTGTGCGGATTCCGTAGCTGTTTACACCTGCTCCATAATAGGAATCCGCAGGTGTAAAACTGCAGGTGGAATCTGCATAAAAACCGCATAAAATCCGCAGGTAAAATGCAGTGCTTTTTACCTGCGGATTTCTTAAAACAGGTGCGGAAAAATCCGCAGAGGTTCCATCTACATGTGCACATACTCTAAGTGTGTAGCTGAAATACTGTATGTTGCAGTAGTAATCCTAGAGTCCTTGGTATTTACCACTGAGTACATTGTGAGTTGTCGGAGTGCTATCATGTCCGATAGGGCTTTGTCTTACATTTGCTGCATCACTTGACTAATGTCAGTATATTGAGTTATTTTTTAACCTACTTGAGCCTCTAATCAGCACGTATGTCTACTTGTATACTGTTTGCCTTTCTGCAGTAATTATTCTACAATATTGAGGTAGTGTTTGTGCATGTAACTAGGGCTTGCGTCCTTCTACAACAATTGCCATTGAAGGGTTTATCCAGGGGAAACACAAGGACCGAATGGTGCAGAGGTAGAATATGTGCACTGCTGCTCCATTCTAACAGGGATCCTGTCGATTTATGCGGTTTCCAGTGGTCAGACAACCACCGATCAATAAGTTATCACTTATCCTGTGTTTAGGTGATAACTTGTTATCTCCACACAAACCCTTTTCTCAGGTCATAAACATTTTTCATGGCAGATGCCACCAACTTCAATAGCATCGACATATATGTGTATAGTTACAGGCCAAAAATTTGTTGGCATGTCTCACGAAGAGACAGGATTTGGGACTTTTCTCTCTATTGCAGGGATTCAAACTCAAATACACAGAGGGCCAAGGTTAAAAACTTGGGCCCTGCATTGCTTTTCATACAGTCTAACGGGCCATGCATCGCCGTCCACAGAGTGTAATATCCCCACTTAGTCCTCCATACAGTATAACAGGCTCTGCACCTTTCCTACAGTATAATAGCCCCATATAATCCTCCATACAGTATAATCGGCACCATATAATCCTCCATACAGTATAATGCACCCCATATAATGCTCCATAAAGTATAATGGACCCCAAATAATGCTCAGTACAGTATAATGGGCCCTGCATTGCCTTTCCTACTGTATAATGGCCCCATATAATCCTCCATACAGTATAATGGGCCCTGCATTGCCTTCCATACATTATAATGGCTCCACATAGTCCTCCAATCAGAATAATGAGACCCACATTAAAAAATAAATACTCACCTCACCCTCGTCCTCAGCTGTTTCTGTCCTGGCAGAGAGCAATCTAAAGTTTTACACTGGTTGGCACAGTGGGCACATTGTGGTGATGTCATCTCACATGCTGCCCTGAGATGCAGACACAGAGGGAGAGTGATGAAGGAGGGCTGACGACTCCCTCTTTCATCATAGCTTTCAACTCTTTTGGCATCCAGGATGTCGATATAGTTGAAACTGCGCTGCAGGGCAGAGCTAAATGCAAGTAAAATAGAGAAAAAGAAGCATGCCAAACAAGGGATCATCAATGAAGCAGCATTATATTATTATTGAAATATCAAAAAAGAAACACACAGATTAAAACATTTAAAAACCAAAAAGTGGTAATCAACAAATCATGACATGCTCATAAAGATAATGTCTGACCTCCTTTGCCCAATAATGCTATAAGGGTATGTTTCCACGTGCAGTAAACGCTGCGTGTTTGACGCTGCATAGAGACACAGCGTCAAACACGCAGCGTCCAGATGTTACAGCATAGTGGAGGGGATTTAATGAAATCCCGTCTCCACTATGCGTGGTAACACGCACGCGGCGGCCCTGCGACTCCGGACATGCGGCGCGTCTTTTAAGATCGCAGCATGTCCGTATACCTTGCGGCGATGCTGCGTCGCTGCAAGGTATAACACAGGGCCCTATGTGTGGGGTGCGATGATCCCGGATGTGTGCTATGAACATCCGGCATCATCGCGTCCCAGAAGGGGGTGGAGCTTAGCGTGGAGCGGGTTTGCCACTCCGACTAAACCGCCGGCCATCCTGAAGGTGGACACGTACCCTAACAGTTCTGATCCCTAATTATATATCGTAATGCAGACCAGAAATGCTATTATATTACAATGCCCTAAGAGATATAGAATGTCAAACCTTCTAATGATACCGTAGTATTGGTAAAACACAGAAGCTAGTGTAGATGTATATTTCCAACACAATCCGCAAAACCTGATAATTAAAAGTTATACTGATGTGAAAAAGCTATAAGCAGAGAAAAACAGTAGCCGATATAATCATATGATGAAAATAATGGATACCAAGAAAATAAAACATAGGGGATAATAGTAAAGTGCAAGGTATTATGCTGATACCAAGAAACGGCTATTGGCACAGACCACAATCAAACCAGTCAAATAAGACAAATTGTAGCCATGCAAAGAAGCATCTATTTGAAGAGACTGGAGTCAAACAAAACTATAACAAGAAGAATGTGTGGAGGCCATACAAATGGGCAAATGGTACGGAGGATGGGGAGACCTCATGCGTATCACCTCCAGCGTGTGCGGCTTCTTCAGGGGTAATGTGAATGTTTTGTTTGTTAGATAGATATATATAGTAACGAATCAGTGGAATAGTTACCAGCTGTTCAGTGTGCATGTTCAGAGTAGTGTGCATAACAATCGAGGCATCCACCGTATTATATAGATCTATATATATATATATATATATATATATATACAGTGGGGCAAAAAAGTATTTAGTCAGTCAGCAATAGTGCAAGTTCCACCACTTAAAAAGATGAGAGGCGTCTGTAATTTACATCATAGGTAGACCTCAACTATGGGAGACAAACTGAGAAAAAAAAATCCAGAAAATCACATTGTCTGTTTTTTTATCATTTTTTTTTGCATATTATGGTGGAAAATAAGTATTTGGTCAGAAACAAACAATCAAGATTTCTGGCTCTCACAGACCTGTAACTTCTTCTTTAAGAGTCTCCTCTTTCCTCCACTCATTACCTGTAGTAATGGCACCTGTTTAAACTTGTTATCAGTATAAAAAGACACCTGTGCACACCCTCCAACAGTCTGACTCCAAACTCCACTATGGTGAAGACCAAAGAGCTGTCAAAGGACACCAGAAACAAAATTGTAGCCCTGCACCAGGCTGGGAAGACTGAATCTGCAATAGCCAACCAGCTTGGAGTGAAGAAATCAACAGTGGGAGCAATAATTAGAAAATGGAAGACATACAAGACCACTGATAATCTCCCTCGATCTGGGGCTCCACGCAAAATCCCACCCCGTGGGGTCAGAATGATCACAAGAACGGTGAGCAAAAATCCCAGAACCACGCGGGGGGACCTAGTGAATGAACTGCAGAGAGCTGGGACCAATGTAACAAGGCCTACCATAAGTAACACACTACGCCACCATGGACTCAGATCCTGCAGTGCCAGACGTGTCCCACTGCTTAAGCCAGTACATGTCCGGGCCCGTCTGAAGTTTGCTAGAGAGCATTTGGATGATCCAGAGGAGTTTTGGGAGAATGTCCTATGGTCTGATGAAACCAAACTGGAACTGTTTGGTAGAAACACAACTTGTCGTGTTTGGAGGAAAAAGAATACTGAGTTGCATCCATCAAACACCATACCTACTGTAAAGCATGGTGGTGGAAACTTCATGCTTTGGGGCTGTTTCTCTGCAAAGGGGCCAGGACGACTGATCCGGGTACATGAAAGAATGAATGGGGCCATGTATCGTGAGATTTTGAGTGCAAACCTCCATCAGCAAGGGCATTGAAGATGAAACGTGGCTGTGTCTTTCAACATGACAATGATCCAAAGCACACCGCCAGGGCAACGAAGGAGTGGCTTCGTAAGAAGCATTTCAAGGTCCTGGAGTGGCCTAGCCAGTCTCCAGATCTCAACCCTATAGAAAACCTTTGGAGGGAGTTGAAAGTCCGTGTTGCCAAGCGAAAAGCCAAAAACATCACTGCTCTAGAGGAGATCTGCATGGAGGAATGGGCCAACATACCAACAACAGTGTGTGGCAACCTTGTGAAGACTTACAGAAAACGTTTGACCTCTGTCATTGCCAACAAAGGATATATTACAAAGTATTGAGATGAAATTTTGTTTCTGACCAAATACTTATTTTCCACCATAATATACAAAGAAAATGTTAAAAAAACAGACAATGTGATTTTCTGGATTTTTTTTTCTCAGTTTGTCTCCCATAGTTGAGGTCTACCTATGATGTAAATTACAGATGCCTCTCATCTTTTTAAGTGGTGGAATTTGCACTATTGCTGACTGACTAAATACTTTTTTGCCCCACTGTATATAAAGCCTGTTCAAAGAGTCGCTGTACAGGCAATATGAAATCCACAAGCGTAGTGTGAGACACATCAAACTTGTTCATTTGAACAGTACTGGTAGCCACTTGAGCATACGTGATCCTGTGTTCCTTAAACCAGGGAAAGCTCATCTGTTGATGCACAATATTAGAATATCATCAAAAAGTTAATTCATTTCAGTTCTTCAATGCAAAAAGTGAAACTCATATATTATATGAAGTCATTACAAACAGAGTGATCTATTTCATGTGTTTATTTCTGTTAATGTTGATGATTTTGGCTTACAGCCAATGAAAACCCAAAAGTCATTATCCCAGTAAATCAGAATAATTAACAAAAACACCTGCAATGGCTTCCTAAGCGTTTAAAAAGGTCCCTTAGTCTGTTTGAGTAGGCTCCACAATGATAGGGAAGACTGCTGAATTGACAGATGTCCAGAAGGCAGTCATTGACACCCTCTACAAGAAAAGTAAATTTTGCATTTCATTTGGAAATCAAGGTCTGGAGAGTCAGACCTTGAGTCAGAGAGTCAGAGAGTCAGAGAGACAGAGTCTGGAGGAAGAGAGGAGAGGCACACAATCCAAGGTACTTGAGGTCTAGTGTGAAATTTCTACAATCAGTGGTGGTTGGGGAGCCATGTCATCTGCTGGTGTAGGTCCAATGTGTATTATCAAGACCAAAGTCAGTGCAGCCATCTACCAGGACATTTTAGAGCACCAATACCCGATTTAAACACAACAGCATCACAGTGCTTGGTTGGCCAGCAAACTTGCCTGACTTTAATCCCATAGAGAATCTATGGGATATTGTCAAGAGGAAGATTGTAACAACCCTGCTGGCATCGCTGCATGGCCTTCCATCCCCGACCTGCTTTACACACAAACTCACTCACTTCTCCGGGCCATGTTGTGACTTCTCTCTGCTGCCAGCTCCATATTGTGTGCCTCATGTCTGCTGCTTTCTCTGCATGCTCTGTCTGTGTGCATAGGGGGTGGCGCCGGCAGCTCCTGTTTCTTATGGAGACTGTGTGCACCTTGCTAAGGTGTCCCCGGCCAATTGCCATGAGGCCTCCTGTACTTAAGACTTTCCCACCCATTGGGTGGGGCCTGTGCAACTTTCTTCCTCAGTCAGTGCCTAGCTGCTGAGGTGCCAGATCCTGTCTCCATGACTCCTGTGTCTGCCACCCAGTGGGGCATTGTAACCTGGCTTGTGTCTGCCACCCAGTGGGGCATCGTACCCTGGCTTGTGTCCTTGTCTGCCACCCAGTGGGTCATGGTACCCTGGCTTGTGTCCTTTTGTCTGTGCGTTGTCCCTTTCCTGACTCTGTCTTAGTCCAGTCCTGTTCCTGTTTCCATTTATATCCCTGTCTTGGTTTGCTCTGCACTCTGTGTCTTGCTTTGCTCCGCCCTCGGCTCTGCATTCTGTCTTGCTTTGCTCTGCTCTCGGCTCTGCACTCTGTGTCTTGCTTTGCTTTCCTTGCTCTCAGCTCTGCACTCTGTGTCTTGCTTTGCTCTGCTCTCGGCTCTGCACTCTGTGTCTTGCTCTGCTCTTTTGTCTGCACTCTGTGGCTTTGCCCTGCTCTTGTCTCTGCACTCTGTGAATTTGCTCTGTGGCTCCACTCCTTGCGGTTCTACCTTGCTCCATTTCTACATCTCCTGCTCTTCGCTCCGCCTCCTGCTCTTGACTCCACCTCCTGTGTTTCTGTACTTGACTCTGCCTCCTGTTCTTGGCTCTGCCTCCTGCATTTCTGTACTTGGCTCTGGCTCCTGCTCTTGGCTCCGCCTCCTGCATCTCTGTACTTGACTCCACCTCCTGCTCTTGGCTCCTCCTCTGTTTCTGCTTTGCTCCGCTCCTTGCGGTCTTTCTCTACCTTTTCTCATATACCCTCCTGTCTGAACAGGTTCTTACCTGTTCTCACATATCTGCCTGGATACAGGTCCCTACCGGTCCTGCCAGTGTACCAGTTCAGTCCTCTTGTCCTGCCAGTGTCCCAGTCATGCCTACCTGCCTGCCAGTGTCCCAACCGTGCCCGCCTGTCTGCCAGAGTGCCAGCCGTGCCCGCTTGCCTGTCTATGTTCCGTTTCCCCTGGTGGGATCAGCAGCCACAGCCAGACACCACCCTGGAGTGATACCTGGTAGCTTCCTGCCACACAAGCCTGACCTCACCATCAGAGGCTTCAGCGAATACCAAGGAAGCTACTTAGTTACGCCCCTTCCAGGGTAGTCTGGTCTGTGGCACAGTGGGGTCACACCCCCACACGCCCGCGCCAACCAGTCTGGGCGCAAGCGTGACACAGATGAGACACCAGACCCAACAATGCAGACAAGCTGAAGGCTGCTATCAAAGCAACCTGGGCTCCCATAAGACCTCAGCAGTACCACAGACTGATCATATCCATGCCATGCCGCATTGATGCAGTAATTTATGCAAAAGGAGCCCCGACCAAGTATTGAGTGCATTTACTGAACATACATTTCAGTAGGCCAACATTTCGTATTTTAAAATCCTTTTTCAAGCTGGTGTTATAAAGTATTCTAATTTACTGAAATAATGACTTTTGGGTTTTCATTGGCTGTAAGCCACAATCATCAACATTAACAGCAATATACACTTGAAATAGATCACTCTGTTTGTAATGACTCCATATAATATGAGTTTCACTTTTTGTATTGAAGAACTGAAATAAATTAACTTTTTGATGATATTCTAATTTTGTGAGAAGCACCTGTATGTATTGATGCGTTCACCGTCAGGGGTACCGCGCAAGCACGCACCCTGAAAATCAGTAATTAAACAGGTACGCATGGATATAGTATGCACAAATCAAATGAGGAAAATCCAAAGTGAACATGAAGTTTTGAGGTTTATATTTACTATTTATAATAGACAGACGAAATGAATCAACTAAGTATGGAGATAAAGTAAAATAATGTAAAATAAGAAGCATGTTAGTAAATATAATAACCAGTACCTACAACGTGAGTAAAGTGAACTTAAATGCCTGTGTAAATCAACCACGGAGTCGATCCAGTGTGCGCTATTAAAAATAAAAGGGCAAAAAGTGAGTACAATAAAGGGGATATCTGGGACTTAAAAAAAAAAAAGGCATGTAGTTGCTAACAGGCAACTACCTGCCTATTGCACCTGGCACCTGCCATTGACCGCTTCTGCCAGATATTCAGCTACTTCCTATCAACAGAGTAGCGGTTTCTCTTCCTGTTGACAGGGCGGGACAACTGGTGTCATGCTGATTGACAGCCGCCTTCCCCCAATTAGGCACATAAGCCGGCTGTCAATCAGCATGACACCAGTAGTTATGATGATGAGATGAGTGATGAGATATACAACATTCCGAGACCGGCAATTAGTGTATACTGTAGTTTTGATTTAATCGGTTTTGTTAGTTGGCTGTTTAAAATGGCTAGATGTCAAACAGTCTTTCAACTTTCTGGCCACCAATTTGAGGGAGTCAGAAAGAAATGGCTTAAGTCTTGGTTTACTCAGCAAAATGTCCCAATTCTTTCTCAGGATTCGATGGATGTTGTGCCATTGGCTGTTATTATAGATAGTAGTCACATTGATGGGTGGATGGTCATTGGCTTGATTCTTAAAGTCAATCAAAGAACTACAGTTTCTCTTCGCGCATGGGAACTGGCCCTTTGGGATGCTGTTGCGCAAATGGGGGGGATGAAAACTGGAGTAATGTAGAAGACTGTTCGTCGTCGTCACCTTGTGGTATAAGTTGGTCCTGATTTGGGTGTCTTATTTCATGGTCCTTAAATCCCAAAAATTCACTGAGATTTGCAGGTCCAAAAAATAAGAAAGCACTTCAACTCCAAAGTCATAGTCAATACAGATATAAAGTGATTCAACATCCATGGTTACAAGAATGGTGTTAGATGGAACTGACATCTCATCCAGTTGTTGAATCAGGTGAGGAGAATCTTGAATATAAGAACTTGGTGGCTCCTGTAGGTATTTATGCACTTTTGGAAGCATGTATAGGGTGGGGACAACCAAGGAATTGTTGTAAGAAGATCAAACTCCTTTTTTGCAGTATGTTAGGGTAAACAGCCGATAGGAGGAATCAATCCAACTTCTTCTTGAATAAAGCCGTTGAATCTGAGAGAAGTACCTCATTTTCCTCAAGAAGGTCCAGAAGGTCACAAAAGGCCTGTGTCTCATCCTGTGGAAGGGTGTCGATCATGGAAGGCTGATCCTTTGTTAGTGGTAGCACTGGTTATCATTTTCTCCTTTTCTGCCTAACCTCTCATTTGTAGGTTTGAAACCAATCCTGGTAGCGCCGACCACTCTTTCTTTGATTTAGAGGATTTTCATCGACTCTTCCTATTGCACCTTCTTGGTTGCTTGCTTCTGAGGATAAAAAAATCACTGGTAGATTAATCCCCAACCATAGACACAGATTCCAGGCATTTGTTCTTGTCAGATTTTAGAGGTCTCCTATTCCCATGATGTGACCACTTGAATGCTTGTTTATTATTAAAATATGTTTTGTCACTTAAAAATGTATGTTTTTTGCCTTGTACAATGTCTTTCTCAAAATGATCAATAGTATCTTTAAGACATTGTTGGAAAGGTAAAACAAGCTTTTAGGAGTCACATGTATTCAGTTTGACATTCTTACTTTCAATATCCTCCTTAAGTTTGACCAATAAATTGTGATCATGCTCAATATGCATATCTATTATATATATAAAGCCGAGTGTATGTATGTGTGTATGTATGTATGTATGTATGTATCAAGCCACGCCCACTCCACATAGCCACACTCACTCCACACACAAAGCCTCGTCCACACAGCCCACGTTGTTAGCGCACATGGGCGGTGACACATTCACCTTGAAAGCAACCCTGCAAAACTCACCGCCTGTGACATCCCGGCAGCTGCGAGCTACAATCAGGGCAGCCACATTCTGAGTATCAGTGCGCAGTAGGCACAGGCCACATCTAGCTCCGTTGCATCTAAAAGGAGTTGCTCCTGTGAGGCATGATGTCAGGGGAAAAGGAGGAGCCTCATGGATTACACTGCTGTGCTCATAACAGGAACTTGCTGTGCACGTGTGTGGGGAAGAGAGACGAGTGAGGGGAAAATAGTGGAGTGAGGGGAAAATGAGAGGTGTGAGGTGAAAATGAAGAAGTGGAAGTAGAAAATGAGAAGAGTGAGGGGAAAAGAGTGAAGTGATTGGAAAATGAGAGGAGTGAGGGAAAAAATGAGAGATGTGTGGGGGAAAAACCACAGTTAGTTACTATGCCCAGGCTCTTCAGCTAGTTAATTATATAAGAACATCTCAGAAGACCAACTTCCCAAGTGGGAAAGATCTTGACTCTAAGCCCTCTGGGAACAATGCCTAATTTTTTTAACTCCTCTAAACCCTTAATGTTCCACCAAGTTTTTGTTATAGTTGTATGTAAATTTGTAATCTCCAAAGAGATACTATGAAATAAATCATCAAGAACTACTTCATCACTAGTGCAAAAAGCACCCTCAACCTGGTTATTTCCAGCTAACTCCCTAGCTTCTAAATTAATGATAAATATCAACGGTGTGCCAACGCTAAAAAAGGCAGTATAAGAGAACCACCAATATACCAAATCAAGGGAAGTTAAATAAAGAGGGCACCACCATATCAATAAATGGGGGATCAACCTACAGCATGCCAAATACACTCTCCCTGCGGGCCTGAGTTTGTGACGTGTGTTCTATTGGAAGATATGCTCAGTTGGTCGAGCTGAACATGCTCGTTTATGGGGAAGAAGTGGGTGGGGCTCATATTTATCAGTCGAATAAGTCTATTTGTCAGATTAAAGTACTTTCTTATGATATTTTTAAGCCTCCTGAGATACTTGTCATTCAACATATATTATCATTCTAGACTTTCTACCGTCAGTGGTTACACTTTCATTCTTCTTTCCATGACAGTTGTAGTTTATTCTCTTGTTTGATACATTTCCTCTCATATACAATCTTAATATTTATAGTGATTAATCCATTTAGTTTTACTTCTGTTTATGCTAATATTTTTTTTCTTTCTTTTACAGATTAGCTTTATATGTGTATGAGTATTTACTACATGTAGGAGCTCAGAAATCCGCACAGACTTTCCTGTCAGAGGTAAGAATCCATGTTGCATAGATCTTTTATGTCATGAGATGGCAAAGCCATTTAGGCAGTTCCAGGTTGAACCATCTTGAACATCGATCTACATTGAAACCCTGAGGATACATATCAATATCACCTATAGAAGAACAAAAAATAGTTAAACTTCAAGTCCAAAACTGCATTAGGGGCTAAATAATTACTGTATAGGATTGAGGGACTATCCTCTCCTATTTGTCTACTCCAAGTGGTTAGTGTTTTTTAGGTCCCTGCCAAAATTTGTAAAGAAGCCAGAACATCAAGTCGTGTAGTTATGTGTTGAATATAGTTTTGTAAAGGATATATTCTGGCTTGATTAGGGGAATGATTTAATCCTTCATAACAGATATTGCATGTTGCCTGCTACACCCAGCATTATTTTCAGAAGCAATGAATGTTCAAGTGTGGCACTATTAGCAATCTGTAACTATGTATGCCTCTCATATACAGTACACCCCTCACATTTTTGTAAGCATAAATATTTTATTACATCTTTTCATTGGACAGCACTGACGATCTCACACTTTGATACAGTGTAAAGTAGTCAGTGTGCAGGTTGTATAATAGTGTAAATTTGGTGTGCCCTCTAAAATAACTCATCACACAGCCATTAATGTCTAAACCATTGACAGCAAAAGTGAGTACACACCTAACTGGTAATCCAGTTAGCCATTTTCCCTCACCCCCCAGTGTCATGTGACTCATTAGTGTTAGGCTGTGTGCGCACGGTTCATTTTTTATGTGGTTTTGCTGCGTTTTTTCCACACGGTAATTGGCCTAAAACGCTATGGAATCCTTATGCAAGCTAATTCAATGACAATCCTGAAGTGTCGTGCACATGATCAGTAAATCTCTTTTGAGCATTTGCAGTGTGGTTTTTTTTCTGCAGCATGTCAATTCTTTGTGCGTTTCTGCAGCGTTTTTCACCCATTGACTTCAATTGTGTCAGTCAAATCCGCAGCAAAAACGTAGGTATAAAAATGTTTGCGGATTTGCTGAGTTTTTGTTTGCGTTTTCACGTACTTCCTACGGTGTTTCCAACTCTGTCATCTGTGTGACAGCATGAGAAACACCGAGTCATAGGTTCTTATCGGCGGTAAGACTGTTGATCAGTTCACAGCTGGGGCATACTGTCAGATGTCAGCATGACCCCACAGAGATACTGTGACTAGCGGTAACACTACCGCTGGTAAGACCGTTGATCAGTGCGCTGCGGGGGCATACTGCCAGATGTCAGCATGACCCCGCAGCTGTGACTGTGGCCCGTGGCAAAACGCTTACCGCAGGTCAGCAGGCTTGGGCTGATGAGACTACTGCTCCCATCGGGCTACGTCTGAGTAGTGCCGCTGATGGGAGATGCAGTCTCATCTGTCGGCGCCTGTGCTCACAGTTCAAAAAAAAAAAATTACATTATTACATACATATTCAAATAAAATTAAAAACCCCATTATACTTACCTAGCACCAAATCCCCGACGCCTTCGTCTCCTAGAAATAATGTAAAATGATAAACCACCATAAACACACCTATCCACCGTAGTCCACATACCCAGCTGCCGGCAACACATATTACTCCACAAGTCCAATTGAGTTACAAATTTGCTCATGAAAAAATGAATGGCTATGAACAAGAACAAATGCAACAAGAAGCTAGTTGTTGCAATTATCAGTAGTGAATGTGGGATTTGTGCATCTTAAAATGGTGCCTACAAAAATTTGCTGCATCAGTCTCTGTATAACACCTGTCTCTAGTTCCCTGGTAATACACCTAATTTATACACTAGAAGGAGGATGTTAGCCTTAAGATTATTAGCAGAACGAAGGTCATAAGAGAAACAAGGGACGAGATATAAGGCAGTTCAGTAGCGTGGAAAGTTTGTGGATGAGTGTGATTAGTTTACCGTATTTTCCAGCATATAAGACGACTTTTTGACCCCTAAAAATTGTCCCAAAAGTCGGGGGGTCGTCTTATACGCCGGGTACGGCGTGTGCAGGGAGCGATCCTGGATGTCGGCGTGTGGTTCCCAGGGTCTGGAGGAGAGGAGACTCTCCTTCAGGCCCTGGGATCCATATTCAAGTAAAAAATAAAGAATAAAAACAAAAAACATGGATATACTCACCCTCGGACGGCCCCTGGCTCACAGCGCTGCTAGCGTCTCCCTCCGTTCCTGAGAATGCAGAGAGTGAAGGACCTTCGATGACGTCGCGGACACATGAGCGGTCAGGTGACTGGTCACCTGACCGCAACGTCATCGAAGGTCCTTCACTCTCTGCATTCTCAGGAACGGAGGGAGACGCTAGCAGCGCTGTAAGCCAGGGCCCGTCCGAGGGTGAGTATATCCATGTTTTTTATTTTTATTCTTTATTTTTTACATGAATATGGATCCCAGGGCCTGAAGGAGAGTCTCCTCTCCTCCAGACCCTGGGAACCACACGCCATATAAGATGACTGGGTGTATAAGATGACCTCCGTCTTATATGGCGGGCATATCCCAAATTCCATATTTCATATGGAAAAGTTGGGGGTCGTCTTATGCACCAGAAAATACGGTATATTTTATTCTGAAGTGTATGGACAACTAGTGCAATGACTGGCACAAGGTGAAGGCATCAGTATAAGTAGACAGAAAGATAAGCCTGACTTACAGTACAGACCAAAAGTTTGGACACACCTTCTCATTTAAAGATTTTTCTGTATTTTCATGACTATGAAAATTGTACATTCACACTGAAGGCATCAAAACTATGAATTAACACATGTGGAATTATATACTTAACAAAAAAGTGTGAAACAACTGACAATATGTCTTATATTCTAGGTTCTTCAAAGTAGCCACCTTTTGCTTTGATGACTTTGATGATTTAATTCATAGTTTTGATGCCTTCAGTGTGAATGTACAATTTTCATAGTCATGAAAATACAGAAAAATCTTTAAATGAGAAGGTGTGTCCAAACTTTTGGTCTGTACTGTATATCTGAGAGGAAGGTCCAGTGTCTTGCGGTAGTTAAAATGATGAATCAGAGCTAATTTACGGGTGCATTTACACTGGTTTACTCGTTTCCCAATTATTGTCAAGTGTTCACTAGCTGCAACTCACCTGACAAATGAGCAAAATGTTCGTTCACTGGGGTAAATGATTTTTAAGCTTCCTTAAAAACATTGTTCTCGGCAGCACATCATTCTGTGTAAATGTAACAAGGTGGCATGGGGTGGTAGTCGCAGGCGAGGCCACTCAAAGCAACAGTCCACAAGCACCCTGGCCCCTTGCACCTAAAGCAGACAGGACAGATGCAGCCCCAGGCAATTTACCTCTTCTCCACAGTCTCTGCAGCACGGACAATCGGAATCCAGGAACACAGTTAATAATAATAATAATCTTTATATATATAGCGCCAACATATTCCGCAGCGCTTTATAGTTTAACAGTTTCAAACACAACAGTCATAAGTAACAAACGTTAACAATACAATAACTAAAGCAAAATAAGACGACCCTGCTCGTGAGAGCTTACAATCTACAATGAGGTGGGGGAGATACAAAGTACAGGTGTGTATTTACAATGATGTATTTACAATGATGGTGCAGCCATCTTCAGAGGGTGGGGGATAGATGGAGATAGTGAATGGGCTACACACACACAAACATAACATGATTACTGAATGTGATAGTCCGCTCTGAACAATGTGCTTTGAGCGAGCGCCTAAAACTATGCAAATTGTGGATGGTCCTAATATCTTGGGGTAGAGCATTCCAGAGGATTGGCGCAACGCGGGAGAAGTCTTGGAGTCGGGAGTGGGAGGTACGGATTAGTGCATAGGTTAGTTGTAATCCAACAGGGAAACAATTTATTGTAAAACAAAAGAAGTAGAAAAAGTGGATGCAGTAAATGGAACAAAACTTCCTGCTCTTTCCCTAGTATTCTTTACTGCCGTATCAGTTGCACAACAGCTACAGTCACACGCCTCAAGCTGATTTCTGGATGCTTATAGTCTCGGCTGGGCACTACTCAGTCCCGGTGCCCGCTTCACTGCCCATGGTCCGGGGCAGCAGTTTCTGTCCCCCTTCTGGGGTTTGGCAAGCTCCCAAGCACTACTGAGCACCTGCCAGGGCAAGCCTGCCCAGGGCACTGCACAAGGAGCAGGAACCTCCTGCTCCTTTTTGGGCTGTTAGCCCAATCTCCTGGGTTAACCCCTTCTGTCCCTGCCTCTAACATATGCATAGCAAACACAGCACAATGCGGTACAACAGTAATACATAGAAAATTTAAAGGGAACTTCACAGTAAAACATTAAGACGCAGGAACACCATCTGGGTACCGCATAAAGTGCACAGGATCAGTACCTAGGAGAGAGGGGAAGCAATGAGGTTCTCTGCCATCTCCTTACATAAACACTATACGTGCTGCTGAGATCACTGACAGGGTATGTGCATAGAGTGATCTATTACTGATTATTCTGTGAAAATGGGAGGTGCAGTCAATTGTCAAACAAGCTACTAAGCTACCACTGATTGGCAAACACTTAGCCAATCAGGGGTCATTTAATGGAAAGCATAGACTAATATAAACCCACCCTAACATTTTTAGCAGGAATGATGGTAAGAAAAGGGTGGATTCTGGAAATGTTCTTGAGGTGCATGTGAGATGAGCATTCATATAACTGGATATAGGGAGTGAGGGAAGATCTCAGGCAAATATAACTCAAGAAGGTATTAGTGCGTATTAGTTACGGTACCACACACGCAAATCGATATATTAAGTTTTGGCAGGTTCATCTTGAATGGAAACAAGAGTTTTTTTAGTTTTGGAAAGAATTAGTTCCAGATAGAGAGGGCATGATGTTAAAGACAACAAACCACCAGTCAGTAATGTTTGGACGTTAAAGTTAGGAGAAGGTATGTATAAATGGTTGTCATCAGCAAAGAGATGGCACTGAAAGCCAAATCTGCCAATAGCTATCTAATAGGGGATGTATAGAGAGAAAAAAAGAGGGGACCTGGGGCTAAATACTAAGGAACTTAGACAGTAATGGGAAGAGGGGAGAAAGTAGAGTAAGTAAATGATACACTGAAGTGGTAGGGGAAGGGGGTGAGAAGCAGGAAAACAAAGAGAAAGCAGTATCCTTAAGGCCAATATAGCAGATAGTGAAGGAGAGTTAGTATTTTCCTCCATGTAAGTTGCCATAACAAAGTGGTCGAATGGCTAACTGCAAGAGACACAGTTGTAGTGCTGTTGCAGAATACCATGTATTGTTATCCATGGCACATGGAAGAGATTAAGAGCTGACATTCAGGTCACATCCTATCCAGATGTTTAAGATCAGTGCATTAAGCTCTCATTCTGTCCTAAATCCTGCCTTCTGCTTTTGCAGTTTATTTGTTTAAGGCAGTGGTGTTATATAAACTAAAATTTAATTCTTCCAACTGCCAGCAGTTATGGTAGATTGCTATACTATATATGTGTTCTGTATATAATATAAAGTATGATGCTGGTAAACAGTGAATTTAGCAAACACATATTATGGCTGCTTACTTTATCTAGATGTAGTCATATATCCTTTTAACATTATATTAATATAGCTTGTACATGGATTATAGATTTCTGATTTGATCTATTGTAGTCTGTAAAATGAGGGGAAAATTCAAATTTTCAAATAAAATCCTTAACTTAATGCTGTCTCTTTAGCTCAATGATCCACATTATTTGGTAATAACTCTGGAAAGCTTCAACGGTTCCCACTGTTTCTCATATTATTTATTCGTCACATGTTATACTTCATGTTAGTGGTACATTTTGGTCAATTTGTGTATATTTATGAAAATATCAAAAATTTGACAGAAAAAATTGAAAGTTTCGCAATTTTCAAACTTGAAAAGTGTATGCCCTTAAATCAGATAGATAGACCACACAAAGTAATTTTCCAATATATTGACCCCTCAAAGTCCATTTAAGTCTGTATAGGTGTCTAAAGAAACAGGTTTTGTAAATTTGTTGAAAAAATGATGCAAATGTAAAGTAGACTTGTGGGAAATGTTTCTTATTAAAGGGAACCTGTCACCCCGTTTCGATATGAGATAAAAATATGGTTCAATAGGGCCTGAGCTCTGCTTTACATCAGTTCCTTTGATATCCCCCGATTCCCCACCTTTGCTTAGAAAATACCTTAGTAATCTCTCCGTTTTTGTATGTCAATCACCCTTGTCCGGTCCGATGGGTGTTTTAAAAAAACGCACCCCTCAAATACTCCCAAACTGTTGTCAGAAAATGTTTAATTTTAGCTGCTACTCAGGAATTAATGCAAAGTGGAATGAAAAAAAAATTTAATTTTACCTCTAAAATCTTGCTTTAGCCCCAAATTTCTCACTTTTGCAAGAGAAACCAGATTTTGTTGCCCACTTACTTACCCACTTTCTTACGAGTGCAGCGATACCCCACATGTAGTCAAAAAGTTATGTTTTGGACAAACGACAGTGCTCGGAGTGGAAGGAGCAATATTTGAATTTTAAAACACAAATTTGGCTAAAAGAGATATCAGGCATCATGTCGCAACGAACCTCATTTTGGAAACTACACCCTGGATTTTATCCAGGAGTATAGTAAGCATTTTGAACCTTGATGTACGACACAGAATTTGATAAAATTAGGGTGTCATATTGAATATGTCACTAGTGTTAACCACAAGTGCTCGATACTCGAGTTTGTATCAAGTGCTCACATGACGTGGTCGAGTTCCTGCCCTGCATGTTTTGCAGGTGTTAGACACCCAAAAAAAATGTGAGGATTGTCCATCAATGGCAGGCACTCATTCCCCGCATGTTATTTTTGGCTCTCTAACAGCAGCGAAACATGCGAGGTGGGGACTCGAGCATGCCTCCTGAGCACCCATGATAATCAGGGCATATCCAATCACCCAATGCACACTAGAGTAGCGAGCACTTGTGCTCAATGCTAGTCATCATGTCACCCAACCCTAACCCTAAGCCCAACCCTAACCTCTTTTTGATAGGGTATATCACAGTGATCAAAAGGAACCACCAATACAAAAAGTTCCCTGCTGTTGCCGGGTACCAGCCGGCCTAGATCAGTGGACGCACTGTGCATGTGCCTGCCATTTTTTTCCGAAAGAAGACAAGGAGGGCCGAGAGATTGCAGAAGTACCAGGGGGGGTTGGGAACACCATTTCTCTTTCCTCGGACATGTATATCATGTCAGAACAGTGAGAAATTATTTTAACAGTGGACATACTTTTTTTTGTTACTTCATCGCCGTTATTGAATAACAACAATCATGTGATGGGAGAAGGGAAAATCTGGCCCTGATAGTGTTCTCCAGGGTCTCAACTGCCCCCGGTGGCTGAAACCCCAAAGATGTTCGGACTCTAAGGGATGCTATTCCCTTTTCCTTGGAATAAGGACCTAGCAGTCGCTGTTTTAATGAGTATTAGCAGTTGTTAAGGGGTTTTTACATAAATAATAGGGCAGTCTGTTACTTATACCCTCATAATGAGCCAAATTATAGCAATTGTACAGTGCCCATTTATACAAGACATGCTACAGTTGCAGTGTAATTTTGCCATACACCACTCCTATATTTTTTTTATATATTTTATTTATTTACATTCAGTTGTCACACACATGCACATGCATGCGTTCCTTATATTTATGTATACAATGGCTTACGAAAGTATTCACCACCTTGTAATCATTTGTGTTTTGCTACCTCACAACCTGGATTTTCAGTTTTTTTAGGGTTTTTCATCATTTTATGTAAAGAACATGCCTACAACTGTGAAGAAAACAACAAATAGGACAAAATAACTGAAAAATTCAGTGTGCATAACTAATCACCCCCATAAATTCAGTATTTTGTAGAGCCTCCTTTTGCAGCAGTTACAGCTGCAAGTCTCTTTGGATAAGTCTCTATGAGCTTTTTGCATCTTGCCACTGAGATTTTTGCCAATTCCTCAAGTCAAAACTGCTGTTCACCAGAGGAAACCATCTAACTTGTTGACACTACAGCGATCTTCAAGTCTAACCACAGAGTCTCAATTTGATTAAAGGGACACGGTTACCTGAATTTGGAGGGAACAATCTTCAGCCATGGAGGCGGGGTTTTTGGGTGTTTGATTCACCCTTTCCTTACCCGCTGGCTGCATGCTGGCTGCAATATTGGATTGAAGTTCATTCTCTGTCCTCCGTAGTACATGCCTGCACAAGGATTGCCTTGTGCCTCTCTGATTATGTCCTTGCCTGGGCTGAGAGTTTTGGTGGGCATCCCTCTCTTAGCAGGTTTGTTGTGGTACCATGCATTTAATGATAATGTATTTGATGGTGCTTCGGGGGATCATCAGAGATTGGGATATTTTTTATAACCCAACCCTGACTAGTACTTTTCAACAACTTTGTCCCTGCCTTGTTTGGAGATCTCCTTGGTCTTCACGGTGTTTGGTTAATGGTGGCCTTTTCTGTGGCCTTTCAGAGAAAGTGTGCATATACAGACAGACCATGTGACACTTAGATTGCACACAGGGGGACTTCATTTCACTAAGCATGTGACTTATGGAGGTAACTGCTTGCACCAGAAATTGTTAAAGGTTTCAAAAGTGGTGAATATATATGTACATGCCAATGTTTACTTATTTGGTCCCATAAATTAAATTTATGCCTATATTTTCCTCACTTCACCAACCTAGACTATTTAGTGCTGAATGATGCATCACACGCAAATCTGATTACAAAAATATCTAAACACAGGTTGTAATGTAACAAAATAGGTAAAAAGCCAAGGGGATGAATACTTTTGCAAGGCACAGAATAAGTTTGGAAATTGCCTATATATTTTCATTGATTACTATTAAAATGTGAAAATCCATACAACCAGACAATGTGCCAGGATTGAAGTAAATACAAATAGTAAAAATTATATTTTTATTAGATAAATTAAAGTGTATATCCGCTGTAGCAAACATAGATACAGTGGGGAAAAAAAGTATTTAGTCAGCCACCAATTGTGCAAGTTCTCCCACTTACAAAGATAAGAGAGGCCTGTAATTGACATCATAGGTAGACCACAACTATGAGAGTCAAAATGAGAAAACAAATCCAGAAAAATCACCTTGTCTGATTTGGCAAGATTTAGTTTGCAAATTAAGGTGGCAAATACGTATTTGGTCACCTAAAACATGCAAGATTTCTGGCTCTCACAGACCTGTAACTTCTTCTTTAAGAGGCTCCTCTGTCCTCCATTCATTACCTGTAGTAATGGCACCTGTTTGAACTTGTTGTCAGTATAAAAGACACCTGTCCACAACCTCAAACAGTCACACTCCAAACTCCACTATGATGAAGACCAAAGAGCTGTCAAAGGAGACCAGAAACAAAATTGTAGCCCTGCACCAGGCTGAGAAGACTGAATCTGCAATAGGCAAGCAGCTTGGTGTGATGAAATCAACTGTGGGAGCAATAATAAGAAAATGGAAGACATACAAGACCACTGATAATCTCCCTTGATCTGGGACTCCACGCAAGATCTCACCCTGTGGGGTCAAAATGATCACAAGAACGGTGAGCAAAAATCCTAGAACAACACAGGGGGACCTTGTGAATGACCTGGATAGAGCTGGGACCACCGTAACAAAGGCTACATCAGTAAAACACTACGCCGCCAGGGACTCTGATCCTTCAGTGCCAGACATGTCCCCCTGCTTAACCCAGTACATGTCCGGGCCCATCTGAAGTTTGCTAGAGAGCATTTGGATTATCCAGAAGAGTATTGGAAGAATGTCATATGGTCTGATGAAACCAAAGTAGAGCTGTTTGGTAGAAACAAAACTCGTCGTGTTTGGAGGAGACAGAATGCTGAGTTGCATCCAAAGAACACCATACCTACTGTGAAGCATGGGGGTGGCAACATCATGCTTTGGGGCTGTGTCTCTGCAAAGGGACCAAGATGACTGATCCGTGTACATGAAAGAATGAATGGGGCAAAGTATCGTGAGATTTTGAGTGCAAACCTCCTTCCATCAGCAAGGGAATTGAAGATGAAACGTGGATGGATCTTTCAGCATAATGATCCCAAGCACACCGCCAGGGCAACGAAGGAGTGGCTTCATAAGAAGCATATGAAGGTCCTGGCATGGCCTAGCCAGTCTCCACATCTCAACCCCATAGAAAACTTTTGCAGGGAGTTGAAAGTCCATGTTGCCCAGCGACAGGACCAAGAAATCACTGCTCTAGATGAGATCTGCAGGGAGGAATGGGCCAACATACCACCAACACTGTGTGCCAAACTTGTGAAGACTTACAGAAAATGTTTGACCTCTGTCATTGCTGAAAAAGGATATATAAAAAAATATATTGAGATGAACTTTTGTTAATGACCAAATACTTATTTTCCACCATAATTTGCAAACTAAATCTTGTCAAATCAGACAAGGTGATTTTCTGGATTTGTTTTCTCATTTTGACTTTCATAGTTGTGGTCTACCTATGATGTAATTTACAGGCCTCTCACTTCTTTTTAAGTGGAAGAACTTGCACAATTGGTGGCTGACTAAATACTTTTTCTCCCCACTGTAAATGGTGGGTAACTCCCGAGGGAGAAACAAACTGAAAAATTAGAAGGCACCACAAAATGTCCCATAACTAGTTATTATCCACAAATAGTATACGAATATGTATGTATATCAAATGATTCATAAGTAAAAATGGAGAATGAATTCTTGCATAAAGGCAATATACATACATACATACCACATAACTGATAAGTTAAAAAAGAGGTTACCGGTAATTCAAACATAAAGGTAATATCATAGTATGGATTGGAGTGGCAGAAAAGATAACTCCCCCCAAAATTTGATAACATAAAATGTAAACAGTGCATACAGGATTATAGACATGATGAGGCTCACCCACCAAACACCCGACATGCGTTTCACCAATTCTTCGAAAACTATTAATGTGTGCCCTGACTGTTATCTAATGTATACACAAACAAATACGACTCTCTGAGCTCGCTAAGGTATATGATGTGAACATTGAACATATGAATTTGAACTGCACTACTGCTATATAGATTATACTGTACTTATAAAATTCAAGTACTTAGCACACAGTGTGAGCAAATTGTGTGAGCCCATCAGCCAGCGATAAAGAAATCTCTTTAGATTTAAACCAACACTAACAGACTTACCTCGCCTGGGCAATGGCTAACAACTTTAAATGGCAAGAAGGATCCAGCTCTAATTAACTAATTGACATCACAAACAGTTTTGGACTTTTTGACCAAGAAGAATAACTTTTTTTTTTTTTAAAAATTGCTTTTTTTGGTTGTCGTATTGTAAGAGCCTTGACTTTTTTTTATTTTTCTGTGTACATGCGTTTTGGAATACATATGACTTTTTTATCACTTTTATTTATTTTTTTTCAGCCAAGATAGCAAAAGCAGCAATTATGGCTCAGTTTTTAATATTTTTGTTTTAACGACGCTCACCATATGGGATGAAAAATAATATAGTTCCATAGCATGGGTCACTACGAATGTGGCCAGGCCATGCCAAATATGGGGGTTGTTTTTTTTCCACAAATAAACAATTTTTTGTTAAGATTGTGATTTGAGGTTCTTTTTACTTTTACATTTGTTAACATTTAAAAACATTTTTTTTCACAATGTTTGCGAGTTCCACAAAGGGACTTGTTTATCCTTTAATAATGTTCCTCATTCTGGACCCCATTCTGTACTAATCTCCGCTGTCCTTGCCCCCATACTATATTAATATCTCCCATCCTATAATAATGTCCCTTGTTGTGGCCCCCATTCTGTAATAATGTCCCCCATCCTGACATCCATATAGTTATAATGTCCCCCTTTATTTAATAACAGCATTCCCTATCCTGGGCCTCTTTTTTTTAATATTACCCCTGTCCTGCCTCCCAACATTTAATAATGTCTTTCATCCTGTCCCCATCAAGTAATATTGACCCTCTTCCTGTAATAATGTCCCCCATCTCTGGCCGTGGTCCTGTAATAATGTCCCCCATCTTTGCCCCTGTCCGGTACTAATGTTCCCTATCCTGACTCCCATCTTGTAATAATGACCTCCATCCTTTAATAATGTCCTCCATTTTGGCCCAATCCTTTAATCCTTTCCCACATCCTGACTCCCATCCTGTAGTCATGTCCCCCATCCGGTAATAACATCATCCATCCTGTAATAATATCCCCATCCTTGCCCTGTCCTGTAATAATGTCCCCCATCCTTGTCCCGTAATGTAATAATAGCCCTAATCCTGACCCCTATCTTGTAATAATGGCCCTCATCCTGTAATAATGTCCTCTGTACTAGTCCCCATCTTTTAATAATGTCCTCCATCCTGGCCCCATCTTGTAATAATGCCCCCCATTTTGTAATAATGTTCCCCATCCTTTAATAATGTCCCCCCATCCTGTAAATGTTCAATGTCCTTGGCTCTTCCTTCTAATAATGCCCCGCATCCTAGTCCCCTTCCTGTAATGTTTCCTGATTGGGCAGTCTCTTGTAATAATGTTCCCTGTCCCGACCCTTCCTGAATTAACGTTCCCTTTCTTATAATAATGTTCCCCATGCTAAGTCGTTCCCAAACTCTAGCCACTCTATTAATGCTACCGTTCAGTGACATATAGTGACAACTTAAAGAAGTTGTCCGCTTTTGGGGACAATTTTTTCTTACTCAAATGCATAGGGCCGTATTTAGAGTTTATGCTGCCTAGGCACTTTTAGTGCTGCCTCTCCCTTTGGTAAGTATGACACTATCGGCAGTGACTTTGTCAAAAATCGCTGATGTGAAAGTAGCCTTTTGCAGCACATCCGGCAGTTTTTCTGCATCTGCCACGTAACGGATCAGTTACAGCAACACTGCGTTTGGCCTCATTCATTCCCTATGGGATTTGTGGACATTTGCAGCATTTACCGTGATCTGGCAAATGCGGTATCATACCTCCCAACTTTTCAAGAAGGGATAGCGCGGCAAATTTTAGGCCATGTCTCTGACCACACCCATTTCACAACTAGTCACACCCATATCTACGCCCCAACCACATCCATTTAGTACTGATCACACTGTTTCATAAACAATAATTATAAACAAAAAAATATGGCCACACAGTGCTCCATACTGTATAACGACCCCACATGATGCTCAATATTGTATAATGGCCCCACATGATGCTGCGTACAGTATAATGGCCACACAGTGCTCTCTGCTGTATAATGGCCACACAGTGCTCCATACTGTATAATGGCCCCACAAGATGCTCAATACTGTATAATAGCCACACAGTGCTCTATATTGTATAATGGTCACACATGATGCTCAATACTGTATAATGTTAACACATGATGCTCCATGCTGTATAATGGTCACACATGATGCTCCATACTGTATAATGGCCACACATGATGCTCCATACTGTATAATGGCCACACATGATGCTCCGTACTGTATAATGCCCCCCATTTTGTATGCATGGCTCATCTCCCCCCAATCCTGTATGCATGGCTCATCTCCCCCCTCCCATCCTGTATGCATGGCTCATCTCATCCCCCTCCCATCCTGTATGCGTGGCTCTGCTCCCCCTCCTCCCATATTTGTATGCGTGGCTCTGCTCCCCCTCCTCCCATCCTTGTGTGCGTGGTTTCATCCCCCCTCCTCCCATCCTTGTTTGCATGGCTCCGTTCCCCCCTCCTCCCATCCTTGTATGTGTGGCTCCGTTACCTCCCACCTCCTCCCATCCTTGTATGAGTGGCTCCGTTCCCCCCTCCTCCCATCCTTATATGCATGGCTCCGTTCCCCCCTCCTCCCATCCTTGTATGCATGGCTCCGTTCCCCCCTCCTCCCATCCTTGTATGCATGGCTCCATTCCCCCCTCCTCTCCTCCCATCTTTGCATGCGTGGCTCCGTTCCCCCCACCTCATCCCATCCTTGTATGTGTGGCTCCGTTCCCCCCACCTCCTCCCATCCTTAAATGCGTGGCTCCGTTCCCCCCTCCTCCCATCCTTGTATACGTGGCTCTGTTCCCCCCTCCTCCCATCCTTGTATGCATGGCTCTGTTCCCCCCTCCCATCCTTGTATGCGTGGCTCCATTTCCCCCTCCTCCTCCCATCCTTGTATGCGTGGCTCCGTTCCCCCCACCTCCTCCCATCCTTGTATGCGTGGCTCCGTTCCCCCCCTCCCCGCCTCCCATCCTTGTATGCGTGGCTCTGTTCCCCCCCCCTCCTCCCATCCTTGTTTGCATTGATATTTCCCCCCCTCCTCCCATCCTTGTATGCGTGGCTCTGTTCCCCCACCTCCTCCCATCCTTATATGCGTGGCTCCGTTCCCCCCTCCTCCCATCCTTATATACGTGGCTCTGTTCCCCCCTCCTCCCATCCTTGTATGCGTGGCTCTGTTCCCCCCTCCCATCCTTGTATGCGTGGCTCCATTTCCCCCTCCTCCTCCCATCCTTGTATGCGTGGCTCCGTTCCCCCCACCTCCTCCCATCCTTGTATGCGTGGCTCTGCTCCCCCTCCTCCCATATTTGTATGCGTGGCTCTGCTCTCGCCTCCTCCCATCTTAGTATGCGTGGCTCTGCTCCCCCTCCTCCCATCCTTGTGTGCGTGGCTTCATCCCCCTTCCTCCCATCCTTGTTTGCATGGCTCCGTTCCCCCCTCCCCTCCTCCCATCCTTGTATGCGTGGCTCCGTTACCACCCACCTCCTCCCATCCTTGTATGAGTGGCTCCGTTCCCCCCTCCTCCCATCCTTGTATGCATGGCTCCGTTCCCCCCTCCTCCCATCCTTGTATGCATGGCTCCGTTCCCCCCTCCTCCCATCCTTGTATGCGTGGCTCCATTCCCCCCTCCTCTCCTCCCATCTTTGCATGCGTGGCTCCGTTCCCCCCACCTCATCCCATCCTTGTATGTGTGGCTCCGTTCCCCCCACCTCCTCCCATCCTTATATGCGTGGCTCCGTTCCCCCCTCCTCCCATCCTTGTATACGTGGCTCTGTTCCCCCCTCCTCCCATCCTTGTATGCGTGGCTCTGTTCCCCCCTCCCATCCTTGTATGCGTGGCTCCATTTCCCCCCTCCTCCTCCCATCCTTGTATGCGTGGCTCCGTTCCCCCCACCTCCTCCCATCCTTGTATGCGTGGCTCCGTTCCCCCCCTCCCCGCCTCCCATCCTTGTATGCGTGGCTCTGTTCCTCCCCTCCTCCCATCCTTGTTTGCATTGATATTTTCCCCCCCTCCTCCCATCCTTGTATGCGTGGCTCTGTTCCCCCACCTCCTCCCATCCTTGTATGTGTGGCTCCGTTCCCCCCCTCCCCTCCTTGTATGCATGGCTCCGTTTCCCCGTCCTTCCATTCTTGTATGCCTGGCTCTGTTCCCCCTTTCCTCCCATCCCTGTAAGTGCAGCGCCCCAGGGTCCTGGTCATTGCAGTAATATCATTCTCCTCTAGGGGGGAGTGATGTTACATTTGGAGGAGATCTCTTTACCAGGTAACACCAACACACAACACATTTCATACTCTTGTCCACCAGGGGGAGCTATGCTCCTATTTATTAGGGCACTCTTCACAATTAGGTAAAAACTGGTGGCCTGGAGAGGAAGCTAGGCAGATGCTATCTGAGCTTTGCTCAGGCAGTTGCTATCTGAGCTTCGCTCAGGTAGTTGGTCCCTGACAGGGGTGGGAGCCTGTCAGAGGCCTAGACGGAAGGTCACGGAGCTGCGCCTGCCCCACGTGCTGCAATTCCTAAGAAAGGACACAAACAGAGAATTGTATTGTAGAGAGTGAGAGGAAGTCATAGCAAAAGGAGTGGATACCAGAGGGAGTTCTGCCCCACACAGGCTGCCTCCTTCTGAAGCGCAGGATCCGGTAGCTGGAACACCGAGGGAGCAACAGTCCTTTATGCCTTGCTCCAGAGACCGGCAGGACAGCTAATTGCAAATTACTGATCCGCCCCATACCCAGGAGGCAAGGTGGCGCCCACAAGAGGCCGGGGCATGATAGAGTCCCTGTAAAAAAGCCTCATGCCACCTATCATACGGGTTGTCCTATCCATCTGGGGGACAGAGAGAGAGACATAACATCAATAACATCTTCAATAGTTGTGAGCACCTTATGAGAGGCTCAGCAGTAAGGTACTACAACACCCAGGCACTAGAGGAAGGCTACTGATTTCCACCTGAATAAGGGGACTCTGGATTTGCCTCCAAACCGGCCGGACTCTGCCTGCCCTGTGATATGGTGCTCTGGACTGTGGATGCTGAAGCCTTCAGTAAAAGGTAAACCTTGTGTCCTTGTTCTTCACTGCGCCTCACACCATCCACCATCTGCACACTGGGAAGCCCTGGAGACACACTTCACCTGTGGGAAGGTATACCATCTAGCTGCCATAGCATTACCCCAGCGGACCCCTAAGCAGCGTCGGTCACCCTGACCGAATAATACAGGTGGCGTCACGAACATTATCCCTTTAAAGACCTTTCCCCTTTATAACGGACCTCCCTAGGGCCACGGACCGGGTCAGGCACCGTGACATCCCCCTTGAGAACCCAAGGACCCGGTACCGAGTACTCCTTGCACTACACGAGGGCGATCCATATGCGTGGCTTCATTTCCCCTCCTCCTCCCATCCTTATATGCGTGGCTCTGTTCCCCCGCTCCTCCCATCCTTGTATGCATGACTCCATTTCCCCCCTCCTCCTCCCATCCTTGTATTCGTGGCACCGTTCCCCCCTCCTCCCATCCTTGTATGCGTGGCTATGCTCCCCCCTCCCATCTTGAATGCGTGGATCCCCGTCCTCCTTCATTCTCTTCCGTCCTCCTTCTCCCCCGCCAGTCATACTCAACTTCCTCACAGCGCACTGAACGGACTCTTCCTCCTGCACCTCTGTCCCGACTCCCGGCGCCGAAGCTTCTTTCTGTGTGAGCGGTCACATGGTACCGCTCATTAAGGTCAGAAATATGCGTGACCGCTGTGAGCACAGTGCTTGCTGCCGGCGCTGAGACCAAGCACCGTTGGAGGAGGGTGAGCATATCGTCTTCAAGGGAGTTGGGAAGGTGGTGGGTGGGGATGGTTGAGGAGGGTGGCCGGTTTTTACCCCAGCCTTAAAAAAAAAAACCTTGCTCAGGTGCCGCCCCCCACATCCTGGCGCCCTAGGCACGTGCCCTCACGTGCCTAGCGGCAAATACGGCCTTGCAAATACATGTAATTATAGGTAAAATAATTGTACTTCATTTTGTTGTGTTGCACTGTAGATTGCTGGGTGCAGGATTAGTTAACATGCTTGGCCATTTTATCTATATTTTTTCAGCTGTCTCGGTGACATGTTTTATATAGATTTACTATTATAGAGTTATGGAAGGTTCTCCTCCTGCTCTTGTTACTGTGGGTTTCCTCACATACTGACCAACCCTTCTGTCCATACAATGGCTGCTGATAGATGGGCTACGTTTGACCATCACCCTTCTCCAATTGGAATACATATCACATGGGAAAGCTGCTTTTCTATTGAAGGAGGCTGATGTTCATGTCTCGTCACATGCTCCTCCACCAGCCGCCATTATATGGACAGAAGTGCTGGTCGGTCAGTCTGTGGGGAAACCTGCACTAACAAGAGCAGGAGGAGAACCTGCCATACCTGTATAATAGTACGTGCCACAAAATCATGTCCCCCATATATCAGATAAAATAAAGATAAAGTGGCCAACCGCTTTAAAGCTTTATTTGTCAAACAGGTTAACAAAAACATAAAATTAGTTGTTCAGAAATTCCACATAACTAGTTGGACCGTGCAAAATTTTTACACATTGGTTGTCTGGGGCACAGGCAATTTCAGGAAAATTAAGCTGGTCAAATGTAAATGTATTTAATGAGATGATGAACACAGAGCAGTATGTGTCTCACTGACATATATATGTAGGCTTGACAAAGGATAACACATCCGAAACGTTGCCACGCCGTTCAGGCATTAAAGTCCACTTTTTTTCAATTATTTTGTGCTGCTTTTTCTTTTTTTGAGTTTACATATATATATATATATATATATATATATATATATATACTATATAATTGTCTAAGGGTCACTTCTGTCTGTTTGTCCCGGAAATCCCGCGTCGCTGATTGGTCGTCAGAATTAGTCCCTCCCTACTCCCCAGCCGTCAGTGCCCGCTCCATACTCCTCCCCAGTCAGCACTCACACTGGGTTAATGGCAGCATTAACGGACCGCGTTATGCCGCTGGTAACGCAGTCCGTTAACGCTGCTATTAACCCTGTGTGACCAACTTTTTACTATTCATGCTGCCTATGCGGCATCAATAGTAAAAAGATCTAATGTTAAAAATAATAAAAAATAAAAAAACATTTATATACTCACCTTCCGTGGGCCCCCGGATCCAGCCGAGGCCTTTCCCGCTCCTCGCGACGCTCCGATGACCGGTCCATGCATTGCGGTCTCGCTATGTCATCATCTCGCGAGACCGCAATGCACTCTAGGGACCGGAGCGTCGCGAGGAGCATCGGTAAACGCCTCGCCTAGATCCGGGGGGCCAACGGAGGGTGAGTATATAACTATTTTTTATTTTAATTCTTTTTTTAACAGGGATATGGTGCCCACATTGCTATATACTACGTGGGCTGTGTTAGATACTGCGTGGGCTGTGTTATATACTACATCTCTGTGCTATATACTATATGGGCTGTGCTATATACTACATCGCTGTGGTATTTTATTACGTGGCTGGGCAATATACTACATCGCTGTGCTCTATACTACGTGACCTGTGTTATATACTGCATGGGCTGTGTTATATACAACGTCTCTGTGCTACATACTACGTGACTGTGCTATATACTAAGTGGCTGTGCAATATATTACGTGGCTCTACTATATACTACGTGGCTGGGCAATATACTACGTGTCTGTGCTATATACTACGTGTCTGTGCTATATACTACGTGTCTGTGCTATATGCTATGTGGCTGGGTAATATACTACGTGACTGGGCAATGTACTACGTGTCTGTGCTATATACTACGTGTCTGCTATATACTCCGTGTCTGTGCTATATAATAATAATAATAATAATCTTTATTTATATAGTGCCAACATATTCCGCAGCGCTTTACAGTTTAACAGTTTCAAACACAAAAGTCATAAGTAACAACGTTAACAATACAATAATTAAAGCGAAATAAGACGACCCTGCTCGTGAGAGCTTACAATCTACACTGAGGAGGGGGAGATACAAAGTACAGGTGTGTATTTACAATGATGCATTTACAATGATGGTCCAGCCATCTTCAGGGGGTGGGGAATAGATTGGGATAGTGAATGGGCTACACACACACACAAACATAAAATGACTTTGATTAGTGAACGTGATAGGCCGCTCTGAACAAATGTGTTTTGAGCGAGCGCCTAAAACTATGCAAATTGTGAATGGTCCTAATATCTTGGGGTAGAGCATTCCAGAGGATTGGCGCAGCACGGGAGAAGTCTTGGAGTCGGGAGTGGGAGGTACGGATTAGTGCAGAGGTTAGTTGAAAGTCATTTGCAGAGCGCAGTGGTCTGTTAGGCCAATAGACAGAAATAAGGGAGGAGATGTAAGGGGGTGACGCACTGTGGAGAGCTTTGTGGGTGAGAACAAGTACTTTGAATTGTATCCTGTAATGAATGGGTAGCCAGTGTAACGACTGGTGAAGAGCGGATGCGTCCGAGTAACGATTAGCCAGATGGACGACCCTGGCTGCTGCATTAAGGATGGACTAGAGAGGGGAAAGTCGAGTGAGGGGGAGGCCAATTAATAGAGCATTTTAGTAGTCCAGGCGGGAGTGGATCAGGGCGACAGTGAGGGTTTTAGTTGTCTCCATGGTGAGAAAAGGGAGGATTCTAGAGATGTTCTTTAGGTGTAAGCGGCACGAGCGGGCAAGAGATTGTATATGGGAGGTGAAGGAGAAATCGGAGTCAAACATAACACCCAAACAGCGCACCTGCTGCCGGGGTGTTATTATGGTGCCATCCACGGAGAGGGAAATGTCAGATTTAGGGAGGTTAGTAGATGGCGGGAGCAGAAGAAGTTCAGTTTTGGAGAGGTTGAGTTTCAGATAGAGAGCAGACATGATGTTGGAGACTGCGGACAGACAGTCAGTGGTGTTCTGTAGTACAGCGGGAGTAAGGTCAGGGGATGACGTGTATAGTTGTGTGTCATCAGCATAAAGATGGTACTGAAAGCCAAATCTGCTGATGGTCTGTCCAATTGGGGCCGTGTAAAGGGAGAAGAGAAGGGGGCCAAGGACTGAGCCCTGAGGTACCCCGATAGCAAGAGGAAGAGGAGATGAAGTGGAGCCAGAGAACAGAACACTGAAGGAGCGGTCAGAAAGGTAGGAGGAGAACCAGGAGAGAGCAGTGTCCTTAATGCCTAGTGACTGGAGCCTAGAGAGCAGGAAAGGGTGGTCAACAGTGTCAAAAGCTGCAGAAAGGTCGAGAAGAATGAGCAGAGAGTGGACACCATTACGTTTTGCTGTCTACGTGTATATACTACGTGTCTGTGCTATATACTATGTGGCTGGGCAATATACTACGTGGTTGTGCAATATACTATGTGTCTGTGCTATATACAGTACTACGTGTCTGTGCTATATACTACATGGCTGGGCAATATACTACGTGTCTGTGCTATATACTACATGTCTGTGCAATATACTACGTGTCTGTGCAATATACTACTTGTCTGTGCAATATACTACGTGGCTGGGCAATATACTATGTGGCTGGGCAATATAGTACATGGCTGGGCAATATACGTGTCTGTGCAATATACTATGTGGCTGGGCAATATACTATGTGGCTGGCCAATATACTACGTGGGATGTGCTATATACTACGTGGCTGTGTTATATACTACATGGCTGTGTTATATACTACGTGTGAGTGTTATATACTACGTGGCTGTGTAACATACTACGTGGCTGTGTTATATACTACGTGGCTGGGCAATATACTATGTGGACTGTGCTATATATAGTGTTATATACTGCGTGGCCTGTGTTATATACTGTGTGGGCTGTGCTATATACTGCGTGGGCTGTGCTATATACTGCGTGGGCTGTATTATATACTGCGTGGGCTGTGCTATATACTACGTGGGCAGTGTTATATACTGCGTGGCTGCTATATACTACATGGGCAGTGTTATATACTAGCTGGCTGCTATATACTACGTGGGCAGTGTTATATACTACGTGGGCAATGTTATGTACTGCGTGGGCAATGTTATATACTGCGTGGGCTGTTATATACTGTTTGCTACGTGGCCTCTGCTATATACTATGTGGCTGCTATATACATACATACATACATATTCTAGAATACCCGATGCGCTAGAATCGGGCCACCATCTAGTGTATATATATATATATATATATATATATATATATATATATATATATGTGTGTGTGTGTGTGTGTGTGTGTGTGTTTTCGTGAATATTTGAGCCCATGGATCCATTATATGTCCATTTTGCAAGCCGGCGAAAATCTTGACATACGGATGTCACACGGATGCTTGCATGCGAGAAAACCGCATCCTCGCACTGCACATGGATGTCATACGGATCACTGTTCTGGGAACATTTCTGCGATTGTCGTCCGTGTTAAACGGACCAATTTTTTATACGTTGTGTGTGACTCCAGCCTAAAGGAGATCCCCCAACATTAAACATAATGGTATTTTACTTACTTATCAGAAGGGGTCTGATTGTCAGGACCTGGCAAAAGAACGGGGCAGCAGCCTTTTTTCCCCCTCCACAGCAGCACTTCCATCTATCTGCAGTGTAGTGAAGTGCAACACAACCCTATGTATGTGAACGGAGCAGCTCCCTGTACAGCAGTGCCACTTTGACAGTAGAAATGATGAAGGATGAAGGAAAATTGACCCCATAGCTGAGCGTATTTACACCATTGTATAATAATTGGGAATATCCCTTTTTAAAAAAATTAATATCTGCAGATTATTTTACCCTTTTTCCCTACGCTTGGATTTTTTTTTTCAATTTTTGCAAGGTTGTTTCCACCAATCTCTCCCATCGGGAAGCAATGTACAGTCTGGGTTATGTCAACGCTGCAGTTTTTTATTTGAAACCAGAGGTGACTCCAGGTCACCAATAAGCTGTAACCTTAGAAAGAAGATAGACTTTTCAATGACTGTCCAATAATACGGAAAATCTGATGGTTCAGAACCTGTCCGGTCCCTTTTTGGCAGCATTTATTTATATCTTCAGTTTTAAAGCTGAAGTCTTAAACAGTTAAGTTTTACTTTTATTCTACTTTCACATATGTAGCAAATATTTTATATGTGTCTCCCTGAAATCGACTGGGCAAAGAGTTCGGCAAGCTGGAAAGCCCCCAAAGCTGTTAGGATTTGTTTCAGCTTTGTATTAGTATGCTTTGGGGTAGTGTGGTGCCACCTGCAGGTCATTTTTTCTTACTACAGGTTTATGAAAATTAATGGTTAAAGTGTATTTTGTGATCACATCGTGGATGTGTGGTTTGTTTGGCTATTTTCTTGCTGAAGGGGGCAAGTTTACCTATCATTTGTGTGTGTGGGTGCAGTATGAATGGAGATATAAAGTAATCACCGAAAAAGATTGTTTTGAAATAATATAGTAGGATAATGTTACTACACATACTACATGGTTAACATATGTGGCTAAAAATATAGGTTTATAGCATGGACACAAAGTTAGGCTATATTCACACATTGCGGTTTTTACCGCGGAACCACGGCGATTTTGCAGCTGCGGGTCCGCAGCAATTTCCATAGCGTTTACAGTAACATGTAAACCCTATGGAAACCGCAAACCGCTGTGCACATGCTGCGGGAAAAACCGCGCGGGAACGCAGCGGTTTACAACCCGCAGCATGTCACTTCTTTGTGCATAATCGCAGCGATTCTGCACCCATAGAAATGCATTGATCCGCTTACTTCCCGCATGGGGCTGTGCACACCATGCGGGAAGTAAGCGGATAATGTGCTGGTGGTACCCGGGGTGGAGGAGAGGAGACACTCCTCTAGGCCCCAGGAACCATATTTGAGTAAAAATAAAAAAATAATTAAAATAAAAAATCCGGATATACTCACCTCTGAAGTCTCAGCGCTGCACGTGGCCGTCCGGTCTCAGATTTGCTATGCGACCAGGACCTGCGGTGACGTCGCGGTCACATGACCATGACGTCACGAAGGTCCTTCTCGCACAGCATCTTTGGAACCGGACCGCCGCCTGCAGCGCCGAGGAGATCGGGACATCAGAGGGTGAGTATATCATTATTTCATTATTTTTAACATTACTATTGATGCTGCATATTGCTGCATATGCAGCATCAATAGTAGGAGTAAAATCCCGCAGCGGAACCCGCAGGACAAAACGTGATAAATCTGCTCGGATAACCGCAGCGGGTTTGCCCTGCAGATTTATCAAATCCGCTGCGGGAGAACCCGCAGGGACAGGACGCTATGTGTGGACATAGCCTTAAAGAAAGATGTGCGCTTGGAATCGGCCATATTCAAATTGTCCCAATAACTATGATTTTTGTTAACCCCTTCCCGACCTGTGACACAGCGTATGCGTCATGAAAGTCGGTGCCAATCCGACCTGTGACGCATATGCTGTGTCACAGAAAGATCGCGTCCCTGCAGATCGGGTGAAAGGGTTAACTCCCATTTCACCCGATCTGCAGGGACAGGGGGAGTGGTAGTTTAGCCCAGGGGGGGTGGCTTCACCCCCTCGTGGCTACGATCGCTCTGATTGGCTGTTGAAAGTGAAACTGCCAATCAGAGCGATTTGTAATATTTCACCTAAAAAAATGGTGAAATATTACAATCCAGCCATGGCCGATGCTGCAATATCATCGGCCATGGCTGGAAATACTAATGTGCCCCCACCCCACCCCACCGATCGCCCCCCCAGCCCCCCGATCTGTGGCCCGCTCCCCTCCGTCCTGTGCTCCGCTCCCCCGTCCTCCTGTCCGCTCCCCCCGTGCTCCAATCACACCCCCCCGTGCTCCAATCAAACCCCCCCGCACTCCGATCCCCCCCCGTGCTCCGATCCACCCCCCCTGCACACCGATCCACCCCCCCTGCACACCGATCCACCCGCCCGCACACCGATCACTCTCCCCCATGCTCCGATCCCTCCCCCCCCGTGCTCCGACGCCCCCCCGTGCCCTGATCTCCCCCCCTGTGCCCTGATCTCCCCCCCTTATACTTACCGATCCTGGCGGGGTCCGTCCGTCTTCTTCCCCGAGCGCCGCCATGTTCCAAAATGGCGGGCGCATTCGCAGTGCGCCCGCCGAATCTGCCGGCCGGCAGATTCGTTCCAATGTGAATTTTGATCACTGTGATATAATCTATCACAGTGGTCAAAATAAAAAAACAGTAAATGACCCCCCCCATTTGTCCCCCATAGATAGGGACAATAATAAAATAAAGAATTTTTTTTTTTTCCACTAAGGTTGGAGTTAGAACTAGGGTTAGGGTTAGGGGTAGGGTTAGGGGTAGGGGTAGGGTTAGGGGTAGGGTTAGGGGTAGGGGTAGGGTTAGGGGTAGGGGTAGGGTTAGGGGTAGGGGTAGGGTTAGGGGTAGGGTTAGGGGTAGGGTTAGGGTTAGGGTTTCGGTATGTGCACACGTATTCTGGTCCTCTGCGGATTTTTCCGCAGCGGATTTGATAAATCCGCAGTGCTAAACCGCTGCGGATTTATGGCAGATTTACCGCGGTTTTTCTGCGCATTTCACTGCGGTTTTACAACTGCGATTTTCTATTGGAGCAGTTGTAAAACCGCTGTGGAATCCGCAGAAAGAAGTGACATGCTGCGGAATGTAAACCGCTGCGTTTCCGTGCAGTTTTTCCGCAGCATGTGTACAGCGATTTTTGTTTCCCATAAGTTTACATTGAAATGTAAACTCATGGGAAACTGCTGCGGATCCGCAGCGTTTTCCGAAGCGTGTGCACATACCTTTAGAATTAGGCTATGTGCACACGGTGCGGATTTGGCTGCGGATCCGCAGCGGATTGGCCGCTGCGGATCCGCAGCAGTGTTCCATCAGGTTTACAGTACCATGTAAACCTATGGAAAACCAAATCCGCTGTGCCCATGGTGCGGAAAATACCGCATGGAAACGCTGCGTTGTATTTTCCGCAGCATGTCAATTCTTTGTGCGGATTCCGCAGCGTTTTACACCTATTCCTCAATAGGAATCCGCAGGTGAAATCCGCAGTAAATCCGCAGGTAAAACGCAGTGCCTTTTACCCGCGGATTTTTCAAAAATGGTGCGGAAAAATCTCACACGAATCCGCAACGTGGGTACATAGCCTTAGGGTTAGGGTTGGGTTGGAATTAGGGTTGTGGTTAGGGTTAGGGGTGTGTTGGGGTTAGGGTTGTGGTTAGGGGTGTGTTGCGGTTAGGGTTGTGGTTAGGGTTACGGCTACAGTTGGGATAAGGGTTAGGGGTGTGTTGGCGTTAGAATTGAGGGGTTTCCACTGTTTAGGCACATCAGGGGGTCTCCAAACGCAACATGGCGCCACCATTGATTCCAGCCAATCTTTTATTCAAAAAGTCAAATGGTGCTCCTTCCCTTCCGAGCCCCGACGTGTGCCCAAACAGTGGTTTACCCCCACATATGGGGTATCAGTGTACTCAGGACAAACTGGGCAACAATTACTGGGGTCCAATTTCTCCTGTTACCCTTGAGAAAATAAAAAATTGCTTGCTAAAACATCATTTTTGAGGAAAGAAAAATGATTTTTTATTTTCACGGCTCTGCGTTGTAAACGTCTGTGAAGCACTTGGGGGTTCAAAGTGCTCACCACATATCTAGATAAGTTCCTTGGGGGGTCTAGTTTCCAAAATGGGGTCACTTGTGGGGGGTTTCTACTGTTTAGGCACACCAGGGGCTCTGCAAACGCAACGTGACGCCCGCAGACCATTCCATCAAAGTCTGCATTTCAAAACGTCACTACTTGACTTCCGAGCCCCGACATGTGCCCAAACAGTGGTTTACCCCCACATATGGGGTATCAGCGTACTCAGGACAAACTGGGCAACAATTACTGGGGTCCAATTTCTCCTGTTACCCTTGAGAAAATAAAAAATTGCTTGCTAAAACATCATTTTTGAGGAAAGAAAAATGATTTTTTATTTTCACGGCTCTGAGTTGTAAACGTCTGTGAAGCACTTGGGGGTTCAAAGTGCTCACCACATATCTAGATAAGTTCCTTGGGGGGTCTAGTTTCCAAAATGGGGTCACTTGTGGGGGGTTTCTACTGTTTAGGCACACCAGGGGCTCTGCAAACGCAACGTGATGCCCGCAGACCATTCCATCAAAGTCTGCATTTCAAAACGTCACTACTTGACTTCCGAGCCCCGACATGTGCCCAAACAGTGGTTTACCCCCACATATGGAGTATCAGCGTACTCAGGACAAACTGGGCAACAATTACTGGGGTCCAATTTCTCCTGTTACCCTTGAGAAAATAAAAAATTGCTTGCTAAAACATCATTTTTGAGGAAAGAAAAATGATTTTTTTATTTTCACGGCTCTGCGTTGTAAACGTCTGTGAAGCACTTGGGGGTTCAAAGTGCTCACCACATATCTAGATAAGTTCCTTGGGGGGTCTAGTTTCCAAAATGGGGTCACTTGTGGGGGGTTTCTACTGTTTAGGCACACCAGGGGCTCTGCAAACGCAACGTGACGCCCGCAGACCATTCCATCAAAGTCTGCATTTCAAAAGTCACTACTTCCCTTCTGAGCCCCGACGTGTGCCCAAACAGTGGTTTACCCCCACATATGGGGTATCAGCGTACTCAGGAGAAACTGGACAACAACTTTTGGGGTCCAATTTCTCCTGTAACCCTTGGGAAAATAAAAAATTCTGGGCTAAAAAATTATTTTTGAGGAAAGAAAACGTATTTATTATTTTCACTGCTCTGTGTTATAAACTTCTGTGAAGCACTTGGGGGTTCAAAGTGCTCACCTCACATCTAGATAAGTTCCTTTCGGGGTCTAGTTTCTAAAATGGGGTCACTTGTGGGGGGTTTCTACTGTTTAGCCACATCAGGGGCTCTGCAAACGCAACGTAACGCCCGCAGAGCATTCCATCAAAGTCTGCATTTCAAAATGTCACTACTTGACTTCCGAGCCCCGACATGTGCCCAAACTGTGGTTTACCCCCACATATGGGGTATCAGCGTACTCAGGAGAAACTGTACAACAACTTTTGGGGTCAACTTTCTCCTGTTACCCTTGGGAAAATAATAAATTGCAGGCTAAAAAATCATTTTAGAGAAAATAAAATTTTTATTTTATTTTCATGGCTCTGCGTTATAAACTTCTGTGAAGCACTTGGAAGTTCAAAGTCCTCACCACACATCTAGATTAGTTCCTTTGGGGGTCTAGTTTCCAAAATGGGGTCATATGTGGGGGATCTCCAATGTTTAGGCACACAGGGGCTCTCCAAACGTGACATGGTGTCCGCTAATGATTGGAGCTAATTTTCCATTTAAAAAGCCAATTGGCGTGCCTTCCCTTCCGAGCCCTGCCGTGCGCCCAAACAGTGGTTTACCCCCACATATGGGGTATCAGCGTACTCAAGACAAACTGGACAACAACATTTGCGGTCCAATTTCTCCTATTACCCTTGGCAAAATAGGAAATTCCAGGCTAAAAATCATTTTTGAGGAAAGAAAAATTATTTTTTATTTTCATGGCTCTGCATTATAAACTTCTGTGAAGCACCTGGGGGTTTAAAGTGCTCAATATGCATCTAGATAAGTTCCTTGGGGGGTCTAGTTTCCAAAATGGGGTCACTTGTGGGGGAGCTCCAATGCATAGGCACACAGGGGCTCTCCAAACGCGACATGGTGTCCGCTAACAATTGGAGCTAATTTTCCATTCAAAAAGTCAAATGGCGCGCCTTCCCTTCCGAGCCCTGCCGTGTGCCCAAACAGTGGTTTACCCCCACATATGAGGTATCGGCGTACTCGGGAGAAATTGCCCAACAAATTTTAGGATTCATTTTATCCTATTGCCCATGTGAAAATGAAAAACTGAGGCGAAAAGAATTTTTTTGTGAAAAAAAAAGTACTTTTTCATTTTTACAGATCAATTTGTGAAGCACCTGAGGGTTTAAAGTGCTCAATATGCATCTAGATAAGTTCCTTGGGGGGTCTAGTTTCCAAAATGGGGTCATTTGTGGGGGAGCTCCAATGTTTAGGCACACGGGGGCTCTCCAAACACGACATGGTGTCCGCTAACGATGGAGATAATTTTTCATTCAAAAAGTCAAATGGCGCTCCTTCCCTTCCGAACCTTACCATGTGCCCAAACAGTGGTTTACCCCCACATGTGAGGTATCGGTGTACTCATGAGAAATTGCCCAACAAATTTTAGGATCCATTTTATCCTGTTGCCCATGTGAAAATGAAAAAAATTGAGGCTAAAAGAATTTTTTTGTGAAAAAAAAGTACTTTTTCATTTTTACGGATCAATTTGTGAAGCCCCCGGGGGTTCAAAGTTCTCACTATGCATCTAGATAAGTTCCTTGGGGCGTCTAGTTTCCAAAATGGGGTCACGTGTGGGGAAGCTCCAATTTTTAGGCACACGGGGGCTCTCCAAACGTGACATGGTGTCCGCTAAAGAGTGGAGCCAATTTTTCATTCAAAAAGTCAAATGGCGCTCCTTCCCTTCCAAGCCCTGCCGTGCGCCCAAACAGTGGTTTACCCCCACATATGAGGTATCAGCGTACTCAGGACAAATTGGACAACAACTTTCGTGGTTCAGTTTCTCCTTGTACCATTGGGAAAATAAAAAAAATGTTGCTAAAAGATAATTTTTGTGACTAAAAAGTTAAATGTTCATTTTTTCCTTCCATGTTGCTTCTGCTGCTGTGAAGCACCTGAAGGGTTAAAAAACTTATTGAATGTGGTTTTGAGCACCTTGAGGGGTGCATTTTTTAGAATGGTGTCACTTTTGGGTATTTTCAGCCATATAGACCCCTCAAACTGACTTCAAATGTGAGGTGGTCCCTAAAAAAAATGGTTTTGTAAATTTCGTTGTAAAAATGAGAAATTGCTGGTCAAATTTTAACTCTTATAACTTCCTAGCAAAAAAAAATTTTGTTTCCAAAATTGTGCTGGTGTAAAGTAGACATGTGGGAAATGTTATTTATTAACTATTTTGTGTCACATAACTCTCTGGTTTAACAGAATAAAAATTCAAAATGTGAAAATTGCGAAATTTTCAAAATTTTCGCCAAATTTCCGTTTTTATCACAAATAAACGCAGAATTTATTGACCTAAATTTACCACTAACATGAAGCCCAATATGTCACGAAAAAACAATCTCAGAACCGCTAGGATCCGTTGAAGCGTTCCTGAGTTATTACCTCATAAAGGGACACTGGTCAGAATTGCAAAAAACGGCCAGGTCATTAAGGTCAAAATAGGCTGGGTCATGAAGGGGTTAATATACCCACCAACACTAGTCTAGTCACTGACTCTGAGGGGTAATGTTAGTAAATGTATGGATAAAGCTATTGTACTTAAAGTTACATGGATACAATTCCGGTTGTGTTTATTTAAACGTCCATTTATTATCTCATGTCTCTGGTCTTTTTGTGCATATACAGTGCCTTGTGAAAGTATTCAGCCCCCTGGAACTTTTCAACCTTTTCCCACATATCATGCTTCAAACATAAAGATACCAAATGTAAATTTTTGGTGAAGAAGCAACAAGTGGAACACAGTTGTGAAGTTGAATGAAATTTATTGGTTATTTTAAATTTTTGTGGAAATTCAAAAACTGAAAGGTGGGGCGTGCAATAGGAAGAGTCCATTCAGTGCGCTGTGAGGAGGGTGAGTATGACGGGTGGGGGAGGAGAAGGAAGACGGGGGAGCATGAAGGAGGACGGGGGAGCCACACATACAAGATGGAAGGGGGGAGCGGAGCCACGCATACAAGGATGGGAGGAGGGGGAGCGGAGCCATGCATACAAGGATGGGAGGAGGGGGGACAGAGCCACGAATACAAGGATGGGAGTAGGTCGGGGGAATGGAGCCACGCATACAAGATCGGGAGTAGGAGAGGGGGGGAATGGAGCCACGCATACAAGAATGGGAGAAGGGGAGGGGGAACGGAGCCACACATACAAGGATGGGAGGAGGGAGGAACGGAGCCACGCATAAAATTATGGGAGGAGGGGGGGAACGGAGCCACGCATACAAGGACAGGAGGAGGGGAGGGGGAACGGAGCCACACATACAAGGATGGGAGGAGGAGGGACGGAGCCACGCATACAAGGATGGGAGGAGGGGGAGCAGAGCCATGCATACAAAGATGGGAGGAAGGGGGAGCAGAGCCACGCATACAAAGATGGGAGGAGGGGGAGCAGAGCCACGTATACAGAATGGGGGGGTGAGATGAGCCATGCATGCAGGATGGGAGGGGGGAGATGAGCTATGCATACAGGATGGGTGGAGATGAGCCATGCATACAAGATGGGAGGGGGGGCATTATACAATATGGAGCATCATGTGTGGCCATTATACAGTATGGAGCATCGTGTGTTACCATTATACAGTATGGAGCATCATGTGTGGCCATTATACAGTATGGAGCATCATGTGTTAACATTATACAGTATTGAGCATCATGTGTGGCCATTATACAATATAGAGCACTGTGTGGCCATTATACTTTATTGATCATCATGTGGGGCTATTATACAGTACTAGATGGTGGCCCGTTTCTAACGCATCGGGTATTCTAGAATATGCATGTCCACGTAGTATATTACACAGCCACGTAGTATACAGCACAGAGCCACGTAGTATATTGCCCAGCCACGTAGTATATTGCACAGCCCACGTAGTATACAGCACAGAGCCTCATAGTATATTGCCCAGCGACATAGTATATTGCCCAGCCACGTAGTATATAGCCCAGCCACGTAGTATATTGTCCAGTGATGTAGTATATTGCCCAGTTACGTAGTATACAGCACAGAGACATGTAGTTTATTGCACAGCGACGTAGTATATTGCCCAGCCACGTAGCATATTGCCCAGTGATGTAGTATATTGCCCAGTTACGTAGTATACAGCACAGAGCCATGTAGTATATTGCCCAGCCACGTAGTATATTGCCCAGCGATGTAGTATATTGCCCAGCTAGGTCTTCTGGGTAATTTTGCAAAGCATCGCTGGGAAAGGAAGATGGCGGCAGGCGCGAGCGCCTCAGCGGACAATGGAGGGTGAGTATAGCAGGTTTTTTGTTTTTTTACTATTTTTAACATTACTTTTTTTACTATTGATGCCGCATAGGCTAGGCAGCATCAATAGTAAAAGGTTGGGGACACACAGGGTTAATAGCGGCGGTAACAGAGTGCATTACCCACGGCATAATGCGGTCCGTTACCGCCGGCATTAACCCTTTGTTAGCGGTGACCGGAGGGGAGTATGGAGCGGGCACCGGGGACACTGACTGCAGGGAGTATGGAGCGGAGCGCCGGGGACACTGACAGCGGGGAGTATGGAGCGGAGCGCCGGGGACACTGACAGCGGGGAGTATGGAGTGGAGCGCCGGGGACACTGTGGGGAGTATATAGCGGAGCGCCGGGGACACTGCCGGGAGCAGAGAGTACGAAGCGGGCGCCGGCCACTGACTGCGGGGAGTAAGGAGCGGCTATTTTCTTCCGGACTGTGCCCATCGCTGATTGGTCATGGCTGTTTTGCGGCGACCAATCAGCGACTTGGATTTCCATGATAGACAGAGGCCACAACCAATGAATATCCGTGACAGACAGACAGACAGACAGAAGGACAGATGGAAGTACCCCTTAGACAATTATATAGTAGATGGAGCACTGCGTGGCCATTATGCAGTATAGAGCACTGTGTGGCCATTATACTGTATGCAGCATCATGTGGGGCCATTATACAGTATTGAGCATCCTGTGGGGTCATTGTACAGTATGGAGCACTGTGTGGCCATATTTTTTTGTTGTTTATAATTATTGTTTATGAAACAGTGTGATCAGCAGTACTAAATGGGGCGTAGATATGGGTGTGACTAGTTGTGAAATGGGTGTGGTCAGAGGCATGGCGTAAAATTTGCCGCGCTATCCCTTCTTCAAAAGTTGGGAGGCATGATACCGCATTTGCCAGATCGCAGCAAGTGCCGCAAAGTCCGCAAATCCCATAGGGAATGAATGAGGCCAATCGCAGTGTTGCCGTAAGTGATCCGATACGCTGCATATGTGGAAAAACTGCCGGACTGCTGCAAAAGGCTACTTTTACATCAGCGATTTTTGACAAAGTCACTGCTGATAGTGTCATACTCACCAAAGTGAGAGGCAGCACTAAAAGTGCCTAGGGCAGCAGAAACTCTAAATACGGCCCTGCCCGGTACTGTATGTAGACGATCCTTTATGTTGATTTATGGCCATCTCTAGTGACTCTCTACTTTACCTTTTATTAGCTTTCATACTTTACAAATACATTTTTAAGCATAGTCAACATAACTAACATGACCCTTTATCTCTAGGCTTTAATTATTCAAGGACACCAGGCAGGTTCACATAAACAGCTGCTATCCGTATGACTCCTGATATGTCTAAATTAAACAACCCATGTCTCCTGCGACCAGAAGGAGATGATAAAAGATGCCAGCCTGGTTACATATTCCTGTTCATTTTTAGGCAGCCTTGATTCTTACACTAATGTTTCTTTTTTTGCACTGTATTAATAAACATATTGAAAGAACTAGGGCTTAATACTGAATACTGTGGTTCCCCAAAGGTAACTGTGACTCAATTTTAAAATATTGTTAATATCCTTGACTCAGTAATTAACCATTTAATTTCTCAAGTCCCAGTCCAGAATTTGCACATTATATGCTATCTTTTTTTGTGGTACAGTATGAAATGCCAAAATACATGCAACATCCACAAAATCACCCAGGGTCAGCTTACCTCTCTAAAGAGCCTGACAACATCAGTTTGAAAGGACTTATCCCCATGAACCTATGCTGCTGATATGCTTTAAGGATATATTCATTAAATTACGGTAACGTAGCACTTCTTAAAAAAACAAAACCTTCAAACTAGCTTTCAGACTTTAGTTTAGACTCTTCTAAATCAATGAGGGTCTGTAAGACAAAGGTGTTTTTTATATAGTACAATAGATCTGTCAGAGTGTTGTGGGTTTTTCCATAATGCATATGTGAACAGAGCCTTAAGGCTTCCATAAATATTAGATTAAGGTATACCAAAGTGACTACGTTGAGTGACTATTTGGTCTGTATGGGGGCCTTCCAACTTTCCCCAGATAGATTATATTGGCGGAGAGAAGGATAGGGAAGTTTGAGTCAGAGGTGTCTAGCAGTGGCTTAGACTCCTCTCCCCATACAGAACACGTGAAGCTCTATCATGCTCAGGTGTGTGAAGAAATCGGGATGAGCTTATCGATTTTCAGGGCTCCAGTCCATCACTAGGTCAGAAGTTTCTAACTTCTGGACAATATTCTCGCGAATCTCCTACATTCCAGGATCACCTTTGCAAATTTTGATTAGTTGAACAGATGACGTTGCGCCAACCAGGCTAATCAAAACCCATGTTGGTCCTTCCCAAGACTCTCTTTCAGCGGCCAGAGAATGCAGACCTGGTCGATGGTCCAGAGTCCCGTGAATCGACTCACCCATCTTTACGTTGGGCAGAATTATCCATTCAGCTGACAGCTAGCTAAGGATTCTGAGCACCTTTAAATGTAGTAATCTGTGATTTGAAGGTTCAGTTTTGATACTACTGTATTGTCAGTGTTACAGCATTCCTGATATAGGCTCATATGAGCCAAAAGTTCACATCATTGGATCTGTGATACAATAACCTGATTTGGATCCTACATGCAATACCAACATGAAACTCTTTGAACAGGGAAATAATACAATATGTTAGGGTTTCTCATATTTACAGTTGTTCAAATCTAAACATTGTCTAAACATAGGCTTCAATACTAGAAGACATAACTCAAGGAATTCTGACATTTTTTACATCGTATATGTCCAAAAATAAATTTGTATAGTGACAACTTTTACTATGTCTCTATTTTAGTTTTGGTATTTTTTTTTTCAGAATGTAAAATGTTTTATTATTTGATTTTAATAAAAATAGTCTGATTATTTGCATCTGATGTAAGCAGTGTACTTCATCACTCATATACTCAATCTCTTTTTTTTCTTCTGAGATTACGGTAGAGTAATTTAATATGAAAGGTCTTGAGCTCACAGTTGGTTCAATACACTTCTTGCTGGCAGTCCAGTGTGATAAACGTTATCCCGTCTGAAAATTTGGATTTGTTATGAGATAGTGTGTCTACTCCCAGAGAGTAATGATTTCTTGGGTGGATTCATTATAGCAGAGAAGTAATTGTTACTAATGAATGATTGGTTAGAAGTCCTACTAATGATTACTATCCTATGCTTCACAGATCATTATAGTCCATTTCCACACTGCAGCCTGTTTGCCAAGGTGATCATTTGCTAAAGGAGTTAGACAAGTTTTAGGCAGCAGGTCAATGAAACTGCTGATCCAGATGCATGTTTTTCCATTTGGTCTTAATCCCTTCCTGCTGCTTCTAGGCAGACGTTATTGATACTAAGTGGCCTTTCGCTCATTATAATTTAGGAATGAATCGTTTAAATTGCGCTTCAACTAATTTGGGATTTGCAGGATCTGATCTGAGTGCGTGGATTCAATTTAATGGAATGCATGCCAAGCAACGTGCCATTACAAAGATGTGACTGGGTGATGTAATTTTGAAAACTTGTTTTGTTCATTAAAAATCACGGCTTACTAGCACACTGGGCTTCCTTCTCTAGCCTAGTTTAGTAACACACTTACATGTCCCTTTATAGAACCAAAAAGTGTGATAAATGAGGACAGTAGCAACAATATAATATAATGGTACACAAATTAATAGTTAGCAAGGTTGAAGGAAGACTTTAAGTCCATCTAGTTCAACCCATAGCCTAACCTAACATGCCCTAACATGTTGATCCAGAGGAAGGCAAAAAAAAACCATGTGGCAAATAATAAGCTCCACTTTGGGGAAAAAAATTCCTTCCCGACTCCACATACGACAATGAGACTAGTTCCCTGGATCAACGCCCTATCAAGGAATCTAGTATATATAACCTGTAACATTATACTTTTCCAGAAAGGTATCCAGTCCCCTCTTAAATTTAAGTAATGAATCACTCATTACAACATCATACGGCAGAGAGTTCCATAGTCTCACTGCTCTTACAGTAAAGAATCCGCGTCTGTTATTATGCCTAAACCTTCTTTCCTCCAGACATAGAGGATGCTCCCTTGTCCCTGTCTCAGGTCTATGATTAAAAAGATCATCAGAAAGGTCTTTGTACTGTCCACTCATATATTTATACATTAAAATAAGATCACCCCTTAGTCTTCGTTTTTCCAAACTAAATAGCCCCAAGTGTAATAACCTGTCTTGGTATTGCAGACCCCCCAGTCCTCTAATAACCTTGGTCGCTCTTCTCTGCACCCGTTCTAGTTCAGCTATGTCTTTCTTATACACCGGAGACCAGAACTGTGCACAGTATTCTAAGTGTGGTCGAACTAGTGACTTGTATAGAGGTAAAATTATGTTCTCCTCATGTGCATCTATGCCTCTTTTAATGTATCCCATTATTTTATTTGCCTTTGTAGCAGCTGCCTGACACTGGCCACTGAACATGAGTTTGTCATCCACCCATACACCCAGGTCTTTTTCATTGACGGTTTTGCCCAGAGTTTTAGAATTAAGCACATAATTATACATCTTATTACTTCTACCCAAGTGCATGACCTTACATTTATCCCCATTAAAGCTTATTTGCCATTTATCAGCCTGAGCTTCTAGTTTACATAAATCATCCTGTAATATAAAATTGTCCTCCTCTGTATTGATTACCCTGCGGAGTTTAGTGTCATCTGCAAATATTAAAATTCAGCTCTGAATGCCCCCTACAAAGTCATTAATAAATATATTAAGAAGAAGAGGGCCCAATACTGACCCCTGTGGTACCCCACTGCTAACCGCGACCCAGTCCGAGTGTGCTCCATTAATAACCACCAGGGGCGGATTAGCAGAGGGTCAATATGGGCGGTAGCCCAGGGCCCAGTGGTCTGGGGGGGCCCTGGGCTACCGCACAGATTGACCCTCCACTAATTGTCTGAATGCCCGCCGGCATTTGTGTGGCCCCGGACCCGGGGGGCAGAGAGAGGGGGCCCGCATTGGTTGGGAGGTGCGTGTATCAGCCGGTCAGCTGAGAGCTCCGAGTCCCTGCACCAGGCCTGCACAGCAGCACACCACATAATGGCTGCTCTGTGCACAGGACCTGTGATGAGGTCACAGGATGGGAGGAGTCAGGGGTCACATGATCGGGAGGAGGACCTCCGTGTACAGGACTTTGCTGGTTGCCATGGCGCCGGAGGAGGGTAAGGTAGCGTATGTGTGAGGTCAGGAGGTGTTTACAGGGTGTACGGAGCACAGCCGCATGTGTACGAGGTGTACGGAGCGGAGCCGTGTGTGTACGAGGTGTACGGAGTGGAGTCGTGTGTACGAGGTGTACGGAGCACAGCCGCGTGTGTACGAGGTGTACGGAGCACAGCCGCGTGTGTACGAGGTGTACGGAGCCCAGCCGCGTGTGTACGAGGTGTACGGAGCGGAGCAGCATGTGAAAGGTGTACGGAGTGGAGTCGTGTGTGCGAGGTGTACGGAGCACAGCCGCGTGTGTACGAGGTGTACGGAGCGCAGCCGCGTGTGTACGAGGTGTACGGAGCACAGCCACGTGTGTATGAGGTGTACGGAGCACAGCCACGTGTGTATGAGGTGTACGGAGCGGAGCCGTGTGTGTACGAGATGTATGGAGAGGAGCCGTATGTGTATGAGGTGTACGCAGCGGAGCTGTGTGTGTGCAAGGTATGCGGAGCAGTGTGTGCAATGTGTATGGAGCGGAGCGGTGTGTGTATGAGGTGTACGGAGTAGTGCCGTGTGTACGAGATGTATGGAGCAGAGCCGTGTGTGTGTGAGGTGTATGGAGCGGAGCCGTGTATGAGGTGTATGGAGCAGAGCCGTGTGTGTATGAGGTGTATGGAGCAGAACCGTGTATGAGGTGTATGGAGCGGAGCTGAATGTGTACGGAGCGGAGCCGTGTGTGTATGAGAAGTATGGAGTGGAGCCGTGTGTACGGAGCGGAGCCGTGTATGCAAAGTTTACGGAGCGCAGCCGCGTGTGTAGGAGTAGCTATGTGTGGCCATTATCATGTGCGGCCAATATACAGTAAGGAGCATCATGTGTGGCCATTATACAGTATGGAGCATCATGTGCGGTCATTATACAGTATTATTGAGCATCATGTGCGGTCATTATACAGTATGGAGAATCATGTGTGGCCATTATACAGTATGGAGCATCATGTGCGGTCATTATACAGTATGGAGCATCATGTGCGGTCATTATACACTATGGAGCATCATGTGTGGTCATTATACAGTATGGAGCATCATGTGCGGTCATTATACAGTATGGAGCATCATGTGCGGTCATTATACAGTATGGAGCATGATGTGCAGTCATTATACAGTATGGAGCATCATGTGCGGCTGTTATACAGTATGGAACATCATGTGCGGTCATTATACAGTATGGAGCCTCATGTGCGGTCATTATAAAGTATGGAGCCTCATGTGCGGTCATTATACAGTATGGAACATCATGTGCGGTCATTATACAGTATGGAGCATCATGTGTGGCCATTATACAGTATGGAGCATCATGTGCGGTCATTATACAGTATGGAGCATCATGTGCGGCTATTATACAGTATGGAGCATCATGTGTGGCCATTATACAGTATGGAGCCTCATGTGCGGTCATTATAAAGTATGGAGCATCATGTGTGGCCATTATACAGTATAGAGCATCATGTGCGGTCATTATACAGTATGGAGCATCATGTGTGGCCATTATACAGTATGGAGCATCATGTGGGGCCATTATACAGTATTGAGCATCATGTGGGGTCATTATACAGTATTGAGCATCATGTGGGGCCATTATACAGTATTGAGCATCATGTGGGGTCATTATACAGTATTGAGCATCATGTGGGGCCATTATACAGTATTGAGCATCACGTGGGGTCATTATACAGTATTGAGCATCATGTGGGGCCATTATACAGTATGGAGCATCATGTGTGGCCATTATACAGTATGGAGCATCATATGTGGCCATTATACAGTATTGAGCATCATGTGGGGTCATTATACAGTATTGAGCATCATGTGGGGCCATTATACAGTATTGAGCATTATGTGGGGTCATTATACAGTATTGAGCATCATGTGGGGTCATTATACAGTATTGAGCATCATGTGGGGCCATTATACAGTATTGAGCATCACGTGGGGTCATTATACAGTATTGAGCATCATGTGGGGCCATTATACAGTATGGAGCATCATGTGTGGCCATTATACAGTATGGAGCATCATGTGTGGCCATTATACAGTATTGAGCATCATGTGGGGTCATTATACAGTATTGAACATCATGTGTGGCCATTATACAGTATTGAGCACTGTGTGGCCATATTTTTTTTTTATAATTATTCTTTATGAACAGTGTGATTAGCAGTGCTAAATGGGTGTGGTTGAGACATGGATATGGGTGTGACTAGTGAATGGGTGTGGTCAGAGGTGTGTCCTAAAATTTGCTGCGGCGCGAAACTTCAAAAGTTGGGAGGTATGGTAATATGTGGTCTGGAAATGGTGCGGTGGTATTTGTCCCTTGTATATGCTATTATTCGATCACTGTGGTTGTAATTTGTGGTCTGGTCATAGTGCGGTGGTATTTGTTCCTTGTATGTGATATTATTGGTCAAGATATACCTAAATTGTATTGCAGATTTTAACAAATATTACCTAGGTTACAGTAGAGTAGGGCCCGGCCCTTTTTCTGGAGTAATCTGGTTCGGGTATATCATTTTATGTATCAACCTTTTGTGTGGCACCGTATCAAAAGCTTTTGAAAAGTCCATATACACTATGTCCACTGGGTTCCCTTGGTCCAATCCGGAACTTACCTCTTCATAGAAACTGATCAAATTAGTCTGACATGAACGGTCCCTAGTAAACCTATGCTGATACTGGGTCACGAGGTTATTCCTCTTCAGATACTCCAGCATAGCATCCCTTAGAATTCCCTCCAGGATTTTACCCACAGTAGAGGTTAAGCTTACTGGCCTATAATTACCGAGTTCAGTTTTTGTCCCCTTTTTGAATATTGGCACCACATTTGCTATACGCCAGACCTGTGGTACAGACCATATTATTATGGAGTCTTTAAAGATTAAAAATAATGGTCTATCAATGACTGTACTTAGTTCCTGCAGTACTCGGGGGTGTATCCCATCCGGGCCCGGAGATTTGTCAATTTTAGTGATTTTTAGACGCCGACGTACTTCCTGCTGGGTTAAGCATGCGACATTTAATGGGGAATTTCTATCACTAGTCATTTTGTCTGCCATGGGATTTTCTTGTGTAAATACTGAGGAAAAAAAGTCATTTAGCATATTGGCTTTTTCCTCATCCTCATCCACCATTTCACCCAGACTATTTTTAAGGGGGCCAACACTATCATTTTTTAGTTTCTTACTACCGTATTTTCTGGTGTATAAGACAACTGGGCGTAGAAGATGACCCCCAACTTTTCCATATAAAATATGGAATTTGAGATATGCCCGCCGTATAAGATGGGCTGTTGTGAATTCTGTTGTCGAACTCCCTCCTGTGGTCGTGAATGGTACTTCGGCGAGTTCTGTCTATGGGCTCCCTCTGGTGGCTATGAGTGAAGCTGCTGCTTCTAAGGTTCCTTGCACAGGTGACGTGGTTTATCCTTTGGTTGGCTTCTCTATTTAACTCCACTCAGATCGTTACTCCATGCCAGCTGTCAATGTTTTAGCATTGGTTCAGTTCGCTCCTGGATCTGCCTGGTGACCTGTCTTCTCCTGCAGAAGCTAAGTTCCCTTATTGTTATTTTTGCTCATTGTTTCTTTGTCCAGCTGGTTATCCTGATTTTGTCTTGCTAGCTGGAAGCTCTGGGATGCAGAGTGGCCCCCCCCCCCCCGCACCGTGAGTCGGTGCGGAGGTCTTTTTTTGCACACTCTGCGTGGTCTTTTGTAGGTTTTTGTGCTGACCGCAAAGATTCCTTTCCTATCCTCTGTCTATTTAGTAAGTCTGGCCTCTCTTTGCTGAAACCTATTTCATTTCTGCGTTTGTGACTTTCATCTTTACTTACAGTCATTATATGTGGGGGGCTGCCTATTCCTTTAGGGAATTTCTCTGAGGCAAGGTAGGCTTTATTTTCTATCTCTAGGGCTAGCTAGCTCTGAGGCTGTGACGAGGCGCCTAGGGAGCGTCAGGAGCGCTCCACGGCTATTTTTAGTGTGTGTGATAGGATTAGGGCTTGCGGTCAGCAGAGCTCCCACATCCCAGAGCTCGTCCTGTATGAGTTTAACTATCAGGTCGGGTGCTCCTAACCACCAGGTCATAACAGTACAGCTGGCCCAAAGTATTAATGCATCTCAATAGAGGGATCAGAGGACTTCTGAGACCCTTTTTTTTTTCTTTGCACTGTGTTTTGTCTTTCTTTTCCCCTAGACCTTTGGGTGGTTCAGGACACAGGTGTAGAGATGGACATTCAGGGTCTATCCTCTTGTGTGGATCATCTCACTGCAAGGGTACAAAACATTCAAGATTTTGTGGTTCAGAATCCTATGTTAGAGCCTAAATTCCTATTCCTGATTTATTTTCTGGGGATAGATCTAGATTCTTGAATTTCAAAAATAATTGTAAACTGTTTCTAGCTTTGAAACCCCGCTCCTCTGGTGACCCCGTTCAACAAGTAAAAATCATTATTTCTTTGTTGCGTGGTGACCCTCAAGACTGGGCATTTTCCCTTGCGCCAGGAGATCCTGCATTGCGAGATGTAGATGCGTTTTTTCTGGCACTTGTATTGCTTTATGATGAACCAAATTCAGTGGATCAGGCAGAGAAAATCTTGCTGGCTTTGTGTCAGGGTCAAGATGAAGCGGAGGTGTACTGTCAGAAGTTTAGAAAGTGGTCTGTGCTTACTCATTGGAATGAATGTGCCCTGGTGGCAATTTTCAGAAAGGGTCTTTCTGAAGCCCTTAAGGATGTCATGGTGGGATTTCCCACGCCTGCTGGTCTGAATGAGTCTATGTCCTTGGCCATTCAGATCGATCGGCGCATGCATGAGCGCAAAGCTGTGCACCATCTGGCGGTATTCTCTGAGCATAGGCCTGAGGCTATGCAATGTGATAGGACTTTGACCAGAGCTGAACAGCAAGAACACAGACGTCGGAATGGGCTGTGTTTTTACTGTGGTGAATCCACTCATGCTATCTCCAATTGTCCTAAGCGCGCTAAGCGGTTCGCTAGGTCTGCCACCATTGGTACGGTACAGTCTAAATTTCTTTTGTCCGTTACTCTGATTTGCTCTCTGTCGTCCTATTCTGTAATGGCATTTGTGGATTCAGGCGCTGCCCTGAATTTGATGGACTTGGAGTTTGCCAGGCGCTGTGGTTTTTTCTTGGAGCCCTTGCAGTATCCTATTCCATTGAGAGGAATTGATGCTACGCCTTTGGCCAAGAATAAGCCTCAGTACTGGACTCAATTGACCATGTGCATGGCTCCTGCACATCAGGAGGATATTCGCTTTTTGGTGTTGCATAATCTGCATGATGTGGTCGTTTTGGGGTTGCCATGGCTACAGGTCCATAATCCAGTATTGGATTGGAAATCTATGTCTGTGTCCAGCTGGGGTTGTCAGGGGGTACATGGTGATGTTCCATTGCTGTCAATTTCGCCTTCCACTCCTTCTGAAGTCCCTGAGTTTTTATCAGATTACCGGGATGTATTTGAAGATCCCAAATCTGGTGCCCTACCTCCTCATAGGGATTGCGACTGTGCTATTAATTTGATTCCTGGTAGTAAGTTTCCTAAGGGCTGTCTGTTTAATTTATCTGTGCCAGAGCACGCCGCTATGCGGAGTTATATAAAGGAATCCTTGGAGAAGGGTCATATTCATCCGTCGTCGTCACCATTGGGAGCAGGGTTCTTTTTTGTGGCCAAGAAGGATGGTTCTTTGAGACCTTGTATTGATTACTGCCTTCTTAATAAGATCACAGTCAAATTTCAGTATCCTTTGCCGCTGCTGTCTGATTTATTTGCTCGGATTAAGGGGGCTAGTTGGTTCACCAAGATAAATCTTCTTCGGGGTGTATAATCTTGTGCGAATTAGACAGGGTGATGAATGGAAAACAGCATTTAATACGGCCGAGGGCCATTTTGAGTACCTGGTTATGCCATTCGGGCTTTCTAATGCTCCATCTGTGTTTCAGTCCTTTATGCATGACATCTTCCGAGAGTACCTGGATAGATTTATGATTGTATATTTGGATGACATTTTGGTCTTTTCGGATGATTGGGAGTCTCATGTGAATCAGGTCAGAATGGTGTTCCAGGTCCTTTGTGCGAATTCCTTGTTTGTGAAGGGGTCAAAGTGTCTCTTTGGAGTTCAGAAGGTTTCATTTTTGGGTTTCATTTTTCCCCTTCTACTATTGAGATAGACCCTGTTAAAGTTCAGGCCATTTACGATTGGACTCAGCCGACATCTGTGAAGAGCTTGCAGAAGTTCCTGGGCTTTGCTAATTTTTATCGTCGCTTCATCGCTAACTTTTCCAGTACTGCTAAACCGTTGACTGATTTGACCAAGAAAGGTGCTGATGTGGTCAATTGGTCCTCTGCGGCTGTAGCGGCTTTTCAGGAGTTGAAGCGTCGTTTTGCTTCTGCCCCTGTGTTGTGCCAGCCAGATATTTCGCTCCCTTTTCAGGTGGAGGTTGATGCTTCTGAAATTGGAGCAGGGGCTGTTTTGTCACAAAGAAGTTCTGATGGCTCGGTGATGAAACCCTGTGCCTTCTTTTCTAGAAAATTCTCGCGCAATTATGATGTGGGCAATCGGGAGTTGTTGGCCATGAAGTGGGCATTCGAGGAGTGGCGACATTGGCTTGAAGGGGCTAAACATCGCGTGGTGGTCTTGACGGATCACAAGAATTTGACTTATCTCGAGTCTGCCAAACGGTTGAATCCTAGACAGGCTCGATGGTCGCTCTTTTTCTCCCGTTTTGATTTTGTGGTTTCATACCTTCCGGGATCTAAGAATGTGAAGGCTGATGCCCTGTCAAGGAGTTTTGTGCCTGACTCTCCGGGTGTTCCGGAGCCGGCGGGTATTCTTAAAGAAGGGGTAATTTTGTCTGCCATTTCCCCTGATTTGCGGTGCGTGCTGCAAAAGTTTCAGGCTGATAGACTTGACCGTTGTCCTAGGGAGAAACTGTTTGTCCCTGATAGATGGACTGGTAGAGTTATCTCGGAGATTCATTGTTCAGTATTGGCTGGTCATCCTGGAATCTTTGGTACCAGAGATTTGGTGGCTAGATCTTTTTGGTGGCCTTCTTTGTCACGGGATGTGCGTTCTTTTGTGCAGTCCTGTGGGATTTGTGCTCTGGCTAAGCCCTGCTGTTCTCGTGCCAGTGGGTTGCTTTTGCCCTTGCCGATTCCGAAGAGGCCCTGGACGCATATTTCCATGGATTTTATTTCTGATCTCCCTGTTTCTCAAAAGATGTCGGTCATTTGGGTGGTTTGTGATCTCTTCTCTAAGATGGTCCATTTGGTACCCTTATCTAAACTGCCTTCCTCCTCTGATTTGGTGCCATTGTTTTTCCAGCATGTGGTTCGTTTGCATGGCATTCCGGAGAACATCGTCTCGGACAGAGGTTCCCAGTTTGTTTCGAGGTTTTGGCAGTCCTTTTGCGCTAAGATGGGCATTGATTTGTCTTTTTCTTCGGCTTTCCATCCTCAGACTAATGGCCAAACCGAACGAACTAATCAGACTTTGGAGACATATCTGAGATGCTTTGTTTCTGCTGATCAGGATGATTGGGTGTCCTTCTTGCCTTTGGCTGAGTTCGCCCTTAATAATCGGGCCAGCTCGGCTACTTTAGTTTCTCCTTTTTTCTGCAATTCTGGTTTCCATCCTCGTTTCTCTTCAGGGCAGGTTGAGGCTTCAGACTGTCCTGGTGTGGATGCGGTGGTGGACAGGTTGCAGCAGATTTGGACTCATGTGGTGGACAATTTGACATTGTCCCAGGAGAAGGCTCAACGTTTCGCTAACCGCCGGCGTTGTGTTGGTCCCCGTCTTCGTGTTGGGGATTTACATACATAGTAACATAGTAACATAGTAAGGCCGAAAAAAGACATTTGTCCATCCAGTTCAGCCTATATTCCATCATAATAAATACCCAGATCTACGTCCTTCTACAGAACCTAATAATTGTATGATACAATATTGTTCTGCTCCAGGAAGACATTTGTCCATCCAGTTCAGCCTATATTCCATCATAATAAATACCCAGATCTACGTCCTTCTACAGAACCTAATAATTGTATGATACAATATTGTTCTGCTCCAGGAAGACATCCAGGCCTCTCTTGAACCCCTCGACTGAGTTCGCCATCACCACCTCCTCAGGCAAGCAATTCCAGATTCTCACTGCCCTAACAGTAAAGAATCCTCTTCTATGTTGGTGGAAAAACCTTCTCTCCTCCAGACGCAAAGAATGCCCCCTTGTGCCCGTCACCTTCCTTGGTATAAACAGATCCTCAGCGAGATATTTGTATTGTCCCCTTATATACTTATACATGGTTATTAGATCGCCCCTCAGTCGTCTTTTTTCTAGACTAAATAATCCTAATTTCGCTAATCTATCTGGGTATTGTAGTTCTCCCATCCCCTTTATTAATTTTGTTGCCCTCCTTTGTACTCTCTCTAGTTCCATTATATCCTTCCTGAGCACCGGTGCCCAAAACTGGACACAGTACTCCATGTGCGGTCTAACTAGGGATTTGTACAGAGGCAGTATAATGCTCTCATCATGTGTATCCAGACCTCTTTTAATGCACCCCATGATCCTGTTTGCCTTGGCAGCTGCTGCCTGGCACTGGCTGCTCCAGGTAAGTTTATCATTAACTAGGATCCCCAAGTCCTTCTCCCTGTCAGATTTACCCAGTGGTTTCCCGTTCAGTGTGTAATGGTGATATTGATTCCCTCTTCCCATGTGTATAACCTTACATTTATCATTGTTAAACCTCATCTGTCACCTTTCAGATTTGGTTTGGTTGTCATCTCGTCACGTTCCTATGAAGGTTTCCTCTCCTAAGTTTAAGCCTCGTTTCATTGGACCATATAAGATTTCTGAGGTTCTTAATCCTGTGTCATTTCGTTTGGACCTTCCAGCTTCTTTTGCCATCCATAATGTGTTCCATAGGTCGTTGTTGCGGAGATACGTGGCGCCTATGGTTCCCTCCGTTGATCCTCCTGCCCCGGTGTTGGTCGAGGGGAAGTTGGAGTATGTGGTGAAGATTTTGGATTCTCGTGTTTCGAGACGGAAACTCCAGTACCTGGTCAAGTGGAAGGGTTATGGTCAAGAAGATAATTCCTGGGTTTTTGCCTCTGATGTTCATGCTGCCGATCTTGTTCGTGCCTTTCATTTGGCTCATCCTGATCGACCTGGGGGCTCTGGTGAGGGTTCGGTGACCCCTCCTCAAGGGGGGGGTACTGTTGTGAATTCTGTTGTCGAACTCCCTCCTGTGGTCATGAATGGTACTTCGGCGAGTTCTGTCTATGGGCTCCCTCTGGTGGCTATGAGTGAAGCTGCTGCTTCTGAGGTTCCTTGCACAGGTGACGTGGTTTATCCTTTGGTTGGCTTCTCTATTTAACTCCACTCAGATCGTTACTCCATGCTAGCTGTCAATGTTTTAGCATTGGTTCAGTTCGCTCCTGGATCTGCCTGGTGACCTGTCTTCTCCTGCAGAAGCTAAGTTCCCTTATTGTTATTTTTGCTCATTGTTTCTTTGTCCAGCTGGTTATCCTGATTTTGTCTTGCTAGCTGGAAGCTCTGGGATGCAGAGTGGCCCCCCCCCCCCCCCCCGCACCGTGAGTCGGTGTGGAGGTCTTTTTTGCACACTCTGTGTGGTCTTTTGTAGGTTTTTGTGCTGACCGCAAAGATTCCTTTCCTATCCTCTGTCTATTTAGTAAGTCTGGCCTCTCTTTGCTGAAACCTATTTCATTTCTGTGTTTGTGACTTTCATCTTTACTCACAGTAATTATATGTGGGGGGCTGCCTATTCCTTTGGGGAATTTCTCTGAGGCAAGGTAGGCTTTATTTTCTATCTCTAGGGCTAGCTAGCTCTGAGGCTGTGAGGAGGCGCCTAGGGAGCGTCAGGAGCGCTCCACGGCTATTTTTAGTGTGTGTGATAGGATTAGGGCTTGCGGTCAGCAGAGCTCCCACATCCCAGAGCTCGTCCTGTATGAGTTTAACTATCAGGTCGGGTGCTCCTAACCACCAGGTCATAACAACGGGCGTTATCTTATACACCCAGTCATCTTATACGGCATGTGGTTCCCAGGGTCTGGAGGAGAGGAAACTCTCCTTCAGGCCCTGGGATCCATATTCATGTAAAAAATAAAGAATAAAAATAAAAAACATGGATATACTCACCCTTGGATGGCCCCTGGCTCACAGCGCTGCTAGCGTCTCCCTCCGTTCCTTAGGAAGGCAGTGAGTGAAGGACCTTCAATGACGTCGCAGTCACATGAGCGGTCAGGTGACCGGTCTCCTGACCGCAACGTCATCGAAGGTCCTACACTCACTGCATTCCTAAGGAACGGAGGGAGACGCTAGCAGCGCTGTGAGCCAGTGGCCGTCCGAGGGTGAGTATATCCATGTTTTTTATTTTTATTCTTTATTTTTTACATGAATAAAGATCCCAGGGCTTGAAGGAGAGTTTCCTCTCCTCCAGACCCTGGGAACCACACGCCGACATCCAGGATCGCTCCCTGCACACATCGTACCCGGCGTATAAGACGACCCCCGACTTTTGGGACAATTTTTAGGGGTCAAAAAGTCGTCTTATACGCCGGGAAATCCGGTATTTATGTAGTTAAAGAATATTTTGGTATTATTTTTACTCTCCCTGGCAATGAGTCTCTCTGTCTCAATCTTTGCTGCCTTGATTTGCTTTTTACAGAATTTATTAAATTTTTTGTATTTATTTAACGCCTCATCACTACCTACTTCCTTTAATTCTCTAAATGCTTTCTTTTTGTCACTTATTGCACCCCTTACAGCTCTATTTAGCCATATTGGTTTCCTCCTATTCCTAGTATCTTTATTCCCATACGGTATATACTGTGCACAGGTCCTATCCAGGATGCTAATAAATGTCTCCCATTTTCTTTGTGTATTTTTATGTCTCAGGATATCGTCCCAGTTAATTGAACTAAGATCATCTCTCATCCGTTGGAAATTTGCCCTCCTGAAGTTTAGTGTCCTTGTAACCCCTCTACTACACATCTTATTAAAGGATACATGAAAACTTATTATTTTGTGATCACTATTACACAAGTGACCCCCAACACTTATATTTGATATGCGGTCTTGCCTGTTGGTTAATATTTGGTCTAGCAGTGCTCCCCTTCTTGTTGGGTCCTGAACCAGTTGTGAAAGGTAATTGTCTCTCATAGTTGTCAAAAACCGATTACCTTTGCTGGAACTGCAGATTTCTGTTCCCCAATCTATTTCAGGGTAGTTGAAGTCCCCCATAATAATGACTTCTGTTGTGAATTCTGTGGCTGAATTCACTCCTGTGGTCACAAGTGGTACTGCAGCTTCTGAGCTTCCTCCCTCAGGTGTTCTGGTGAGCTCGTTGTCTGCTTCATTACTTAACTCCGCCTGATGCTGCTATCCTTGCTCCTTGTCAATGTTTCAGTGTTGGATCTGAGCTTCTCCTGATTGTTCCTGTGACCTGCTGCTCTGTATAGCTAAATGCCTTTTGTTTTTGTTTTTTTGCTTTTTTTCTGTCCAGCTTGTCTTTTGTTTTGCTGGAAGCTCTGAGACGCAAAGGGTGTACCGCCGTGCCGTTAGTTCGGCACGGTGGGTATTTTTTGCCCCCTTTGCGTGGTTTTGCTTTAGGGTTTTTTGTAGACTGCAAAGTTCGCTTTACTGTCCTCGCTCTGTCCTAGAATATCGGGCCCCACTTTGCTGAATCTATTTCATCCCTACGTTTTGTCTTTTCATCTTACTCACAGTCATTATATGTGGGGGGCTGCCTTTTCCTTTGGGGAATTTCTCTGGGGCAAGTCAGGCCTATTTTTCTATCTTCAGGCTAGCTAGTTTCTTAGGCTGTGCCGAGTTGCCTAGGTAGTTGTTAGGCGCAATCCACAGCCGCTTTTAGTTGTGTTTAGGATAGGATCAGGTGTGCAGTCTACAGAGTTTCCACGTCTCAGAGCTCGTTCTTGTATTTTTGGGTATTTGTCAGATCACTGTGTGCGCTCTGATCGCTAAGCACACTGTGTTTCTGGATTGCCTTCATAACACCTGTCATTAGCAAACATAACAGTACAAGGAGCCAAAACTAATGATTCTCAATAGAGGGAAAGAAAAAGTTCTGACATCATTTTTTTTTTTTTTTTCTGCTCTGTGTTCACTTTTTTTTTCCCCTAGACATTTGGGTGATTCTGGACACAGGTGTGGACATGGATTTTCAGGGTCTGTGTTCTTCAATGGATAATCTCGTTATAAATGTACAAAAAATTCAAGATACTATTGATCAGAAATCTATGTTAGAACCAAGAATTCCTATTCCTGATTTGTTTTTTGGAGATAGAACTAAGTTTCTAAGTTTCAAAAATAATTGTAAGCTATTTCTGGCCTTGAAACCTCATTCTTCTGGTAATCCTATTCAACAGGTTTTGATTATTATTTCTTTTTTGCGCGGCGACCCTCAAGACTGGGCATTTTCTCTTGCGCCAGGAGACCCTGCATTGAATAGTGTCGATGCGTTTTTCCTGGCGCTCGGATTGCTGTACGATGAGCCTAATTCAGTGGATCAGGCTGAGAAAAATTTGCTGGCTTTGTGCCAGGGTCAGGATGATATAGAAGTATATTGTCAGAAATTTAGGAAATGGTCAGTACTCACTCAGTGGAATGAATCTGCGCTGGCAGCTTTGTTCAGAAAGGGTCTCTCTGAGGCTCTTAAGGATGTCATGGTGGGATTTCCTATGCCTGCTGGTTTGAATGAGTCTTTGTCTTTGGCCATTCAGATCGGTCGACGCTTGCGCGAGCGTAAATCTGTGCACCATTTGGCGGTACTGCCTGAGGTTAAACCTGAGCCTATGCAGTGCGATAGGACTATGACTAGAGTTGAACGGCAGGAATACAGACGTCTGAATGGTCTGTGTTTCTACTGTGGTGATTCCACTCATGCTATTTCTGATTGTCCTAAGCGCACTAAGCGGTCCGCTAGGTCTGCCGTCATTGGTACTGTACAGTCCAAATTCCTTCTGTCCATTACCTTGATATGCTCTTTGTCGTCGTTTTCTGTCATGGCGTTTGTGGATTCGGGCGCTGCCCTGAATCTGATGGATTTGGATTATGCTAAACGTTGTGGGTTTTTCTTGGAGCCTTTGCGGTGTCCTATTCCATTGAGAGGAATTGATGCTACACCTTTGGCCAAGAATAAACCTCAATACTGGGCCCAGCTGACTATGTGCATGGCTCCTGCACATCAGGAAGTTATTCGCTTTCTGGTGTTGCATAATCTGCATGATGTGGTCGTGTTGGGGTTGCCATGGCTACAAACCCATAATCCAGTATTGGATTGGAATTCCATGTCGGTATCCAGCTAGGGTTGTCAGGGGGTACATGGTGATGTTCCATTTTTGTCGATTTCGTCATCCACCCCTTCTGAGGTCCCAGAGTTCTTGTCTGATTATCAGGATGTATTTGAAGAGCCCAAGTCCGATGCTCTACCTCCGCATAGGGATTGTGATTGTGCTATCAATTTGATTCCTGGTAGTAAATTCCCTAAAGGTCGATTATTTAATTTATCCGTGCCCGAACACGCCGCTATGCGCAGTTATGTGAAGGAATCCCTGGAGAAGGGACATATTCGCCCATCGTCATCACCACTGGGAGCAGGGTTCTTCTTTGTAGCCAAGAAGGATGGTTCGCTGAGACCGTGTATTGATTACCGCCTTCTTAATAAGATCACTGTTAAATTTCAGTATCCCTTGCCATTGTTATCTGACTTGTTTGCTCGGATTAAGGGGGCTAGTTGGTTCACTAAGATAGATCTTCGTGGTGCGTATAATCTGGTGAGAATCAGGCAAGGAGATGAATGGAAAACTGCATTCAATACGCCCGAGGGTCATTTTGAGTATCTAGTGATGCCGTTCGGACTTGCCAATGCTCCATCTGTGTTTCAGTCTTTTATGCATGACATCTTCCGTGAGTATCTGGATAAATTCCTGATTGTTTACTTGGATGACATTTTGATCTTCTCAGATGATTGGGAGTCTCATGTGAAGCAGGTCAGAATGGTTTTTCAGGTCCTGCGTGCTAACTCTTTGTTTGTGAAGGGATCAAAGTGTCTCTTCGGTGTGCAGAAAGTTTCATTTTTAGGGTTCATCTTTACCCCTTCTACTATCGAGATGGATCCAGTTAAGGTCCAAGCCATCCAGGATTGGATTCAGCCGACATCTCTGAAAAGTCTGCAAAAGTTCCTGGGCTTTGCTAATTTTTATCGTCGCTTCATCTGTAATTTTTCTAGCATTGCCAAACCATTGACCGATTTGACCAAGAAGGGTGCTGATTTGGTTAATTGGTCTTCTGCTGCTGTGGAAGCTTTTCAGGAGTTGAAGCGTCGTTTTTGTTCTGCCCCTGTGTTGTGTCAGCCAGATGTTTCTCTTCCGTTCCAGGTCGAGGTTGATGCTTCTGAGATTGGAGCAGGGGCGGTTTTGTCACAGAGAGGTTCTGATTGCTCAGTGATGAAACCATGTGCTTTCTTTTCCAGGAAGTTTTCGCCCGCTGAGCGTAATTATGATGTGGGCAATCGAGAGTTGCTGGCCATGAAGTGGGCATTCGAGGAGTGGCGTCATTGGCTTGAAGGAGCTAAGCATCGCGTGGTGGTATTGACTGATCATAAGAACTTGATTTATCTCGAGTCTGCCAAGCGCTTGAATCCTAGACAGGCCCGTTGGTCGTTATTTTTTGCCCGCTTCGACTTTGTGATTTCGTACCTTCCGGGCTCTAAAAATGTGAAGGCGGATGCTCTGTCTAGGAGTTTTGTGCCCGACTCTCCGGGTTTATCTGAGCCAGCAGGTATCCTCAAGGAAGGAGTCATTGTGTCTGCCATCTCCCCTGATTTGCGGCGGGTGCTGCAAAAATTTCAGGCGAATAAACCTGATCGTTGTCCAGCAGAGAAACTGTTCGTCCCTGATAGGTGGACTAATAAACTTATCTCTGAACTTCATTGTTCGGTGTTGGCTGGTCATCCTGGAATCTTTGGTACCAGAGAGTTAGTGGCTAGATCCTTCTGGTGGCCATCTCTGTCACGGGATGTACGTACTTTTGTGCAGTCCTGTGGGATTTGTGCTAGGGCTAAGCCCTGCTGTTCTCGTGCCAGTGGGTTGCTTTTGCCCTTGCCGGTCCCAAAGAGGCCTTGGACACATATTTCGATGGATTTCATTTCTGACCTTCCCGTTTCTCAAAAGATGTCAGTCATTTGGGTGGTCTGTGATCGCTTTTCTAAAATGGTCCATCTGGTGCCCTTGGCTAAATTGCCTTCCTCCTCTGATTTGGTACCTTTGTTCTTTCAGCATGTGGTTCGGTTGCATGGCATTCCTGAGAATATTGTTTCTGACAGAGGTTCCCAGTTTGTTTCAAGGTTTTGGCGAGCCTTTTGTGGTAGGATGGGCATTGACCTATCCTTTTCCTCGGCTTTCCATCCTCAGACTAATGGCCAGACCGAACGAACCAATCAGACCTTGGAAACATATCTGAGATGTTTTGTTTCTGCAGACCAGGATGATTGGGTGTCCTTTTTGCCGTTGGCTGAGTTCGCCCTTAATAATCGGGCCAGCTCGGCTACCTTGGTTTCTCCATTTTTTTGCAATTCTGGGTTCCATCCTCATTTCTCTTCAGGACAGGTTGAGTCTTCGGACTGTCCTGGTGTGGATTCTGTGGTGGGTAGGTTGCAGCAGATCTGGACTCAGGTAGTGGACAATTTGATCTTGTCCCAGGAGAAAGCTCAACTTTTCGCTAATCGCAGACGCCGTGTGGGTCCCCGACTTCGTGTTGGGGATCTGGTTTGGTTATCTTCTCGTCATATTCCTATGAAGGTTTCCTCTCCTAAATTTAAACCTCGTTTTATTGGTCCGTATAGGATTTCTGAGGTTCTCAATCCTGTGTCTTTTCGTTTGACCCTCCCAGACTCCTTTTCCATACATAATGTATTCCATAGGTCGTTGTTGCGGAGATACGTGGCACCTATGGTTCCATCTGTTGAGCCTCCTGCCCCGGTTTTGGTGGAGGGGGAATTGGAGTATATTGTGGAGAAGATTTTGGATTCTCGTGTTTCTAGACGGAAACTCCAGTATCTGGTTAAATGGAAGGGTTATGCTCAGGAAGATAATTCCTGGGTTTTTGCCTCTGATGTTCAAGCTTCCGATCTTGTTCGTGCCTTTCATGCGGCTCATCCTGGTCGGCCTGGGGGCTCTGGTGAGGGTTCGGTGACCCCTCCTCAAGGGGGGGGTACTGTTGTGAATTCTGTGGCTGAATTCACTCCTGTGGTCACAAGTGGTACTGCAGCTTCTGAGCTTCCTCCCTCAGGTGTTCTGGTGAGCTCGTTGACTGCTTCATTACTTAACTCCGCCTGATGCTGCTATCCTTGCTCCTTGTCAATGTTTCAGTGTTGGATCTGAGCTTCTCCTGATTGTTCCTGTGACCTGCTGCTCTGTATAGCTAAGTGCCTTTTGTTTTGTTTTTTTGCTTTTTTTCTGTCCAGCTTGTCTTTTGTTTTGCTGGAAGCTCTGAGACGCAAAGGGTGTACCGCCGTGCCGTTAGTTCGGCACGGTGGGTATTTTTTGCCCCCTTTGCGTGGTTTTGCTTTAGGGTTTTTTGTAGACTGCAAAGTTCGCTTTACTGTCCTCGCTCTGTCCTAGAATATCGGGCCCCACTTTGCTGAATCTATTTCATCCCTACGTTTTGTCTTTTCATCTTACTCACAGTCATTATATGTGGGGGGCTGCCTTTTCCTTTGGGGAATTTCTCTGGGGCAAGTCAGGCCTATTTTTCTATCTTCAGGCTAGCTAGTTTCTTAGGCTGTGCCGAGTTGCCTAGGTAGTTGTTAGGCGCAATCCACAGCCGCTTTTAGTTGTGTTTAGGATAGGATCAGGTGTGCAGTCTACAGAGTTTCTACGTCTCAGAGCTCGTTCTTGTATTTTTGGGTATTTGTCAGATCACTGTGTGCGCTCTGATCGCTAAGCACACTGTGTTTCTGGATTGCCTTCATAACACCTGTCATTAGCAAACATAACAGACTTCCCCTTTAGTCGCAGCTTCATCCATTTGCTTTACGAGGATATTTTCCATTGCTTCCATTATTTTTGGAGATTTATAACAAACCCCTATCAGTAATTTATTATTTTTCCCCCTCCCCTTATCTCCACCCACAGGGACTCTACATTTTCATTAAATACACCTATATTATCATGCTGGATGGGTTTTAAGGACGATTTTACATATAGACCTGGTCTTGATCAAATCCAGTTTCTCAATTTGGGTTGGGTACAGCCGGGACCAGCTGCTTCGAAAGCATCACCAAACCAGGGATTCAAGCTTCAGGAGGCTAATTTGCATATTCCAGGTGCCTTCTGGGAGAAGCGAAGTCTCCCTAAGCTAGAAGATCGTTGGGTACAGCCGGGACCAGCTGCTTCGAGAGCATCACCAAACCAGGGATTCAAGCTTCAGGAGGCTAATTTGCATATTCCAGGTGCCTTCTGGGAGAAGCGAAGTCTCCCTAAGCTAGAAGATCGTTGGGTACAGCCGGGACCAGCTGCTTCGAAAGCATCACCAAACCAGGGATTCAAGCTTCAGGAGGCTAATTTGCATATTCCAGGTGCCTTCTGGGAGAAGCGAAGTCTCCCTAAGCTAGAAGATCGTTGGGTACAGCCGGGACCAGCTGCTTCGAAAGCATCACCAAACCAGGGATTCAAGCTTCAGGAGGCTAATTTGCATATTCCAGGTGCCTTCTGGGAGAAGCGAAGTCTCCCTAAGCTAGAAGATCGTTGGGTACAGCCGGGACCAGCTGCTTCGAAAGCATCACCAAACCAGGGATTCAAGCTTCAGGAGGCTAATTTGCATATTCCAGGTGCCTTCTGGGAGAAGCAAAGTCTCCCTAAGCTAGAAGATCGTTGGGTACAGCCGGGAATTTTTGCCTGTAGGACATTATTGCAAGAGAGCTTGGCTGAGTAGATTACACAAGAAGGAAAACACACAGCAAGTCAGCAGGATCTAGGAGCAACATGGCAGATGTGACAACCTACATGGTGAGCTGCAGCATGTGCTACATGTTCACAGATCGACCAGAAGAAGAATCCAATTTCACCTGTCAGAAGTGTAGACTAGTGGCCCTTTTAGAAGAAAAGGTGCGGGGTCTGGAAGAAAGAATAGCAACTTTGAAACTCATCAAAGAGAATGAAGACTTTCTAGACAGAACAGAAGCATCTCTACTGGTCACAGAAGGTGCAAAAAGTGTCAGAGAACCTCCAAAAGCAGATGAGTGGAAGCATGTGACCAAAAGAAGCAAGAAGACCATGGAGAAATCACCAACCACACAACTGAAGAACCGATATCAAATCTTTGTAGAGGATGAAGATGGCACACCTAAGAATGAAGCAATACCAGCAAGCAAAAAAGAAAAGGGCACACAGCAACAAGTGACAGCAAAAAGTACAGCCAAGAAGCAACGAAGAGTGGTGGTGGTGGGAGACTCACTACTGAGAGGCACCGAAGCAGCCATCTGCAGACCGGACATAACTGCAAGAGAAGTATGCTGCCTTCCAGGTGCGATGATCAAGGATGTGACCGATAGGATACCAAAGCTCTTCAGCTCCAAGGACGTCCACCCATTTCTTCTGATACATGTTGGCACCAATGACACGGCAAGGAAGGACCTACCGACAATCTGCAAGGACTTTGAAGAGTTGGGGAAGAAAGTAAAGGAACTGGATGCACAGGTAGTTTTTTCTTCTATCCTTCCAGTAGACGGGCATGGCACCAGGAGATGGAACAGGATCCTTGATGCAAACAACTGGCTAAGACGATGGTGCAGACAACAAGGATTTGGATTCCTGGACCACGGTGTGAATTACTGGTATGATGGACTCCTCGCCAGAGACGGACTACACCTCAACAAACCTGGGAAACACACATTCGCCAGAAGACTCGCTACACTCATCAGGAGGGCGTTAAACTAGAAGAAGAGGGGACGGGAAGAAAAACATTAGACTCGAACAAAGACGACCCAGGAAAACATACTCAGAAGGGAGGTAAGAACATTTCTAAAACAATCCACAGTGAGGAGATTGGAACAAAACAAAATCCTCTAAACTGCATGCTCGCAAACGCCAGAAGCCTGACAAACAAGATGGAAGAACTAGAAGCAGAAATATCTACAGGTAACTTTGACATAGTGGGAATAACCGAGACATGGTTAGATGAAAGCTATGACTGGGCAGTTAACTTACAGGGTTACAGTCTGTTTAGAAAGGATCGTAAAAATCGGAGAGGAGGAGGGGTTTGTCTCTATGTAAAGTCTTGTCTAAAGTCCACTTTAAGGGAGGATATTAGCGAAGGGAATGAGGATGTTGAGTCCATATGGGTTGAAATTCATGGAGGGAAAAATGGTAATAAAATTCTCATTGGGGTCTGTTACAAACCCCCAAATATAACAGAAACCATGGAAAGTCTACTTCTAAAGCAGATAGATGAAGCTGCAACCCATAATGAGGTCCTGGTTATGGGGGACTTTAACTACCCGGATATTAACTGGGAAACAGAAACCTGTGAAACCCATAAAGGCAACAGGTTTCTGCTAATAACCAAGAAAAATTATCTTTCACAATTGGTGCAGAATCCAACCAGAGGAGCAGCACTTTTAGACCTAATACTATCTAATAGACCTGACAGAATAACAAATCTGCAGGTGGTTGGGCATTTAGGAAATAGCGACCACAATATTGTACAGTTTCACCTGTCTTTCACTAGGGGGACTTGTCAGGGAGTCACAAAAACATTGAACTTTAGGAAGGCAAAGTTTGAACAGCTTAGAGATGCCCTTAATCTGGTAGACTGGGACAATATCCTCAGAAATGAGAATACAGATAATAAATGGGAAATGTTTAAGAACATCCTAAATAGGCAGTGTAAGCGGTTTATACCTTGTGGGAATAAAAGGACTAGAAATAGGAAAAACCCAATGTGGCTAAACAAAGAAGTAAGACAGGCAATTAACAGTAAAAAGAAAGCATTTGCACTACTAAAGCAGGATGGCACCATTGAAGCTCTAAAAAACTATAGGGAGAAAAATACTTTATCTAAAAAACTAATTAAAGCTGCCAAAAAGGAAACAGAGAAGCACATTGCTAAGGAGAGTAAAACTAATCCCAAACTGTTCTTCAACTATATCAATAGTAAAAGAATAAAAACTGAAAATGTAGGCCCCTTAAAAAATAGTGAGGAAAGAATGGTTGTAGATGACGAGGAAAAAGCTAACATATTAAACACCTTCTTCTCCATGGTATTCACGGTGGAAAATGAAATGCTAGGTGAAATCCCAAGAAACAATGAAAACCCTATATTAAGGGTCACCAATCTAACCCAAGAAGAGGTGCGAAACCGGCTAAATAAGATTAAAATAGATAAATCTCCGGGTCCGGATGGCATACACCCACGAGTACTAAGAGAACTAAGTAATGTAATAGATAAACCATTATTTCTTATTTTTAGTGACTCTATAGCGACAGGGTCTGTTCCGCAGGACTGGCGCATAGCAAATGTGGTGCCAATATTCAAAAAGGGCTCTAAAAGTGAACCTGGAAATTATAGGCCAGTAAGTCTAACCTCTATTGTTGGTAAAATATTTGAAGGGTTTCTGAGGGATGTTATTCTGGATTATCTCAATGAGAATAACTGTTTAACTCCATATCAGCATGGGTTTATGAGAAATCGCTCCTGTCAAACCAATCTAATCAGTTTTTATGAAGAGGTAAGCTATAGGCTGGACCACGGTGAGTCATTGGACGTGGTATATCTCGATTTTTCCAAAGCGTTTGATACCGTGCCGCACAAGAGGTTGGTACACAAAATGAGAATGCTTGGTCTGGGGGAAAATGTGTGTAAATGGGTTAGTAACTGGCTTAGTGATAGAAAGCAGAGGGTGGTTATAAATGGTATAGTCTCTAACTGGGTCGCTGTGACCAGTGGGGTACCGCAGGGGTCAGTATTGGGACCTGTTCTCTTCAACATATTCATTAATGATCTGGTAGAAGGTTTACACAGTAAAATATCGATATTTGCAGATGATACAAAACTATGTAAAGCAGTTAATACAAGAGAAGATAGTATTCTGCTACAGATGGATCTGGATAAGTTGGAAACTTGGGCTGAAAGGTGGCAGATGAGGTTTAACAATGATAAATGTAAGGTTATACACATGGGAAGAGGGAATCAATATCACCATTACACACTGAACGGGAAACCACTGGGTAAATCTGACAGGGAGAAGGACTTGGGGATCCTAGTTAATGATAAACTTACCTGGAGCAGCCAGTGCCAGGCAGCAGCTGCCAAGGCAAACAGGATCATGGGGTGCATTAAAAGAGGTCTGGATACACATGATGAGAGCATTATACTGCCTCTGTACAAATCCCTAGTTAGACCGCACATGGAGTACTGTGTCCAGTTTTGGGCACCGGTGCTCAGGAAGGATATAATGGAACTAGAGAGAGTACAAAGGAGGGCAACAAAATTAATAAAGGGGATGGGAGAACTACAATACCCAGATAGATTAGCGAAATTAGGATTATTTAGTCTAGAAAAAAGACGACTGAGGGGCGATCTAATAACCATGTATAAGTATATAAGGGGACAATACAAATATCTCGCTGAGGATCTGTTTATACCAAGGAAGGTGACGGGCACAAGGGGGCATTCTTTGCGTCTGGAGGAGAGAAGGTTTTTCCACCAACATAGAAGAGGATTCTTTACTGTTAGGGCAGTGAGAATCTGGAATTGCTTGCCTGAGGAGGTGGTGATGGCGAACTCAGTCGAGGGGTTCAAGAGAGGCCTGGATGTCTTCCTGGAGCAGAACAATATTGTATCTTACAATTAGGTTCTGTAGAAGGACGTAGATCTGGGTATTTATTATGATGGAATATAGGCTGAACTGGATGGACAAATGTCTTTTTTCGGCCTTACTAACTATGTTACTATGTTACTATGTAATTTGCCTCGCAACAATGCTAACTACTGATCCATTGTGCTGAATTTGTGTAGGTGGCAACAAGACTGGCCTTACAATTGATGAATCCCAGTTTTCAATACAAGAGGACAATCTTAGGCTACATTTACATCTGTGTTAGAGCCTTCAAAAATTCAGTAATGTTTCCAAAATAAACAATGGACACCTTGGCATAACTCAGTCTAATATCCCACCCTTAAAGATGCACACTGAAAGCTCTTGTTATGCCACTGCCGGCATCCCTGCACGATTCTTTCTCCTTCATTCTCACCGCCACATCCGTTCTGTTCTGATCCCTGCCATGGCTTTTCGTTCCCAGGACCTGTGCATTAGTGTTGAGTGAGCTTTCAAGCTGCTAAGTCTGTTGTCAGGTCCCTGTTCCTGAACCCATCCGGTTTGCACCTGAAACCTATCCCTGAAACTATCCAGTCTGAATCAGTACCTATACCATGAGTCCATCCTGTCTGAACCTGCCAACCAGTCCTGCCTGGACCCTGAGTATATCTGTCAACTCTGTCTGAACCAGCTCCAATATCTAGTAACATAGTTAGTAAGGCCGAAAAAAGACATTTGTCCATCCAGTTCAGCCTATATTCCATCATAATAAATCCCCAGATTTACGTCCTTCTACAGAACCTAATAATTGTATGATACAATATTGTTCTGCTCCAGGAAGACATCCAGGCCTCTCTTGAACCCCTCGACTGAGTTCGCCATCACCACCTCCTCAGGCAAGCAATTCCAGATTCTCACTGCCCTAACAGTAAAGAATCCTCTTCTATGGTTATTAGATCGCCCCTCAGTCGTCTTTTTTCTAGACTAAATAATCCTAATTTCGCTAATCTATCTGGGTATTGTAGTTCTCCCATCCCCTTTATTAATTTTGTTGCCCTCCTTTGTACTCTCTCTAGTTCCATTATATCCTTCCTGAGCACCGGTGCCCAAAACTGGACACAGTACTCCATGTGCGGTCTAACTAGGGATTTGTACAGAGGCAGTATAATGCTCTCATCGTGTGTATCCAGACCTCTTTTAATGCACCCCATGATCCTGTTTGCCTTGGCAGCTGCTGCCTGGCACTGGCTGCTCCAGGTAAGTTTATCATTAACTAGGATCCCCAAGTCCTTCTCCCTGTCAGATTTACCCAGTGGTTTCCCGTTCAGTGTGTAATGGTGATATTGATTCCTTCTTCCCATGTGTATAACCTTACATTTATCATTGTTAAACCTCATCTGCCACCTTTCAGCCCAAGTTTCCAACCTATCCAGATCCATCTGTAGCAGAATACTATCTTCTCTTGTATTAACTGCTTTACATAGTTTTGTATCATCTGCAAATATCGATATTTTACTGTGTAAACCTTCTACCAGATCATTAATGAATATGTTGAAGAGAACAGGTCCCAATTCCGACCCCTGCGGTACCCCACTGGTCACAGCGACCCAGTTAGAGACTATACCATTTATCACCACCCTCTGCTTTCTATGACTAAGCCAGTTACTAACCCATTTACACACATTTTCCCCCAAACCAAGCATTCTCATTTTGTGTACCAACCTCTTGTGCGGCACGGTATCAAACGCTTTGGAAAAATCGAGATATACCACGTCCAATGACTCACCGTTGTCCAGCCTATAGCTTACCTCTTCATAAAAACTGATTAGATTGGTGTTGTGAGTTCTGTTTTTGGGCTCCCTCTGGTGGTTACTGATGGTACTGGGTGACTTGTCTTTCCTGGGTTTCTGGGTTCCACCTGTTCCATCAGCATATGGGAGTTTCCTATTTAACCTGGCTTTGCTGGCATTTCCTCGCCGGTTATCAATGTATCCAGTGTGTCTTGTTACCTCTGCTCCCTGCTCCTAGAACCTTCTGGACAAGCTAAGTTTGGATTTTCCTGTTTTGTGTTTTGCTTAATTTGGTTTTTAGTCCAGCCTGCAGATATGTGATTCTCTGCTGCTGGTTGCTCTAGTGGGCTGAAATTGCTTTTCATGTACCATGAGTTGGCACATGAGTTCAAGTAATTTCAGGATGTTTTTTTGAAGGGTTTTTCGCTGACCGCGCAGTTCACTTTTGTATCCTCTGCTATCTAGCTTTAGCGGGCCTCATTTTGCTGACACTGTTTTCATACTACGTATGTGCTTTCCTCTCATTTCACCGTCATTATATGTGGGGGGCTGCTATTTGCTGTGGGGTATTTCTCTGGAGGCAAGAGAGGTCTGTGTTTCTTCTGATAGGGGAAGTTAGATCTTCGGCTGGAGCGAGACGTCTAGGATCATCGTAGGCACGTTCCCCGGCTACTTTTATTTGTGTGTTAGGTTCAGGGTCGCGGTCAGCTCAGGTTCCATCGCCCTAGAGCTTGTTTGTATCTGTGCTTGTCATTTTTGTGATCCCCTGCCATTGGGATCATGACAGTATAACCGGCCCACAAAGTGTTAATTGTATTGGCTGAAGTAGGAGGATAAGTAGTCTGAGGAAGTTTTTTTTTTTTTTTTTTTTTTCTTTCCCCTTTCCCTCAGAGTTTGCTGCCTAGCCTTATTGCAGCCTGGCTACTTCCTCCTCCTCTTAATCTTTGTATGGCTCTGATCTCAGCTGTTTATCATGGACGTCCAGAGTTTGGCTTCCAGCCTGAATAATCTTGCCGCTAAGGTTCAAAATATACAGGATTTTGTTGTACATGCTCCTATGTCTGAACCTAGAATTCCTGTCCCAGAGTTTTTTTCTGGAGATAGATCTCGTTTTCTGAATTTTAGGAACAATTGCAAGTTGTTTCTTTCTTTGAAATCTCGCTCCTCTGGAGACCCTGCTCAGCAAGTCAAGATAATTATATCTTTCCTGCCGGGTGACCCTCAGGATTGGGCATTTGCATTGGCACCAGGGGACCCTGCGTTGCTTAATGCGGATGCATTTTTTCTGGCATTGGGTTTGCTCTATGAGGAACCTAACCAAGAGATTCAGGCTGAAAAAGCTTTGTTGGCCCTCTCTCAGGGGCAAGATGAAGCAGAAATTTATTGTCAAAAATTTCGGAAGTCGTCGGTGCTTACTCAGTGGAATGAGTGCGCTCTGGCTGCAAAGTTTAGAGATGGCCTTTCTGAGGCCATTAAAGATGTTATGGTGGGGTTCCCTGCGCCTGCTGGTCTGAATGAGTCTATGACTATGGCTGTTCAGATTGATCGGCGTTTACGGGAGCGCAAACCTGTGCATCATTTGGCGGTGTCGTCTGAACCGTCACCTGAGATAATGCAATGTGATAGAATTCAGTCCAGAAGTGAACGGCAAAAGTATAGGCGGAAAAAAGGGTTGTGCTTTTATTGTGGTGATTCAGCTCATGTTATATCAGCATGCTCTAAACGCACAAAAAAGGTTGATAAGTCTGTTGCCATTAGTACTTTACAGTCTAAGTTCATTCTGTCTGTGACTCTGATTTGTTCATTATCATCCATTTCCGTCGATGCCTATGTGGATTCAGGCGCTGCCCTGAGTCTTATGGATTGGTCATTTGCCAATCGCTGTGGGTTTAGTCTGGAGCCTCTGGAAGTCCCTATTCCTTTGAAGGGAATTGACTCTACACCTTTGGCTATGAATAAACCTCAGTACTGGACACAAGTGACCATGCGTATGACTCCCGTTCATCAGGAGGTGATTCGCTTCCTGGTACTGTATAATTTGCATGATGTTCTAGTACTTGGTCTGCCATGGTTACAAACTCATAATCCAGTCCTTGACTGGAAATCAATGTCTGTGTTAAGCTGGGGTTGTCAGGGGGTTCATGATGATGCACCTCCGATTTATATCGCTTCATCTACTCCTTCTGAGATTCCTGTGTTTTTGTCTGATTATCGGGATGTTTTTGAGGAGCCTAAGCTCAGTTCGCTTCCTCCTCACAGGGATTGCGATTGTGCTATAAATTTAATTCCAGGCAGTAAATTTCCTAAAGGTCGTTTGTTCAATCTGTCAGTGCCAGAGCATACTGCTATGCGGGATTATGTTAAGGAGTCCTTGGAAAAGGGACATATCCGTCCATCTTTGTCCCCTTTGGGAGCAGGTTTTTTTTTCGTGGCCAAAAAAGATGGTTCCTTGAGGCCTTGTATAGATTATCGTCTTTTGAATAAGATTACCGTAAAATATCAGTATCCTTTGCCATTGTTGACTGATTTGTTTGCTCGCATTAAGGGGGCTAAATGGTTCACTAAGATTGATCTTCGGGGTGCGTATAATCTTATACGAATAAAGCAAGGTGATGAGTGGAAAACCGCATTTAATACGCCTGAGGGCCATTTTGAGTATTTGGTAATGCCTTTTGGACTTTCTAACGCTCCTTCAGTCTTCCATTCCTTTATGCACGATATTTTCCGTGAATATCTGGATAAATTTATGATTGTGTATTTGGATGATATTTTGTTTTTTTCTGATGACTGGGAGTCTCATGTTCAGCAGGTCAGGAAGGTGTTTCAGGTCCTGCGGGCCAATTCCTTGTTTATAAAAGGCTCAAAGTGTCTCTTTGGAGTCCAGAAGATTTCTTTCTTGGGGTATATTTTTTCCCCTTCTACTATTGAGATGGATCCCGTCAAGGTTCAGGCTATTTGTGACTGGACGCAGCCTACATCTCTTAAGAGTCTACAGAAGTTCTTGGGCTTTGCTAATTTCTATCGTCGTTTTATAACTAATTTTTCTAGTGTTGTTAAGCCTTTGACGGATTTGACTAGGAAGGGTGCTGATGTTGCTAATTGGTCTCCTGCGGCTGTGGAGGCCTTTCAGGAACTTAAGCGCCGGTTTTCTTCTGCTCCTGTGTTGCGTCAGCCAGATGTTTCGCTCCCTTTTCAGGTTGAGGTTGATGCTTCCGAGATTGGAGCGGGGGCGGTTTTGTCACAGAGAAGCTCCGATGGCTCAGTGATGAAGCCATGCGCGTTTTTTTCTAGAAAGTTTTCGCCGGCTGAGCGGAATTATGATGTTGGTAATCGGGAACTTTTGGCCATGAAGTGGGCATTTGAGGAGTGGCGTCATTGGCTAGAGGGTGCTAGACATCGTGTGGTGGTCTTGACTGATCACAAAAATTTGATTTACCTTGAGTCTGCCAGGCATCTGAATCCTAGACAGGCTCGTTGGTCACTGTTTTTCTCTCGTTTCAATTTTGTGGTTTCATACCTGCCAGGTTCAAAGAATGTGAAGGCGGATGCTCTTTCTAGGAGTTTTGTGCCTGACTCCCTTGGAAATTCTGAGCCCTCTGGTATCCTTAGGGATGGGGTGATTTTGTCTGCTGTCTCCCCAGACTTGCGACGTGCTTTGCAGGAGTTTCAGGCGGGTAAACCTGATCGTTGTCCGCCTGAGAGACTGTTTGTTCCGGATAATTGGACCAGTAGAGTCATCTCCGAGGTCCATTCTTCTGCGTTGGCAGGTCATCCTGGAATATTTGGTACTAGAGACTTGGTGGCCAGGTCTTTTTGGTGGCCTTCCTTGTCGAGGGATGTGCGTTCTTTTGTGCAGTCTTGTGAGGTTTGCGCTCGGGCTAAGCCTTGCTGTTCTCGGGCCAGTGGATTGTTGTCACCTTTGCCTATCCCGAAGAGGCCTTGGACGCACATTTCCATGGACTTTATTTCGGATCTCCCTGTCTCTCAAAAAATGTCCGTCATCTGGGTTGTGTGTGATCGCTTTTCTAAAATGGTTCATCTGGTACCCTTGCCTAAGTTGCCTTCCTCCTCTGAGTTGGTCCCTCTGTTTTTTCAGAATGTGGTTCGTTTGCATGGGATTCCTGAGAACATCGTTTCTGACAGGGGATCCCAGTTTGTGTCTAGATTTTGGCGGACGTTCTGTGCTAAGATGGGCATTGATTTGTCCTTTTCGTCTGCATTCCATCCTCAGACGAATGGCCAGACTGAACGAACTAATCAGACCTTGGAAACTTATTTAAGGTGTTTTGTTTCTGCTGATCAGGATGACTGGGTTACCTTTTTGCCGCTGGCCAAGTTTGCCCTTAATAATCGGGCTAGTTCTGCTACCTTGGTTTCTCCTTTCTTTTGTAATTCGGGGTTTCATCCTCGTTTTTCCTCTGGTCAGGTGGAACATTCTGATTGTCCTGGAGTGGACATGGTGGTGGATAGGTTGCATCGGATTTGGAGTCATGTGGTGGACAATTTGAAGTTGTCCCAGGAGAAGGCTCAGCAGTTTGCTAATCGCCGTCGCCGCGTGGGTCCTCGACTTCTTGTTGGTGACTTGGTGTGGTTGTCTTCTCGTTTTGTTCCTATGAAGGTCTCTTCTCCTAAGTTTAAGCCTCGGTTCATCGGTCCCTATAGGATCTTGGAAATTCTTAACCCTGTGTCGTTTCGTTTGGATCTCCCGGCATCGTTTGCTATTCATAATGTGTTCCATCGGTCGTTGTTGCGGAAGTATGAGGTACCTGTTGTTCCTTCGCTTGAGCCTCCTGCTCCAGTGCTGGTGGAGGGAGAATTGGAGTATGTTGTGGAGAAGATCTTGGATTCTCGTGTTTCCAGACGGAAACTCCAGTATTTGGTCAAGTGGAAGGGTTATGGTCAGGAGGATAATTCTTGGGTGGTTGCCTCGGATGTTCATGCTGATGATTTGGTTCGCGCTTTTCATAGGGCTCATCCTGGTCGCCCTGGTGGTTCTCGTGAGGGTTCGGTGACCCCTCCTCAAGGGGGGGGTACTGTTGTGAGTTCTGTTTTTGGGCTCCCTCTGATGGTTACTGATGGTACTGGGTGACTTGTCTTTCCTGGGTTTCTGGGTTCCACCTGTTCCATCAGCATATGGGAGTTTCCTATTTAACCTGGCTTTGCTAGCATTTCCTCGCCGGTTATCAATGTATCCAGTGTGTCTTGTTACCTCTGCTCCCTGCTCCTAGAACCTTCTGGACAAGCTAAGTTTGGATTTTCCTGTTTTGTGTTTTGCTTAATTTGGTTTTTAGTCCAGCCTGCAGATATGTGATTCTCTGCTGCTGGTTGCTCTAGTGGGCTGAAATTGCTTTTCATGTACCATGAGTTGGCACATGAGTTCAAGTAATTTCAGGATGTTTTTTTGAAGGGTTTTTCGCTGACCGCGCAGTTCACTTTTGTATCCTCTGCTATCTAGCTTTAGCGGGCCTCATTTTGCTGACACTATTTTCATACTACGTATGTGCTTTCCTCTCATTTCACCGTCATTATATGTGGGGGGCTGCTATTTGCTGTGGGGTATTTCTCTGGAGGCAAGAGAGGTCTGTGTTTATTCTGATAGGGGAAGTTAGATCTTCGGCTGGAGCGAGACGTCTAGGATCATCGTAGGCACGTTCCCCGGCTACTTTTATTTGTGTGTTAGGTTCAGGGTCGCGGTCAGCTCAGGTTCCATCGCCCTAGAGCTTGTTTGTATCTGTGCTTGTCATTTTTGTGATCCCCTGCCATTGGGATCATGACAGATTGGTTTGACAGGAGCGATTTCTCATAAACCCATGCTGATATCCAGTTAAACAGTTATTCTCATTGAGATAATCCAGAATAACATCCCTCAGAAACCCTTCAAATATTTTACCAACAATAGAGGTTAGACTTACTTGCCTATAATTTCCAGGTTCACTTTTAGAGCCCTTTTTGAATATTGGCACCACATTTGTTATGCGCCAGTCCTGCGGAACAGACCCCGTCGCTATAGAGTCCCTAAAAATTAGAAATAATGGTTTATCTATTACATTACTTAGTTCTCTTAGTACTCGTGGGTGTATGCCATCCGGACCCGGAGATTTATCTATTTTGATCTTATTTATATCTGTTCTGGCCGTGATCCTGTTCCTGCCCTACCAGATTCTCTGAGTCTGTACTTTCGTCCCTGTTCCCTTGGGATCAGCAGCTGTGGTTTGGGGTTTGTCCTAAAGTGGTACCTGGCAACCACCTGCTGCTCAGCTACAACCAACACCCCATCAGGGGCTCTAGTGAAGAACCAGGTAGTCACTTAGTAACGCCCCACATGGTTTTCCCTAGTCCGTGGCACAGTGGATCCACACCCACCAGCATGACAAATCTATAAAAGATTGCTTAATGCCCCTAGGGTGTCATTGTTCTTGACAGCACAGATCTTTTTTGCACAGGGTGATGTGCTGCCGAAAATGATGATCTATTATGCTGCACCAAAGAGCAAACAGGATGCCAATCACCCAATTAGCGTTTTACTCTTTGATCCAATGATTGGCAGCCTGTTTAGATTGAAAGGGTTGAATTGAATCGGTTTTAACAAGGACAAAATGCAAAGTACTACATCTGGGCAATAAAAATGAAAAATGCATATACAGAATGGGAAGAATAGGGCTAAGCAACAGCACATGTGATAAAGACTTGGGTATACTAATAGATCATAAACTGAACATGAGTCAACAGTGTGATGCAGCAGCAAAAAAGGCAAATGCAATTCTTGGATGTATTAACAGAAGAATACAGTCTAGATCACGCAAAGTCGTTATTGCCCTCTGCTCCTCTTTGGTCAGACCTCATCTGGAATACTGTGTCCAGTTTTGGGCACCACATTTTAAAAACTACATCAACACACTGGAGCAAGTTCAGAGAAGAGCGACCAGAATGGTGACCTGTCTGCAAACCATGTCCTATGAGGAACGGTTACAGGATTTGGGAATGTTTAGCTTGCAAAAAAGAAGACTTAGAGGAGACTTAATAGCTGTCTTTAAATATCTCAGGGGCTGTCACATTATAGAAGGATCATCTGTATTCTCATTTTCACAAGGAAAGACTAGAAGCAATGGTATGAAACAGAATGGGAGGAGAGACAGATTAGATATTAGAAAAAACTTTTTGACAGTTAGGGTGATCAATGAGTGGAACAGGCTGCCATGAGAGGTGGTTAGTTCTTCTTCAATGGAAGTTTTCAAACAGAAGCTGGACGGACATCTGTCTGGGATGATTTAGTGAGTCCTGCTTTGAGCAGGGGGTTGGACCAGATGACCCAGGAGGTCCCTTCCAACTCTACCATTCTATGATTCTATGAAAGATTATCATGAAATGAGCAGTCCTATGAATGCTTATTCATAATAATCTTTCAGTATTAATGGACCTCAATAATTGTTTTTATCTGCAAGACTCAAGAACATTACACACATGGAACAATATTTTTAATGTTATTAACTGAAAAATAATATGCAAATATGTGATCTATAGAAAAGATAATTGCTAATGCAAAAGATAAAATAATGCCTTATGTACTACTGTAAGTTCTTTACGGAGATTGACTAAGATATTGAATGGTTGGCTTGGCTTTAGGCATATTTACGCAGACAAACATGTGGATTCCTCATCATAAGCCCATGTAAACATACAAACGATTAAGCTGATCGGATAGTTTATCCCAGCATGAAAATCATTGCTGTCGGCAGCATATCACCTCAACAACATGAATGCTGTATTGGGACAAAACTGTTAACTTAAAGTTGATTTTCTTCCCATACAGTTGTGTCGGCCTATGTAAATGGGATATTGAACAAACGGCGATCAACTTCTACATAGTTGATTACTATTCATTTGTTGGTAGCATTTGGCAAGTGTAAATAATGGTTTAAATTAAAATCAACAATTTATTCTTGCACAACTCACTGAACGTGCTGCTTGGCAGTGGAAAATAAATGTTCACATCATCTTCCTTAATAAATAACCATCATAACATCAGATAATCAATAGGTACCGGTAAATCAAAAAAGAAGCATACAAAACATTAATAATACAGTGAGGGAGGCCTAGGAAGGTTATATTATGGTAGCACCAGAGTAAAATTCCCAGTCAAATTGTGCCAACTCAGAGGTGACAAATCTGTCAAGCGTACTGTGGTTCACCATTCCCTTTACAAAAAGTGTTACTAAAACATATTTGGGAAGATTACCTCTAAGAGTAAGCACTCAATTTTTCACTACCTGAGAGGTTACTATACTCCTCTAGGGATTCAATATGAATATATAATAATTACATTCCCAGCAGAGGCGTAACTAGGGTTTCAGCTTAGGGGGGATGAAAAATCTGAGTGGGCCCCTAACCAGGTACCCCTGACTAGAGCTACATGGTGCACCTTAATTGTGAGCATAGGGGAACATCAGCAGATGACTGCACTGTGACTGAAAATAAATCTATATACAAAAACGAACACTGATATTACTATATGAGGACCATATATTGGTAGATACCAGTCCTGCAGACCATATAAGAGATCACAGCACAGTTATAGATAATAACTTACAGATGCCGTTCTTTCTGATGGAATCGTTCAGTTTTCTCATCTTTTCCATCTGGCCCAGACCAACATGACTACTTCTCCACCCAGGACTCGGCTGCAGAAATTATGACAAGACATCAGACTTATCACATTTCCAGCCCTGCCCCCATCTATCCCCAACCTGCACAAACTCCTTATTTTGCTGATACCCCAATACTGGGCCACTGCTGCCATATGTGTCCTACAGCACCTGCAGTGTGGTACAATAATGGTGCCGCCCCACATAGTAATGCCACCACTGTGCCCCTTACATAGTAATAATGACTCCTTTGTGCTCTCTAGATAATAAAATTCACCCCTAAAAACATTAATGCCCTGTGCTACTGCCCTCCACATTTTGTCCCTAAAAAGTAATAATACCACATATGAAATTTTGATGGTCTGAGTACTCTGAGTGCCCCAGTAACAATAATGTTTAAGTGCCCACTTAACATTTAATAATGTCCCCTAAGTAGTCTCCATGTACAGCTTGACTATACACAGTATGGTGGGCCCACAGCTTTCCTATACACAGTATAATGCCCCCATAGCTCCCCAATACACAATATAATGATCGCATAGCTCTCCTATACACAGTATGATGTCCCCACTGCTCCCCTATACACAATATGATATCACCACTGCTCCCCTATACACCGCATGATGAGCCCACAGCTCCCCTATACAGTTTTATGCCGACAGAGCTTCCCTATACATAGTATAATGCCCCCACAGCTCCCCTATACACAATATGATGATCCCACAGCTCCCCTATACACAATATGATGATGCCACAGCTCCCCTATACACAATATGATGATGCCACAGCTCCCCTATACACAATATGATGATGCCACAGCTCCCCTATACACAATATGATGATTCCACAGCTCCTCTATGCACAATATGATGAGCCCACAGCTCCCCTATACACAATATGATGTTCCCACAGCTCCCCTATACAGTATGATGTCACCACTGCTCCCCTATACACCGCATGATGAGCCCACAGCTCCCCTATACAGTTTTATGCCGACAGAGCTCCACTATAGAAAGTATAATGCCCCCAGAGCTCCCCTATATACAGTATAATGGGCCAACAGCTCACCTATGCATGGTATAATGCCTTTATAGCTCCCCTATACATAGTATGATGGGCCCACAGCTCCCATATATACAGTATGATGTCCCCCACAATTCCCCTGTACACAGTATAATGGGCTAACCGCTCCCTTATAGACAGTATCATTCCCCCACAGCTCCCCTATACAGAGTATGGTATGCTCACTGCTCCCTTATACACAGTATAATGGGCCCACAGCACCCGTACATATAGTATGATGCCCATTAGAATTCCCCTATACATAGAATGATCTCCCCATTGGTCCCCCAAAACACAGTATTATAGTTAATAGTGTTCTGTCACCGTGCGTCGCCTGCACTGAGAGTCACACTGCCAGGAGGAAATTAACTTTATTCCTCACTACAGCCTCGGGGGCAGCGCCGGCACGGTTTCAGTCACCGCTCTGTGTATAGAGAGCAGCAGCTGTAACTGCACCTCTTAGGGTATGTGCACACGTTGCAGATTCCATTGTGGATTTTTCCACAAAATCCGCAGGTAAAACGCCCTGCATTTTACCTGCAGATTCCCCGCGGACTTACTGGAGATTTTGTGCAGATTTCACCTGCATTTTTACACCAGCGGATTCCTATAATGGAATAGGTGTAAACGCTGTGGAATCTGCACAAAGAATTGACATGCTGCGGAAAATACAACGCAGCGTTTCCACACGGAATTTTCCTGAGCATGTGCACAGCAGATTTGGTTTTCCATAGGTTAACATGCTACTATATAGCACATGGAAAACTGCTGTAGATCCGCAGCCAAATCCGCAACATGTGCACATACCCTTACTGTGACTGACATCTGGCTCAGCAGCCTCTACCACCCAGTAAATGTGCACTGATGCCCCTATAAATAATAATGCTTTTAAGTGCCCACTTGATATTTAATAATGTCCCCTGAGTCCCCCCATGTACAGTGATAATGGCCCCAGCATCGCTGATGTCAGCAGGCGGTCAAGTGACGACTCTTTCGGCTTCTCTCAATTCTCTTCTATTGAAAGAAACCAAACCTTTCTAGTCGACACAAGCACAAAGTAAACATGTGGTCGCATTACCACCTGATGACGCCAGTAATATTGGGGCTCATGGCAGCAGGCGCTCCGTGTCATGATTTGGCAGTCTGCTTATTATTAAATTACTAGCTGAAGAGCCCGGCGTTGCCTGGGCATAGTAAATATCTGTGGTTAGTTACAGCACCTCACTTCTCTTATTTTCCCATCACGCCTCTCATTTTCCCCCTCACATCTCTCATTTTCTCCCTTACTCCTCTTATTTTCCCCCTCACTCCTCTCATCCCCCCCTAACACTTGTCATTTCGACCTCACATCTGTCATTTTCCGATCACTCCACTATTTTCCCTCACTCCTCTCATTTTGCACTCACACCTTTTCATTTTCACCTCACACCCCTCATTTTCACCTCACACCCCTCATTTTCCCCTCAGTATATACATGTTTCTCATCTCCCTTATATATAGTATACACCTGTATGTCATCTCCTGTATATAGTATATACCTGTATGTCATCTCCCCTGTAAATAGTATATACCTGCTGTATGTCATCTCCTCCTGTATATTGTATATACCTATGTGTCATCTCCTCCTGTGCATAGTATATACCTGTATGTCATCTCTTCTGTATATACTATATACCTGTATGTCATCTCCTCCTGTATATAGTATATACCTGTATGTCATCTCCCCTGTATATAGTATATACCTGCTGTACGTCATCTCCTCCTCTATATACCTATGTGTCATCTCCTCTTTTATATAGTATATACCTGTATGTCATCTCCTCTGTATATAGTATATACGTGTGTCATCTCCTCCTGTATATAGTATATACCTGTAAGTCATCTCCTCCTGTATATAGTATATACCTGTGTCATCTGCTCCTGTATATAGTATATACCTGTATGTCATCTCCTCCTGTATATAGTATATACCTGCGTGTCATCTCCTCCTGTATATAGTATATACCTGTGTGTCATCTGCTCCTGTATATAGTATATACCTGCATGTCATCTCCTCCTGTATATAGTATATACCTGTATGTCATCTCCTCCTGTATATAGTATATACCTGTGTGTCATCTCCTGTATATAGTATATACCTGTGTGTCATCTCCCCTGTATATAGTATATACGTGTGTCATCTCCCCTGTATATAGTATGTACCTGTATGTCATCTCCCCTGTATATAGTATATACCAGTATGTCATCTCCTCTTGTATATAGTATATACCTGTATTTCATCTCCTCCTGTATATAGTATATACCTGTGTGTCATCTCCCCTGTATATAGTATATATGTGTGTGTCATCTCTTCCTGTATATAGTATATACCTGTGTGTCATCTCCTCCTGTATATAGTATATACCTGTGTGTCATCTCTCCTGTATATAGTATATATCTGTGTGTCATCTCCCCTGTATATAGTATATATCTGTATGTCATCTCCTCCTGTATTAGACCGCGTTCACACGTTATTTGGTCAGTATTTTTACCTCAGTATTTGTAAGCTAAATTGGGAGCCTGATAAATCTCCAGCCAACAGGAAACCCTCCCCCCCGGCAGTATATATTAGCTCACACATACACATAATAGACAGGTCATGTGACTGACAGCTGCCGTATTTCCTATATGGTACATTTGTTGCTCTTGTAGTTTGTCTGCTTAGTAATCAGATTTTTATTTTTGAAGGATAATACCAGACTTGTGTGTGTTTTAGTGCGAGTTTCATGTGTCAAGTTGTGTGTGTTGAGTTGCATGTGGCTACATGCATGTAGCGACTTTTGTGAGATGAGTTTTGTGTGGCACTGGCAACATGCATGTAGCAACTTTTTGTGTGTCAAGTTGCATGTGACAGGTTAGTATAGCAAGTTGTGTACAGCAAGTTTTGCACATGGTGAGTTTTGCGCGTGGCGAGTATTATGTGTGGTGCGTTTTGAGTATGTGGAAGTTTTGTGTGAGGCAACTTTTGCATGTGTTGCAAGTTTTGTGCATGTGGCAGTTTTTCCGGGTGTGCAAGTTTTGCGTGTGGCGAGTTTTCCATGAGGTGAGTTTTGCACATGTGGCGAGTTTTGCGTGAGCCTAGTTTTGCATGTGGCAAGATTTGCACGTGGCGAGTTTTGAGCGGTGACTTTTGTGTTTCGACTTTTAAGTGGCGAGGTTGGTGTATGTGTGGTGAAATGTGTGCTGAGGGTGGTATATGTGTTCAAGCACGTGGTAGTATGTGGCACATTTTGTGTGTGTGTGTTCACATCCCCGTGTGTGGTGAGTATTCCATGACAGGGCCCCACCTTAGCAACTGTACGGTATATACTCTTTGGCGCCATCGCTCTCACTCTTTAAGTCCCCCTTGTTCACATCTGGCAGCTGTCAATTTGCCTCCAACACTTTTCCTTTCACTTTTTCCCCATTATGTAGATAGGGGCAAAATTGTTTGGTGAATTGGAATGTGCAGGGTTAAAATTTCGCCTCACAACATAGCCTATGATGCTCTCGGGGTCCAGACGTGTGACTGTGCATAATTTTGTGGCTGTAGCTGCGACGGTGCAGATGTCAATCCCGAACATACACACATACACACACACATACACACACACATTCAGCTTTATATATTAGATTAAAGCACCACTCTAGCAGGGTTTTTTTCACTGCTGGAGTGGTGCTTTAAGCACAAGCCCCCTGCCCTGGTCATATACTCATCTTCCGCCATATTCACCGCTTTTTAGCACCGCTCCAGTCCCGCGGCTCCATCTTGTGAGCACAACTTCTGATTGGCCAGAAGTTAGAAGCTGCATCACAAGCACTCAATGTAAATCTATGAGGGCCAGGAAGAGGCGAGAACGAGGCCAGAAAGAGGCTCTTATAGACACACATTGATTATTGACCTCCGTACTGCTCCATGAAACACTGGAGCAGCGGACAGGTCACAAACTGCAGGAGACGGAGAGGAGGTGAAAACAGATGAAAACACCGGAAGGTGAGTATCAGACAGTTGGTCTTGGATTGAGGCTATGTGCCCACGTTGCGGATTCATGTGCGGATTTTTCCGCGCAGATTTTGAAAAATCTGCATGTAAAACACATTGCGTTTTACCTGCGGATTATCCGCGGATTTCCATCGTTTTTTGTGCAGATTTCACCTGTGTTTTTACTCCTGCGGATTCCTATTAAGGAACAGGTGTAAAACGCTGCGGAATCCGCCCAAGGAATTAACATGCTGCAGAAAATACAACGCAGCATTTCCGCGCAGTATTTTCCGCAGCATGTGCACTGCGGATTTTGTTTTCTATAGGTTTACATGGTACTGTGAACCGGATGGAAAACGATTGTCAGCGTTAAATCTGCTACGTGTGCACATACCCTTAAAGTGCCACTCCAGCGGTGAAATAAAACAAAATGCTGGAGTGATGCTTTAAATGTGATGCAGCTCATGACTTACCCAGCTGGTAAGTATAATAAGCTCCCTACCTCCCCATCCCAGAGAACAACTATTACATGTGGTGGAGTGCATATAATCTCATAACAAAACCGTATAATAATCAGCCCCCAGTGCCGTCGCCCCTCACCCACCTCAGCTCTCACAATACCCTTATCTTCTCACATTTACCCCCCCAGTGCCCTGTCGACCCTCCCCTACAACACCCCTATCCTTCCAGATTCACCCCCCCAGTGCCTTGTCTGCCTCCCCCACCTAAGCCACCACAATACCCCCATCCTCTTACATTTACCCCCCAGTGACTATGACATGACTCTCAATCTAATGCATCTTATCCCCACTTACCAATGAAGTTTGCAGCTGGACAAGGAAGTATCTGAATGAGTGAAATGTAGGTGGGCACTAGGAACCAGCGTGCCTGCCCTGAGACAATCTCAGCGTGCACATGGAGGGATGAAACCTGCAGCCTTGGAGAAGCTCCTGAGGTCAGCACATAGCACAATTCAGCGCTGGAGGGAGATTTGCAACTGGCCACTGTCCGACCAGACCAGCGTGCAAAGTCTCCTTCAGGCAGGAGAGCGGGCATTTTGCTGCTCTCTTCTGGTGCTGTATTGTGCTTCATCACCGAAGTGGCAGTGCCAGCTCCCAGTGGGCCCCTTCTTGTGACAGGGCCTGGGGCAAAGGACCCCCCAGTAGCTACACTACTGATTCCCAGACATTAATTAGCTGTGACAGATGAAGACTTTACAAAAAAAACCTTACCCTATCACCTTGTACTTATAGGTGTAGGCAGGTGTTCTGTTAGCGGGCCTGGATTCTGATGAAATAGAGGGCACCCCCAAAGATTTTGCAATTACTCCACCCTCTCCTTTCTAACTCTTCAATCTCACCACCAATTCTGGAAATTAGCAATCCCACTCACTATCAACCTTCTTCAAAACCAATCCCCAGGATTCGACTAAACGTGACCCCATTCTGTCCTTTTCTCTCTACTTGTCCTGATTGTTAGGAAACAGCATTCTTAATTCATTGTTGTCATGATTCTAGTAATTCGACAAACATTTAGGCACAACGGTGGAGCATTTTCTATTGCCTTAATCAACTGAACCCAATGGCTCTTTTTGTTCCGCTAAATGGATCCTGTTTTTCAGTAAGGATTCTCTTGGAATAGCAAATACAGTGCTGTGCGAATTAATTGGGACAAAGCATTTGTTAAGTAAAATCGTCAGTCAGTGATTCAAACCAGTTTTAATATATAATAAATAAATCTTGGTCAGCTAGCCAGTGGAAAAAGGTAATTTTCAGAATTAGTATGTAACAGTGCATTATAACATTTTACTTTTTTGCTTTGTCCCAATTAATTTGCACAGCACTGTATGTTGAGAAATGTGATCTGATGATCACAACTGACAGTCTTATCTATAAAAACCATGATTGCGTTCCATTGGACATAGGGCAAGACACTGCAATGGTTTTACAGGGTGGACCAGTCTGTCCGTGTTCAAATTAATCAAACCACTCCGAAACTTGTATGGAGGCAGCAAAAGAATAGAATATATTATTGGCGAAAATTAAAAGAATGCGACTCCAAACATTAATATTTCATAAACTCTAGGTTTCAGAAGTAGGTAAAACATTATTCAATTACATTGAGAAATGTAATGGTTTTATATCATTCCCTAGAATCTTAGATCTCCATGATCTGCCTTAATCCAGAGTGTAGAAACACTTATTAGTGAAAAAATGCACTAAGCCAAGGTTACGTGAACCATAAGGCTGCCGTCACACTAGCAGTATTGGGTCAGTATTTTACATCAGTATTTGTAAGCCAAAACCAGGAGTGGGTGATAAATGCAGAAGTGGTGCATATGTTTCTATTATACTTTTCCTCTAATTGTTCCACTCCTGGTTTTGGCTTACAAATACTGAGGTAAAATACTGACCAAATACTGCTAGTGTGATGGCAGCCTAAGAGCCAGCTTTGTGGCTACTAAAGACCTGTATATCAATTATCAGCATGTCCAAACATATACATCAATGGCACTTCAGCATAACTAATTTAGCACCTATTCTGGCTGCAGGCATTGTCCAGAATAAAGAAGGATCCATTTATAAATAAAAACATCAATCTTTATTATGCATAATAAAATCACAAGAATAGGTAAAATATGGAATGCCTCATGAAGGGGACGCTAGACCAAAAATATGCTGAAGCATATCATAAATGTAGCAATCAATATAAGAGGGGCATTATATGCATAAACAATCGTAGTCAAGCGACACCCCAATATGATAGATGTCTACAGATATGGCTTATAGAACTAACCCTGGACACGAACACTTACAGTTACGTCCATATATATATTTGGACAGAGACAACGTTTTTCTAATTTTGGTTATAGACATTACCACAATGAATTTTAAACAAAACAATTCAGATGCAGTTGAAGTTCAGACTTTCAGCTTTCATTTGAGGGTATCCACATTAAAATTGGATGAAGGGTTTAGGAGTTTCAGCTCCTTAACATGTGCCACCCTGTTTTTAAAGGGACCAAAAGTAATTGGACAACTGACTTGTTGATTTGAGGTGTGGTGCTTGCATTTGGAAGGTTTTGCTGTGAAGTAAACATGCGGTCAAAGGAGCTCTCCATGCACGTGAAACAAGCTATCCTTAACCCCTTCACGACATGCGCCGTACTAGTACTGCGCATGTCATGTCTCGCCCTTTGATGTGGGCTCTGGCGGTGAGCCCACATCAAAGTCGCGACATTTCAGCTGTTTTGTACAGCTGACATGTGCACACAATAGCGGCGGGTGAAATCGCGATTCACCCGCCGCTAGTAACCTGTTAAATGCCGCTGTCAAACGCTGACAGCGACATTTAACTACCGCTTCCGGCCGCGCGGCCGGAAATTAGCGCATCGCTGACCCCGTCACATGATCGGGGGTTGGCGATGTGTCAGGACAGTAACCATAGAAGTCCTTGAGACCTCAATGGTTACTGATGCCGGCTAGCTGTGAGCGCTATCCTGTGGTCGGCGCTCATAGCAAGCCTGCATTTTAGCTACATAGCAGCGATCTGATGATCGCTGCTATGTAGCAGAAACGATCGTGCTGTGCCTGCTTCTAGCCTCCCATGGAGGCTATCGAAGCATGGCACAAGTAAAAAAAAAAGTTTTTAAAAATATGAAAAAAATAAAAAAACATAAAAGTTTAAATCACCCCCCTTTCGCCCCATCCTAAATAAAACAATAAAAAAAAATCCAACCTACACATATTTGGTATTGCCCGATCTATCAATAAAAAAAGCATCACTGATCGCCAAACAGCGAAGTAATAAAAAAATTTGAACCGCCAGAATTACATTTTTTTTGGTCGCCACGACATTGCATTGAAATGCAATAACGGTTGATGAAAAGAACATATCTGCACAAATGTGGTATAATTAAAAATGTCAGCTCAGCACGCAAAAAATAAGCCCTCACCCGACCCCAGATCACAAAAAATGGAGATGCTACGGGTATCGGAAAATGGCGCTTTTTTTTTTCAGCAAAGTTTTGAATTTTTTTTCACCACTTAGATAAAAAATAACCTAGACATATTTGGTGTCTATGAACTCGTAATGACCTGGAGAATCATAATATCAGTCAGTTTTAGCATTTAGTGAAGTTAAAAAAAGCCAAACAAAAAACAAATGTGGGATTGCACTTTTTTTGCAATTTCACCACACTTGGAATTTTTTTCCCGTGTTCTAGTACAATACATGGTAAAACCAATGATGTCTTTCATAAGTACAACTCGTCCTGCAAAAAATAAGTCCTCACATGACCATATTGATGGAAAAATAAAAAAGTTATGGCTCTGGGAATGAGGGGAGCGTAAAACGAAAACGCAAAAAAGGAAAAAGGGCCGCGGCGGGAAGGGGTTGCAGCGAAAACAGAAAAAACCCATCCGAGAAATTGCTGCAATATTAGGAGTGGCAAAATCTACAGTTTGGTACATCCTGAGATAGAAAGAAAGCACTGGTGAGCTTATCAATGCAAAAAGACCTAGCCGCCCACGGAAGGCAACAGTGGTGGATGATCGCAGAATAATCTCCATGGTGAAGAGAAACCCCTTCACAACAGCCAACCAAGTGAACAACACTCTCCAGGAGGTCGGCGTATCAATATCCAAATCTACCATAAAGAGAAGACTGCATGAAAGTAAATACAGAGGGTTCACTGCACGGTGCCAGCCACTCATAAGCATCAAGAATAAAAAGGCTAGACTGGACTTTGCTAAAAAACATCTAAAAAAGCCAGCACAGTTCTGGAAGAACATTCTTTGGACAGATGAAACCAAGATCAACTTCTACCAGAATGATGGAAAGAGAAAAGTATGGCAAAGGTGTGGTACAGCTCATGATCCAAAGCATACCACATCATCTGTAAAACACGGTGGAGGCAGCGTGATGGCTTGGGCATGCATGGCTGCCAGTGGCACTGGGTCACTAGTGTTTATTGATGATGTGACACAGGACAGAATCAGGCGAATGAATTCTGAAGTCTTCAGAGACATACTGTGTGCTCAGATCCAGCCAAATGCAGCCAAACTGATTGGTCGTCATTTCATACTACAGATGGACAATGACCCAAAACATAAAGCCAAAGCAACCCAGGAGTTTATTAAAGCAAAGAAGTGGAATATTCTTGAATGGCCAAGTCAGTCACCTGATCTCAACCCAATTGAGCAACATTTCACTTGTTAAAGACTAAACTTCAGACAGAAAGGCCCACAAACAAACAGCAACTGAAAACCACCGCAGTGAAGGCCTGGCAGAGCATCAAAAAGGAGAAAACACAGTGTCTGGTGATGTCCATGAGTTCAACACTTCAGGCAGTCATTGCCAACAAAGAGTTTTCTACCAAGTACTAAAAATGAAAATTTTATTTAAAATGTCTTTCTACCATCCTACCTGTGCTCTCCATTCTGCAACTAATCTAAGATAAACATTCTCCATAATCCGAACCTCTCTCTCACATCTCCAAGACTTTTCTCGTGCTGTGCCAGTTCTCTGGAATGCACTACCCAGACAATATGGTTTATGTATGCTATTCACAGTTTTAAGTATACCCTTTAAATACATCTTTTAGACTGGCCTATCACCTCACTTCAGGTATCTAACTGTTCCCTGTTCTTCCTTCCTAAATTTTTGTCAGGATCTGACCCTTCCTGTATTCTGTTTCGACACCCTCTATTCGCTCAATAGCATTTTATATCTGTATTTATACAGATACTGGCTGATGATTGATTCATGCAATCTACTCAAATACACTTATAAAATCTTTAGCATTATTATTTAGTGGTACATATTACCTTATCCGGACAGGTATCTGTTGTGAGTTCTGTTTTTGGGCTCCCTCTGGTGGTTACTGATGGTACTGGGTGACTTGTCTTTCCTGGGTTTCTGGGTTCCACCTGTTCCATCAGCATATGGGAGTTTCCTATTTAACCTGGCTTTGCTGGCATTTCCTCGCCGGTTATCAATGTATCCAGTGTGTCTTGTTACCTCTGCTCCCTGCTCCTAGAACCTTCTGGACAAGCTAAGTTTGGATTTTCCTGTTTTGTGTTTTGCTTAATTTGGTTTTTAGTCCAGCCTGCAGATATGTGATTCTCTGCTGCTGGTTGCTCTAGTGGGCTGAAATTGCTTTTCATGTACCATGAGTTGGCATATGAGTTCAAGTAATTTCAGGATGGTTTTTTGAAGGGTTTTTCGCTGACCGCGCAGTTCACTTTTGTATCCTCTGCTATCTAGCTTTAACGGGCCTCATTTTGCTGAAACTGTTTTCATACTACGTATGTGCTTTCCTCTCATTTCACCGTCATTATATGTGGGGGGCTGCTATTTGCTGTGGGGTATTTCTCTGGAGGCAAGAGAGGTCTGTGTTTCTTCTGATAGGGGAAGTTAGATCTTCGGCTGGAGCGAGACGTCTAGGATCATCGTAGGCACGTTCCCCGGCTACTTTTATTTGTGTGTTAGGTTCAGGGTCGCGGTCAGCTCAGGTTCCATCGCCCTAGAGCTTGTTTGTATCTGTGCTTGTCCTTTTTGTGATCCCCTGCCATTGGGATCATGACAGTACAACCGGCCCACAAAGTGTTAATTGTATTGGCTGAAGTAGGAGGATAAGTAGTCTGAGGAAGTTTTTTTTTTTTTTTTTTTTTTCCCCCTCAGAGTTTGCTGCCTAGCCTTATTGCAGCCTGGCTACTTCCTCCTCCTCTTAATCTTTGAATGGCTCTGATCTCAGCTGTTTATCATGGACGTCCAGAGTTTGGCTTCCAGCCTGAATAATCTTGCCACTAAGGTTCAAAATATACAGGATTTTGTTGTACATGCTCCTATGTCTGAACCTAGAATTCCTGTCCCAGAGTTTTTTTCTGGAGATAGATCTCGTTTTCTGAATTTTAGGAACAATTGCAAGTTGTTTCTTTCTTTGAAATCTCGCTCCTCTGGAGACCCTGCTCAGCAAGTCAAGATAATTATATCTTTCCTGCGGGGTGACCCTCAGGATTGGGCATTTGCATTGGCACCAGGGGACCCTGCGTTGCTTAATGCAGATGCGTTTTTTCTGGCATTGGGTTTGCTCTATGAGGAACCTAACCAAGAGATTCAGGCTGAAAAAGCTTTGTTGGCCCTCTCTCAGGGGCAAGATGAAGCAGAAATTTATTGTCAAAAATTTCGGAAGTGGTCGGTACTTACTCAGTGGAATGAGTGCGCTCTGGCTGCAAAGTTTAGAGATGGCCTTTCTGAGGCCATTAAAGATGTTATGGTGGGGTTCCCTGCGCCTGCTGGTCTGAATGAGTCTATGACTATGGCTGTTCAGATTGATCGGCGTTTACGGGAGCGCAAACCTGTGCATCATTTGGCGGTGTCGTCTGAACCGTCACCTGAGATAATGCAATGTGATAGAATTCAGTCCAGAAGTGAACGGCAAAAGTATAGGCGGAAAAAAGGGTTGTGCTTTTATTGTGGTGATTCAGCTCATGTTATATCAGCATGCTCTAAACGCACAAAAAAGGTTGATAAGTCTGTTGCCATTAGTACTTTACAGTCTAAGTTCATTCTGTCTGTGACTCTGATTTGTTCATTATCATCCATTTCCGTCGATGCCTATGTGGATTCAGGCGCTGCCCTGAGTCTTATGGATTGGTCATTTGCCAATCGCTGTGGGTTTAGTCTGGAGCCTCTGGAAGTCCCTATTCCTTTGAAGGGAATTGACTCTACACCTTTGGCTATGAATAAACCTCAGTACTGGACACAAGTGACCATGCGTATGACTCCCGTTCATCAGGAGGTGATTCGCTTCCTGGTACTGTATAATTTGCATGATGTTCTAGTACTTGGTCTGCCATGGTTACAAACTCATAATCCAGTCCTTGACTGGAAATCAGTGTCTGTGTTAAGCTGGGGTTGTCAGGGGGTTCATGATGATGCACCTACGATTTCTATCGCTTCATCTACTCCTTCTGAGATTCCTGTGTTTTTGTCTGACTATCGGGATGTTTTTGAGGAGCCTAAGCTCAGTTCGCTTCCTCCTCACAGGGATTGCGATTGTGCTATAAATTTAATTCCGGGCAGTAAATTTCCTAAAGGTCGTTTGTTCAATCTGTCAGTGCTAGAGCATACTGCTATGCGGGATTATGTTAAGGAGTCCTTGGAAAAGGGACATATCCGTCCATCTTTGTCCCCTTTGGGAGCAGGTTTTTTTTTCGTGGCCAAGAAAGATGGTTCCTTGAGGCCTTGTATAGATTATCGTCTTTTGAATAAGATTACCGTAAAATATCAGTATCCTTTGCCATTGTTGACTGATTTGTTTGCTCGCATTAAGGGGGCTAAATGGTTCACTAAGATTGATCTTCGGGGTGCGTATAATCTTATACGAATAAAGCAAGGTGATGAGTGGAAAACCGCATTTAATACGCCTGAGGGCCATTTTGAGTATTTGGTAATGCCTTTTGGTCTTTCTAATGCTCCTTCAGTCTTCCAGTCCTTTATGCACGATATTTTCCGTGAATATCTGGATAAATTTATGATTGTGTATTTGGATGATATTTTGTTTTTTTCTGATGACTGGGAGTCTCATGTTCAGCAGGTCAGGAAGGTGTTTCAGGTCCTGCGGGCCAATTCCTTGTTTGTAAAAGGCTCAAAGTGTCTCTTTGGAGTCCAGAAGATTTCTTTCTTGGGGTATATTTTTTCCCCTTCTACTATTGAGATGGATCCCGTCAAGGTTCAGGCTATTTGTGACTGGACGCAGCCTACATCTCTTAAGAGTCTACAGAAGTTCTTGGGCTTTGCTAATTTCTATCGTCGTTTTATAACTAATTTTTCTAGTGTTGTTAAGCCTTTAACGGATTTGACTAAGAAGGGTGCTGATGTTGCTAATTGGTCTCCTGCGGCTGTGGAGGCCTTTCAGGAACTTAAGCGCCGGTTTTCTTCTGCTCCTGTGTTGCGTCAGCCAGATGTTTCGCTCCCTTTTCAGGTTGAGGTTGATGCTTCCGAGATTGGAGCGGGGGCGGTTTTGTCACAGAGAAGCTCCGATGGCTCAGTGATGAAGCCATGCGCGTTTTTTTCTAGAAAGTTTTCGCCGGCTGAGCGGAATTATGATGTTGGTAATCGGGAACTTTTGGCCATGAAGTGGGCATTTGAGGAGTGGCGTCATTGGCTAGAGGGTGCTAGACATCGTGTGGTGGTCTTGACTGATCACAAAAATTTGATTTACCTTGAGTCTGCCAGGCGTCTGAATCCTAGACAGGCTCGTTGGTCACTGTTTTTCTCTCGTTTCAATTTTGTGGTTTCATACCTGCCAGGTTCAAAGAATGTGAAGGCGGATGCTCTTTCTAGGAGTTTTGTGCCTGACTCCCTTGGAAATTCTGAGCCCTCTGGTATCCTTAGGGATGGGGTGATTTTGTCTGCTGTCTCCCCAGACTTGCGACGTGCTTTGCAGGAGTTTCAGGTGGCTAAACCTGATCGTTGTCCGCCTGAGAGACTGTTTGTTCCGGATAATTGGACCAGTAGAGTCATCTCCGAGGTCCATTCTTCTGCGTTGGCAGGTCATCCTGGAATATTTGGTACTAGAGACTTGGTGGCCAGGTCTTTTTGGTGGCCTTCCTTGTCGAGGGATGTGCGTTCTTTTGTGCAGTCTTGTGAGGTTTGTGCTCGGGCTAAGCCTTGCTGTTCTCGGGCAAGAGGATTGTTGTCACCTTTGCCTATCCCGAAGAGGCCTTGGACGCACATTTCCATGGACTTTATTTCGGATCTCCCTGTCTCTCAAAAAATGTCCGTCATCTGGGTTGTGTGTGATCGCTTTTCTAAAATGGTTCATCTGGTACCCTTGCCTAAGTTGCCTTCCTCCTCTGAGTTGGTCCCTCTGTTTTTTCAGAATGTGGTTCGTTTGCATGGGATTCCTGAGAACATCGTTTCTGACAGGGGATCCCAGTTTGTGTCTAGATTTTGGCGGACTTTCTGTGCTAAGATGGGCATTGATTTGTCCTTTTCGTCTGCATTCCATCCTCAGACGAATGGCCAGACTGAACGAACTAATCAGACCTTGGAAACTTATTTAAGGTGTTTTGTTTCTGCTGATCAGGATGACTGGGTTACCTTTTTGCCGCTGGCCGAGTTTGCGCTTAATAATCGGGCTAGTTCTGCTACCTTGGTTTCTCCTTTCTTTTGTAATTCGGGGTTTCATCCTCGTTTTTCCTCTGGTCAGGTGGAACCTTCTGATTGTCCTGGAGTGGACATGGTGGTGGATAGGTTGCATCGGATTTGGAGTCATGTGGTGGACAATTTGAAGTTGTCCCAGGAGAAGGCTCAGCAGTTTGCTAATCGCCGTCGCCGCGTGGGTCCTCGACTTTTTGTTGGTGACTTGGTGTGGTTGTCTTCTCGTTTTGTTCCTAGGAAGGTCTCTTCTCCTAAGTTCAAGCCTCGGTTCATCGGTCCCTATAGGATCTTGGAAATTCTTAACCCTGTGTCGTTTCGTTTGGATCTCCCAGCATCGTTTGCTATTCATAATGTGTTTCATCGGTCGTTGTTGCGGAAGTATGAGGTACCTGTTGTTCCTTCTCTTGAGCCTCCTGCTCCAGTGCTGGTGGAGGGAGAATTGGGGTATGTTGTGGAGAAGATCTTGGATTCTCGTGTTTCCAGACGGAAACTCCAGTATTTGGTCAAGTGGAAGGGTTATGGTCAGGAGGATAATTCTTGGGTGGTTGCCTCGGATGTTCATGCTGATGATTTGGTTCACGCTTTTCATAGGGCTCATCCTGGTCGCCCTGGTGGTTCTCGTGAGGGTTCGGTGACCCCTCCTCAAGGGGGGGGTACTGTTGTGAGTTCTGTTTTTGGGCTCCCTCTGGTGGTTACTGATGGTACTGGGTGACTTGTCTTTCCTGGGTTTCTGGGTTCCACCTGTTCCATCAGCATATGGGAGTTTCCTATTTAACCTGGCTTTGCTGGCATTTCCTCGCCGGTTATCAATGTATCCAGTGTGTCTTGTTACCTCTGCTCCCTGCTCCTAGAACCTTCTGGACAAGCTAAGTTTGGATTTTCCTGTTTTGTGTTTTGCTTAATTTGGTTTTTAGTCCAGCCTGCAGATATGTGATTCTCTGCTGCTGGTTGCTCTAGTGGGCTGAAATTGCTTTTCATGTACCATGAGTTGGCACATGAGTTCAAGTAATTTCAGGATGGTTTTTTGAAGGGTTTTTCGCTGACCGCGCAGTTCACTTTTGTATCCTCTGCTATCTAGCTTTAACGGGCCTCATTTTGCTGAAACTGTTTTCATACTACGTATGTGCTTTCCTCTCATTTCACCGTCATTATATGTGGGGGGCTGCTATTTGCTGTGGGGTATTTCTCTGGAGGCAAGAGAGGTCTGTGTTTCTTCTGATAGGGGAAGTTAGATCTTCGGCTGGAGCGAGACGTCTAGGATCATCGTAGGCACGTTCCCCGGCTACTTTTATTTGTGTGTTAGGTTCAGGGTCGCGGTCAGCTCAGGTTCCATCGCCCTAGAGCTTGTTTGTATCTGTGCTTGTCCTTTTTGTGATCCCCTGCCATTGGGATCATGACAGGTATCGCTTCCAACCACACACATTCACACTAGGTTTGGCTATTACCAATGCACAGAGGGGAATAAGCCACTTCTTGACACTTCGAAGCGACTGCTTATCTATTGCGAGAATAAAGTATATGGATTGCTGACATCCTCATAAACATTAGATGGTCAGCCGGTCCTACCAAATGTAGGTTGTGCCAGATTTACTCTGTGTATGAGCACTTTAAATGGAACCTGTCACATCTAGAAACACTACTTACCTGTCGATATATGGGTAATCTGCAGGTAAACAGCATTTAAACCCTGTGTAGCTGGCTTACTGGAGCAGAGGCTACAGGGAGAGAATGAAGTTTTATTCTCCCTGCAGCTGCTTGATGTCAGTCACAGAGGGGGTACAGGGAGGTGTTAGATTCACCTCTCCCTATATAATAATTGCTGTGTAATCACTCTTTGACACATTGATTGATAGCCAGCTCTGCTCAAATGATGCACACACACTGCAGAGCTGATTGTCAAACAGGGTGCCAGAGACTGGTTACAGGCATGGTCACTGTAGTGAGCGGTGACTGTAACGGCTCCCTGAACCGCCCCAATGACTGGGAATGAGTGGCCGCAGGGAAAATATAACTTAATTTTCTCCTTCTAATAGCTTCTGCTGTGTGCTGGCTACGCAGGTTTGATTTATTTTTGTAGTTGTGTATACTTTGTCTTTAGTACTATGGCTGCCTTGTGTTTGCTGCCTGCAGCTCTGGTTATAGCGCTGACACCAAACCATAGCCAGAAAGGCTGATCTTACCTACAGTTAACCTTCTTCCTGCAGGCTTTTACTGAGCGATGAAGGTCAGCTCATTCCAAACTGCAGAACTTTATGAGACAAACAAGTGGTGCTAAGACCTCCTGGACCTTAGGAAAGTACTTGTTTATCGTCTTTCTAAGTAGTAAAACCACTTCATTGAGGTTGGCAGGAACAAGAGCCAGCAGCTGCTAATGCAAAGGAGAGGTGCACTATTTTGTTTGAGGCAGAGTTTGGGCACAGGTGCATGTTTTTAACCCCTTCCTGACCAGGCCAAATTTTACGATTCTGGCCAGCGTCACTTTATCGATTTTACTCATTTATATAGCGCCATTAATTCCACAACGCTTTACAAACATTATTGGCTTCATGTCATAATAACTCTGTTACTCTTCAATGGATCCCACTGATTCTAAGTTTTTTTTTTTGTGACATATTCTACTTCATGACAGTGGTAAAATTCGTTTGATATGACTTGCATTCATTTGTGAATAAATATGAAATTTGGCAAAAATTTTCAAACTTTTCATTTTTATGTAATTAAAACCAGAGAGTTATATCACACAATATAGTTAATAAATAACATTTCCCACATGTATAAAAAATAAATAATACAAGAATACCTGGTGAATGGTGACTGGCAGTGCGGCCAGTCACCAAAGTGTGCCACACTGCCAGTCACCATTCACCAGGTATTCTTGTATTATTTACTCTTTATACACCTTTTTGTGCCTCTGCTGGGACTCTGCTGCAGCAAAATATTGACTGATGTATGATTTCCCATGTCAGAGCCAGTATTTACATTACTATATATATAGTCCACCTACATAGGCACATAGGGGCTGTCAAACCCTATTACTTTAACTGGTCACAGCAAACTTTTTGAATATATTTCTCTTTATGTAATATTGCCTGTGTACCCACTTAACAGATATCTAAAGTCACATTACCAGGATCTCTGGTTTTGCTGGGCTATATCACCGGTTTGTTTTGTTTTACCTGGTGTTAGTGATGATATATATCTTTAATATTTATCTTTTATTTGGTATAACTACTATTTTATTTACTTTTACTGTGCAGTACACCCTTTTGTGTTGGTGTTACCATTTGCCATGTATGTTTTCTTGAATAAAAGTGCCTCCATCTGCCTCATTATAGGTAATCTTCCACCGGTGATTCCACCTTAATCATGTATTTCAGAGATTTACACGGAAACCCCGGTTTAAGTGCTCAGCGTAGAGCGCAGGATAAATGTGTGCCGAGCCTTACTGCGATCTTTGGGAGTCAGAATGAACAAACCAACAAATGAAGAAATGGGTTTATTTCTTTATTTACGCCATTCCTCATGCGGTATAAGTGATTAGATGACTTTATTCTTCTGGTCGGTGTGATTACAGCCCAGCTATACAGGTCCTTCTCAAAAAATTAGCATATAGTGTTAAATTTGATTATTTACCATAATGTAATGATTACAATTAAACTTTCATATATTATAGATTCATTATCCACCAACTGAAATGTGTCAGGTCTTTTATTGTTTTAATACTGATGATTTTGGCATACAACTCCTGATAACCCAAAAAACCTGTCTCAATAAATTAGCATATTTCACCCATCCAATCAAATAAAAGTGTTTTTTAATAACAAACAAAAAAACCATCAAATAATAATGTTCAGTTATGCACTCAATACTTGGTCGGGAATCCTTTGGCAGAAATGACTGCTTCAATGCGGCGTGGCATGGAGGCAATCAGCCTGTGACACTGCTGAGATGTTATGGAGGCCCAGGATGCTTCAATAGCGGCCTTAAGCTCATCCAGAGTGTTGGGTCTTGCGTCTCTCAACTTTCTCTTCACAATATCCCACAGATTCTCTATGGGGTTCAGGTCAGGAGAGTTGGCAGGCCAATTGAGCACAGTAATACCATGGTCAGTAAACCATTTACCAGTGGTTTTGGCACTGTGAGCAGGTGCCAGGTCGTGCTGAAAAATGAAATCTTCATCTCCATAAAGCATTTCAGCCGATGGAAGCATGAAGTGCTCCAAAATCTCCTGATAGCTAGCTGCATTGACCCTGCCCTTGATGAAACACAGTGGACCAACACCAGCAGCTGACATGGCACCCCACACCATCACTGACTGTGGGTACTTGACACTGGACTTCAGGCATTTTGGCATTTCCTTCTCCCCAGTCTTCCTCCAGACTCTGGCACCTTGATTTCCGAATGACATGCAAAATTTGCTTTCATCAGAAAAAAGTACTTGGGACCACTTAGCAACAGTCCAGTGCTGCTTCTCTGTAGCCCATTTCGGCACCTGTAGCCCATTTCCTGCACACGCCTGTGCACGGTGGCTCTGGATGTTTCCACACCAGACTCAGTCCACTGCTTCTTCAGGTTCCCCAAGGTCTGGAATCGGTCCTTCTCCACAATCTTCCTCAGGGTCCAGTCTCCTCTTCTCGTTGTACAGCGTTTTCTGCCACATTGTTTCCTTCCAACAGACTTACCATTGAGGTGCCTAGATACAGCACTCTGGGAACAGCCTATTTGTTGAGAAATTTCTTTCTGGGTCTTACCCTCTTGCTTGAGGGTGTCAATGATGGCCTTCTTGACATCTGTCAGGTCGCTAGTCTTACCCATGATGGGGGTTTTGAGTAATGAACCAGGCAGGGAGTTTATAAAAGCCTCAGGTATCTTTTGCATGTGTTTAGAGTTAATTAGTTGATTCAGAAGATTAGGGTAATAGGTCGTTTAGAGAACCTTTTCTTGATATGCTAATTTATTGAGACAGGTTTTTTGGGTTATCAGGAGTTGTATGCCAAAATCATCAGTATTAAAAGAATAAAAGACCTGACAAATTTCAGTTGGTGGATAATGAATCTATAATATATGAAAGTTTAATTGTAATCATTACATTATGGTAAATAATGAAATTTAACACTATATGCTAATTTTTTGAGAAGGACCTGTATATCGGATTTTTTATGTTTGGCTGCTATCACAGAGTAAAAGTCGCTTTTTTTTGCAAAAACTAGGTTTTGCATCAACATATTTTTGCCATAATTTTTCCATATTTCTGCTGACAGAATCATGTAAAGGCTTATTTTTTTGCGGGACGAGTTGACGTTTTTATGGGTACCGATTTTGGGCACATGACAATTTTTGCTATCTGATACAGTTCAACCGGAATCAGCGTAGTGTTTAATACGATAATTTACACATTGCTGAATGGCAAATAGACAATAACTAAAAATTCTGAGATTAATAAAATATACCTTTTAATGATTACATTAAAATAGTAATAATAAGAATGTGCTCGTTAAAAATATAGAGTCCACATTAGTAATTAGTGTCCTATCTTGATGTATTGGTTATACAAATGGACACAGTTCCTCCTCATGCAGTATAATGTTAGCTGCTGAGGGCTATTACTTCAAGGATTTTAAGCAATTCCTCCCTGTTTTTATATAAATCTAATATTGATAGGCAATCTCACATGGGGGTAGGTATCATTCAATTCCTCCCCTTTATACGAGTAATGGTATGTGCACATGTTGAAGATTTCCTGCGGATCCACAGCGTTTTTTTTCCGCGCAGAAACGCTGCAGATCCGCAAGTGATTTACAGTACAATGTAAATCAATGGCAAAAAAAATGCTGTGCTGATGGTGCGGAAAAATCCGCACAGAAAACACAGCAGATTGAAAAAAGGAGCATGTCACTTCTTTTTGCAGATCTGCTGCGTTTATGCACCCATTCCATAATAGAAATCTGCAGGGGTAAAAAAGAAAGAAATCCACACAACAAAAATCTCCAACGTGTGCACATACCAAAAAAAAGGTGCAGATTCTGACCTGCGTTTTCTGCCAAGAAATGCAGAATCTGTACAGAAAATTCCACAGTCACATCTTCAATGTGTGCATATTGCCTTAAAGTGAGTAGTTTCACTGGCTAAATAGTCTTTATGGGTAAGTATTGTTCAACACTTCCGCATGTGAAGCCTATCTACAGCTTTTTGGACATTAATTGTAAATAGGATTATTGCCTTGATGGCCACGGACCACTCTTATGGCATTTTACAATAATGTGGACTAACTAATCTAAAAACAAACAGCCCCCCCCCCCCTTCAACATGTTTTGCCATTACTGGCTTCGTCAGGGAACTGAGGTTGCAAAAAGGCAGCTTTATTCTACGGATCAGTACAATTACAATGATACCACATTTCTTTCTTTTTATATTTTGGCTCCTTTACACAATAAAAACTATTTTATAAAAAATGAATTATTTTTGCATTACTTTTTTTCTGAGAGCTATAACTTTTTATATTTCCACTGATGGAACTATATGGCAGCTTGTTGTTTGCTGGACAAGGTGATGTTCTCAGCAATACCATTTTTATTTACATTTGTCTTTTTGCATTTTATTCCACTTTTTGTTCAGAAGTATGATGATAAAGCATCGTTTTTTGCCTTTTTTTATTTTATTTTTTTACGGTTTTCATTGACAGGGTTAACTAGTGGGACAGTTGTATAGGGCGGGTCATTCCGGACGCGGCGATACCAATTATGTGTACTTTTTTGTTTATTTTCTTTCATAAAATTTTTTATTCATGAGTACAATATATTTTTATCTATTGTTTGGTGATTTTTTTATAAAAGTATTTTTTACAATTTTTGGTTACTTTTTTTACTTAGTCCCTCTATGAGACTTTCACTTTTTTCACATTGATCACTTGTAAAGCATTGCTATGCACAAGCATTGTTATCTACTATATGATTGTCTAAGGGTCACTTCCGTCTGACTGTCTGTCTGTCTGTCTGTCACGGATATTCATTGGTTTCGGCCTCTGTCTGACCTGGAAATCCAAGTCGCTGATTGGTCGCGGCAAAACAGCCACGACCAATCAGCGACGGGCACAGACCGGAAGAAAATGGCCGCTCCATACTCCCCGCAGTCAGTGTCCCCGGCGCCGCTCCATACTCCCCGCTCCATACTCCCCGCTCCATACTCCCCGCGGCGCAGTCAGTGTTCCCGGCACCCGCTCCATACTCCCCGCTCCATACTCTCGCGAGACCGCTAAGTCATCTGGGTAATTTTGCAATGCATCCTGGGAACGGAAGATGGCGGTCGCATCGCACAGCTTCGCTGGATCCCAGGGGTGAGTATATAACTAGTTTTTATATTATTTTTTTTAACAGGGATATGGTGCACACACTGCTACATACTGCGTGGGCTGTGTTATATACCTACGTGTCTGGGCAATATACTACGTCACTGGGCAATATACTACATGACTGGGCAATATACTACATCGCTGGCCAATATACTACGTCGATGGGCAATATACTACGTCGATGGGCAATATACTACGTGACTGAACAATATACTACGTGACTGGGCAATATACTACGTGGCTGGGCAATGTACTATGTGACTGGGCAATATACTACGTGGCTCTGTGCTGAAAACTACATCGCTGGGCAATATACTACGTGACTGGGCAATATACTACTTCACTGGGCAATATACTACGTCGCTGGGCAATATACTATGTGGTTCTGTGCTGAATACTGCGTCGCTGGGCAATATACTACGTGGCTGGGCAATATACTATGTGGCTGGGCAATATACTACGTGACTGGACAATATACTACGTGACTGGGCAATATACTACGTGACTGGGCAATATACTACATGGCTGTGCAATATACTACGTCGCTGGGCAATATACTACGTGACTGGGCAATATACTACGTGACTGGGCAATATACTACGTGACTGGGCAATATACTACGTGACTGGGCAATATACTACGTGGCTGGGCAATATACTACGTGACTGGGCAATATACTACGTGACTGGGCAATATATTACGTGACTGGGCAATATACTACGTGGCTGGGCAATATACTACGTGACTGGGCAATATACTACGTGACTGGGCAATATACTACGTGACTGGGCAATATACTACGTGACTGGGCAATATACTATGTGGCTGGGCAATATACTATGTGACTGGGCAATATACTTCGTTGCTCTGTGCTGAATACTACGTTGCTGGGCAATATACTACGTCACTGGGCAATATACTACGTGACTGGGCAATATACTACGTGGCTGGGCAATATACTACGTGACTGGGCAATATACTACGTGACTGGGCAATATACTACGTGACTGGGCAAAAAACTACGTCGCTGGGCAATATACTATGCGACTGGGCAATATACTACGTGACTGGGCAATATACTATGTGGCTGGGCTATATACTATGTGACTGGGCAATATACTTCGTTGCTCTGTGCTGAATACTACGTTGCTGGGCAATATACTACGTCACTGGGCAATATACTACGTGATTGGGCAATATACTACGTGGCTCTGTGCTGAATACTACGTCGCTGGGAAATATACTACGTGGCTGGCAATATACTATGTGGCTGGGCAATATACTACGTGACTGGGCAATATACTACGTGACTGGGCAATATACTACATGACTGGGCAATATACTATGTGGCTGGGCAATATACTACATGACTGGACAATATACTACGTGACTGAGCAATATACTACGTGACTGGGCAATATACTATGTGACTGGGGAATATACTATGTGACTGGGCAATATACTACTTCACTGGGCAATATACTACGTCGCTGGGCAATATACTATGTGGTTCTGTGCTGAATACTGCGTCGCTGGGCAATATACTACGTGGCTGGGCAATATACTATGTGGCTGGGCAATATACTACGTGACTGGACAATATACTACGTGACTGGGCAATATACTACGTGACTGGGCAATATACTACATGGCTGTGCAATATACTACGTCGCTGGGCAATATACTACGTGACTGGGCAATATACTACGTGACTGGGCAATATACTACGTGACTGGGCAATATACTACGTGACTGGGCAATATACTACGTGGCTGGGCAATATACTACGTGACTGGGCAATATACTACGTGACTGGGCAATATATTACGTGACTGGGCAATATACTACGTGGCTGGGCAATATACTACGTGACTGGGCAATATACTACGTGACTGGGCAATATACTACGTGACTGGGCAATATACTACGTGACTGGGCAATATACTATGTGGCTGGGCAATATACTATGTGACTGGGCAATATACTTCGTTGCTCTGTGCTGAATACTACGTTGCTGGGCAATATACTACGTCACTGGGCAATATACTACGTGACTGGGCAATATACTACGTGGCTGGGCAATATACTACGTGACTGGGCAATATACTACGTGACTGGGCAATATACTACGTGACTGGGCAAAAAACTACGTCGCTGGGCAATATACTATGCGACTGGGCAATATACTACGTGACTGGGCAATATACTATGTGGCTGGGCTATATACTATGTGACTGGGCAATATACTTCGTTGCTCTGTGCTGAATACTACGTTGCTGGGCAATATACTACGTCACTGGGCAATATACTACGTGATTGGGCAATATACTACGTGGCTCTGTGCTGAATACTACGTCGCTGGGAAATATACTACGTGGCTGGCAATATACTATGTGGCTGGGCAATATACTACGTGACTGGGCAATATACTACGTGACTGGGCAATATACTACATGACTGGGCAATATACTATGTGGCTGGGCAATATACTACATGACTGGACAATATACTACGTGACTGAGCAATATACTACGTGACTGGGCAATATACTATGTGACTGGGGAATATACTATGTGACTGGGCAATATACTTCGTTGCTCTGTGCTGAATACTACGTTGCTGGTAAATATACTACGTCACTGGGCAATATACTACGTGATTGGGCAATATACTACGTGTCTCTGTGCTGAATACTACGTCGCTGGGCAATATACTACGTGGCTAGCAATATACTATGTGGATGGGCAATATACTACGTGACTGGGCAATATACTACGTGACTGGGCAATATACTATGTGACTGGGGAATATACTACGTGACTGGGCAATATACTACGTGGCTGTGCAATATACTATGTGACTGGGCAATATACTACGTGACTGGGCAATATACTATGTGGTTGGGCAATATACTACGTGGCTGGGCAATATACTACGTGGACATGCTCTGTGCATGGTGTAACAAGCTTGCTAGCCCTGGTGGCTCGTATTTGGTCATGTCAACATCGGGTCACCATGGCAACAATCAACCCCACACGATAACGTCATGGGGGCGCCGATCAGAGGGAGAGGGAGCCCCCTCCCTGCCTTCTAAATGCTGTGATCATTATATCAGCTGGACACCCGACAGTGATAGTGTGCGCACAGCTTTTGTACTTCCCATCCTGGACATATGGATATGTCTAAGGGTCGTAAAAGGGTTAAAGCAGACTTTTTTTAATCTATTAAATGCTTTCCAGTGAATGATAAAAATGGGGAAATTCACTACTTAGAGAATCTGTAAACCATACGATGCGCCCCCAGGAAGAAGCATCTGCAAAACGCGCGTCAGGGTCAGAGGAGGTAGCGTGCAGTCAACATTTTGATTGACATACATGACCAGTCATGCAGGCTGACTATAAAGATTAGTCTGTACATAAGCATTGTCAGTCTTTACACAGAATTGTTTGATATAAATAAAATAATTTTAGATACTCCTGCCTTGATCTTTAAACCCATACAAATAGTGTATCGTGTGAATTGTATAATATCAACTTGTTTTTGATGTTCAGATTTCTGAATGTGGTAAATAATTAACCAGTGTGCTGTGAAGGACAGTAGCGTTTGACCAAATCGGTTAATACAAATCAAAGAAAAATCCAGAAATTCTGCTAATCTGGCACGATTCCAAAATAATACATAGGTATTATTGTGACCTTTCACTCACACTTTCCAACTCTCTCAGAATATGATGGTGGCTCCAGAAAAATGGGGAGACTTCCCAGTCGGCCAGAAGAGTTGGAAAACCCTCAGGATCCTGCATAAACATCCAATACCTCTTCGCTTAGCAGCATTTTCTGAAATATTCCCATGAGATAAGAGATATGTTGGTTCATCATCAGACTGAGTCCTATCATCCAGTTGCACTTTTAGGAAGAATTTTTGGACTGTAAAAGTGGGTATAGTTATGGAAATTTTGCGCTCATTACATGCTTTAACCAAGTGTCACAGAAAAATCTAGAAGGGTGCAGGAAATGTTTAACAGACATGAAGTTTTTTAGTTGTAGAGAGAAATGGTAAGGATTACAGAAATGGAAATAAAGAAGAAAAACTCTTGTAGGAAGATAATTGGGCATATTTATCAAACCGCCTAATTCTCAGACAGTGCAAATTGAGACTAGGCAGTCTCAGTATGTGCAAAATTTATCAAAGTGGTTATGCTGTTTGATAAATTGGTGTCACTTTACAAATCTTATTGTAAGTTTATGCAGCGCCCCAGAGATCTGGTCGTTGCAGTATGACACTCTGCCGCTAAGGGGAGTGATGGTACGTCTGATGGCACTAAAGGAGTTCTGACCAGGTATCACAAACACACATGACACTTCACACTCCGGCCACCAGGGGGAGTGGTTCTATCTAGTAGGCCACTCCTCACACTCTGGTAAAACTGGGGGTTGGACAGGAAGTTAGACAGAAAGAGCCCGGGAGAGTTCGGGAGAGGACCTGTCAGGGGTGTGATCCAGACAGCGGTCTAGAAAGAGAACAGATCGTTACGGAGCCGCGCCTGCACTACCTTGCGGCGGTATTCTGAGAAAGGACACGAAGCGAAGTTGATTGTGGAGAAGTGAGAAGTGGGATCACAGTGTAAAGGACATAGAGCCAGTAGGAGTCGTGCCGTGAGACCGAGGCAACATCCTTCTGAGGCGCATAGCGGTGGCCGGAGCACCGAGAAAGTAAGAGACTTTATGCATTACTTCAACATGGCAGGACAGTTAATTATAGGTTGGCTGTCTCACCTAAATCACCTAAGCAGACAAGGGAGGCAACTGTGGGAGAGGGGCGTCTCTAGGGTCCCAGAATAACTCCAGGCCTACCCGTCATACGGGTGCGTCCTAACCATATCATCTGGGGGACGAAGAGAGAGAGAAAGAACAACGAACACAGACACAACAGTTGTGAGGACTATCCCGTGGTGCGCAGCTGGGAAGGACTACAACACACAGGCGCTAGTGGGTAGGCACTGATTTCCACCTGCAAAGGAAACTCTGGATGTGCCTTCGGACCGGCCGGTCTCAGCCAGCCCTGTTAGCAGTGCTCTGGATTGCGGATCCCAAAGCCTTCAGTAAAGAGGTAAAGAGACGGCAACCCTGTGTCCTTGTTATTCATCGCGCCTCGCACCACGCATCACACCATCACCTTTCATTGGGTGCCCCTTAGCAGGGTCACGGACCGGGTCTAGCCACCGTGATGACCCCAATACAGAGACTGAGGGGCCCGGTATCGAGAACTCGTGGCCCTGTGTCTGGGGGCACTCCATTTACATTACCTATTAGTCGATTTGCTTTGTGCCCCACAATTTTGCCGTATTTGTGTCAACATAAAGCCAAACATTTTTTTCCAAATAAGCCACACCTCTTCATCAGTACCCTGCTTCCAAGTCAATCAAGTCGTAAAAAGTGTCTAAAACACCTAATAAATATGGTACAAGTGATACAAGACAGTTTTGGCACAAAATACCTTAGAATTCTGGTACATTTGTCTTGATAAATATGCCCCAATTTCCTTGCATCCTGCCCCATCTTTCAACAAGGTGGTTGCATTGACAAAATATAAAAAACTTTATCTAATTGTACACGTTTTTGCACCCAAGAAGAGCGGCCATCTTCCTCTATGTAATGTAATGAGAGTAAGTACTGGTGGCACTTTCTGGTGCAGGCATCAGTCATCCTTTTCTATAATGGGCCACGCTGTCAGATGTACACACACAAGCAGCGGGGCAATGAATATCGCAGTAAGAAAGACAGATCTCTTTGGATGTAAAGACAGCTATCACCTACTCAGATCAACTTGTATCAGCTAAAGGTTTGCGGGAAGAGAAATATAATACCGTTGTTCAAATTCCAGATTATTTTGCCTGGGGATTCTGCAAAGTCTCCTAAATCATTAGCTTCTACAGTACTGGGCAAACAAGTGTTGTGGCCACATATCAGCCAAGCCTCAACCCCAATCAATGCCAAGCTGTTCCCCTGATTGGTATCAATGCATTAAAGCCGTGGCATCAAAAAAAGGTCACTGAGTGTATGGAGTTCTGTGAGTGTATACAGTTAGGTCCATATATATTTGGACAGAGACAACATTTTTCTAATTTTGGTTATAGACATTACCACAATTAATTTTAAACAAAACAATTCAGATGCAGTTGGAGCTCAGACTTTCAGCTTTCATTTGAGGGTATCCACATTAAAATTGGATGAAGGGTTTAGGAGTTTCAGCTCCTTAACATGTGCCACCCTGTTTTTAAAGGGACCAAAAGTAATTGGACAATAGACTCCAAGGCTATTTCATGGACTGGTGTGGGCAATCCCTTTGTTATGTCATTCTCAATTAAGCAAATAAAAGGTCTGGAGTTGATTTGAGATGTGGTGCTTTCATTTGGAAGGTTTTGCTGTGAAGTAAACATGCAGTCAAATGAGCTCTCCATGCAGGTGAAACAAGCCATCCTTAAGCTGCGAAAACAGAAAAAAACCCACGCGAGAAATTGATACAATATTAGGAGTGGCAAAATCTACAGTTTGGTACATCCTGAGAAAGAAAGAAAGCACTGGTGAACTAATCAATGCAAAAAGACCTGTGCGCCCACAGAAAACAACAGTGGTGGATGATCGCAGAATAATCTCCATGGTGAAGAGAAACCCCTTCACAACAGCCAACCAAGTGAACAACACTCTCCAGGAGGTAGGCGTATCAATATCCAAATCTACCATAAAGAGAAGACTGCATGAAAGTAAATACAGAGGGTTCACTGAACGGTGCAAGCCACTCATAAGCATCAAGAATAAAAAGGCTAGACTGGAATTTGCAAAAAAACATCTAAAAACGCCAGCACAGTTCTGGAAGAACATTCTTTGGATAGATGAAACCAAGATCAACTTCTACCAGAATGATGGAAAGAGAAAAGTATGGCGAAGGCGTGGTACAGCTCTTGATCCAAAGCATAGCACATCATCTGTAAAACACGGCGGAGGCAGTGTGATGGCTTGGGCATGCATGGCTGCCAGTGGCACTAGGTCACTAGTGTTTATTGATGATGTGACACAGGAGAGAAGCAGCCGAATGAATTCTGAGGTATTCAGAGCCATACTGTGTGCTCAGATCCAGCCAAATGCAGCAAAACTGATTGGTCGTCGTTTCATACTACAGATGGACAATGACCCAAAACATAAAGCCAAAGCAACCCAGGAGTTTATTAAAGCAAAGAAGTGGAATATTCTTGAATGGCCAAGTCAGCCACCTGATCTCAACCCAATTGAGCATGCATTTCACTTGTTAAAGACTAAACTTCAGACAGAAAGGCCCACAAACAAACAGCAACTGAAAACCACTGCAGTGAAGGCCTGGCAGAGCATCAAAAAGGAGGAAACACAGCGTCTGGTGATGTCCATGAGTTCAAGACTTCAGGCAGTCATTGCCAACAAAGGGTTTTCAACCAAGTACTAAAAATGAACATTTTATTTAAAATTATTGAATCTGTCCAATTACTTTTGGTCCCTTTAAAAACAGGGTGGCACATGTTAAGGAGCTGAAACTCCTAAAACCTTCATCCAATTTTAATGTGGATACCCTCAAATGAAAGCTGAAAGTCTGAACTTCAACTGCATCTGAATTGTTTTGTTTAAAATTCATTGTGGTAATGTCTATAACCAAAATTAGAAAAATGTTGTCTCTGTCCAAATATATATGGACCTAACTGTATGTATACCTATGCAACAGATTAAAACATTCCAAACATGGAAGTGGCAAGTTTTTGTCATGTAAAAAAAATCAGACCAAGAATAATTGTTTCAGAACTTTTTCCACCTTTAATGTCACCTTTAATCTGTATAAATCAATTGAAAAAAAAAAAGCTAAAATTTTTTCAGGTGAAAAAAAGATATGTGCATATAGTGGGTTTTTTTTGGTGATGAGCAGTGTTGGCTTTGTGCCTACCTTAATTTTTTTCTATTATGGTCAAAAAGATCAACTTTGGTCTCATCAGACCATAACACATTTTCCCACATGTTTTTGGCAGATTAGTGTGGGTTTTGGCAAAACATAACTGGGCTTGGCCGTTTTTCTTTGTAAGAAAAGGCTTGCGTCTTGCCACCCTACCCTACAGGCCAGACATATGAAGAATATGGGCGTTTGTTGTCACATGCAGTAAACAATTTGCACTTGCCAGAAATTCCCACAGCTCCTTTAATGTTCCCTGTTGTGAATTCTGTGGCAGAGCTCCCTCCTGTGGTCACAAGTGGTACTTCGGCTGATTCTCTCTGTGAGCTTCTGTTGGTGGAGGGAAGTGGTACTACGGCTTCTGAGTTTCCTCCCTCAGGTGATCTCGTGAGGTCGTTAGGTGCTTCTCTACTTAACTCCACCTAATGCTTTGATCCTGGCTTCCTGTCAATGTTCCAGTGTTGGACTTGCTTTTCCCTGGATCATTCCTGTGGCCTGCTGCTCTGCATAGCTAAGTTCTTCTTTGCTATTTGTTTGCTATTTTTTCTGTCCAGCTTGTCTAATTTGTTGCTGGAAGCTCTGGGACGCAAAGGGTGTACCTCCGTGCCGTTAGTTCGGTACGGAGGGTCTTTTTGCCCCCTTTGCGTGGTTTTCTTTAGGGTTTTGTGTAGACCGCAAAGTTACCTTTCTATCCTCGCTCTGTTAAGAAAGTCGGGCCTCACTTTGCTGAATCTATTTAATCTCTACGTTTGTCTTTTCATCTTAACTCACAGTCATTATATGTGGGGGGCTGCCTTTTCCTTTGGGGTATTTCTCTGAGGCAAGGTAGGCTTATTTTCTATCTTCAGGCTAGTTAGTGTCTCAGGCTGTGCCGAGTTGCATAGGCAGAGTTAGGCGCAATCCACGGCTGCCTCTAGTGTTGTTTGGAGAGGATTAGGGATTGCGGTCTGCAGAGTTCCCACGTCTCAGAGCTCGTTCTATGATTTTGGGTTATTGTCAGATCACTGTATGTGCTCTGACCGCTATGTCCATTGTGGTACTGAATTGCCTTTCATAACAGTTCCCCTTCCCCTTGAGGAAGCGAGTCTTTATACTCGCAAAACGTACGTCGGGTTTGCGGTCACATCGTGGACAAGAGGAGACACAATATGGGTAATTAACCCTTGATTTATTGATGCATATCTTATGCTACTTATGTCTTATACATTGTAATTGTTTTTAGCAATGCATGCTAGCACTAAACATGGTGATAGATATAGGTGGAACTGATTAGTCTTGGTACAAACAAGTGACTAACTGATTGTCCTACCTGTTTAAGTTACATTGCTTATGTGCATTGCTTTTTACATGTTTATGTAATTATTTAGCATAATATATTGTCCTGATCCACCCTGTGACTGTTACTACTCCTTTTTGGATTACACTATTTTGTCATATTCTATAAAATATACATAATTGTATTTAGTCTGTGGTAAATATCTACCCTTAATAAAATATTTATATTTTGAGATACATTATGGCTCAAGTTCTCCTCATATTCAATAGCTCCTTTAATGTTTCTTCTTGGCAGCCTCCCAGAACAATTTTCTGCTTGTCGTTTCGCCAATTTTTGTGGGACGTCCGGTTCTAAATAATGTCACCGATGTGCCAATTTTTAAGCAGCTTCTTGATGACAGTCTTCACAGTGTTTCTTAGTATATCTAATGCCTTGGAAATTTCTTACATAACTTTCAACAATTCGATCCTTTTGCTGTGTTGTAAGCTGTTTACAGACCTTGGCTGTGAAATGCATCTACGAAAATGTCAGAAAAACAACTACTAGAAGAGCTAAACTTTATATTGTGTTAATTAGTATCGCTGTAAATGGTAGCTGTGTACTGACTACTATTTAACATGAGTTTCAATGTGATTGGCTAATTCTGAACACTACCACATCGCCATTTATTGTAGAATGTTCATGCTTATGAAACCACACTATTTTACATTTGCAATTTTCACTTCCCCCTCAAAAGAATTTGTTTGTTCCTTATTGGATTTGTACAGATTAAAGATGGCATTAAAGGTGTTCAAAGTTGTGAAATAATTCTTTTTACTATGATTTTTTTTACATGGCAAAAACGTGGCATTTTAACAGGGGTGTGTAGACTTTTTACATCCGCTGCACATGTATGAGTGTATATTTCTGCATGTATATTTGTGGATATAAATGTGTGTAAGCCTAGTTGAATATACAGTACAGACCAAAAGTTTGGACACACCTTCTCATCTAAAGATTTTTCTGTATTTTCATGACTATGAAAATTGTACATTCACACTGAAAGCATCAAAACTGTGAATTAACACATGTGGAATTATATACTTGTGTGAAACAACTGAAATTATGTCTTATATTCTAGGTTCTTCAAAGTAGCCACCTTTATCTTTATCTTTACTTAGCTGCTTTGTTCTTGCCATAATACAAACTCTATTCAGTAGGACTATCAGCTGTGTATCCACCAGACTTCTGCACAACACAACTGATGGTCCCAACCCCATTTATAAGGCAAGAAATCCCACTTATCACACCTGTGAAGTGAAAACTATTCCCAGTGACTACCTCTTGAAGCTCATCAAGAGAATGCCAAGAGTGTGCAAAGCGGTCATCAAAGCAAAAGGTGGCTACTTTGAAGAACCTAGAATATAAGACATAATTTGAGTTGTTTCACACTTTTTTGTTAAGTATATAATTCCACATGTGTTAATTCATAGTTTTGATGCCTTCAGTGTGAATGTACAATTTTCATAGTTATGAAGATACAGAAAAATCTTTAAATGAGAAGGTGTGTCCAAACTTTTGTTCTGTACTTTATAATATATAAATACTGCATATAAGTGTAATGTGGTGTATGCATGTGATTGCATGTTTGGGGATATCATTGTATACGTGCGTGTATGAATACTTACTGTATGTATATAGACGATATGCAGTCAAAATACCAATGTATCTGACTTCCATGCCCTCCAGGAAAGTGTTCACCTTCACTCTGCGGTGACTAGCTGTTTTCCTACTGCAAACCAAAGCGGTCGCTTTGTGGACAGTTTTCATACTGACGTCTTTGTGGAACAGACATCAGAATCCGCACGGGAAAACGCAGTGTTGGCATAATTGTCTGAAAATCCAAAATGCTATGGTTTTCGGGGCTGTCCTCTGATTTTATTTTTAGATTTCTTGCAAGGTGCTCATATGGAGTCTCACTACAATGGTGGCTGATCCAGTTTACAGTTTAAAAAAAAAGGGAATTTGCAGTTAGAGCCGGCGTATAAATAGAAGCCATTATTTTAACGCCACGACACTCTTACTCTGTTGTGATGTGAAGCACTCTGCTCTACCTGTAATATTTAAGTGCGGTATGTGGCAGAAGGGTCTAATTCCCACTTTGTATGAGGGAAGTAATAGGTGTGATACCCAGCAGAGTGCTGCCATTCTAAGCTAACATTACCTGCTCATAACACTTGTATTCGCAGCGGGGACCTGTGCAGATCAGCCGCCATAGGACAACTGCATTACTTTCCTTATTACCTGCTTTTAGCTGGCATAAAGAATCCATTATCCTTGTAACACAAGTAGAAAGAAAACGCCGAAGAAAGGAGCACACTTGTGCAACTTCCTTCCGGATCTTGCTTTTTTACTTGATTCAGAATTTTGTGAGTAGATAGACATGTTAATGACAAAATTACTCCATCATTAGCTTTAGGGTTGGATAAGAAAACTTTCGATAACTTTCTAATATACTTTTGTAGGATTTTTAAAGTTTCTTTTCTTTTTTGTCTTTATTCGTTGCCGTTTTTAAAAATCGTAGCCATTCGTCACATCAAGCTTAATTTAATTTTTTTTCCCCACTGTTTTTAAAACCACGGCGTGCTCATCATGCCCTACTATGGTGTAAATGGTCTCTGCATGACTTCAACGCAGGTGAACCATGGCATTATATACCACATCTAAAAATCTTTATTAGAACAAGGTGTATCACATGCATCAATCCATGTCCTTGGTACAGCCCCTCCACTAGGTTGTAAAAATTGAATGTCCTCCAAAAATCCAAGGTATTGGGTTTCTTCCGTCCACAAAAATTATTTTCATTGACACCAGTGTACACACAGGAAAATGACCGTATATACTCGAGTATAAGCCGAGATTATCAGCCCATTTTCTTGGGCTGAAAGTCCCCCTCTCGGCTTATAATCGAGTCATACCCAGGGGTCGGCAGGGGAGGAGGAGCCGGGGCTGTCTCATTATACTCACCTGCTCCTGGTGCGTTCCCTGCAGGTCCCTGCTTCCCCGGCGCCGCAGCTTCTTCCTGTACTGAGACTTCACATGGTTCCGCTCATTACAGTAATGAATATGCGGCTCCACCTCCTATAGGGGTGAAGCCGCATATTCATTACTGTAATGAGCGGTAACAGTGACCGCTCAATACAGGAAGAAGCTGCAGCGTCGGGGAAGCAGGGACTGCACAGCGCCAGGAGCAGGTGAGTATAACAGGGAGAGGAGTGCTGCGCTGCGCGATATTCACCTACTCCTCGTTCCGGCGCCGCTCCGTCTTCAGCATTTTCTGCAGTGACGCTCAGGTCAGAGGGCACGGTGACATGGTTAGTGCATGCCCTCTGTCTGAACGTCAGTGCAGAAGACGCTGAAGATGGAGTGGCGCCGGAACGAGGAGCAGATGAATATTGAAAGTGCCGGGGACCTGTGCGACGGAGAGGTGAGTATGTGACAACATACAGCAAATGGGGCAAGTGTCTGTATGGAGCATCTTATGGGGCATAATCAACGTTTGTGCAGCACTATATGGCGCAAATATCTTTATGGAGCATCTTATGGAGCCATAATCAACGTTTGTGCAGCACTATATGGCGCAAATATCTTTATGGAGCATCCTATGGGGCCATAATTAACGTTTGTGGAGCATTATATGGGGCAAGTGTCTATATGGAGCGTCTTATGGGGCCATAATTAACGTTTGTGGAGCATTATATGGGGCAAGTGTCTGTATGGAGCAACTTATGGGGCCATAATTAACGTTTGTGAAGCATTATATGGGGCAAGTGTCTATGGAGCATCTTATGGGGCCATAATCAAGGTTTGAGCAGCACCATATAGGGCAAATATCTTTATGGAGCATCTTATGGGGCCATAATCAACATTTGTGCAGCATTATATTGGGCAAATGTGTCTATGGAGCATCTTATGGGGCCATTATTAACCTTTATGCAGGATTATATGGGGCATATTTTAATATGGAGCATCTTATAGGGCCATCATGAATTTTATGGAGCATTATATGGGGCTCCTGATTCAATATGGATATTCAAAAACACTTAAACTACTGATGTCTCAATTAATTTTACTTTTATTGGTACGGTATCTATTTTTACTTTTGACATTTACCGGTAGCTGCTGCATTTTCCACCCTAGGCTTATACTCGAGTCATTAAGTTTTCCCAGTTTTTTGTAGCAAAATTAGGGGGGTCGGCTTATACTCGGGTCAGCTTATACTCGAGTATATATGGTAGTAGCATTTCGGCCAAACAGGGCCTTTGTCAAGGCAAGAAAAAAAGTGCACATTTTTTCTTGGCTTGACAAAAGCCCTGCGTTTCCGAAACGTTGCTAATTTTCCTGTGTGTACACTGGCGTCAATGAAAATAATTTTTGTGAAAGGAAGATACTTGAATTTTTGGAATACATCTAAAAATCTCTGCCATGTTTTTCAATGAAGTACTGTGATTTTTCCACTGGTGCAGTTTCCTCTGCAAACATTTCCTTGAACTATTTCTTTCATGAAAGTTTATGTCGCAAGTGCTAAACATGGTTGCGTTTTACCGCAACCTTTTTCCCTGCTGTTCTGTTTAAATTTTTTTTACATAAAAATGATTGCCCCAGACATCAGTCAATCAGCTGCTATCACTGAAGTAAAGGATGGGCCGACTCACATTGCAATATATAGGTGTACCACATGGCACCTATTCAAATAATCAGATTGTACCAAATAGGGCGTCCCTATGAGGTCCGTTTGACTTACCATTTTAACGCATTAGGACAGGGTCAACTAATTTAGTTTTCAGTGTTCTTTCATCTAATTTTCCCTGCACATCACACTGTATCGTCTTGTTTTGGGTAATGTGTAACTACCTAATACAAAAAGTAACTTATAGTACTGTATTTTAGTATCTACTATGCATTTTGTTAAACTGCTTAGGATAGGTTTTGGTTGTTTGATTAACATAGTGTCTTTTTTATAGATACGATGGGAAAAAAATATCACATTAGGAGAACCTCCTGGGTTTTTACACTCTTGGTGGTGGTAAGTTTAATTTTTTGCGATATTTTCACCATTCTTTGATTTGTATTTGTAAGACATGGTTTATGCTAACTGTTATAGTGGGGAAAATTGTATAGAAATGCTATAATCTTTGTTATTTCTAGTATTTTTTTAAGGTATTTTTTTAAGGTATAGGACATATTATGTCTTTTTCTATACATTATTTAAACACATCTGTCATACAACTAGAGATGAGCGAATTTGCTCAGGTTCCCTCTTATTCAGCAAGCTATAGCTTTTGTCGAACAAGCTGCAGAAGGAACCCGGCTTCCTGGGTCACTCCTGGCCGATGAGCTGATCGGTGCCGCAGCTGCATGTGTCGCGGCTGTCTCACAGTCACAGCACATGCATGGACAGCCTGTTTATTGGAAATCCAAGCAAATTCGCTCAACTCTACAAACAACCATCTTGCCTGACTGTAGAACACATACACATTGGAAAGTAATTTTTTAAGCTTTTGGGTACTTTTTAAATTGGCAACTGAAGTTGTATTGCACAAATGCTTTTCAAAATAAAAGAAATGTGTAAAATTCCAGAATTTTATGGGTGTTTCGCTTAGATTTGTTTTTTGGCTTAATATCTCCAGACTTAAACAAACCCTATATAGTTAAACTTGGTAATGTTTTTTATTTTGTTTTATGTTTTTAAAAGTGTACATAGCATTCCTCAACAAGAATATTGCAATACCAAGAAGGAAAATTAGATGAATTATGAAAAATATTTAAACAAAATAATTTGAAAATCTCTCTTTTTAATTAATATTGAGTATGAGCACCATACACAAAATTAAAAGTTCTTTAATGCCTTAGCATATTAATAAGGTTATTAATAGGTGTCTGAGGAATGTTTTGCCATGCTGCATGCAATTGGGCAAAACATCAAGATCCTCTGCAGGCAGTTTTCTTTGCAATTGTTGACCAATGATGTCCCAGATGTGTTGGTGGGAGGCAAGTCCAGAGACGTTGCAGGCTATGGTAGCCATACCACTGGTTTCACTATTGATCCATTCTATACTGCAAGTGAAATTGGATATATCATATCGAGCCTAAGGTGTCAAGTAGTGTCTGCACAAATGATTAGATAGCTTTTCTACAACATTGATTAGCCAGATGTCCAGCTACATGTTTTCCACTGACCTCATTTTATCTGTCTCAAAGGCTGTCATGATGCAGAGCAAGGCTGGAATGGAGGTCTTTCCTCCTGATTCTGCTTTTGTCTTGGATGCAATGATAGCCAGAGATGGTCTTGAGATCACATGGCAACAGCGTGAGGAACCCTTCACAAGGGAATGCCATACTGGTCCTACTTCTGGGATTATAGTGTAGTGTCACATGATTTATCGTAGCTGGATCTCTCTTTATTCTAGATCCATAAAAAGCCTGGAGTTACAATGATTTGGTTGTAGAGCCAGTGGTACCACCAATTCTCAAAAGTGCCTCAGGAGCTGCTTTTATTCAAAAGTGCCTCAGGAGCTCCTTTTAAACAAAAAAATGCCAAGCTGAATGTTGTTCATACTACTGTGAGCAGCCTGCTGAGCCTGAATGTGATACCATAGCCTGCTGTGTCTCAAGACATCTCTCACATTACAAAATTCTGGGACATCATTGATTGGCAATTGCAAAAGGGTGCTGTTAGCAGCGGATCTCGATGATTAGTGCCCCCAAGTGCATTCAGCATGGCATAATATTCCTCAGATGACCATTATTTAACCTCATTCATAGCATGTAAATGCTTGTAAGTGCGTGTATTTCTGCCCGTATCGCTCATGCATATAATCGATCCTGTGATTTCAATAATTCCACGACTTTTCCTTTTTGATCTTGCAATTTCTATGTTGAGGAATGTATTAACAATTCAGACGAAACTAATACACTGTGTAATGTCTATGAAAGTACCTGAAGGGACAGTTGATAACAATGATCTTTCCTTAGGTATGCTACATCAAAACCTGCACACAGTGTAATCATTTTTTGGATTATTCTTTTAACCCCTTCACGGCCGAGCCTGTTTTCACCTTTGTGACCAGGGCAAATTTTACAATTCTGACCAGTGTCACTTTTTGTGTGGTAATAACTCTAGAACGCTTCAAAGTACCATATTTTCTGGTGTATAAGATGACTAGGCGTATAAGACGACCCCAACTTTTCCATATAAAATATGATGTTTGGGATATACTTGCCGTATAAGATGGGGGTCATGTTATACGCCGGGTGTCGTCTTATACGGCGTGTGCGGTCCAGATGGTTTCCAGGGTCTGGAGGAGAGGAGACTCTCCTTCAAGCCCTGGGATCCATATTCATGTAAATAGAATAAAAATAAAACATATGGGTATACTTACCGTCCGACAGCCCCCAGCTCTCAGCGGTGCAAGTGGCGGCCTCCGTTCCCAAGGATGCATTGCGCTAAGGGCCGGAGATGACATTGTGGTCACGCAACCGCGACATCATTTCCATCCTTCGCGCAATGCATCCTTGGGAATGGAGGCCGCCGCTTGCACCGCTGAGAGCCGGGGACCGTCGGAGGGTAAGTATATCCATATTTTTTATTTTTATTCTTTTTTTTTTACATGAATATGGATCTCAGGGCCTGAAGGAGAGTCTCCTCTCCTCCAGACCCTGGGAATCATCCAGGACTGCTCCCTGCACACGCCGTACCCAGCGTATAAGATGACCCCCGACTTTTGAGACTATTTTCAGGGGTTAAAAAGTCATCTTATACACTGGAAAATACGGTATCTCACTGTTTTTAAGACTGTTATTTGTAATATGTTTAACTTCATATTAGTGTTAAATTCAGGCCAATATGTTTTGCATTTGTGAAAATATCAAAATTTTGATGAAAACTTATAATTTGTATGCCCTTAAACCAGATAGTTATATCATACAAAATGGTTAATAAATAACATTTACCACATGTCTACTTTACATCAGCATAATTTTTTAAACATATATTTTTTGTTAGGCAGTTAGAAGGGCTAAAAGTTGATAGGCAATTTGTTAATTTTCCAGCAAAATTTACTAAATCAATTTTTTAGGGACCACATCACGTTTTAAGTAACTTTAAAGGACCTATATGATAGAAAATGCTCAAAGTTACACCATTTTGAAAACTGCACCCATCAAAGTGTTCAAAACCACATTCAAGAAGTTTATTAAACCTTCAGGTGCTTCACAGGAAGTACAGCAACGTTGAAAGAAAAAATGAAAATTTAACTTTTTCCCTCACAAATGTTGATTAAGCTTCAAACTTTGCATGTTCACAAGAGTAGCAGGAGAAAATGGACAGTATAATTTGTTGTCCAATTTCTCCTGAGTATGCTGATACCCAATATGTGGTGGAAAACTACTGTTTGGGCTCACGGCACGGCTCAGAAGTGAAGAAGCACCATTTAACTTTTGGAGTGCAAAATTGGCTGGAATAGATAGCAGGTGCCATGTTGCATTTGCAGAATCCGTGATGCTATCGACATTTAGAGGGTTAGATTGCCTGAGGCTTTGTTGGCACTGCTCCTGGCAGTGACAGTGGCTTCCGGTGGCAATTGTGTGGGCACTGGTACTTGACGTTAATTGACATAATTTTGTGGCAACCCCTTCCCAACAATGACGTAAAATTTTGTCAAATGTAGTGTTGGAGTTAAAGCGATTATCCAGGTTTTGGAAAACATGGATGCTTTTTTTCAGTAACAGTGGGACATTGCAGCACAGTTACCTTTACTTTGGTGGAACTGAACTGCAACAGTGTGGTACTGTTCTGCAGGAAAGCAGCTATCTTTTTCCAATCTTGGTCAGCCTCTACAATTCTTAGGTGAACCCCATAGTCCTCCATATAGTAAGATGCACCCAATAGCCTTCATATAGTATACTGCACTCCCCACAGTCCTCCATATAATATAATGCACCCCATAGTCTTCCATATAGTTTAATGCACCCTATAGTCCTCCATATGGTATACTGCACTCCTCATAGTTTCCCATATAGTATAATTCACCCCCCATAGTTGTGCATATAGTATAATGTACCCCATAGTCCTTCATATAGTATACTGCACTCCCCATAGTTCTCCATATAGTATAATGCACCCCCATAGTCTTCCATATAGCATAATGCATTCCCCATAGTTTTCCATATACTATAATGCACCCCTTAGACGTCATTACAGTATTATGGCCACCACAATGTACTCATTGATTTAAAAAAATGATACTTACCTTTCTTCCTCATTCCAAGCCATGTAGTGATGTCATCACACCCGGCGCTGAGACGTCAGATGCCAAGGAAGAATGATGGAGGAGGGAATGCCAGATGATGCTCCCTCTTTCATCATTGTTTCAACTGTATAGGCATCCAGTTGTATATGTGATCCTGGGTGGGGGAGGGCCAGCTCTGGCATCGGGTCTCCCAGCTCATGGGCCCCATAGTGGCCACTGTTATGAAAGGTAATTCAGTACCACAATGGACATAGAGGTCAGCGCACATACAGTGACCTGGCAATAACCCAAAAAACAAGAACGAGCTCTGAGACGTGGGAACTCTGTTGACCGCAATCCCTAATCCTCTCCAACCACACTAAAGGCAGCCGTGGATTGCGCCTAACGCTCCCTATGCAACTCGGCACGGCCTGAGAAACTAGCTAGCCTGAAGATAGAAAATAAGCCTACCTTGCCTCAGAGAAATACCCCAAAGGAAAAGGCAGCCCCCACATATAATGACTGTGAGTTAAGATGAAAAGACAAACGTAGAGATGAAATAGATTTAGCAAAGTGAGGCCCAACTTTCTGAACAGAGCGAGGATAGGAAAGGTAACTTTGCGGTCAACACAAAACCCTACAAAAACCACGCAAAGGGGGCAAAAAGACCCTCCGTACCGAACTAACGGCACGGAGGTACACCCTCTGCGTCCCAGAGCTTCCAGCAAGCAGTAAAAAACAAATTGACAAGCTGGACAGAAAAAAACAGCAAACAAATAGCAAAGAGGAACTTAGCTATGCAGAGCAGCAGGCCACAGGAACGATCCAGGAGGAAACAGGTCCAATACTAGAACATAGACTGGAGGCCAGGATCAAAGCACTAGGTGGAGTTAAATAGAGCAGCACCTAACGACTTCACCACATCACCTGAGGAAGGAAACTCAGAAGCCGCAGTACCACTTTCCTCCACCAACGGAAGCTCACAAAGAGAACCAGCCGAAGTACCACTTGTGACCACAGGAGGAAGCTCTGCCACAGAATTCACAACAGTACCCCCCCCTTGAGGAGGGGTCACCGAACCCTCACCAGAGCTCCCAGGACGACCAGGATGAGCCATATGAAAGGCACGAACAAGATCGGGAGCATGGACATCAGAGGCAAAGACCCAGGAATTATCTTCCTGAGCATAACCCTTCCACTTAACCAGATACTGGAGTTTCCGCCTTCTCCTGGGACAAAGTCAAATTGTCCACTACATGAGTCCAAATCTGCTGCAACCTGTCCACCACAGTATCCACACCAGGACAGTCCGAAGACTCAACCTGCCCTGAAGAGAAACGAGGATGGAACCCAGAGTTGCAGAAAAACGGTGAAACCAAGGTAGCCGAGCTGGCCCGATTATTAAGGGCGAACTCAGCCAAAGGCAAAAAGGACACCCAGTCATCCTGATCAGCAGAAACAAAGCATCTCAGATATGTTTCCAAGGTCTGATTGGTTCGTTCGGTCTGGCCATTAGTCTGAGGATGGAAAGCCGAGGAAAAAGACAAGTCAATGCCATCCTACCACAAAAGGCTCGCCAAAACCTCGAAACAAACTGGGAACCTCTGTCAGAAACGATATTCTCTGGAATGCCATGTAAACGAACCACATGCTGGAAAAACAATGGCACCAAATCAGAGGAGGAAGGCAATTTAGACAAGGATACCAAATGGACCATCTTAGAGAAGCGATCACAGACCACCCAAATGACTGACATCTTTTGAGAGACGGGAAGATCTGAAATAAAATCCATAGAGATATGTGTCCAAGGCCTCTTCGGGACCGGCAAGGGCAAAAGCAACCCACTGGCACGAGAACAGCAGGGCTTAGCCCAAGCACAAATCCCACAGGACTGCACAAAAGTACGCACATCCCGCGACAGAGATGGCCACGAAAAGGATCTAGCCACTAACTCTCTGGTACCAAAGATTCCAGGATGACCAGCCAACACCGAACAATGAACCTCAGAGATAACTTTATTCGTCCACCTATCAGGGACAAACAGTTTCTCCGCTGGGCAACGATCAGGTTTATTAGCCTGAAATTTTTGCAGCACCCGCCGCAAATCAGGGGAGATGGCAGACACAATTACTCCCCTTTGAGGATACCCGCCGGCTCAGATACACCCGGAGAGTCGGGCACAAAACTCCTAGACAGAGCATCCGCCTTCACATTTTTAGAGCCCGGAAGGTATGAAATCACAAAGTCAAAATGGGCAAAAAACAATGACCAACGAGCTTGTCTAGGATTCAACCGCTTGGCGGACTCAATAGAAGTGAAGTTCTTATGATCAGTCAAGACCACCACGCGATGCTTAGCTCCTTCAAGCCAATGACGCCACTCCTCGAATGCCCACTTCATGGCCAGCAACTCTCGATTGCCCACATCATAATTTCGCTCAGCAGGCGAAAACTTCCTGGAAAAGAAGGCGCATGGTTTCATCACCGAGCAATCAGAACTTCTCTGCGACAAAACAGCCCCCGCTCCAATCTCAGAAGCATCAACCTCGACCTGGAACGGAAGCGAAACATCTGGTTGACACAACACAGGGGCAGAAGAAAAACGACGCTTCAACTCTTGAAAAGCTTCCACTGCAGCAGAAGACCAATTGACCAAATCAGCACCTTTCTTGGTCTAATCGGTCAATGGTTTAGCAATACTAGAAAAATTGCAGATGAAGCGACGATAAAAATTAGCAAAGCCCAGGAACTTTTGCAGACTTTTCAGAGATGTCGGCTGAGTCCAATTATGGATGGCTTGGACCTTAACAGGGTCCATCTCTATAGTAGAAGGGGAAAAGATGAACCCCAAAAATGAAACCTTCTGAACACCAAAGAGACACTTTGATCCCTTCACAAACAAAGAATTAGCACGCAGGACCTGAAACACCGTTCTGACCTGCTTCACATGAGACTCCCAATCATCCGAGAAGATCAAAATGTCATCTAAGTACACAATCAGGAATTTATCCAGGTACTCTCGGAAGATGTCATGCATAAAGGACTGAAACACTGATGGAGCATTGGCAAGTCCGAATGGCATTACTAGATACTCAAAATGGCCCTCGGGCGTATTAAATGCAGTTTTCCACTCATCGCCTCGCTTAATACGCACAAGATTATACGCACCACGAAAATCTATCTTGGTGAACCAACTAGCCCCCTTAATCCGAGTAAACAAATCAGATAACAATGGCAAGGGGTACTGAAATTTAACCGTGATCTTATTTAGAAGGCGGTAATCTATACAAGGTCTCAGTGAACCATCCTTCTTGGCTACAAAATAGAACCCTGCTCCTAATGGCGACTATGACGGGCGAATATGCCCCTTCTCCAAAGACTCCTTCACATAACTCCGCATAGCGGCGTGCTCAGGCACAGATAAATTAAACAGTCGACCTTTTGGGAATTTACTACCAGGAATCAAATCGATAGCACAATCACAATCCCTATGCGGAGGTAGGGTATCGGACTTGGGCTCATCAAATATATCCCGGTAATCAGACAAGAACTCAGTAACCTCAGAAGGGGTGGATGATGAAATAGTCAGAAATGGGACATCACCATGTACCCCCTGACAACCCCAGCTGGACACAGACATGGATTTCCAATCTAATACTGGATTATGGACTTGTAGCCATGGCAACCCCAACACGACCACATAATGCAGATTATGCAACACCAGAAAGCGAATAACCTCCTGATGTGCAGGAGCCATGCACATGGTCAGCTGGGTCCAGTACTGAGGCTTATTCTTGGCCAAAGGCGTAGCATCAATTCCTCTCAATGGAATAGGACACTGCAAGGGCTCCAAGAAAAACCCACAACGCCTAGCATACTCCAAGTCCATCAAATTCAGAGCAGCGCCTGAGTCCACAAATGCCATGACAGAATACGATGACAAAGAGCAGATCAAGGTAACAGACAGAAGAAATTTTGACTGTACCGTACCAATGGTGGCAGACCTAGCAAACCGCTTAGTGCGCTTAGGACAATCAGAGATAGCATGCGTGGAATCACCACAGTAGAAACACAGCCCATTCAGACGTCTGTGTTCTTGCCGTTCAACTCTGGTCAAAGTCCTATCGCACTGCATAGGCTCAGGTTTAAGCTCAGGTAATACCGCCAAATGGTGCACAGATTTACGCTCGCGCAAGCGTCGACCGATCTGAATGGCCAAAGACATAGACTCATTCAGACCAGCAGGCATAGGAATTTCTACCATGACATCCTTAAGGGCTTCAGAGAGACCTTTTCTGAAAATAGCTGCGAGTGCACCTTCATTCCACTGAGTGAGTACGGACCACTTTCTAAATTTCTGACAATATACCTCTATTTCATCCTGACCCTTACACAGAGCCAGCAAATTCTTCTCTGCCTGATCCACAGAATTAGGCTCATCGTACAGCAATCCGAGCGCCCGGAAAAATGCATCGATATTACTTAATGCAGGATCTCCTGACGCAAGAGAAAATGCCCAGTCTTGAGGGTCACCACGCAAAAAAGAAATAACGATCCTAACTTGTTGAACTGGGTCACCAGAGGAGCGAGGTTTCAAAGCCAGAAATAGTTTACAATTATTTTTGAAACTCAGAAATTTAGTTCTATCTCCAAAAAACAAATCAGGAATAGGAATTCTCGGTTCTAACATAGAATTCTGAACCACAAAGTCTTGAATAGTTTGTACTCTTGCCGTGAGCTGATCCACACATGAAGACAGACCTTTAATGTCCATTGCTACACCTGTGTCCTGAACCACCCAAATGTCTAGGGGAAAAAAAAGGCAAAACACAGTGCAAAGAAAAAAAAAATGGTCTCAGAACTTTTTTTCCCTCTATTGGGAATCATTAGTACTTTGGGCCTCCAGTACTGTTATGAAAGGTAATTCAGTACCACAATGGACATAGAGGTCAGTGCACATACAGTGACCTGGCAATAACCCAAAAAACAAGAACGAGCTCTGAGACGTGGGAACTCTGTTGACCGCATTCCCTAATCCTCTCCAGCCACACTAAAGGCAGCCGTGGATTGCGCCTAACGCTCCCTATGCAACTCGGCACGGCCTGAGAAACTAGCTAGCCTGAAGATAGAAAATAAGCCTACCTTGCCTCAGAGAAATACCCCAAAGGAAAAGGCAGCCCCCACATATAATGACTGTGAGTTAAGATGAAAAGATAAACGTAGAGATTAAATAGATTTAGCAAAGTGAGGCCCAACTTTCTGAACAGAGCGAGGATAGGAAAGGTAACTTTGCGGTCAACACAAAACCCTACAAAAACCACGCAAAGGGGGCAAAAAGACCCTCCGTACCGAACTAACGGCACGGAGGTACACCCTCTGCGTCCCAGAGCTTCCACCAAGCAGTAAAAAACAAATTGACAAGCTGGACAGAAAAAAACAGCAAACAAATAGCAAAGAGGAACTTAGCTATGCAGAGCAGCAGGCCACAGGAACGATCCAGGAGGAAACAGGTCCAATACTAGAACATAGACTGGAGGCCAGGATCAAAGCACTAGGTGGCGTTAAATAGAGCAGCACCTAACGACTTCACCACATCACCTGAGGAAGGAAACTCAGAAGCCGCAGTACTACTTTCCTCCACCAACGGAAGCTCACAGAGAGAACCAGCCGAAGTACCACTTGTGACCACAGGAGGGAGCTCTGCCACAGAATTCACAACAGGCCACGTGGTCTTCGCCATTTGTGGTGCGCCACTAATAATGAGTGTTTAGGAAGACTAATATACTGTAAAGATAAAAAACCTCCAAAAATCCTGAATATAACTATCATTTATTATCCTTCTTAAAGCACATACCTGGTGTGCCTGTGTTGAAAATCCATCACTGAGATCAGTGAGTAGTGCAAGATACCTTATGTCACATAGTGGAATGATTTTCTTTTTAGTTGTCCTAGCCATCACTATTCTTGGCTGAGAAGCTGACTGCTTAACATAGGGAGATTGCTGAAGATTTTTTTATTCTCCAGTCATGCTGCCTCAGTCTGGCACAATTATTTGTGTAGATCATACATAGTGGGTCCATTGTGGTGAAAATGTGCTGGTTTAGGTGCGCAGTGTTGTACATGATAAAGAGGACACCGCTCTGCAGAATGTCTTACATGGTGTTACTCTAGTAACCTGACAATCTGCAGTGCCATCTCATTTGCTATGATTTGCTATTCTTCTAGTCTCTGACCTCCTAAATGAATCTCTTTATAGTTTTACCTTGTCATCACTGGAGGTCACTTACTACATGTCTGGGAAAGCATTATTAATATAAATCTCACTTTTTTTTGTTGGAATGGGCCTTTTTGTGATCAGCGATATAAGTTCAGATAATAATTACTATTATTCACAGTAGTTCGCAACTGGCCACAATTGAGGTAATGTAACTTTACGCATATAAGTAAAATAATGTTTGTTAATCTAAATTTAATCTTTACACAGAAGAGATGAGCAAATCTATTTTCTGCTAATTGAATTTGTGTAGAAATTTGTTTGACCTGGCGAACGTAAACAATTTTCAATTCGAATTGCACAAATGACAAAATAAAATGCCCGTCACCATTTCACATATTGCAGAAGATGGCATTGGCCACATTACCTTAGGAGCAGCTATTCCTAAGGGACTATGATAGCCTGAATAAATGCTCAGGCAGAGAATGCAGCACCCATTTTAGTTTGATTTAGAATAGTGAGAGGACATAAGAGCTCACAGATCAGCAGCAGAACTAGGAAGAGAATGCCATCAATTATTAGACAAAGTCTCCAAACAGTAATGTGTTGTATAGGCACAGCAGTAAAGAAGAGTGTGATAATCTGCGAATAATGCAGAGATTCCATTGATGGTGGGGGGAGGAAATAAGCAAGGTGTTAGCAGCAGTGTAAGTGCTCATTCACATCACCGTGAAAAAAAAGGTCCGATTTCGCTCTAGAAAAGTCAGGCGAGTGTCATGAAAGTGTCATAAAATTTTCATGCGAGTACAATCCGATTTTTCACGCCTACCATCCTACTGACATCCGAATGCCATGCGATTGCTATCCGATTGTAATGTGATTTTAACATGAGCTTTCACATAGAGCAGTTCTCAATGTCATTTACAAATAGTTTTCCAAAGCAATATTCTTCAAGATATAAATATGTGAGTGAGCTATATAATGGGAGCTTTGTGTGTCTAGTTTACTGCACATGTTTTTTTTTTTTAAATAAATTCCTTTAGAAAAAAAAGGTATGGGATCCCCCATGTACTTTTAAAAGCTGGCAAATTCATCTGCCGCATAAGGAAAATTCACAGCGTGACCCAACAAGATAGAATAGATACAGTTGAAACTGGAAGTTTACATACACTCTCTAAAAAAGACACATATGCATGATTTTCTCAATATCTGACATGAAATCAGAATAAACCTTTCCCATTTTAGGTCAGTTAGGATTACCATAATTACTAATATTTGCAAAATTCCAGCATAATGAGAGAGATAATGTTTTATGATATTTTTATTACTTATTGCAAAGTCAAAAGTTTACATACATTTCATTTCATTCATTGCTCTTAAACTGAATGACTTGGGTACAACGTTTGAGATATCCTTCTACAAGCTTCTCTCAAAAGTTGGTCGAAATTTGGGCCCATTCCTCCTGACAAAACTGGTGTAACTAGTTGATCCAGGTTTGTAGATCGCCTTGCTCGCACCTGCCTTTTCAGCTTTGCTCATAAATTTTCAATTGGAATGAGATCAGGGTTTTGTGATGGCCACTCCAAAACATTGACTTTGCTATGATTAAGCCACTTTGTTACCATTTTGACAGTATGATTCTGGTCATTGTCCATTTGGAGACCCATTTCTGCCCAAGCTTTAACTTCCTGGTTGATGTCTGGAGATGTTGCTTCAGTATTGCCACATAATCTTTTCTCATGATGCCATCTATTTTGTGAATTACACTTGTCCTTCCTGCAGCAAAACAACCCCACAACATGATTCTGTCGCCCACGTGTTTAACAGTTGCGATGGTGTTCTTAGGTTGCCAAGCTTCTCCCTTTTTCCTCCAAACGTAAAGATGGTCATTATGCCCGAAAAGTTCAAGTTTAGTTTCATCAGACCACAGGGGTCTTTTGTTTTTGTCCTTGGGTTGATATGCACATGTCGGACCAAAGCACGTTCATTTCTAGGACACAGAACCTGTCTCCTTCCTGAGCGGTATGATGGCTGGACATTCCCAACTTGTTTGCGCTTGTGTATAATTGTGCAAGTCCACAATTTTCTTCCTAAAATCTTGGCTGATTTCATTAAACTTTCCCTTGATGCTACACAGGGAAGCAGTGTGTTTCAGGTGTGCATTGAAATGCATCCACAGGTATGTCTCTAACTAATTCAGATGTTGCAAAAAAAACAGAAGCTTCCAAACACATGACATCATCAAATGGGCAGTCCAAAATTGTTTAAAGGCATAGTAATCTTAGTGTATGTAAACTTTTTACTTTGCAGTAAGTTATAAAAAATGCCTTAAACATTCTCTATATGTCATTATTTTGGCATTTGGCAAATAACAGTAATTATGGTCATCCTAATTGACCTAAATGGGAAAGGTTTATTCTGATTTCATTTCAGCTATTGAGAAAAACATGAATATGTGTCTTTTTATATAGTGTATGTAAACTTCTAGTTTCAAATGTATATACACATAGAATAGATCGATAGATAGATAGATAGATGGATAGATAGATAGATAGACAGACAGACAGATAGATATGAAGATGTCAGTCACATGTATAATTAATACAGTGCGTGTGCAGCTTGCTGAACATGTATTTTTGTACTTACTAAATTATTTTCTGAAAAAAATGGCATGGGATTCCCCAACATTTTATTAACCAGCAGAGGGAAAACAGACAGCTGGGGGCAGATGTTTATAGCCTGGGAAGAGGGTAATACCCATGGTGATTCTCAGGCTATTAATATCATCTCACAGCTGTATACTTAGCATTTACATTACTAACCCCATAGTGATATTGTATAAAAAAAACCTCACACCCAGAATAAAGTCCTTTAATTAAAAAAAAGACACAGACTCCTTTATTGAATCTGAATCACATAATCGCCAAGTCCACTGAAGCCAATGTACCCTGTAACAGAATTAAAATAATAAACAACCATATTACTCACCTGTCCAACGAGAAGATAATAATCCATTTGTCCCAAGATACGTCTAGCGCTGCTACATCTAGGTGGTAGGCTGCATTGTTTCATGATGCAACTATACAGCCTGCCATCCAGCAATAATGGGCCAATATCCATAGTCTGGGAGAAGGCCAATATCCATGGTCACTTCCTGTGCTATTAATAACAGCCCACAGCTGTCTGCCAAGCCTTTGCTGGTTATTGATTATAGGGGAACCCTACATCATTTTTTGGGGAATTCCTTATTTTAACAACAAGGAAATGCTAAGTATACAGCTGTGAGCTGAAATTAATAGCCTGGGAAGCTCCATGTGTATTACCTCCCTTCTCAGGATATAAACATCTGCCCCCAGCTTTCTGATTTCCCTCTGCTGGTTAATAAACTATTGGGGGATCCCACTCCTTTTTTTTCAGAAAATAATTTGTTCAGTAATAAAATACACGTACAGTAAGCTACACAAGACTAACTATATATATATATATATATATATATATATATATACTAGCTATTGAACCCGTTCTATGCCCGGGTGACAAGCATTTATATTGGTATATGGTCTCCATCCTGGTATGTGTTGCTCCCATCCTGTGCCCCCATCCTGTCATATGCTGCTCCCATCCTGCGCCACCGTTCTGTAATTTTCTGCTCCCATCCATATGCCCCATACGCTGCTCCATAAAGGTTGATGGCCCCCATAAGATGCTCCATAGTATATGCCCCGTATGCTGCTCCATTATGGTTGATGACCCCCATAAGATGCTCCATAGTATATGCCTCATATGCTGCTCCATAAAGGTTGATGGCCCCCATAAGATGCTCCATAGTACATGCCTCATATGCTTCTCCATTATGGTTGATGGCCCCCATAAGATGCTCTATAGTATATGCCCCATATGCTGCTCTATTATGGTTGATGGCCCCCATAAGATGCTCCATAGTATATGCCCCATATGCTGCTCTATTATGGTTGATGGCCCCCATAAGATGCTCGATAGTATATGCCCCATATGCTGCTCCATTATGGTTGATGGCCCCCAAAAGATGCTCCATAGTATATGCCCCGTATGCTGCTCCATTATGGTTGATGGCCCCCATAAGATGCTCCATAGTATATGCCCCGTATGCTGCTCCATTATGGTTGATGGCCCCCATAAGATGCTCCATAGTATATGCCCTGTATGCTGCACCATTATGGTTGATGGTCCCCATAAGATGCTCCATAGTATATGCTCCATAGTATATGCCCCGTATGCTGCTCCATTATGGTTGATGGCCCCCATAAGATGCTCCATAGTATATGCCCCGTATGCTGCTCCATTATGGTTCATGGCCCCCATAACATGCTCCATAGTATATGCCCCGTATGCTGCTCCATTATGGTTCATGGCCCCCATAACATGCTCCATAGTATATGCCCCGTATGCTGCTCCATTATGGTTCATGGCCCCCATAACATGCTTCATTGTATATGCCCCGTATACTGCTCCATAAATGTTGATGGCCCCCATAAGATGCTTCATTGTATTGTATGCCCCGTATACTGCTCCATAAATGTTGATGGCCCCCATAAGATGCTCCATTGTATTGTATGCCCCGTATACTGCTCCATAAATGTTGATGGCCCCATAAGATGCTCCATTGTATTGTATGCCCCGTATACTGCTCCATAAATGTTGATGGCCCCCATAAGATGCTCCATTGTATTGTATGCCCCGTATACTGCTCCATAAATGTTGATGGCCCCCATAAGATGCTCCATAGTATTATATGCCCCGTATGCTGCTGCGATATATAAAAACAAAAAAATAACATACTCACCTATCATCGCTGGGCGCCGAGTGCTGGGGGGCCTGAGCAGGCGGGGACACCGGCGCGCTGTGGGGGTCAGGTGCTGGAGTCGCTGCTAGCTCAGGCCCCCAACACTTGCTATATTCACCTGGCCCTCATCCAGCACTGCGTGCCGCTTCTTCCAGGTCCTCTGGCTGTGAATGTTCAGTCAGAGGCCGGTGCACATTAAGCGCGTCATCGCGCCCTCTGAACTGTGAACGTCACAGGCAGAGGACCCGAAAGACGGAGCGGCGGGCAGCGCTGGATCAGGGCCTGGTGAATATAGCTCATACTCACCCTCCTTGCACGTCCCTGCTTCTCGTTGGAGATCGCGGTGTGCGTTCAGTGCTTACGCATACCGTGATCTCCTGGGAGCGTCACTCTGTAGGGTCCAGACTGCGCCGGCACTTGTGCTTGCGCAGTCTATAAAGGCTTCGGACAGAGTGATGCTCCCAGCATTATATTATAGATATATAACTGACATCTCTATATCTATTCTATGTGTATATACCTATTCTAGCTATTCTATTTTGTTGGGTCATGCTGTGATTTTACTGTACACGGCAGATGAATTGACATCGGTGTGTGTAAATCGCTTTTTTCTCAGTTCGATTTCAGCTGAGAAAAAAATTGCAGATGAGCAGGGTTTCATACCTCAACATTGGTCAGAGTGCAATCCGATTTTTTATCGGACTGCACTTGTCCATGTTCCTCGCAGAGGAGTATGAGCCCAAAGACGTAGTGCGATTTATGCGATTTATCATAACCAGTGATACGGTGTAACTGACATTTGTCTTGGTGCATTTGAATTACAATTACATTGTTTCTTCATTCATAATGCACTAAAAGCAGCAGCAAGGCAGCACAATATTGTTTATAGAAAAAAAATCTGAAATCCATGTCAGTCAGAAACAGTGTGCTGTCTCATCACAAGCTACTTTAATTGATTTTTTTGCTTCTGGTGCAACCCCCTTTGTGAAGGAGGGGACACATTTGTTAAAAAAGCTAAATAAATTTCTTCAAAATCCAGATATTTCATTTGTTAATCAAAAAGTGTGCATGCAGCCAACAATATTTTGGATGTGTTTTTACTGTCAAATTTTATAGGTACAGGCTCTTTAGATGTGTACCTACTTAATATTTCTGATTACATCATTTTTGGGAAGGGCGTTGAATTTTGATTGAAAAATTTGAAAGATTAACAAAAAAAAGTAGACATTTCACTGTTCATGTCCATTTTTGCACATCTGTTTTACTAGTCAAACTTGACAACTGTATGCGTCACACCTATGCTGCGACCTGCTGCCACATTTTGCTTTTTGTATGTGAACCCACCTACCTAGCATTTTTGTTCTTTCCTTTTTGCTATAGATTGAATAGTTGGGGTTGAAAGGGTTGTCAAAAGCTAATGATAGTGCTGCATAAAATGTTTGGTAAAATAAAAAGTGATAATGGACATGGTAGTGTAAAGGAAAACGAAACACAACCACGGGTAAGGCCACATTCACTCACCTGTGTGCCACAGTCCGTGGCTATTGGATCCATTACGGGTTTAATTGGACCATGGATGTGTGAATCCGGCCTTAGGAAATGAGAACCATTAAAAGAAGCATCACTACCACAACTGACCAAACACAGGTCACAGTTGGCCTCTTTTGGCTCCAGCAAGCGTATTAATAGGGAGAAAGTAGAGGGCATTATGAAATATATTGCACAGCAGTATGATGTTATCTCTGACAGCACCATCAGCAGTTTGAGTCAGTGTTCTGCACAGAATGCTGTGCCTGATCACAAATGGCTAAAAGGAATGATTTTTGTACCATTTTTAATTTTAAAACTATGAAGTTTGGCAGTGCACTGTATGACTAAATGTGTTGTTTGTTATAAACCATTTCTATGTTGAAATAATTTTGCCATTACTAAGGAGAATCAGAAGGCAATGTGATCTATTTAATAGCCGTAGCCTTATAGAGGGTTTTTCTTGTCCTGTGCCACAATGTACCTAGCTGAATGTGGCAATACAGTATATAGATTTTCATAACTGTGATAGCATTTATGATGTAGATATCGGTGAACCCAGACTCATAGACAGGGTCCGACTGGGGCACCGGGACACCGGAGAATCCTCTGGTGGGCCCACCCCATCCCCATTTCTCTTAAGTATTGGCACACGTGACCACCGGCCACAGCAGGAAGCAGGCGGCTGACAGTGTGCGCTACTAAAGAGGAATGGATACTCACCACGATCTCTGATGAACACCTGCTGAGTATTCTGGCAGCTGTGCTCTGCTTGTGAGCAGCGCATGATGTCCCTGCCATGCGCTGCTTACAAGCAATAAGCAAGCATTAAGCAGCTGCTGGAACCGGAGCAGGACGCTGCGACTGCGAGGGAGCTGAGGAAGGTAAGAGTAAAGGTTTGTTTTCTTAATCTTTTCTGATGGGGCCATGGATACCAGGACTGGGATGGGGCCAATCATACCAGCAAGGGGATGGGGTCAGTCAATCATACCAGGATGCCAGGAAGAAATGAATATTCATTGCCCGCCACGCCCATGGGCGTGGAATGCAGTGCAAATTCATTTCTCTTTACCAGCAGGCACAAGAGTTAGCTGGAGCCGCTGGCTCCTGCCTCTGTGATCCGCTGCTCCTCCGATACCGCTCCCCCACCTCCCCATCACAGCCAGAGCCAATATATTCAGACTATAAGACACACCCCCATTTTCCTTCACATTTTGGGAATAAAAAAGTGTGTCTTATAATCCAAAAAATACGGTGCTTCTTTTTTTCCTGGAGTGTTTCTTTAGTGTGTTATTTATACATTAAGTTAAATTGGTTATTTATTTTCTATTTATTATTATTATTATTATTATTATTATTATTATTCACTATTATAGCGCCATTTATTCCATGGCACTTTACATGAAAAAGAGTCTTCAGGTTCCTTTTGAAGGTTACCGTGGTAAGCTAATAAACACTTTGTTTGATATTACCTCATTTTGCAACAAAATTGGTATTATTTCTATATAAATGCAAGGTAGGCCCCAAGAATGATTTTTCTCTGGTGGGCCCAAGGTACTCCAGTCCGACGCTGCCCATAGACTTTCATACAATAAAGGCTACAAAATGTCTGCCAGAAGCCAACCTTATTTGATGTCATTCACTCACCACTAGGATCTATTTCGTATTGAAAATTTTACACTTTAGACCTTAAAAAAAATTACTATGAAGGACATGCTCATATTCTGTTTAGCTTAAGGATGAACCCAAAAAATCATCTCTTCTGGTATACCTTAAGAATCCCAGTCTTGGAAGAATATTTAACTGGAAACACTATATCCTATTTTATCTACATAGAAATGTAGAAAATTTATCATTCAAGACAAGTAAATTACAAGCTGTTGCTGTGCACATCCAAGAAATATTCTTCCAACCAGACCAGTTAGGGTCTTCTAGACTGATGACCATGTGACTAGCCTGATGAATAATGGCTTTCAGTAACTTTAATTAAACAAATTACAATTCACAACATAATGTGTGCAGTCTCTATTTGAAAGTGTAAGTTCAGTATTCTGTTCTTGTGTTTGATTTCACTCTTGGGAGCCTAGAGCTATTCATACTGCCTTGGAGAGAAGCTGTGACCTGTCTATATTCTGACTACAATGGAGAAACTCTCGTAAATTATGGTCCCTTCTCCACACAGGGGACCCATCGATTATCAGGCAGACATGTATTTGAAATTATTTATTGGTACACTGCTGGGATATAGCATATTTTTTAGCTCTCTCCAGCTATGTCTGAGGAAGTGAAATCATTTCCTATTACATTTTGTATAGGGTAAGGCCCTCGCCTAACATCAAAAGTTAAAACACTGGGGTTCGGGGACTATAAAAATTTGACAAGTAATAATATTTATCATGGTCGTCTCTAGGATTTTTCCATGCTGCCTTTTTTTAATGAGCTCTTTATATCAGAAAAAGCTATAATGAAGTATAATTTGATTCAAAGAACACGGAACCCACAAATACTGGTCAGATGCACTAGTGATGTTCCTAGGTTTTCACATTTAAGATTACTTAAAGCAGGGGTGTCAAACTGCATTCCTCGAGGGCCGCAAACCATGCTTGTTTTCAAGATTTCCTTAGCATAGCACAAGGTTCTGTAATCATTATGTGTGTAGGTGATTAAATTATCACCCGTGCAGTACAAGGAAATCCTGAAAACATGACCTGTTTGTAGCCCTCGAGGAATGCAGTTTGACACCCCTGACTTAAAGTAGCTCTCATAGGTTTTATAAACCTGATGTCTCCTATTTTCGATTTCTATATTAGATAATTCTGAATTTAAATGAAGAGTGGTCAGCTGTTCAGGACCTCCATCAATTAGCCCAATTATGGATCTCTTTATACTGTATATGCATTACCTATAATTGAGGGGAATTGAGCCATTGGTTTCAGGTTCTCGTACAAATTATGGTAACTGACAACTTGTACTCAACTTACTTTTTGGCTACTGTTGTGATAAGAAAGCATTTAGAAAGGTATTTAAAAAAACAGTCATTTATGTCACACCTCAGGGACACCTCTCAATCCACACTAAATCAAGACATTCTAAACATTTACAGATGTCAAAAATTGAAAAATGTAACCTTCATTTTAATGTTTTTCCTCCATGAATCAATAGTATAAAAATGAAAATGAAAATGTGAAAATAAGAATCTTTGTAATATATCTTATTAGAGAAATCACCTTCTTTCTTTTCCTAAATACGTGGCCAATTTATGATGAAGTGGGGCCCAAATGCACACTTATACCTAAACATTTAGAGTTCAGGTCATTTTAAGACCATTAATTGAGTTGTGATCTACTATATACAAGTGATTTGGCACTTGTTTTCTGTCCTCTTTACACAGGCTGACAAAGAATTATGTGGTTATAATGATATCATTTATGATCACTCTGTCCCAATAGTTTCATGTTAGACTAGGTCCACATTGCGTTAACAGCAGCCCGTTCAACACATGCGTTAAATGGGCTGCGTTAACGCAAGTGCTGACATGCCATCACGCTAGCGCAGATAGAGCTAGCAGATGCTCTATCTGCGCTAGCGGTGACGGACCCAGAAACGCTGCAGCCTGCTTCCCAGGGTCCGTCACTCAATGACGGCACATCGCTAGCGCACGCCTATTTTGGGCGTGCGCTAGCGATGCGCCCAAAATAGAGAGTAATGGCAGCCTTAACGCACGGCGTTACACCGCGTTATGCCACAGTGTAATGCAATCCGTCTAACGGACTGCTTGGACTTATTGTGAACCCAGCCTTATTATCAACAGCACATGTCTTGTTTTACATGGGGTGATGTGCAGCAGAGAACGATGATTTTATTTCCAGCATAAACGATCCAATCACCTGATGAATGAGCGTTTTGCTTGTTCATTGGGTTATTGCAGACGTGTTTTCTCCTCTAAACTCTGGTCTGTGCTGCTGGTATATTAAAATATGGATGCACACTGCATATTGTATATGCACACAGGGCTGCCACCAGGAATTTCAGAGCCCTCTACTGGCAAAATTTTCATTACCCCTTGAGACAGAGCTCAGGCTCCACCCTAGCTCCGCCTCCACCCCTTTCACAGTTCCACCGCCCACTCTTGGAAAAACTACACTTCTGCACCATATCCTCACCAATCACACATTAACAGTTCCTACTGAGCACCATATCACATACATAGCCAGCAGATTTTGTTATGGCCAAATTAATTTTTAAGCCGCCACCGCAACAAGGTAGGCTTTTTGGCCGGGCCTTACTCTTCTCTAGCCTGATAAACATTTCTTAAAATATCCAATACTCTTTTTAGGTATGTTTTTATTTATTTTTCATTTTTAAATGACCAATAACACCACATACAGGGGACAAATACAGTCATACCATTGTAAGACCGGGATGTGGGTACCTGCTCTGTGCCAGTTCCGTTACTGTTGAGGCTGTCTCCTCTGTTGTCCATGGAAATGCTTAGGCGACTGGACCTACACTTGCATCCGGTTGCAGGGTGTGTGGCTAAGTTAAAAAAGTCACAGCGCATGCAGAAGCAGGCAGACTTGGCGGGAACAGAGCACGCAGCAGGGAGAAGTGAGTGCTCCGTCCCTCGAGCACTGCAGCAACACAGGCCTGCGCCCGAGCATCCCTGCTGCCACCAACAGAGACTGCGCACAGAGATGTGCAGTGTGCCCGCTGACCCGCACAGTATAAGGTGCCGAACGCTTCGGGCCCATGAGTACCACGCGTGGGCCGACTGATAGAGAGACCAGGTGTGTGACCGTTATCTGCGCCTTGACCCCCCAGTGTATATTTGCCGAGCCACGTTAGGCTCAAACAGTGCTGTGGCCCGTACCCTCTCTACCGCATCAGAATATGAACTAGGGGCTCAGCGGAGGATAACAGAGACTAACCGCTGCCGCCAGAAGACGGATCATCATTATCTTCAGGACTTCACCGGACCAACCCCGCACCAGCTGTTGTTGACGCCATCACTTACCTTATAACCCCCACAGCCTGAAAACAGACTACCAGAACTATTACTTCTACTATATCCATTGTTCCTTCAATCAGTATATCCTTTTACATCTGAACTGCTTATTTCCCTCCCATTTAACTGTTTACCTTCCTGCGTGGAGTATCCCTGTATTAAGTAATATTGTTAACCCTTACTCTGTCTCTTGTCCATCACTGACCAGACCACATATTACCATCACATAGTGACTGATCAATACACATAAAAGGAACAAATACAGTCACACCCTGGCTGGACCACATATTACCACCACATAGTGACTGAATACTACAAAACTGATCATTAATAAAAATAAAAAAAGCACAATACTGAATGCCATTATACACAGGAGCTCTGTATATAGTGTACAGGTAATACAGTGATTACCAGTGACATTATACACAGGAGCTCTGTATATAGTGTCATGATAATATATGTATAGCGCTGTGGAATATGATAGCGCTATATCAAAATAAAGATTATGATTATTATTGTACAGGTAATACAGTGATCACCAGTGACATTATAAACAGGAGCTTGGTATATAGTATACAGTGTATAGTGTAAGTCTACAAGTAACACACTGACTCACCAGTGGCGTCTCTAGTTGAAGTCCTTTAGACTTGTCTCTGCATTAAATAACACATAGTTACCTAGAGCACCGCTTCCACAGCACATTCCCCACTTTTTCCCTTTTTGCTACACTACACAGCACCACCATTAATATATAATTGGTTATTATGCAACCAACCATTTAAAAAAATAATTTTATTTCACCACTGTGCCCCCATCAACTGTAAATAGTTACATAGTTACATAGTTATTAAGGTTGAAGGAAGACTATAAGTTCATCTAGTTCAACCCATAGCCTAACCTAACATGCCCTAACATGTTGATCCAGAGGAAGGCAAAAAAAAACCATGTGGCAAGAGTAAGCTCCACATTGGGGAAAAAATTTCCCTCCCGACTCCACATACGGCAATCAGACTAGTTCCCTGGATCAACGCCCTATCAAGGAATCTAGTGTATATACCCTGTAACATTATACTTTTCCAGAAAGGTATCCAGTCCCCTCTTAAATTTAAGTAATGAATCACTCATTACAACATCATACGGCAGAGAGTTCCATAGTCTCACTGCTCTTACAGTAAAGAACCCGCGCCTGTTATTATGCATAAACCTTTTTTCCTCCAAACGTAGAGGATGCCCCCTTGTCCCCGTCTCAGGTCTATGAGTAAAAAAGATCATTAGAACGGTCTTTGTACTTTCCCCTCATATATTTATACATTAAAATAAGATCACCCTTAGTCTTCGTTTTTCCAAACTAAATAGCCCCAAGTGTAATAACCTATCTTGGTATTGCAGACCCCCCAGTCCTCTAATAACCTTGGTCGCTCTTCTCTGCACCCGCTCTAGTTTAGCTACGGTATGTCTTTCTTATACCCCGGAGACCAGACCAGAAATAGCTACTTCCCCACCCAAGCAATATATAAATTCATAAGTACCTGTACTCTTTCCCCCAATTCAATGTCAGTTACACTTCTACATCCTCAACACCCTCGAATCTATACCTCACGCTCCTCTGATTCATTATATTTATATGCCCTTCCCACCCCAATTCATTATGTCTTGTCTTTTTTTCTCTCTCACCCCACCCTTAATTTATTATTAAGTGCTCTCCCCCACATTCAATACATCATTTACTCTCCTCACCCTCAATTTATCATTATTTGCTGCAATGACCCCAATTCATCATCATTTGTTGTCACCCACCCTCAATTCATCATCATTTGCTGTCCCCATCTCCTAGTCTCAGTACATCATCATTTACTCCCCCACCCTCAGAATTCATCATTATTTGCTCTCTCCCCTGCCCCTCAAGTCATTATTTGCTCTCCCTGCCCCATCTTTAGTTCATCATTTGCTCTCGCCACCCCTAATCCTCAATTCAATTTCTGTCTCCCATCCCCATCCCTCAATTCATCATTTGCAGTCCTCCCCCTATTTCAACTTTTGCAGCCTGCCCCCCCAATTCATCATTTGCAGTCTCCTGCCCACTCACAGAATTTGAGGTCCCCTGCTCACTATATAATTTGCAGTCTCCCATCCTTCAGTTCACTTCATCATTTGCAATCCCCTTCCACTCACTTCATCATTTGCAGCACCCCACCCCACCTCACTTCATCATTTGCAGTCCTCCGCCTCACTTCAACATTTGCAGTCCTCTGTACACCCTCACTTCACTTCATTTGCAGTCCCTCGTCTCCCTTCACTTCATCATTTGCAGTCCTCCTCCTCCTCACTTCATCATCTGCAATCCCCCTCACATCATCATTTGCAGTCCTCCTCCCCCTTACTTCGTCAATTGCAGTCCCCCACCCCTTGTCACTTTATCATTTGAAGTCCTCCCCCCTCACTTCATCATTTGCAGTCCCCTGTCCCCCCTCACTTCATCATTTGAAGTCCCACATCCTCCTCACTTCATCATTTGCAGTACCCTCTCCCCTCACATCGTCATTTTCATTCCACTGCCTCACATCATCATTTGCAGTCCCCTGCCTCACTTCATTTGCAGTCCCCCTTCCCTCCCTCACTTCATCATTTGCAGTTCCCCTCACTTCATCATTTGCAGTCCCACTTCTCCCCCTCACTTCATCATTTGCAGTCCACCACCTCACTTCATCATTTGTAGTCCCCTGTACACCCTCACTTCATTTGCATTCCCACTTCACTTCATCATTTGCAGTCATGCTCCTCCTTACTTCATCATCTGCAGTCCCCCTCACATCATCATTTGCAGTCCCCATCTCTTCACTTTATCATTTGCAGTCCCCAACCTCAAGTCATCATTGTCAGTCCCCCTTCTCCCCCTCACTTCATCATTTGCAGTCCCTCTCCCCCTCATTTCATCATTTGCAATCCTCCTCCCCCTCACTTCATCATCTGTAGTCCCCATCACATCATTAGCAGTCCCCTTCTACCCTCACTTCATCATTTACAGTCACCCTCCCCTCACTTCATTTGCAGTTCCCATGCTCACTTCATCATTTACAGTCCCCCTTCTTCCAGCTCACATCATCATTTGCAGTCCTCCTCCCCGTTACTTTATCAATTGCAGTCCCCACCCCCTGTCACTTCATCATTTGCAGTCCTCCCCTCTCACTTCATCATTTGTAGTCCCCTGTCCCCCCTCACTTCATCATTTGCAGTCCCCCCTCACTTCATCATTTGAAGTCCCACATCCTCCTCACTTCATCATTTGCAGTACCCTCCCTCCCCCCTCACGTCATCATTTTCATTCCACCGCCTCACTTCATCATTTGCAGTCCCCTGCCTCACTTCATTTGCAGTCCCCCTTCCCTCCCTCACTTCACTTCATCATTTGCAGTTCCCCTCACTTCATCATTTGCAGTCCCCTTCCCCTCTCACTTCATCATTTGCAGTCCCTCTCCCCCCTCACTTCATCATTTGCAGTCCCCCTCCCCCTCACTTCATTTGCAGTCGCCCTCCCACACTCACTTCATCATTTGCAGTCCGCCCCCTAACTTCTTCATTTGCAGTCCCCCGTCCCCATCTCACTTTATCATTTGTAGTCCCCCCACTTCATCATTTGCAGTCCCCCCCTCACTTCACTTGACAATTTACATCCTCCCTCCCCCTCCCTTCATCATTTGCAGTCTGCCTCCTCACTTTATCATTTGCAGTCTCCCTCCCCTCATTTTATCATTTGTAGTCTCCCAACTTCATAATTTGCAAACCTCCTCCCCACCTCACTTCACCATTTGCAGTCCCTCTCCCCCCAACCTACTTATTTCATTTTATAAAGAAAAAACAAAATGTTTTTTCATACTTACCTCACTGACAATCCCCTGCAGGTGCAGCTCTGATTCTGGTGTCCGGGAAACGGCCAGTGGCACGTCATCGTGTACGCACCATCACCTGACCAGATGTCCAGAAAAGGTGCAAGTAGCTAGAGCTGCGCAGCCATTCAGGTTAGGCGGCCGTGGAACTTTGGGAAAGCTCCCAGTGCTGAGGTTGTCCCCACGGCACACAGTACTTTATTACACCCTGGGGCCACATGAGGAAAAGCACAAGAGGAGAAGCCCAGACCTAGTTTATACTTCTGCTCACCGGGCCCTATACAACAGTAAAGGCAGTAATGCCCTGATGGCGGCCCTGCATGCACATACACACACTTTTCATGCTACACACAATGTATGTTACAATCACACACTCTCCATGCTATGCACACTGTATGTTACACATATACTATAAGCTACACACACTGTTACACACTCTTAATGGTAAACGCACACACTGTGTATTACACATACTGTATGTTACACACACACACAATCCATTCTACACACATACACTCCTTGCTACACACACTGTTTGTTGCATACCTAATCTCCATTCTACACAAACACACAATGTATGTTAAGCTTACAGTATTTTACACATGTAAATTGCCTCCTCAGAGAAAAAGAGGACTTGAACTCTATAGCGCCACCTGTTGGAGGTTGATTGTGACTTGTAGGATCGCTACTTCCAACAGATGGCCCTATAGAGTTCAAGTCCTCTTTTTCTCTGAAGAGGCAATTTGCATATTAAATTTCCCGGAGGAGCATTGCACGGCGAATAAGCCTCCTTACCTTGACAAGCCAGCTGGTATGTCACTCTCCACAAGGAGAAACCTTACCCCTTAAGGTACCTTCACACATAACGATATCGTTAACGATATCGTTGCTTTTTGTGACGTAGCAACGATATCGTTAAGGAAATCGTTATGTGTGACAGCGACCAACGATCAGGCCCCTGCTGGGAGATCGTTGGTCGCTGCAGAAAGTCCAGAACTTTATTTCGTCGCTGGACTCCCTGCAGACATCGCTGGATCGGCGTGTGTGACACCGATTCAGCGATGTCTTCACTGGTAACCAGGGTAAACATCGGGTTACTAAGCGCAGGGCCGCGCTTAGTAACCCGATGTTTACCCTGGTTACCAGCGTAAAAGTAAAAAAACAAACACTACATACTTACCTACCGCTGTCTGTCCCCGGCGCTCTGCTTCTCTGCACTCCTCCTGCACTGGCTGTGAGCACAGCGGCTGGAAAGCAGAGCGGTGACATCACCGCTCTGCTTTCCGGCTGACCGACGCTCACAGCCAGTGCAGGAGGAGTGCAGAGAAGCAGAGCGCCGGGGACAGACAGCGGTAGGTAAGTATGTAGTGTTTGTTTTTTTTACTTTTACGCTGGTTTTACGCCTGCTCTACACATTGCATTTTGAACAGAAATATATGTTCTGTTTGATGAATCCTGTCATAAATCACACTCTGTGAGTATCTCCAGGCTCTTTATTCACATCATGTCTCAACCTCCATTACATGAAATCCGAATGCAACAACATCCAACAAGTTCCAAACAAAGAATATAGAACACACATAAAAGTAGTGAGACCCCTAGAGGCCACATGAACATATAACATATTGCTACAATATACGCATGCACAATGTAGAAAATATATCACGTTCTCTCCTCTTCAGTTCTTCCTTACTTTCACAGGGTTACATGACCATGATGTCACCAAAAGTTCTTCTACAATTCTAACCTTGAAAACTGCACTAATAATAAAGTCAGGCAGCCACATACTGACTGGCTCACTTAACCTGCAGTAGTTAAGACTTCGCTTTGGGCCCTCATGGGAATAGGAGTCCTGGCAATTGTGCATGTTCCCTCTCGCCATAGCTAAGGCTGGCCCTTCCGTCTTCCATTCTGGGTAAAATATTTCTTCAGTGAGCACAGATTTTCCTATTAAGGAGATAACATTTGGTGAATTTAATATTCTATGCAGAGGGAAGGGGAGGAGGGAGTTAGAGGCAGACAGACGCACGCTGTACTGTAAGTTCTCATGATATATTAGTTACATGGTATGGTTTATTTCTAGGGTCATTATCAGTTCTCAAAATGATCTAAGAAGGAAAATTGTATATTTCCAGATAATATTAACAATAAGGGGTGAAATAGAAATATGCAAAATTTTATAAGAAATTACATACAAAATCATTCTTATTGCGGTATGTAATTTTAGGCGGTTTTTTGTAGTAGATCAGAAAACTATTGTTTGCTGCACATCCTTTGTATACATGGGAAAATGTGCTGCTGACAACTATGATTGTTAAACTTACATAAAAGCTGTTATCTGATATCAAAAAAATTGTTTGCTTATTTGTTCGCTGATCCCTGTTATGTTTTATAAAAGCTAATTATCAGGAAAAAGCCTTTTACGAATTCACGTAAAAGAAATACATGGACATGAAGTAAAGTTATCTGATGAAAACTTTTTGTACAGTCTTTTATAGATTCATTCATTCTTAGCCTAACCATTGATAAAATCCTCATCTGGATATAAATGTATAATTAATTTAATAGTAATGCTTCTCAGTATTTAAAATAATAGTTAATATTTAAGAACACAGACTCAATCATACATTTAATTAATGTCTACATAGATTCACAAATCTTGTCAAAGAAGAATGTTGTGAGTAGATTTTAATTACATTTCTAAAATGTAACACTTAGCTCTTGATGTGCTAAAATTATAACTGAATTATTACTTTTGGTGGCTACAAATATAAAAAAAAGGCTGCTAAAAAAATAAGAAAATATCCAAGTCTAACATATTTGTAGGCAATGGTCCTCAAACCAAGAGCTAGAAAAATACAGCGCAGTTTTGGCCAAATCATGTAGGCTCAGTATGTCTTGGAAGGGGTTTGTGCGGTTTGGAAGCTTTAAGTTGTCCCATGCTAAGCCCTGAGTGGTATTGTGGGGTTATTTTACTAACCTGACTGATTTCCTCATTTTACCAGAAAACTTTTATTTTATCCTTGTGGATTTTATCAAAGGTCTCTTGAAAAGTGTCGTTTGATAAGTTATAAACATTTGTATTAATTATTTATCAGAATATTTAAAGGTTTTGTATGATTTAGTTTTTAAACATCTTTAGGCTTGTTATTGGTAAAAATAAAAAAAATCAGCATTGCTCGTCTTCCACTGGTCCAGTTTTATCTCTCTGCTGCTGTGGTGGTGATGCCATAACTTAGTTGTTAACATTTGTTCTAAGAAACTTGCCAATCAACACCCTTCTTTGCACTGACAAGAGGCAAAAAATATGAAACAGCTATGTGTAAATAGGTATCTTTTGCTTTTTTGTAGAAGATTCTGGTTTGAATAAATACCCGAGCCTTGTGGAAAGGATTTTTAAAGGGTCAGATATTGAGGTTCAGCTACCTCCAATAGGAGGCACTCAAGAGCCAGCTTTCTTGTTTCTGGAGAAGAGCTAATTTTAATAACCATTGGCTTAAAGAAGCCCTCCCTTTAACTGTTTTTCCCCTAAACCTGTATATGTGTATTAACTGTAGTGTCAATGTGTTAATATATTAACCTACCATCATCTTCTCTGTTATTCAGCGCCTCTCAGCTGCTAAACGACGTCACTGCTGTTGAGACCATCTAGATCATGCTATGCTCTATGCGTGAGCTGGAAGTCTCTTTTACAGTGTAATCCTTTGGGACCTCATTCTGGCCCTTATTCTTACGCTCTATAGGCTTACATTGTAAAATCCACTTCTGGAAGCTTCTAAAGGTCCTAGGCCAACCCATCAAAAACAACGCCATTTCATTAAACTTTACAGCTGGCATAATGCAATCAGGCAGCCTATGATTACTTGGCAAACCCATATTTGTCCATCAGATGTCTAGGTTAGTCACATCATAGATCCCCTTTCCACTTGCTTTAGAGTCCGGCGTCGATGTGACTTACCCCGTTCCATCTGACTCTTGGCACTGTACTTGGTGATGCAATTCACTGATTAAGAAGTGTGTCCTAATACATTTTTGACCCTATAGTGTATGTCTACAATATTGTCAATGTGGATGTTCTAATGTAACCAGTGTATATGGTCATCATTGAGCCACAGAACTGGGGTCACGAGCCACACAGCTTGGCACCACTAGTCTAATGTTTATGACCACCATTCGTTAGCCTAGTGATGCGTACATGATTTCTAGCAAAGTTTGGAGACAATGAAAGATTTTAATTTCATCCACATCGTCTCTTGAATTGAGTAGTTTTTTACTTTGAATGAGTTTGGTAAGTTACTATTTTTTGTTAGTAGGCCAATGCGGTCATGATTACTGACCTGTCATTAAATTATGATAATGTGCAGTTTTTTGTCAATCATTACCATATAACTTTAGTAATTTAATGGGTCATGGATAACTATGAGATACAGCTGTGTTTTTTTAAGTTTAGTCCTCCTAACTTATTTCTCTCCTTGACATTATACAGCGTATTTTGGGATTTGTACTGTGCAGCACCTGACAGACGAGAGACCTGTGAACACTCCAGTGAAGCAAAGGCGTTCCACGACTATGTAAGTTTACACCACACTTCTACCCTATGAACCTTTTGTTCTTTAAATGATTCATATGGTTTCTCTTGTCTTACAATACAATTAATGTTGGATGATGAAGAAAAATGCTGCTGCTGTGTTGTGCGTAGGGTACATTATGTACAGATGCCATTTTCTCATACATGAATACCCAATGGTGACATAAAGGGTTAAGTGAAAATAAATTCAAAATTATGTCTACTTTTCAAGACTCTTTGATTCGCTAAAATGTAACACACTTTTCTTTTGGTATTTTCCCCCAATTTAACAACATTTTACTGATCTTTTATGAGACTCTGGTTGAACATAGAAAAACAGCTGGAAAGTCTTAAGAAAAAAAAAAGAACCGGCAATCTGAGCCAAGGAAAAGCCTGTTGCGTGCGGCTATTGTACTTGGCTGTGGCACATTTGTGTATGATTCAGGCCGAACATATATTCTAGCGGGCAGGCTGTGGGCTCTCTGTTTAATTGGAACCTTGGTGGTTCAGGAAATATGTTTCCCATGGAAGCTTGGTTAAAAATTCAGCAGTCAACAGCCATGTATTCAGTTAACCCTTCCTGCGCTTAATACCTCAGCATTAAAAATCACAAGCAGCCATTTACCACTATTTGTGACCCTGGCCTTACTTAGGACACATTGTAAAACATTTATTTAATGTATGTGATTTTATTTTCATAGCCTTTGCGGTTTGTTATGTCTGTGCATTGAATATATTTTTGGTCAAAAATTGATATAAACCATTTCCTGCTCACGCTTACTGACTGATATGAACTATAAGATGGGAACTAATGGAAAATTTCCTATTTACGAGTCTGGGGATAAGCTGGTCCTTATGGGACCCATTTCTGTGACCTTCGTCCTTCGCAGTTCTCACTGGGGATACCTTTACCTCTACCTCTTCCAGTGGCAGCAGTTCATTTCAGGGCACTCATTAACATCAATAGGCATCCATTGATTTCTATGATTCTTTGCAGTTCTCTAGAGTAAAGAGTGAGGAATTTCCTTCTCTTATCTCCGCATGTCTTGGCTTATTAGGACAAATAAAGGGTTTTGTTTTAATAGACAGACCCATTTATTGGATTGAGTTAACTCCTGAGCCTTGACTTCCTTATCCAAGCTTAACTGCAACATCATATTATAATATTGATTCCCAATCATGAGACATTTATACCAACTTTAAGTTTTTTTTTAAAAAATGAGGAGTCTGCAAAGCATTTAAGTATTTTTTTAATAAAACATTGTCAATATTTATATTAGATGTCCTACTGATAATCACTGATCATTGTTCGTCAGAATGAACCATCTCGATTTGCTATCAATTTTCTATCAAGCTTGATCATTTCTAGTATTTTCAAAACTTTTTGCAAAGAGCCTTTTGCTTGGTACAGGAAAAAAATGTGGGTCACTCAGCCCTCCCTTCTATTTCTCTAAAATATGTTGACACTTTTAGAATGTTTGAGAGACACTTTGAATGAATAATGTATTACACTAAAATTCGACTTTTTAGATTTCCAGGTAGAATTAATTGATTGGTTTTCAGCCATCAAGTGGCTTAAGTGGGGCACAGAATATTGCAAATTCTGATATTTATGGAGACATAGTCCTACTTTAAGATGTTTGTTGAAGACAGGTTTCCCATTAATATGGGCACAGATTGTTACACAAATCAAATTTTTGTAACCAAGATTTCGATTTCAAAAGAGCAATTTCTGGAATGTATTTGGAGGTAAATTGCTATTTTGCTGGCATAGAGATAAGGTTTGAAATAGGTGAGAACCTATTTTAGGAAAATGTAAGTTTCACTGTGTTTTCATGAAGTTTCACGGACTAATTTAGCTTTTGGCTGTGATACTGGCTGTTTCAACCGCCTCTTCAGTATGATGTGTTTTCAGTGGAAACAGATACCTGATCACACATTCTAAAAGGTATTACTCTTTAACTATGTCACATTTATAATATTATACACGAGCAGGATCACAGACCGTCATATAACTGCTTCTATATAGCGCACCGCTATTTAATGTTTTATTCACCACCTCCAGCTATATAGTTGACTAAAATTTGGTGGCAGGACAAAGAAAGGCAAAGAAAAGTCCCACAGGCAATTATTCTCCCTCTGGAGAGAAATTTACCTTTCACATAATATCACCAACTCTGCAGAAGCATAAGGTTGACAGCAAAGAAATAATCAATGGCTTCAGAAATGTCATTTGTAGGGGTTCACTTTTTTACCTGCAAAATTGTTATGATCTTGACATTTTAAGGTAGACAACATGCATTTATATAATTTCCCCTTTTTGTTATAAACAATGATTTTGCCATGCTACTTAACTATGACATAGGGTGGGATCATGTCATACAGAGAGCCTCTCTGCTAACCACAAGATAGGCAATTAATGTATCATTGTTGGGGGTCAGACCAATAAACCCTCATCAATCCTGAGATCACTGGATTTGAAGTCACCCTCTGAATGACGAGCATTATAGACCACCACTTTGCTCACTTTCATAGAACTTGATTGATCTAGACATTCCATCAGTCTCAATTAAATAAAGCTGTAGTCCAATATCACTAGAGATAAGTGAGCACTAAAATACTTGGATGCTCCTTATTCGAACTGAGCAATTCCTAATGTGCAGATGCTCGAGTCGAATAACGAGTATAATGGGATTCAATGGGAAATCCAAGCATTTTTCTGGCAGACCCTACAAGGAGGTCTGGAGGGCAGTGAAATTGTTGAATTGGATAGAAAAAGTGTTGAATGGAAGGAGAACAGCATGGAGAAGCCCCTAGAAGCATCTCTGACTCCTAGATGGCTGCTGATTATTATTATTATAATTATTCATTTTTATAGCGCCATTTATTCCATGGCGCTTTACATATGAACGGGGCAAATATAGACAAGTACAATAAACATGAGTAAAACAAGGCACACACAAGTACAGGAGGAGAGAGGACCCTGCCCGCGAGGGCTCACAGTCTACACTGATAACAATGGTGATAATAATGGTGTCATACTTGAACTCCACTTTTAGCACTGACAATAAAACTTTCAAAATTGACGAGAAATTGGTGTTTACAGGAAGAAAATGTTACAAAACATTCTTTTCTGTATAATGATTTGTATATAAGGCAACATTTAAAAAGGAATTTAAACAAATAATTAAGTAAACCAACATTTATATTTTTATTAAAACATTGGAAATATCAGTGTATTTTATGAAGGAAGTAAGAACTGCCAAAAATTAGATGGAATAGGGACTCAGATACACCCTGTATTAGCGATAAAGGCTTATGCATTCTGTTCAAATTGTCATGTAGTGGTACTCCTAGACTCATAAAGGCTATGCACTAAGTGGAAAGCCTGCCAAAAATTATAAGCAGGGCCATCCATACACCCTTGAAGGCACCAACTGTAGTACCTCATAAAAAAACTTTTACACTAATAAAGACTCTGCCCATAGTGCAAAGCCATGAAAAAATGATAAGGAGGGTATTTCTCATGTACAGAACCATGGAATCAATGGTGCTATATAAATAATAATAATAATAATATTACAGTCATCCATAGACTTTTGAAGGCATCAACTTGCGGGCCTCATTGAAATACTTTGAAAGAGTATTTTATGGACCACTACACTCGTAAAGACTTTGCACAACACCAGGAAAAAATTACTGGGGTGACTAGGGTCATCCAGTCATCCATAGACCCTTGAAGGCAACAACTGGCAGGCCACATTGAAATATTGAAGATTAAAAACACTTCATATGCTGCTGTCATCTGATGCTGTGGAAAAGTTGAGGCTAATCCAAGTTTTGGTAATTTTTATCAAAGTGAGCCTGTTAGCACTTTCTGTTGACAGGCGAAAGCGCCTGTCTGTTTTGACCCCCTGGCGACACTAAAAACCCACTCAGACAAGACCCAAGTGGAAGGGCAGCACAAAACAACACAAAACAACACCACAAAAAGCTTTGAGACCAAATAGCTGAATTATCAGAGGAATTAGGGAGTATGCTGGTTTTGTCTGCAAGATATTTTTAATAGCTTCTCCCTTCTTGTCAAAAATACTCGGACATCTCCGGTCAGCCTCTGCTATACCTGGTGTGTCTCCCTCTCCTCTTCTCCTTGTTTGGGCAAGGAAACTTTCCTCCTGCCACTAGCATTGTCTGATGGTAATTTTTTCAACATATTTTCCACAATGAACTTCTGCTATAGCACCAGTTTAGTAGACCTCTCTGCCTCAGGTAGGAGAGATGCAAGGTTTTCCTTGTAGCACGGGACTAGCAGGGTGAACAACCAGTACTCTTTTTTTGGTCAAGATGAATGTAACATGAGGGTCACGGGAAAGGCAGCAGTACATAAAGTCTGCCATATGTGCCAAGGTCCCTACAGCCAACACTTCCCTTTCTTCACCATGATGACTACTCTCCACCTTCTCCTCCTCATTCCCCTCCTCAGTCCATCCACATAGGAGAGATGGGACAAACCTTGTTTTTGTACTAGCCTCTGTTGCAAACTCCTGTTCCTCCTCCTCCTCCTCAGCCTCCACCCCCTCATTGTTACCCAATCTGCGCTGAGCAGATGAGATGAGGCTAGGCTGGGTAGTAACTCCCTGTCTCATGTCTTCCTCCATTTCCACCTGGTACGCATGCAAAGGGTCATGTTTAATTGTCAGCAGACACTGTTTAAGTAGCCTTAGAAGCGGGATAATTGCACAGACTATGGCGTCATCGCTGGTCACCATCTTTGTGGAGTCCTCAATGTCTTGAAGAACTGCTTAAATGTGACTTTTCCAAGCCCACTCTTCAGCTGTTATGTGCAGAGGCTGATCAGAATACCGACGGGTATGTTGGAGCTGGTATTCCACAACTGACCTCTACTGCTCACAAAGCCTAGCCAGCATGTGCAGTGTGGAGTTCCAGCGCATGGTGACATTGCACACCAGTCAGTGAGGTGGCACTTGCATGTGCTGCTGTAGCACTGCTAGAGCGGCAGCAGCTGTAAATGACTTGCAAACATGGCCACTGAGTCAGCGTACCTTAACCAAAAGCTCTGGCAAATATGTTTGGTTGTTAGAAACTGCTGAACTACCAAGTTTAGCATATGGGCCAAGCATGGTATGTGTGTGAACTTGCCAAGTTTCACAGCCGCCAACATTATTCCTTTCAATAATTCTGCCGCAGTGTGCGATTTGTCTCCTAGACAAATTAGCTTTTCCCAGAGCTTGTTGCCTCATTGCTAAGGCAGTGCTGCAGAGCTTTCAGCCTCCGATTGATGTGCATGGCATGATCTGAGATAGCACATTGGAGACAGAGGAGCATGAGCATGAGGGGGTGCAGAAACTGGTGTAGGAGGTGGAAGAAACCCTGATAGAAGTAGAGCCAGCAATCCTCAGCATCGGTAGCACATGAGACATGCCAGGGTGGGACCCTGCCCTAGCCTCCACAATGTTCACCCAGTGTGCTGTCAGGGAAATGTAGCTTTTCTGACCACAAGTGCTTGTCCATATGTTGGTCATTAAGTGGATAATCCCAGCAACCGCGTTGGTAAGGACACCGGTGATGTTCCTGGACACATGCTGGTGGAGTTTTATATACCACCGAAATGTAACAGAAAGCACGTAATACTCTATGGATGACTAATTGAATCCAGAAAAATCTTTAAATGCTTTTTTTGAGTGTTGAATACCAGCAAAATGTAACAGAAAGCATGTAATGCTCTATGCATGAGTAATTGAATCCAGAAATATTTTTCAAATCTGTTTTGGAGTGTTATATACCACTGAAATGTACCACAGAGCACATAATACTCTATGGATGAGTAATTGAATACAGAAACATTTTTCAGTGCTTTTTGGGAGTGTTATATAACACCGAAATGTAGCACAAAGCACGTAATACTCTATGGATGAAAATATAGTGAATTTTTTTCACCTAAAAAAAAAGAATGTGGTCAACTGCCACAGCTATATATATTGCAATGGACTGCAAAGCCCTAAAACCCTGCCTAGAGACTGTATTCAGCCACTGTTCCTGCTCTTGCAACTCTCCCACCCTAGGCTAAATGCAGAACGTATCTGATACAAACAACAAAACTCAAGATTAGCCCTTAGAAGGACTGTTAGTATAATGGTATGTTTCAGCATCAGCACCAGTATCAACACCACAGGACTCTGATTCATTAAACTGTGCACACACAAATCTGGACAAGCACTCTCTCCCTCCAGAAAGAACTGTCCCTAAACTGTGCAATGACATCATTGTGCCGAGTGTTGTGGCGCCAGTCCTTTTATAACTCCTGATGATGTCATATGGCCAGCCAATTATAGTAATGCCACTACCAAGATGGCTATGGCATTACTGTGACTCGCAGGCAATGCCGGGTTGGGATTTGAGGTTTTTTTTTTTCGAGCACCGTTTAATGATCATCGAGTAACGAGCACATCCAAGCACCTAGATACTCGAGTGTTACCCGAGTAGCACTGAGCTTGTTCGCTCATCCCTAAATATCACCACACCATTCCCACACAGGAACTTTTTCTCAAGATAGCAGGTGTCCCTGGAGGTGGGATCCTCAGTTATCATACACTTAGCATATACAGTATTCTGTGGATATTTAATATAGGAAAAACTCCTTAAAGTGTAACTATTATTTTAATGCTTATTTCAGAAATCAATAATAAGAAACTGTGTAATATAACTTATCAGAGAAATCTGCTCATTTCTCTACCAATACTGATCAGTAGGGTTGAGCGAAACGGGTCGTTCATTTTCAAAAGTCGCCGACTTTTGGCAAAGTCGGGTTTCATGAAACCCGATCCGACCCCTGTGCGGGGTCGGCCATGCGGTACGCGACTTTCGCGCCAAAGTCGCGTTTCAATGACGCGAAAAGCGCCATTTCTCAGCCAATGAAGGTAAACGCAGAGTGTGGGCAGCGTGATGACATAGGTCCTGGTCCCCACCATCTTAGAGAAGGGCATTGCAGTGATTGGCTTGCTGTCCGCGGCGTCACAGGGGCTATAAAGGGGCGTTCCCGCCGACCGCCATGTTACTGCTGCTGATCTGAGCTTAGGGAGAGGTTGCTGCCGCTTCGTCAGAAGCAGGGATAGCGTTAGGCAGGGTCCATTAACCACCAAACCGCTTGTGCTGTAGCGATTTCCACAGCCCAACACCACCTTCGGTGTGCAGGGACAGTGGAAGCTACATTTTTTTTTTTTCCTCAGCGCTGTAGCTCATTGGGCTGCCCTAGAAGGCTCCCTGATAGCTGCATTGCTGTGTGTACGCCGCTGTGCAAACCAACTGCTTTTGTCAAAGCACAAATCCTCTTGTTCCTTCCTTTCTGCACAGCTATCTTGTTTGTTTGTCCACACTTTTTATTTAATTTGTGCATCAGTCCACTCCTTATTGCTGCCTGCCATACCTGGCTGAGATTACTGCAGGGAGATAGTAATTGAAGGACAGTTCCTTTTTTTTTTTTTTTTTTTGTGGGAGATTAAGATTGGCATTTCTGCTAGAGTGCCATCCCTGTCTGTGTCATCTCTCACTCAGTGGGCCATAGAAAGCCTATTTATTTTTTTGCTTGATTTGGGTTCTAAAATCTACCTGAAAAAATCACTACATCAATCAGTGGGAGAAAAATATTGGCCTCAGGGCTTGTGTGCCACTCCTTACTCCTGTGTGTGCCATCTCTCACTCAGTGGGCCATAGAAAGCCTATTTATTTTTTTGCTTGATTTGGGTTCCAAAATCTACCTGAAAAAATCACAACATCAATCAGTGGGAGAAAAATATTGGCCTCAGGGCTTGTGTGCCACTCCTGACTCCTGTGTGTGCCATCTCTCACTCAGTGGGCCATAGAAAGCCTATTAATTTTTTTGCTTGATTTGGGTTCTAAATTCTACCTGAAAAAATCAATAAATCAATCAGTGGGAGATTAATATTGGCCTTTGGGCTTGTGTGCCAGTCCTAAGCGTGCCATCTCTCTCTCTCAGATAGTGGGCCATAGAAAGCCTATTTATTATTTTTTTTATTGGGTTTATAAATTTTCCCTGGAAAAAAAAAAAAAAGTGGGAGATTAATATTGGCCTCTGGGCTTGTGTGCCAGTCCTGAGCGTGCCATCTCTCTCACAAATAGTGGGCCATAGAAAGCCTATTTATTTTTTGGGTTGATTTGGGTTCTAAATTCTACCTGAAAAAATCAATAAATCAATCAGTGGGAGATAAATATTGGCCTCTGGGCTTGTGTGCCACTCCTGACTCCTGTGTGCGTCATCTCTCACTCAGTGGGCCCTAGAAAGCCTATTTTTTGTTTTATTTGTTTTCTAAATTCTCCCTGAAAAAATCATTTTATTTTATTTGGTTTCTAAATTATTCCTGAAAAAATCATTTTTTTGTATTTTTTTTTTCTAAAGTCTCCCTGAAAAAAAAAAAAAATCAAATCAGTGGGAGATTAATATTGCCCTTTCTGCTTGTGTGCCAGTCTTGACTCCTGGGTGTGCCATCTCTCTCTCTCCAATTGTGGGCCATAGAAAGCCTATTAATTTTTTTGCTTGATTTGGGTTCCAAAATCTACCTGAAAAAATCACTAAATCAATCAGTGGGAGATAAATATTGGCCTCTGGGCTTGTGTGCCACTCCTGACTCCTGTGTGCGTCATCTCTCACTCAGTGGGCCCTAGAAAGCCTATTTTTTGTTTTATTTGTTTTCTAAATTCTCCCTGAAAAAATCATTTTATTTTATTTGGTTTCTAAATTATTCCTGAAAAAATCATTTTTTTTGTATTTTTTTTTCTAAAGTCTCCCTGAAAAGAAAAAAAAAAAACAAATCAGTGGGAGATTAATATTGCCCTTTCTGCTTGTGTGCCAGTCTTGACTCCTGGGTGTGCCATCTCTCTCTCTCCAATTGTGGGCCATAGAAAGCCTATTAATTTTTTTGCTTGATTTGGGTTCCAAAATCTACCTGAAAAAATCACTAAATCAATCAGTGGGAGATAAATATTGGCCTCTGGGCTTGTGTGCCACTCCTGACTCCTGTGTGCGTCCTCTCTCACTCAGTGGGCCCTACAAAGCCTATTTTTTTTTTTTATTTGTTTTCTAAATTCTCCCTGAAACAATCATTTTATTTTATTTTGCTTCTAAATTCTTCCTGAAAAATTCATTTTTTTGTATTTTTTTTTCTAAAGTCTCCCTGAAAAAAAAAAAAAAAAATCAAATCAGTGGGAGATTAATATTGCCCTTTCTGCTTGTGTGCCAGTCTTCACTCCTGGGTGTGCCATCTCTCTCTCTCTCTCCAATTGTGGGCCATAGAAAGCCTATTTATTTTTTTGCTTGATTTGGGTTCCAAAATCTACCTGAAAAAATCACTAAATCAATCAGTGGGAGATAAATATTGGCCTCTGGGCTTGTGTGCCACTCCTGACTCCTGTGTGCGTCCTCTCTCACTCAGTGGGCCATAGAAAGCCTATTTTTTTTAATTTGTTTTCTAAATTCTCCCTGAAACAATCATTTCATTTTATTTGGTTTATAAATTCTTCCTTAAAAAATCATTTTTTTTTATTATTTTTTTTTTCTAAAGTCTCCCTTTTAAAAAAAAACAACAAATCAGTGGGAGATTAATATTTACATTTGCGCTTCAGTGACAGTCCTGCGTGTGTGGCATCTCTCTCATTTGTTGCCACCAACAACAGAGTGTGTAACATTGTGCCTGATTTTTGTTGTGGTCTCACCCACCTGTAAAGGGGTAGCTAAATCATACTGAAGTTATAGCTCACCGTGTAAGTTGTGTGACAGCAACAAATACCGTTAGTTTGGTAACGTTTTTAAAACAATGAGGAAGTCTGGTGGAAGAGGTCGTGGCCGGGGGCGTTCATTGTCAGCTGGTAATGAGGGTAGTGGTAGTGGTGGAGCATCAGGTGGTCGTGGGAAAAAAAATATTGCACCCAAGTCTGGAGCTGTGGAGCCAGGTTCGTCGTCTGGCTACACAAGGCCTCGAACGCTCCCTTTTCTGGGAGTAGGAAAACCGCTTTTAAAGCCGGAGCAGCAAGAGCAAGTTTTGGCTTATCTTGCTGACTCAGCCTCTAGCTCTTTTGCCTCCTCTCGTGAAACTGGTAAAAGTAAAAGCAGCGCGTCGTTAGTGGATGTTCACGGTCAGGGACAAGTCGCTTCCTTGTCCTCTTCAGCAAAAACAACAACAGAGAAGAATGCAGCAGGCGACACAACGGGTTACTCCATGGAGCTCTTTACACATACCGTCCCTGGCTTAGAAAGTGAAGCAGTTAACAGTCCATGCCCATTACAAGTTGAATCTGACATGGAGTGCACTGATGCACAGCCACAGCCAGACTACTATGCTGGTCCTTTGACTCAGACCACAACATTGCCCTCGCAGGGTGCTGATCAAGAATCAGACCCTGATGAGACTATGTTGCCCCATCACGAACGCTATACCACCGACCGACACGGTGACACAGACGAAGTTGCACACGAGCTACAAGAAGAGGTAATAGATGACCCAGTTCTTGACCTCGATTGGCAGCCATTGGGGGAACAGGGTGCAGGCGGCAGCAGTTCTGAAGCGGAGGAGGAGGGGCCGCAGCAGGCATCAACATCGCAACAGGTTCCATCTGCCGGGCCCGTATCTTGCCCAAAACGCATGGCAAAGTCAAAACCTGTTGGAGGACAGCGTGGCCATCCGGTTAAAGCTCAGTCTGCAATGCCTGAAAAGGTATCCGATGCTAGAAAGAGTGCAGTCTGGCATTTTTTTAAACAACATCCAATTGATCAGCGCAAAGTCATCTGTCAAAAATGTTCAACTACCTTAAGCAGAGGGCAGAATCTGAAAAGTCTCAATACAAGTTGCATGCATAGACATTTAACCACCATGCATTTGCAAGCTTGGACTAACTACCAAACGTCCCTTAAGGTTGTAGCACCCTCGGCCAATGAAGCTAGTCATCAACGCAACATCCCTTCCGGCAGTGTAGGGCCACCATTTTCTGCACCACCTGCAGTATCTATGCAGGTTTCTTTGCCAGGCCAAAGCAGTCAGGGTCAGGGAATCACCAGTTTCGTAGTAGGAAACACTGCATCTAGGGCACCGGCGGCAACAATACCATCTCCCACCGTCTCTCAGTCTGCCATGTCCACCGGCACCCCCGCTAGTTCCACGATCTCCAGCTCTCCAGTCCAGCTCACCCTACATGAGACTATGGTTAGAAAAAGGAAGTACTTAGCCTCGCATCCGCGTACACAGGGTTTGAACGCCCACATAGCTAGACTAATCTCGTTAGAGATGATGCCCTACCGGTTAGTTGAAAGCGAAGCTTTCAAAGCCCTGATGGACTACGCTGTACCACGCTACGAGCTACCCAGTCGACACTTTTTTCCAGAAAAGCCATCCCAGCCCTCCACCAGCATGTTAAAGAGCGCATCGTCCATGCACTCAGGCAATCTGTGAGCACAAAGGTGCACCTGACAACAGATGCATGGACCAGTAGGCATGGCCAGGGACGTTACGTGTCCATCACGGCACACTGGGTAAATGTGGTGGATGCAGGGTCCACAGGGGACAGCAAGTTTGGGACAGTTCTGCCTAGCCCACGGTCTAGGAAACAGTTGGCTGTAGCCGTTCGCACCCCCTCCTTCTCCTCCTCGTCCTCCTGCAGAAGCGAGACCTCGTCCACAGACCGCAGTCGCACAACCACTCCATCCGCAGCTGCCACTGTTGCACACCAGGTCTCCCATTATGGGGCAGCTACTGGCAAACGTCAGCAGGCTGTATTGGCTATGAAGTGTTTGGGCGACAACAGACACACCGCTGAAGTTCTGTCCGAGTTCTTGCAGAAAGAAACGCAGTCGTGGCTGGGCACTGTAGATCTTGAGGCAGGCAAGGTAGTGAGTGATAACGGAAGGAATTTCATGGCTGCCATCTCCCTTTCCCAACTGAAACACATTCCTTGCCTGGCTCACACCTTAAACCTGGTGGTGCAGTGCTTCCTGAAAAGTTATCCGGGGTTATCCGACCTGCTCCTCAAAGTGCGTGGACTTTGCTCACATATCCGCCGTTCGCCCGTACACTCCAGCCGTATGCAGACCTATCAGCGTTCTTTGAACCTTCCCCAGCATCGCCTAATCATAGACGTTGCAACAAGGTGGAACTCAACACTGCACATGCTTCAGAGACTGTGTGAACAGAGGCGGGCTGTTATGTTTTTGTGGGAGGATACACATACACGGGCAGGCAGTAGGATGGCAGACATGGAGTTGTCAGGTGTGCAGTGGTCGAAGATTCAAGACATGTGTCAAGTCCTTCAGTGTTTTGAGGAATGCACATGGCTGGTTAGTGCAGACAACGCCATAATAAGCATGAGCATCCCCCTAATGCGTCTGCTGATGCAAAGTTTGACGCACATAAAGGATCAGGCGTCTGCAGCTGAGGAAGAGGAAAGCCTTGATGACAGTCAGCCATTGTCTGGCCAGGGCAGTGTACAGGACGAGGTAGGGGGCGAACAGGAGGAGGAGGACGAGGAGGATGATGGGGATGATTATATTTTTAATGAGGAAGCTTTTCCGGGGCCAGTGGAAATTGTTGGCGCGGCAAGGCCGGGTTCTGGTTTTTGGAGGGACACAAGTGACGTGGATTTGCCTGAAACTGCCCCTCAACCAAGCACAACCACAGATTTGAGAACTGGAACTTTGGGCCACATGGCGGATTATGCCTTGCGTATCCTCAAAAGGGACACACGCATAACAAAAATGATGAACGATGACGATTACTGGTTGGCCTGCCTCCTTGATCCTCGCTATAAAGGCAAATTGCAAAATATAATGCCACATGAGAACTTGGAACTAATATTAGCAACCAAACAATCAACTCTTGTTGACCGTTTGCTTCTGGCATTCCCTGCACACAGCGCCCGTGATCGTTCTAACACGAGCTGCAGGGGCCAGCAGACCAGAGGTGTTAGAGGGGCAGAAATCAGAAGTGGCGTTGGCCAGAGGGGTTTTCTGACCAGGTTGTGGAGTGATTTTGCTATGACCGCAGACAGGACAGGTACTGCAGCATCAATTCAAAGTGACAGGAGACAACATTTGTCCAGTATGGTTACTAACTATTTTTCATCCCTTATCGACGTTCTCCCTCAACCGTCATTCCCATTTGATTACTGGGCATCAAAATTAGACACCTGGCCAGAATTGGCAGAATATGCATTGCAGGAGCTTGCTTGCCCGGCAGCTAGTGTCCTATCAGAAAGAGTATTCAGTGCTGCAGGTTCAATACTAACAGAAAAAAGGACTCGTCTGGCTACCCAAAATGTAGATGATCTAACCTTCATTAAAATGAACCACAACTGGATTTCGAAATCTTTTGCCCCACCTTGCCCGGCTGACACCTAGCTTTCCTATGTAAAGGTCTTGCCTGTGGACTATTCTGAACGACTTTTCCAATCTCGTAATTTGCAGCACCTGATTGTCCAGCATCCGACATGTTAACACCTCCCTAAATGGCCAAAGTCCCCACACGGGGCCGTGGTATCGCCACTTGGCGCCAGCACCCGTGAGAGTACTGTTTGTCTGAGGAGGTGGGTGTGCCCGCTTTTGGTCGACGGCACTGCCACTAGGTCCATCATAGTACAATAAAGTGTCTGGCGGTGGTGGTGCGCACCCAACGCCAGACACACCGTTGTAAAATGAGGGGCCCTGGGCCTGTACCGCCGGCCACAAGACAGTCCCCACCCCAGCTCAAACAGTGCTCTACCACTTGCAAAATTTTCTCTCACAGCTCCACCAATGTTTAGTCTATGCGCTGACATCCTTCAATGCCTGGCACTGTCAATACCATTGTATTTACATTTTTCTTATGTTAGGCCTTCGAAGCCTGTCTGCGGTCACTCCTTCCACTAGGCCTCCACTGACCTGTCTACTGCTGCCCGTGTTCCCCTGGAACCAATTTTAAATTGCCTACAGCCCAATTTTTGTTATGTTAGGCCTTCGAAGCCTGTCTGCGGCCCGTTCTTTCCACTACTACTACACTGACCTGGCTACTGCCGCCCGTGTTCCCCTGGAACCAATTTAAAATTGCCGACAGCAAGCCCAATTTATTATGTTAGGCCTTCGAAGCCTGTCTGCGGTCCCTCCTTCCACTAGGCCTCCACTGACCTGTCTACTGCTGTCCGTGTTCCCCTGGAACCAATTGTAAATTGCCTACATCCCAATTTTTGTTATGTTAGGCCTTCGAAGCCTGTCTGCGGCCCGTTCTTTCCACTACTACTACACTGACCAGGCCACTGCTGCCCGTGTTCCCCTGGAACCAATTTTAAATTGCCTACAGCCAGCCCAATTTATTATGTTAGGCCTTCAAAGCCTGTCTGCGGTCCCTCCTTCCACTAGGCCTCCACTGACCTGTCTACTGCTGCCCGTGTACCCCTTGAACCAACATCAGAAAATATAAAAATAAGCATTTTGCTTATAAAAAAGAAAATACTGGAGAGATATCAAATGCAGACATTTTAACATTAAAAACAAACACATACAACAAAAATCTGGTACAGTACTAAAAATGGCCACCAGCTACAATAACTTTCTCCTGCAAGTAGTTAACTGAAAGTTTTTTTCAATTTAAAACACAGATATGGCATCCACCGAGTGTTGTCCTGTCGCGTCTTCTTTATATTATTGCCAAGAAGATGCAAAACAATGAAAATAATAAAATCATTATTTACCAAAAAAATAGAGTAAGTCAAAACCACATTGCAAATAAACATTCATTACAAATAAAGAAGCAGGGCGCGTCCGAGGGTGAGTATATACCTAATAAGAATATAATCACCCTCGGACGCGCCCTGCTTCTTTCCGACAGCCTTCCTTCCTAAGAATCAGCCCTTCCGTGGTGTAGAGAGAGGGTGTGTTACACTCCAAGGTGTTCCCCAGGTTGCCTTTCCTGAGCTTCGATCTTCATGCTCTCATTTAGTAGTTGTCGGAAAGTAGGCTGCATTAGGCCTACAAATTGGGTATGGGGTGGAGAGAGATGGTGTGTTACACTCCAAGGTGTTCCCCAGGTTTCCTTGCCATTGCTTCGGTCTTCCGACTCTCGTTTAGTAGTTGTAGAAAACTACACTGCATTAGGCCTACAAAATGGGTATCGGGTGGAGAGAGATGGTGTGTTACACTCCAAGGTGTTCCCCAGGTTTCCTTGCCATTGCTTCGGTCTTCAGACTCTCGTTTAGTAGTTGTAGAAAACTACACTGCATTAGGCCTACAAAATGGGTATCGGGTGGAGAGAGATGGTGTGTTACACTCCAAGGTGTTCCCCAGGTTTCCTTGCCATTGCTTCGGTCTTCCGACTCTCGTTCAGTAGTTGTAGAAAACTACACTGCATTAGGCCTATAAAATGGGTATCGGGTGGAGAGAGATGGTGTGTTACACTCCAAGGTGTTCTCCAGGTTGCCTTTCCAGAGCTTCGATCTTAATGCTCTCGTTTAGTAGTTGTTGGAAACTACGCTGCATTAGGCCTACAAAATGGGTATGGGGTGGAGAGAGATGGTGTGTTCCACTCCAAGGTGTTCTCCAGGTTGCCTTTCCTGAGCTTCTATCTTCAGGCTCTCGTTAAATTGTGGTTAAATGGAACAACTGCATTTGGCGTACTAGTTGGTTTGGGGCCTACTAACAGTGTCTGCCGCTCCTTGCTGTTCTCCTGGTTTCCTGTCCTGAAATTCCGTTTTCAGGCGCTCGTTAAGTAGTTGTTAATGTTAGACTGCATTTGACCTACTAGTTGGGTTGGGGCCTACTATCGGTGTCTGCCACTCCTTGCTGTTCTCCTCCACTGAACAAAGCTGTGCCGCCTGTTTACTACGGTTGCCAATTTTGAACTGCATTTCGACTACTTACTGATTTGGGCCTACTCTCTGTGTCAGCCTCTCATTCCAGTTGTCCTCCACTGCAATGCCCCCTGGTTATTCCTGTGTTACCAATTTTGAACTGCATTTAGCCCACTTTATTCTTTGGGCCTATATCTGTGTTTCCTCCTCATCCTGCCCATTGCCCAGCCAGTGATAGATGAGTCTGCTGGTACATTGACCCATAACGCAACATTCCCCGTGCACGCTACACAACAACATTGTGACCCTGCTGAAAGTCAGGTTGCTCTTCCCGCATACCATACCACCTTACACGGGGACAAAGAGGAAGGTGCAGATGAAAGTGCAGGCTCCTTCATCAGGTGGGGGGAGGAATACTAGTTGGCGACTTCACTGGCACAGGGCCTCTCATAGTATGCAAAAGTGTTGCTGCCGGTGGGAGGCGCCCCCGCCGTGCAAACACACCGCTGTACTTTGAGGGGCCCTGTGCCAGTGCCAATGCCAACGAGTGGGCCCCCCCGCTTGCTCAGGTTCACAGCACTTGCAAAGTTGAAATACTTACCTCTCCCTGCTCCACTGCCGTGACGTGGTCCAGATTTCCTGGGCCCACTAATTACTTGAACCAGCCCTACCCACCACAACTTTAACCAAATGACCCCCAATTTCAAATGCCTTCCAATTATTATAAGGTAAATTACGCTTGACAAGCTTCATTAAGAAGAATGGATGGTTTTGACATTAAAATGGGCACTCTAGGTGTTTTCCTGGCCCCCACTCACTGCCGACTATGCTGCCCCATTGACTTGCATTGGGTTTCGTGTTTCGGTCGATCCCTACTTTACGTCATAATCGGACGATTTCACTCGACCCGACTTTTGAGATAGTCGGGTTTCGCGAAACCCGGCTCGACTCTAAAAAGGTCAAGGTCGCTCAACTCTACTGATCAGCCATTATCAAATTCTCAATACAGAGGTAAAATCTGTATTCGGTGACCACGGAATAGGAGATGGCCGTTGCTACTGATGAGATTGTGTAGACGGGAAGAGGGAGGAGCTCTGCCTTTAGCTGCTCCCTCCTCACAGATACATATAATTGTATCTATAGCAATCACCATCTCCTCTCAGTCATGGGAAGTCCGTGGTCACTGAATACAGATTTTACCTCTGAATTGAGAATTTGATAATGACTGATCAGTACTGGCAGAGAAAGAAGCAGATTTCTCTGATAAGATATATTAGACAGTTGCTTATTTTCATGTATACTATTAGATTATGAAATAAAAATTAAAACAACAGTTACGCTGTAAACAGGCTCAATGAAGATGGAACTTTATTTTTAAGCGTTATGAATGTCATGTAATGAGTTCTTAAAGGGAATCTGTCACTCCAAAAATCGTATATGACATAAGGCCACCGGCATCAGGGGCTTATCTACTGCATTCTGTAATGCTTATACTCACTAGGAAATGGAGTAAAAATGTCCAAAGCAACATATTTAAAAATACAAAGTTTATTAAGTTACTCGTACAAAAATCACAAGTCTACATATATGTGCTGTATACACTATGTGCAAATCAGAAGGTACAAAGGAGGAGACATGACGGTAGCCGAGTCAGGAGGGGGATAACAGAATACATCCCCAAAATGTTAGCATGGAAAATATATATATATATATATATATATATATATATATATATATTACCAGGGGTCACAGACCCTCAAGGACACAAGTCACACTGAGTCAGTGTCGTATAGCCATACAGATAACACCCCAAAATCACAATAATCCATGCTTACCCATTCCAGTAATCAGGGGAGTATCCCCACCTCACCCGGCGGCCCCTGACGTGCGTTTTGCGTTTTAGCATTTTCAACCCCTGTTGTTAAACTCACCCAAAGGCGGTCCCACTGCGGTCCAGGTCCGATGGGCGTCGCGGTCCGGGTACGGCTCCTCCTATCTTCATACATTGACATCCTCTTCTTGTCTCCCTGCCACGGCTCCGGCACAGGGGTACTTTGCCTGCCCTGTTGAGGGCAGAGCAAAGTATTGCACTGCGCAGGCCCTGGGAATGGTCAGAGAGGCCCGGCTGTTGTGAATTCTGTGATCAAGCTCCCTCCTGTGGTCACGAGTTGTACTGCGGCTTCTGAGTTTCCTTCCTCAGGTGATGAGGTTAAGTCGTTAGGTGCTGCTCTATTTAACTCCACCTAGTGCTTTGATCCTGGCCTCCAGTCAATGTTCTAGTATTGGTCTTGCTTCCTCCTGGATCGTTCCTGTGGCCTGTCTGCTCAGCATAAGCTAAGTTCTGCTTGTGTTACTTTTTGTTGCTATATTTTCTGTCCAGCTTGCTTTATTGGTTTTTCTTGCTTGCTGGAAGCTCTGAGACGCAGAGGGAGCACCTCCGTACCGTTAGTCGGTGCGGAGGGTCTTTTTGCCCCTCTGTGTGGTTGTTTGTAGGTTTTTGTGTTGACCGCAAAGCTATCTTTCCTATCCTCGGTCTATTCAGTAAGTCGGGCCTCACTTTGCTAAATCTATTTCATCTCTGTGTTTGTGTTTTCATCTTACTCACAGTCATTATATGTGGGGGGCTGCCTTTTCCTTTGGGGAATTTCTCTGAGGCAAGGTAGGCTTATTATTCTGTCTTCAGGCCTAGCTAGTTTCTCAGGCTGTGCCGAGTTGCATAGGGAGCGTTAGGCGCAATCCACGGCTACCTCTAGTGTGGTGTGATAGGATTAGGGATTGTGGTCAGCAGAGTTCCCACGTCTCAGAGCTCGTCCTATGTTTTTTGGTTATTGTCAGGTCACTTTGTGTGCTCTGAACTTCAAGGTCCATTGTGGTTCTGAATTACCTATTCATAACACCCGGCACCTGCGCACTGCAGTACTTTACGCTGTCCTCAACAGGGCAGACAAAGTATACCTGCGCTGGAGCCATGGCAGGAAGACAAGAAGAGGACGTCATCATATGAAGATGGGAGGACCCGGACTGTGACGCCCATCGGACCGGGCCGCAGCGGGACCGCCCCTGGGTGAATCTAATCTAATCTGTTTTTCTTACCTTTCAGGTTACATCGGGGGCTTATCTACAGCATTATAGAATGCGGTAGATAAGCCCCTGATAGTGGTGGCCTTAGCTCATATACGATTTTTGGGGTAACAGATTCCATTTAATGAATAAGCTGATTATTAGAGAAAAAAGGCAAAATACTATGTGTCTGAAATTATGCACTAGAACCTGAGACCTAAGGTAGTTCCATCAAAGCTATATTAACCCCTTCACGACATGCCCCGTACTAGTGCTGCGCATGCCGTGAATCCCCCTTTGATGTGGGCTCCGGCGGTGAGCCCACATCAAAGTCGCGACATGTCAGCTGTTTTGTACAGCTGACATGTGCGCGCAATAGCGGCGGGTGAAATCGCTATTCACCCGCCGCTATTAACCTGTTAAATGCCGCTGTCAAACACAGACAGCGGCATTTAACTACCGCATCCGGCCAGGCGGCTGGAAATGACGTCATCGCTGACCCCCGTCACATGATCGGGGGTCGGCGATGCATCAGGAAGGTAACCATAGAGGTCCTTGAGACCTCTATGGTTACTGATGCAGGCCTGCTGTCAGCGCCCCCCTGTGGTCGGCGCTCGCAGCACACCTGCATTTCAGCTACATAGCAGCGATCTGATGATCGCTGCTATGTAGCAGAGCCGATCAGGCTATGCCAGCTTCTAGCCTCCCATGGAGGCTATTGAAGCATGGCTCAAGTAAAAAAAAAATGTTTTTAAAAATATGAAAAAAATATAAAAAATATAAAAATTTAAATCACCGCCCTTTCGCCCCATCCTAAATAAAACAATAAAAAAAAAATCAAACATACACATATTTGGTATCGCCGTGTTCAGAATCGCCCGATCTATCAATTAAAAAAAAGCATTAACCTGATCGCTAAACGGCGTAGCGAGAAAAAAATCCGAAACGCCAGAATTACGTTTTTTTGGTCGCCGCGACATTGCATTAAAATGCAATAACGGGCGATCAAAAGAACGTATCTGCGCAAAAATGGTATCATTAAAAACATCAGCTCGGCACGCAAAAAATAAGCCATCACCCGACCCCAGATCACGAAAAATGGAGACGCTACGGGTATCGGAAAATGGCACTTTTTTTTTTTTTTAGCAAAGTTTGGAATATTTTTTCACCACTTAGATAAAAAATAACCTACTCATGTTAGGTGTCTATGAACTCGTAATGACCTAGAGAATCATAATGGCAGGTTAGTTTTAGCATTTAGTGAACCTAGCAAAAAAGCCAAACAAAAAACAAGTGTGGGATTGCACTTTTTTTGCAATTTCACCGCACTTGGAATTTTTTTCCCGTTTTCTAGTAAAAGACATGGTAAAACCAATGGTGTTGTTCAAAAGTACAACTTGTCCCACAAAAAATAAGCCCTCACATGACCATATTGACGGAAAAATAAAAAAGTTATGGCTCTGGGAAGGAAGGGAGCGAAAAACGAAAACGCAAAAATGAAAACGGGCCGCGACTTGAAGGGGTTAAAGAAGACCTTATTTCTCACCTGATATGTCTGTGTTAGTAAATAACAAAAATATAATTATGGAAGGTCTTAAACCCTGCATTGTGCCTTTCCTCTGTTATTTCCACTGTAACCTAGGTGTTACCATTCCTCATGTCAGTAGGGTGTGTCTCTATATAGAGGTCAAGAACGTCCGTTTTTCAAGTAGAAAATGCTTCAGAAAACTCACATTCTCTGTACTTTTCTAAACTTTAATTATCTTTTTTAGCGTTCTTAGTTATTTTCCTAAGCAATTTTTCCGTAGTACCCATATAACTATTAGGCCGGCTTCACACTCAGCGTATGAAAATACGGTCCGTATATTACGGCCGTAATACGCTGAAATGTCCCGAAAATAGTGGTCCGTAGCTCCTCCGTAGGCAGGGTGTGTCAGCGTTTTTTGCGCATGGCATCCTCCGTATGGCATCCGTACTGCGTGGTTTTCTCGCAGGCTTGCAAAACCAACATACCGCTATAGAAATGATCCATGTGTCCCAAAAAGAAAAAATATATATATATATACTGTATATATATATATATATATATATATATGTCAGTAGACACATATATGTATATATATTACTATTTTTTCCAGCGCTATACAGCTTGAAAGCCGGTAATTCAATTACCGGCTTTTTCTTTCTCCTTCCTAAAACCCGACATGATTTGAGACATGGTTTACATACAGTAAACCATGTCTTCTCTCCATTTTTTTTGCAGATTCCACACTACTAATGTCAGTAGAGTGTATCTGCAAAATTTGGCCGTTCTAGCTCTTAAAATAAAGGGTTAAATGGCGGAAAAAATTGGCGTGGGCTCCCTGGGAGCCTGGGAGCTTTCTAGGTAAGTTCCCACGATCTATGAACATCCAGCAGAGGGCGCCTCACCGCAAATGAAGCTAAATATAGCTCATTGATCTATATTTAGACTCATTCCCCGGGGTTTTGCAGCGAGGAGTAGCATTGCATTAGCAAAGCTCCTTGCTGCAAAATGTTTTAACCCCTTCAGAAGGATTTACATCGTTGGACGTTACAGATCTGCGGAGGGTAAGTATATTGTTGGTTTATTATGTTTTTTCTTTCACAGAACGAGGGTCTTCAGTGACTGGATTGGGCGTAGATTAAAATACTCCAACAACCATTGTTTTTATTTCATTAAAATAATTTTTAATAATGTGTTTGTGTTTTATTTAACCCTTTACTACAATTGGATTAATAATGGATAGGTGTCATAATTGACGCCTCTCCATTATTAATTAGGCTTAATGTCACCTTACAATAGCAAGGTGGCATTAACCCTTCATTACCCCATATCCCACCGCTACACGGGAATGGGAAGAGAGTGGCCAAGTTCCAGAATAGGCGCATCTTCCAGATGTGCCTGTTCTGGGGTGGCTGGGGGCAGATATTTTTAGCCAGGGGGGGGGGCCAATAACCATGGACCCTCTCCAGGCTATTAATATCTGCCCTCAGTCACTGGCTTTACTACTTTGGCGGAGAAAATTGCGCGGGAGCCCACGCCAATTTTTTCCGCCATTTAACCCTTTATTTTAAGAGCTAGAACGGCCAAATTTTGCAGATACACTCAACTGACATTAGTAGTGTGGAATCTGCAAAAAAAATGGAGAGAAGACATGGTTTACTGTATGTAAACCATGTCTCAAATCATGTCGGGTTTTAGGAAGGAGAAAGAAAAAGCCGGTAATTGAATTCCCGGCTTTCAAGCTGTATAGCGCTGGAATAAATATTAATATATATACATATATGTGTCTCACTGACACATTATATATATATATACCTATTCTATGTGTACACATTTATTCTACCTATTCTAATGTCAGCTGTCAGTGTGATTTTACTGTACACCGCACTGAATTGCCGGCTTTTCTCTCTAACAGCGCTGCGTATTTCTCGCAAGTCACACTGCTTGTCCGTGTGTAATCCGTATTTTTCACGCTTCCATAGACTTTCATTGGCGTATTTCTTGCGCAGTACGGTGACAAACGCAGCATGCTGCGATTTTGTACGGCCGTAGAAAGCCGTATAATACTGATCAGTTTAATACGGCAGATAGGAGCAGAGGCATAGAGAATAATTGTGCCGTATTTTTTGCGAGTTTTACGGACGTAGTTTCTGCGCTCTTACGTCCATAAAACTCGTAAGTGTGAAGCCGGCCTTACAGGGGTACTACGGAATCTGATAGCATGGGATAAAGCCAGTCTGAGAGCAAAGTTGCAACAAAAGATGTATTTACTCAAAAACAGAAATGTAAACAGAACTAACAGATATTTCTGCAATTGTAACGAGGTCCTCAGCTCTATATAGAGAATCACAGCAAACAGAGTAGCGAACAAAACATGGTACAGATATTCCTGCAATAGTAACGAGGTCCTCAGCTCAATATAGAAAATCACAGCAAACTGAGAAGCGGGGTGCGACCGCTAATGTGAACCAGTCCAGTAAGGAAATAATGTGGAAGCAAAATAAGACACTTGAACGATGAAGTCCAATAAAGTTATAGTGCGAATGCACACAGTACTTAAATGATGAAGTCCAGAAAACTTGCTCACACGTGTGCACAGTACTTGTTAGTAGGAGTCCAATTGTTCACAGATGGTGCGTCATGTGAATGACGTCCTGGAAAATAGAGGACGAGGGGAGAAAGAGGGAGAGCGCTATCTAAGCGTAGAAGATGAGTAGATCTTTCTTGGAGAGAAAAGCACAGCTTGAATCTTGCTCACCTGGTGTGGTTGTGCAAAGAGGCACAACACTGGGAAAAGTTTTGTACACAAAGGAGACCCTTCCACTGGTGTACTGCACGTCGCAGCAGTTCCAGAGGCGAGAGGTAGCTGAATGGGGTGAGGCAGACCACCGAGTAGAGAGCAGCAGAAGCAGGGAGTTAGCCAGCAAACAGGCAGATGCTCAAGAGCCAGCAGCACAAAATACTCAAGCACAGGTGAACACAAGACCCGGACTTAAATAGTCAGGACAGACAGGAAGTTCCATGACAGGGCGAGATCCAAGACTCCATCTTGGATCAGGGCGAACAGACACCAGGAAAGTCCGGAATCCTTACAGCGTTCTTGCCATGCTCAGTGGTCCCTTCGGGGCTTGCGTCCAAACCACCTCCAAAACGGGATTCATGTATGTATGCGCCGACGTGGCCTTTGACTAATATGGTGCCGATAGAGTCAACACGTGCTGTCATTTTGGGGTGTATACGCCTACTGGAGGCGGACACTCAGACGTTTTGCAGGGGATTCGGATGCCCTGATGGGACCACTGAGCATTGGCAAGTCCACAGTGTGAAAGCACCCTCAAGGCCCATTTAAACAGGCCATTAATCTAGAATGAGCGTTCCTAAGGACTCTTCTTTTATTGGTTATCGGTCTGTCTAAATCGGCCAGCTACCACCTAACAAACGAGCAAAATACACAGCAACAGTCTTAAAATGTATCATTCTCAGTATCACATGGTGTAAAGAGTAATGTGCTGCCAATAACATGATAGTCTAATACTATCATATTAGCGATCATTCTGTGTGCATAGAAGTGTGGTCAACACGTCATTAAATAACCGCTGGTCGGCTTGCATGTTGCCAGTCGGTGTTTTTTTAACAGCCGTGGTTGGTACATGTAAATGTGCCCTAACACAGACATTTCCCCAGATGGTGCTGAGGTTTTTCTATTTTTCATGAAGAATTATTTTATCAAGGATAAATGTATTTACTAAAATTGACATGCCAGGAGAGTTGACAGTTCCTCATTAAGTCCACTATCCACCATTTTTCCCAGATTGAAGATAGGACATTTTTTTTATTTTTATTATTGTTTCAATACCAGGACTTAATAGAAGGCTTTCCTTACTAACCACCTTTGTAATATTTCTGTAATTATGACCACATGAGTACATATGTTTGAAAATTGTGGTTATGAATTTAGTGAACCATTTCATAGACTAGAAAAAATATGACAAATAAATCATAGATACTCATCACTGCCTCTGCCTTACGTCAAGAAGAGTAGCAAGAATGATCTCACACAACAGGTCACCTTGTGGTGTCTGCCACACTAAATGCACGAGATACAGAGGGGATTCAGTTCTCCGTATGTAGCAGGATTACATTAAAGATCATGTGCGCTTGGTTCCAAGGAGTTGCCATGTACCACAGGCAAGGATTCTCTTGCTGTGCCGCAGAAGTGAACCTCTGCATGCCTGTGGAATAATTTGTGTCATTTACTTTTTCTTTTTTAAAGAAACAGGTGCACAAATTATCTGACATCTCAACAAAGAGTGTGTTTTTGTCCTAGAAACAGCATCACTCTTGTCCTAAGGTTGCGTCTTGTACGGCAGCATCACTACAAGTTGCCTAAGCATGGACAAAAGGGATGATTGTTAGTGCACAAAGCAGCACTGTCTTCTGTATATTTTACACTTAGATAAAAACAAAGGTCTTATGGGTAGTACTGATTGATTTGTCCTCATGCTGATGTCAGCCCTGTACTCCATTTTTTATGCAACTAGTCGTAGTATAGTTAGGGCAATTAATGCTGCAGAATGGCAACTCATTCAATATATTATCGAGTTAGGCTTTTTTCATGGTTCTTATAAGTGATGAACTCATTTTCTAAGCTGACTTTCACACTTGTGGATTTTGGTCATTATTTGGCCAAAACCAGGCGTGAAACCGGCAGAGATAATATAATGGAAATATGTAACATAGTAACATAGTAACATAGTAACATAGTTAGTAAGGCCGAAAAAAGACATTTGTCCATCCAGTTCAGCCTATATTCCATCATAATAAATCCCCAGATCTACGTCCTTCTACAGAACCTAATTGTATGATACAATAGTAACATAGTTAGTAAGGCCGAAAAAAGGTATCACCTTTATGACTTGCACCCACTCTTGGTTTGGGTTCACAAATATGGATGCAAAATGGTGACCAGAATGGACAATTTTGAATGATCCCTAAACTACTGGTGTGAAGATTTTGACAAATCTGGTGGGCACCGACCATTAGGATAATTTTCTATTCTTTCTTTTCTTTAATTCTTCTTTCTTTCCTTCCTTCCTTCCTTCCTTCCTTCCTTCCTTCCTTCCTTCCTTCCTTCTTTCCTCTTTCTTTCCTTTCTTTTTTCTTTCTTTTCTTTCATTCTTTCTTTCCATCCTTCGTTTCTTCCTTTCCTTCTTTCTTTCCTTTCTTCCTTCCTTGCTTCCTTCCTTCCTTTTCTTCATTCTTTCCTTCTTTCCTTTCTTCCTTTCCTTCCTTCCTTTCCTTTCTTTCCTTCCTTTATTTTTCCAAACATTTAGACCACCTACATTCAGTATATTGGGAATTTTGTTTGCCTTGAGTCCACAGTTACATCCGCCTTAATTTTTGCTCTTTTATCCTATAAAATCGATTGTATTTGACTAGCCACTGTCCTATATTGTAGAATGTATAACATAATGAATAAATTAGCATCCCTTATTTGTAGATGCTAGAGAACTTGGATTTAGACCTTAGCAGTGAAGCCTTTAAAAAGCTCTGATTGCTGGCACATCTGGCTGTGGCAGGGTTAATGCCATCAGTTGTGTACAGGATTTTCTAAGATTTTCCTCGCTCAAGAACTGGCCGCTGTCCCAGATGGAATGATTTCAGATGATGGAAAGATACAGAGTGCTGTGTTTGTCCAAGACGATATTGCAAAACTGCTAGTACTTTGGGTACAGGTAACAAAGTGCATCTGGCCGGCACAAACGCTCCTGACCTTGAAATGCTCTTCAGGCATCTGACAGCATGAATGTGACTTGCTATCACACATTATACTTGAAATGTTATTTTGTCTGCAAAGAAACAGATCTTTGTATATGTAGGTCATGCATAGATCATTTCTCCAGAAAAATTACCAACTATTACTATGGATAAATGAAGAAGTATTATAACAAATATATTCTTAGTAAATCTGATGTCCAAAAATCTACTGTATTTCAATCATTATATGACAGTAAAGCCAATGGTATCCCAATATTTTATGGAGCACTTTCAGATGATGACCTTGACTTTTGCGAGTAATTGCCTACAGTTTCTGATCAGGAAGTTGGAATTTTTAATGGTGTCGTATGAAATTCAGTAAATTTAGAACATGGTTGTGGCATTCTGTAGGCTAGCTGACAAATTCTTCTTCAATGCTTGAATTTTAGATCTTATGGACTGTAGTTTTTCAGCATTGCTGAGGTACGGCAGAGCCGTTTTGGTTTCAAGATGCTCACCCAAGCATTTGATTTCTAGAGAAACATCAGAGTACAGCTAAAACCAAGTCGCCTGGAGGCACCCCCTGCCTCCTGCTCTGAGCATCAAAGCGGGGCACCATTTGGTACAAAACGTGAAATTGAGGCAGGCCTCCCAGTGTCATGACATTGCATTGTACAAATAGGGGCAGAGAGGCACGCGGGAGCTCTCCGCCAACAGGGGAACCGTTTGGTGTTGTTGCTGTGATACTGATCAAACTGGGAGGTAATGGCTATGTCAGAGAAGGGGGAAACAGACTCACAGTGGCAGCTGGCAGATCAGTGGTAACAGCAGGGATTGAATAAACTGGGGACATGCAGGAGCAGGCGGGGGCAGAAAAGAAAGAGAGGAGCCCACTGTGTGCCGCAGAAAAACCTCACTCCTGAGACCACAAACATATTACTGAATCTGAGAGATATTGTTTTTGCAAAGACGCAGTCCTGCTCCTCAGACATTGTGTATGGTCACAGCTTGAGTGTTACACTGGATCAGTGGATGTGACTTGTTTCTCATGTCCCCATATAGAGCTCATGAATCTGCTTTATTAAGGTGTTTTTACACTCTACACTTGGCTTAGAACACACGATGAGATGTTAGATATAGTACAACGAGATGTCACTCCGTGTTTGGCTGTCTTGCACAATAAGCACTACATACCATTAATAAATCATATATACTCCATGAGGTTGCTGTCTATTTTCTTTTTATAAAAACAATTGAAGACGTAACATACCTGCTTAGATAACATTTCACCAGATTCTGTACAATTTCCTATTGGGACACACCTTAGGCCTCATTGAGACATCTATGAATTACCTACGTGTTCTATCAGTGATGTTCAGGGTTAGACCATGCACCCATTATATTCTATGGAGCCGTTCACATGTCCGTGTTCTACTGTGAATCCCTTTATTATCCAATTCAAGGATCAAAATGACCTATCAGTGTGTAATCTGTGTGCTGTCTGCTATTAACAAAGGATAGGAGTAGCGTAATTTATTTATTTTGATTTTCATTGATGAAACACCAATGGTAAAAACTGAGACTGACCAAACACTGATGAAACTCAGATCCAAAGCACTAATCAACAATAGCCCATGTTTTTGCTTACAAGAAATATCAAGGACATCTGAATTAGGCCTTAAAGGGCTTCTCAGGACTCTAATAGTGATGGCTTACCCTTACGGCTTATTCAGATGTCCATATTTTCCACATATGTGACAAATGGATGAATATTTTGATCAGAGTGCGGATCGAGTGACATCAGTTTTTCTCGTACTTGCAGTAAAAAAAAGTTTCTCCACTTTCTTTTTCTCTGGCACTCAGATGTCATTCTAGAGCAGTCCTATATTTTCCCAGACCCATAGGCTTGCATTGCCGATTTTGATCCAATCTTAGATCAAAATCAGGCATGTCTCCGTGAATTTGTACAGACCACTCCATTACAAGGACTGCATCACAATCCTCGGACTGACCGTCAGCTCTCCAGACCTGAGCGTGACAGCGTGATGTATTTCTATGCAGCTGTCACAATTAGGTCAGGTCCGAGGATTGCGATGTGATCCTCGCATGAGCCTTACCGCTGTCTGTCTGCTCCCTAAAAGTGACACCTTTACTAAATAATAACATAGAGCTCAATCACATTAAATCAGAATTGAAAGAATTGCTAAAAGCATTATCACCTTATACAACTTTTTAGAAGATTGCTATATTCCCCCTTGCCTTTATATAATCAAAGATCTGTATTTTTAAAATAGCTTATTAGAAAGACTTCCTGAAAGATCGGGAATTTGCACTTTTGCTATTACATTAAATCACCAGAGTTAAGACTTCAGGCCATGCTTCAAGATTAATTCCCTTTGTGTAAGAGGAGTGATCTGCAAGTACCCCTTCTTGCCCCGTTACAAAGATGTACTGATAGGTTTTCATTCTAAATCACTGTTGAGTATTCCACTGTGCTAATTATTACAGGTCACAATGCATAATCCCGTATGTCATTGTACCCACAAGTCCAAGAATGTTGAGGCACATTCAGTAGGACCTAGCAAGCCATTGTCTCGACAGTATTGACTTTATAAAATAATATGCTTTATTTTTATAGTGCGAACATATTTTGCAGCACTTTACAATTCAGAGGTACATGTACAAGCAATGACAGACATTAGCAAAACAGAGAATTCACCAATTGAAATAAAAAAATTGAGGGCCCTGCTTGCAAGAGCAAGGAAGGAGGAAGTAGGGGGGGACATAAAAGGTAAAAATAGCTTGAATTGCATGGTCCAGGGTATTCATTTACAGCAGGGGTGGGGAACCTCAGGCCCTAGGGTCATTTACGGCCCTCCATGACCTTTTATTAGGCCCCCGAGCAGATTCTCAGGGACCGCATTCTTGGGCAAGGAGCTGTATTTTGATTGCCACAAGCTCATTAATTTCTTCTTACACTGTTAGCACACACACGCAGTGTTCATTACTGAACAGTAAAGGGCATGCAATGAAAGATTACGTCCTGACACCCGTGCCAGAGTCAGGATGTACTTTGTGGGCGGAGTCTGTAGGCCCCCGAAAGTTGGTATAAATATCCAAATGGCCCTTGGCAGAAAAAAAATTCCCCACCCTTGATTTACAGCTGCATTATCCAGTCACCAGCCAGCCATTATCTACCTATATCCAAATACAAAGTGCTATAAAGGCCATGAAATGTGAGAACAGATGATAGAAGGGACCAGAATCTGAGGAAAATGTAGGAAGGGAGAGCTGAGAACAGTTAGATTAGTTAGTTGATGTGGTAGGTCTACCTGAAGAGAGGTGTTTTTAGAGTACGCTTAAAACAGTGGATATTGTGAATTAACTTTATCGTCAAAGGGAATGCATTCCAGAGAACTGCTGCAGCGCAAGAAAAGTCTAGGACATGGGAGTGAGAGGTTCGTATTAAAGAAGATGTAAGTAATTGATCATTAGTAGAACTGAGAGCATGAGTAGGGTGTTAGACAGACATGATGGAGGAGATGTAGGGAGGTGCAGCCACTACTGTGCCTTTCTGTTTTAGTTGTCATCTCGCAGTAGGTGTCAGTTAGAAAGAGCTTTTTTTTTGAGCCCGTACGTCTGATTGTGGACAATACAATGTCCATATCACCCTGTGTGTTTAGTGCCTCTAGTAAATGTGTGTACAGTAACTGCGTGACAGATGGTGGAACCTTTAGTAAGACCAATCAGAAGTCTGGGCATAGTTGCCCACAAATAAGAATGCGGAGGGGCTGTGAGAGAGAAGAAACCAGAAGAGTGGAGCAGAAGACTTCAAGAAAAGTAGGCAGTGGCTGTATTGTCACAGAGCAACGTTAAAATTGATTAAAAATTACTTAGAAACTTAGACTGTAATTGAACATAGGTTGTGACTGTCGGAAGAGGGATGTCTACTGGAGAAATATTAATATGGGATCAGCATCTGTAGTTATGCTCATCCCAAAATTCTAGAGGTGTAATCAGTAAAGTTACTGTCAAATTTAATTTGTGTGTGGGTAATCCAAGGTACAGTGGTAGTCTTAAAGAGAACTGTGGTAAATGGAAGTGTGAACAGCTAGCAAACTATCATAAGTCAGGGTTGCTTCTGTAAAGGCATAGAAGCCTAGCATGCGCAAGACCCCCCAGAAACAAGGAGGCATTGCTATACCAGTGGTTGGTGCAGTCTCACAAACAATTCCTAGACGGAGTATGCTATGATAGGTTGTAGTCTCTCTGAGGCCCCTTCTGCTGTAGCTCCAGCATTGTGGTCCCTGCTAGTCTTTCTTCATGTTCATGCAACAATGACCTGAGGCCAGTGATTAGCTGCAGCATTATAGGGCTGTATGGCACATTGGCCTCACAAATATGGTGGGGATATAACAGATGAGTAATATTTGATTTTTTTTATTTTTTAACATTTCCTGTTGCCAATTTATTTTCTCAAGCTCTCAGACAAGCTTAATCTATGTTATATGATTTTATTATTTGGCTTATTTTTAGGACAAAATGATATGTCTCATCAACTTCATCTATAGCAAGAAGAAGGTCCTATGTATTAGCCATGATTACATAGTGCCACAATGTTGAACTTTATGCATGGAGCGCATTTATTCACCAGCAATACATGTGGATGGTTTTCACCGAATAGCGTCCTTACAACGGCATTCCGATCATAGAAGAACTTTAAGCAGAAAAAGTTTTCACACTACAGTTCTAGTTGTGCTCAATGCTATAATGTAGTCAGTGCTACCGTAATCAACTCGTTTCGGCAAGTTGTTCTGTTCCTATACCGGTTTAGGTTCTTCTGTAGTCGGACTTACCTCCTGGTTCTTTCTAGCAGCGAGAATTCTAAAAGAAGTTGGATATTGGCAGTATAATTTGGCAATGTCCAGCCAATACCAAACCAACTAATACGCCATGTTCTCAAGATGATTGTTTCTGAGATAACATAACCAGACAGCGTGTCGACTCAATGATGTTGTGAACCATTAGGAAGTCATTGTGTCAAATGGGAATAATGTACAGATGAACGTGAAGATCAGAAAACACCATATTACATGCGTGTAGCAAACATTTATTTTCCAACACTGACCTCTGAATTTTACTGGCTCGCCAGACCTGAATGTCCTACTAATCATTTACCTTGTACTTTTCAATCTGCATGGTCACCAGCTGCATGAGATGGGAAATCTATTTCTGGCAGTTGATGCTGTCAGACATCAAGCATTATTGTATGTGACACATTCTTACCATCCCGTGAATGAGATCATCTTGTATTTTCACTATTGATTTTTTTCTTTTTCATGCATTTTTGTTAACTCTTTGCAAAGGCTGTGTCTGATCCTTGCATCTCGACCCTATTAACGAGCATGGAGATGATCTGTAATAAAAATCCAATAAAGAGTGCTTCTGTTTCTGGAAGAAAACCCTGGACTTCTTTTTACAATTCCATAAATCCACAATAATAACATTTTTCCAAATATTAGGCATTCGCAAACCTAGTTAATGTTTTGGTAAATAGATGATAAAAATTCAGTTAAAGCACGTCTCCAGAGAAAACGAAAAACTTCATAGTGCTCTTAGAACCTAATGACCAGTACGTGATTTGTAGTAACTAAATGGAATTAACATTGTCCGCCATGTTACAGATGGAGATGCATCCCAGGCGCTGCTTCTCCAAACCTGCTCACGTCACACTTGTCATTTTCCTCCTCCTTACTCATGTACGCTGCCATCTTGTTGTAACCACATACATTTTTTAACTTGCAATCTTCCTCTAAGTTATTTAAAGTGATTTTTCTAGGGTCGACAAAATGTGACCAAAGAGAGGATATTGTATAAAATAACAAAAGAGCTTATACATTAAGCTGCCTGCCTAGAAAAGTATTAAACTGTGTTTGGATGGCATTCTCTTTTAAGAAAAATAGGCTGTTGCAATCCTCAATAGCTGGAGTGGTTTTCCCACTCAGATATGGTAAAAGAAATGCAGACTTGCATCGGGGACAGTTCAGGAACAATTTTTCTCACAAAGAGGCAACAGACTTGATGGTTACAAAGTCTCTTTAAAGGCAATTTGCTTTGTGGTTAAAAAAACAAACTTTTTCATGGCAACTAGTGATGAGCGAATATACTCGTTACTCGAGATTTCTTGAGCATGCTCAGGGGTCCTCCGAGTATTTTTTTAGTGCTCAGAGATTTAGTTTTTCTTGCCAAAGCTGAATGATTTACATCTGTTAACCAGCTTGATTACATGTGTTTGGATTCCCTAGCAACCAGGCAACCCCCACATGTACTTATGCTGGCTAACAGATGTAAATCATTCAGCTGCGGCGATGAAAACTAAATCTCCGAGCACTAAAAAATACTCGGAGGACACCTGAGCGTGCTCGAGAAATCTCGAGTAACGAGTATATTCGCTCATCACTAGTGGCAACAGCTTAAATAAAGGTACACAGTTGATATAAACGACAATGCTGGGCTCGCACTTTAAGCAGCTTGCTGGCAATCTCCTCAGCAGCTTCACCTTCATTCAGTTTCGGTGTCACTCTTAATATACAACAACATACTATTAATGCTTGTTTCAGCCCTTCTCGTGGTTGCTTCTCTTGACAGTAATGTGCTGCTAATTTGTCTGGCAATCTGTATTTGTCCCTCACACTGAGGCACTAGTCTCCTTGCCATCTCTGATGTGGCGCACCTCTTCATTCTGACCACCACTGGTGTGCTGTGCTTATTTCTTTACAACTTGTAGAAACGTATTCTATACCCAGAAATAAAAACCTCTTGGCTAATCTGTGCCGTGACAATTCTTGCTCTTTCTTTGCTCACTGGAGGGATTCTTATGCAAGTAATTTAGTCTCCCTCACCTGGGAGAGACTATGCCAACAGTGTTACAGCTTCCTCCTCTGTAGCCCTGTCTATAGCCCTGGGGTAGATCAACATACCGTAGATAGCAAGTGCTACTCACCCCCACTTGCATCTACAGTGGTGAATATAAGTATTTGATACACTGCCGATTTTGCAAGTTTTCCCATTTACAAGGAATGGAGGTCTGTAAGTCTACCTATGGTAAAAATTACAGGCCTCTCCATTCTTTGTAGGTTGGAAAACTTCGAAAATCATCAGTGTGTCAAATACTGTAGCTATGATGCAGGCAATTTCTAGCGTGCTCCACACAACACTACTGAACCAGCAACTTGCTGCAGCATCTTGGGGGTAAACAGCTTGTTATCACTGAAAAATAAAAACACCAATGGGGAACAGCTCAGTAGCAGTTCTGTTATGGCTGGAGATTTAACTGGTAAGTATAAGTTCTTTTGTTATTTTATACCATTCTTTCTCTGATGGGAGTTACTCTTGTCCTTCTCTTCCTTTTTTTAAATGAATGTAGCATGAAGCCCGAATAAAAGCAATAAACAGTTTCATACACCAATTTGTAAAATTGGAATAGAAGCCTGAATTTGACCCCAAAGTTTCAATGCTTCCTAGTTTTTGAGCTCTTTTTTTGCTAGCAGTGATTAATCTTGAGAACGTGTATATACAGTACCTTGCACCTTAGAGTTTGCTACAGTAGCACACAGTGTACGCTATCCAATGTGAGCTAAGTACATCACAAGCGATCGCTCCTGTCCTGAGGGCTTGGTGCAATGAGTGTAGACTCTAGCCTCAGATTGCCTAGACTGGATATATTGGAGCAAATTCTTATCTATGAGACAGATTTGGTCAGTATGGGTCCTTAGATATCCAGTAAGTGTGAACTGTGCTATACAAACTGTATAGAGAGTTTTAAAACTTCTGTAAAACTGAAACCTCCCTATAACATGAGTCAGTCAATAAACATTTTCAATCACACATTTAACAAACCTGATTTATGCCCTATCCGCAAACTAGTATAGGGCTGCTACACTTTTTGCACTAGCAGTACAAGGCAGAGATACAATTGTCATGTGCACACTCTATAGACTCACACCACATTGCTTTTTTTTTCAACAGGGTTTAAATCCTCCAGATTGATGTTTTAGATGGTCTGACTTTAAAGGGAACCTGTCACCAGTTTTGTGACATAGCAGGTAAAAATGTCACCTTATTCAGCGTCTGAGCTGCATTCCCTAAATCCTCATATAACCCCCTGACTCCCCTTGTATACTCCAGAAAACCTTTTTGATTTCTCCCGTATGATACTCTTCTGAGTCCGGTCCGACGGGCATGATTTCGGGCCTCTCTATCCCTGCCCTTGGCTGCTACTCACTCTCCTCCTTCTTTAATTTATGTGGGAAACGATCCACAGTGCTGTGCGACATCTTGAGTCTGCATAAAAATACCACGTCTGTGCAGTATGTTTTTCCCAACTGTGACATGGCCGAAAAACAGAAATGCGCATGCGCCGGCAAACGTCTTTCCAGTACATGGAAGTAGTTCCGGTAGATGAACCGGAAATATGTGTGTGGTGCATGCGCACTTCTGTTTTTCAGCTTTTCCTGCAGTTGGGCAAACCATACTGAGCAGGCGTGATATTTCTGCGCAGGTGCGAGATGTCACACGGCAATGTGGATCCTAATCCACGTCAATTAAAGAAGAAGGACAGCGAGGAGACTAATAGTGAGGCCCTAAACCACGTCCATCGGACCGTACCGAGAAATTAAAAAGGTTTTTCCGAAGTATACAGGGGGAGTCAGGGAGTTAGCTACTATATAATTGTCTAAGGGTCACTTCCGTCTTTCTGTCCTTCTGTCTGTCTGTCTTTCTTTCTGTCACGGATATTCATTGGTCGCGGCCTCTGTCTGTCATGGAATCCAAGTCACTGATTGGTCGTGGCAAAACACCCACAACCATTGCCACGACCAATCAGCGACGAGCGCAGTCCGGCGGCAACATGGCCGCTCCTTCCTCCCCGCAATCAGTGCCCGCTCCATACTCCCCTCCAGTCAGCGCTCACACAGGGTTAAAGGCAGCGCAAATGGACCGCGTTATTCCGCGGTGTAACGCACTCCATTAACGCTGCTATTAACCCTGTGTGACCAACTTTTTTACTAAAAAAGGAAAGAAAAGACGCTGCTACAGAAATTGCACACCACCCAGTATATAAACATGCAAAAACACTTTATTGGCATAGACAATAAAAACAATTAAAATCATAGAACCACTGTAAACCACCTGGATATAAATACATGTATACATATATAACAATAATTGTACAGCTTATCAATATGTCCATAGGGGATATACACCCTATACAAACATGTGTACTGGTAAACACCTACCTAATGGCTCATGGGGAATCTAAGGGCAAACCTGTTATATAAAAATATCCCGCAGAACCCACAAGAAAGTGTGCCAAATAATGACGAAGCCTCATTGAGGAGGCGATACGCTTGGGGTTAGGGTCCACTGCTTCCCCCTGGATACTGCAGCTTATCAGACATAGGTTGGTATAGGTTTGGGTTGGGGATATTTTGCCCCTACTACTTAGGCTCATCCTCCTTTATATGGGTAGGTTGGTGGTCATTATTTGGCACACTTTCTTGTGGGTTCTGCGGGATATTTTTATATAACAGGTTTGCCCTTAGATTCCCCATGAGCCATTAGGTAGGTGTTTATCAGTACACATGTTTGTATAGGGTGTATATCCCCTATGGACATATTGATAAGCTGTACAATTATTGTTATATATGTATACATGTATTTATATCCAGGTGGTTTACAGTGGTTCTATGATTTTAATTGTTTTTATTGTCTATGCCAATAAAGTGTTTTTGCATGTTTATATACTGGGTGGTGTGCAATTTCTGTAGCAGCGTCTTTTCTTTCCTTTTTTTGTCATGTTATTATGCTGCTGCTTGCACCCCCCTTCTATATATATATAGGTTATAGCTGTGCGCCAGTCCTTTTGGTATGTATAGCAACTTTTTTACTATTGATGCTGCCTATGCAGCCTCAATAGTAAAAAGATCTAATGTTAAAAATAATAAAAAAATAAAAAATCATCATATACTCACATTTCGTCGCCTTTCCCGCTCCGGTAACCGCTCCATTCAAGCGACAGGTTCCGGTGGCAAGGATGGTATGCGACAAGGACCTGCCATGATGTCACGGTCATGTGACCGCGACGTCATCACAGGTCCTGCGAGAAAGACCTGCCATGACGTCACGGTCATGTGACCACGATGTCATCACAGGTCCTGCGCCCATACCAACCCTGGGACCGGAAGCTGCCGCGTGCAGCGCACACAGGGCCAGGACTTCAACGGAGGGTGAGTATATGTTTATTTTTTATTTTAAGTCTGTATACTACATGGCTCTGTGCTGTATACTCCGTCGCTGTGCAATATACTACGTGGCTGGGCAATATACTATGTGGCTGGGCAATATACTACGTGGCTCGGCAATATACTACGTGACTGGGCAATATACTACGTGACTGGGCAATATACTACATGGCTGGACAATATACTACGTGACTGGGCAATATACTATGTGGCTGGGCAATATACTACGTGGCTGAGAAATATACTACGTGACTGGGCAATATACTACGTGGCTGGGCAATATACTACGCGGCTAGGCAATATACTACGTGGCTGGGCAATATTACGTGACTGAGCAATATACTACGTGACTGGGCAATATACTACGTGACTGGGCAATATACTACGTGACTGGGCAATATACTACGTGGCTGGGCAATATACTACGTGGCTGGGCAATATACTACGTGACTGGGCAATATACTATGTGGCTGGGCAATATACTACGTGGCTCGGCAATATACTACGTGACTGGGCAATATACTACGTGACTGGGCAATATACTACATGGCTGGACAATATACTACGTGACTGGGCAATATACTATGTGGCTGGGCAATATACTACGTGGCTGAGAAATATACTACGTGGCTGGGCAATATACTACGCGGCTAGGCAATATACTACGTGGCTGGGCAATATTACGTGACTGAGCAATATACTACGTGACTGGGCAATATACTACGTGACTGGGCAATATACTACGTGACTGGGCAATATACTACGTGGCTGGGCAATATACTACGTGGCTGGGCAATATACTACGTGACTGGGCAATATACTACGTGACTGGGCAATATACTACGTGACTGGGCAATATACTACATGGCTGGACAATATACTACGTGACTGGGCAATATACTATGTGGCTGGGCAATATACTTCGTGGCTGAGAAATATACTACGTGACTGGGCAATATACTACGTGGCTGGGCAATATACTATGCGGCTGGGCAATATACTATGTGGACATGCATATTTTAGAATACCTGATGTGTTAGAATCGGGCCACCATCTAGTATTATATATATAGGAGTTATATAGGAATTAGGGAATGCAGTGCAGACGCTGAAAAAGGTGATATTTTTAGTTGCTATGTCACAAAACTGGTGACAAGTTCCCTTTAATGAAAGTTTAGGTGCTGCTCCTGGGATGAAGGGAGGAACGGATTTGAAAGTGCATGTAGTGCATATAAGAGCTATATGGAAACTTGCACGTCTGTACGGTGTGATATATAGTACTGATTTTTCATACACTCATGTGTATTAAGTATTACAGGATAACTACACAAGGTCCACTCCTTTCCAATCCGAAAATTCTAGGAGGCTGAGAAATTATCGTATCCATAATATAGATTATTTTTGTTACGGTACATTATTAATTTAGTTACAGTAGTGATAGAAAGGCCATATAAAATGTATAGTTGCACCAATTGAGATATATATATATTAAGGCTGAAATATTTTTTTATTTTAACCTTTTCTTTCTAAGACTTAAAAGAAATTTGTTATTGTTTCCCAAGTCAGTTGACATTGCAACAGAAAATGAAAAATAGGTTTCCTTCTGCGGAGGCAGCCTGGGACCTCCAGGGTTAAATGAATTCCCTGCCAGCACTATCCTCACCAGGCAGTGACATGTAGAATAGATGTGACCTATTTTTATACTCATGATGGTACTGGAGGGCTAATCCCCCAAGGACCCCTCCTTCCCCAGTATGGCTGTTCCCTCGCCCGCTTCCCTCCCTCCCATAGCTTCTCCTCCTCCGACATAACGCATGATAAATCTGTGCATTGTTCTGCATTTTGCTATTGAAACTTTCTCCTGGTTTATTGTTAGAACCAGTCTATTTTATTACAGTGGGGGGATATTCTATCTTTTATTGGCAATTGATTAAATCTTAAGTTCCAACAGTTTAGTGCCATTGTGTTGTATCCCTCCCTCCGACTAATCGCTGCCACTAATTTTTACTCTACCTTTTGGACTTGGCGGTCTCTGTAGCCTTGTGTGTGCTTCATTATTTTAGTCTAATCATAATACAATATACTGAGAAATAAAGCAACTTGTCCTTATTTTGTGTGTCTTGCCAGCTCATGCCACAATTAGTTTGGATCTACCAGGTAGACCCTTGGATATCGACAAACCGAGTAGTCTCCTGGATCACAGAGTCATTGGCCACAACGATGCACAACCCAGTGAACGCATTTGCCCAAAAATTACCAATATGTATCTTTTTTTGTGAAATGCTTACGGGCTTGACCATTTTTAGTCTACCACTATTTAGTATACCTAATCTACTTGGCGAGTTTAGGCACAAAGATACTTTTGTCAATTTCATAGGAAGGGAATGAACGTTCTGATAGGAAATACAATCAAAATATGGGAACATATAAACCCTAGGCAGATATTCCTCCTGGTTAGATATGAACCCATGACCCCAGTGCTAACCACTGTCCACTGTATCCTAAGCCTCAGTTCTTACAAATGTCTGAGGAAGCCAGATCACTCTCAAAATGGGGTCTAAGGACACGTACCCAGGACGTCTTTTCAAGCAGAAGATAGGAAAATATGGAGGTTTTTTTCTTGAAATGTCTCTTGTGTCTTTTCTTCTTATTTTTCCAATAGATTTTGCTGCCAATGTTTTTTTTAACGATTTACACTGATTTTTGTGATTCTTTTTGTACTCTCGTTTTGTGGTAATTTTCTTTGCTCTATTGAATAAGGCTATGTTCACATGTTGCATTTTTATGGCTTCTTTTCTGAACAAAACAAAAACATGCTCTCCTGGTAGTAAGAAACGTGCTGCAAAAAAGCAGGTTTTGCTTGGTTTCTGTTGTGGTTTTATGTGCTTTTTTGTGCTACATTTTTGTCATGCAACATTTGTCTCTCCTGCATACTGATATAGTTTAGTGAACCCCTACACCCCCCCCCCCCAAAAAAAAAAAAATATGATTATACTTTATCAGGTTTTGGCACAAAAAATGCAGCTAAACTTGATACTTGCGGTTTTTTTCACCATCCATTATGTTCAATGGGTGAAAAAACACTGAAAGAAGTGACATACCCGATTCTGCAAAAAACAAGATTTTGAATATGATACTATAGAGTAAAAAAAACAAGCTGTGTGCATAAGATATCTGATATCTCATAGATATAGCTAGTACTTCAAATCGCAGCTAAAACTAGCATAGATAAATGCTGAAAAAAAACGCATACGTGTGAACATACCCTAAATAAGAAAGATCTGACTTTTTTTTTAAGCAAAAACAATGGCAAAATGCTACCAAAGTCGACCGGCCATATTCCAGACATCTTTTGAGCTTTCCTGCTGACCTGTATTTTAATTTAAAGAGCGTCTTTCAAATGGAAAATGCCAGAAAAATGGACATGTCACTTTACTGCTAGTCATTTTTAAAAACTTGAAGGGGTTAAAAAGCGCGAACATATGTCCGGCAAGATGTTTTTCCATAGAAGTGCATATGGTCATTCTTTTGTGCGTTCGCTCATAGTTTTTTTAGGCGCTTTCTGCGGCAGAATTCGTCTGAAAAATCATTGTGTGCACATACACTTAATGCTATAGAAGATCCTATACTGACATTTTATCTGATATTTACCAGGTGGTATTGTATGGGACTTATTACATGTATAGCCATTGATATTAGAATTTACAGACAATCCAGTCCACTATTTCCATCGTTGAGGCCCATGTGGCATGATCTTTGTAACCAGAGATGCTGGTTCCTGTAAGTCCTCCTTCATGCAAACTTTTTTTCTCAGTGTTTTCAAACGCTGGAAAAAAAATAAATTTCACACTTTTTTCATGGCTCTTTTCACAAACGCTATTGTTGGCATTTTTTTATTTTGTTAGATTGTGGACACCACGAAACACCACGAACATAGTCATACACAAAGAATGCTGAGAAAGGGTGCATTGTATATATTGTGTTTTATGTAACAATAGACTTCAAAGTAACATTTGGTCACAGGAAAAATACAAAATAAAAATGCCGTAAAAAAATTCCACCAAAGGAATGACAGTTTTTGGAAAAAGCTTGGGGCATATTTATCAAGTTAAATGCACCAGAATTTCACACCACGAGACTGTCTTTCGTGATTTGATATAGAGTTTGGATCGATTTGCGGGATTCTGGTCCATCGGTTGGGATTCTCAGTGTGGCTTTTGATTAGCCAGGGTGGTGCAATGTGATCATTGCGGGGTGACACATAAATGACGTCCCGCAAGTACCATATTTAGATACAATTTGTAATTTAGTAATTAGTAGGCGTATGTCCCCAATAAAAAAGGGGTATGACTTAACAGAAAGGAGGTTTGGCTAAATGTGAGACGCAATGCGCCAGAATTGTAGGACAGATTTGTGGCATAAAGTAAGCCAACTATGGGTGGTGTAAAGTTACAGTCTTAAAATTAGACAGATCAATTAAATAGCGTGAACCACTTTGATAAATGTGTTGTAGTTTCAGACTATGTAGCCTAAATTTAAATAATCAGAACAGAGCAGCAAATGTGTCCAGAACTGGACAGAAGAACTCCCATACAGGAAACATATATCATTTGAAAAAGGAGTCACGAAACTGTCATGTGATGTATAAAAAGTAACAATATTTATTGAGCAATGTAACAATAAAAAATATGAATAAAATCCAAGGTTGTCAGTCATGGTAAGGTAACTATGTGAATGGTGGAAACAGGTAACACCAAAATACCACACAAACACACCAAAGGGTTAACGACCAGAGATCACAGGTTCAAAGAGACATAAGTGAGTAAATCCTATGTAGAGTCCCACTAAGGGCTCCCTAACATGAATAAATAGACAATCATATAAACGACTGGATCTCACCCATTATGGTCGCGGTGTGTGTGTGTGGCAGCGCCAGCCCCTTTTGCGCGTTTCGCGTAGGCTTCTTCGGGGGGCCGTGCCGTGTGTGTCACTAGCAAGGTTTTTATGCAACCACCGCACCGGAGGCTAATCACGGGACTCAATGTACGGCGCATGCGCCGATGACGTCAGCGCCGGAACTAGAATCGTCGCTACGGCTGTCCGGGACGAGCGAGAAGCCAGGGAGCCATCTCCATGGCAGCCATGACTCACACGCTCGAGCCAATGGACGCCGGCGGCGATGCACCATCACGCCCACATCACCATCATGCGCACAAGTCCCGGAGAGAGGAACAAGAGGACTAAGTGTAAGTCAAAATACCGCTGTGAATACAAGTATAAGGGCAGAAGTACTAAAGTGCAAAGTGCAGTGCAAGTGATGAATGTGCAAACATAGCATATGCTAGCCAAAGTACACAATATAGTAAAATACAATAAAGCATAAGAAAAAACGTAAATAACAGAAGAGAAGTAAACAAATCCGTGAGTGGAATGTGGTTTTCCAAACAAGTGCTATGAGTCCATAGATGAATCTAGTTCCCCATTTTCATTCGCTCACGTCATTTGGCGGTGGGAGTCAGTAAGCAATAGTATTCCCATCATGAACAACTAAAATTAAAAAATGGCAACAAAAAACACAAATTACATAACAGCAAGATAAAAAGAACACACAAAGACATAAAAAGCTAAATCCAGATACTCTTAGAGGAAACTTGCGAAGCTATTCTGTTCATTAAGTAGCCTAAATTTGTAATGTCTAAAACTTAGACATTTTAATCAGTTTGCCACACTGCATGTGAAGCTAGCCTTAAACCCCCTATACATTTTACATAGCTGTTTTGCTGAATGATGGTTTGGCACATGGTTAGCCGGCAGCTTTCTCCCCTGACTCTCCCAAATACAGGAGAACGTCTTTTACACCTGCTTTGTGGAGCACTCCTGTCTTCTCTATGGGACAGCTGCTGCCATACATACAAAGCAGTAGGTTATCCTTTAAAGAACAAAGGAACCAGGAGTCCAAAATTGGATATACTGGATCCTTAACATCCCCATCATCATAGTGGGGAGGTTTGGGGCTCCTCTGTAAAAATTAAACTGTCTACTGAATCCATCAATATCTGTAGTTTCGACCGACATCAGTCGAATGTGTATGGGGGAGGCTTAAGAATTCCAGAGGACATTCAAGGAGGTTTGTTATATTGTTCTAAACGTGCTATGGGGCAAGCTTAGCATATTGATCGCCAGAAGCTCTTAGTTACTGTTGATTTCTGTTTCTTTCAATAGATATTGTTGCTCTTGTTCTTTTTTACGTTGGTAGTAGAGTATTTGTCCTTGCACTCCTATACATGTGCTTGAGGTGAACAAGTCTCTCTTGTCTTGTCACCCGCTGTCTTCAATCCATACATGAGTGATCGACCATTTTCCCTGTGCCCGACCTTCAAATTAGAAAACCTGTAGAAATAAGCGAGGAGCACAAGACCGTATCCAGCCTAATTCAGCTAATTGAGTAAATTGAGACCATTAACCAATTAATTTAGATCAAAGCAAATGAGAGCTACTGTGTCAATTAAGTGTAGAGCATGTGTAAACAGTGCGACAAAATAACACATTGCTAAAATAATAGAAGGGTGACAGCCCTGTAGTAGCAAGCATTTCATTAACATGTCATGCACATTTTACAGGTAATTATTCCCATAGACTAATATTCCTTATTGCGAAGTGAGGCATATCAAATGTTCTTATTTTAAGAGCTGGAATTGACTGTCCGCAAACACATTGGTTGCGGCCAATTATTTATTATTTCTTATGCTTTGCTTATATAAAGCTATCATATTCCATGGTGCTTTACAGACATTATCATCACTGTTCCCAATTTGGCTCACAATCTACATTCCATATCAGTATGTCTTTGGAGTGTGGGAGGAAACCCACGCAAACACGGGAAGAACATACAAACTCCTTGCAGATATTGACCTTGATGGGATTAGAACCCAGGACATCAGCGCTGTAAGGCTGCAGTGCTAACCACTGAGCCACCGTCCTGCTGGTGAAAAACTCTGCCTACCATTTCTTCAAAGGATTTGTCCTTTTGGTAAATTCTGATATCGCCCTATACATCTGTATATGTTTACATGTAATATGTGATGGAAACAGTAAAGATGCCACAAATAATATACTCTAGCCTGATACATATTTATGGGTTATTAAAGGGGGTGGCCACTTCTCGGACAACCCCTTTTTAATCACTAACACTTGTACTCACTAATGCCAGTGCTGTTCCAGCAGTGTTGGCTCTACCAGGGCTCGCGTGACATTCTGTCACGTGATCCCAGTGGCCAATCACTGTCCACTTCACTGTCCCCTCCATTTGACGTAGTTGACATTTGGAGGAAGTCAGAGTTGTGGCTGTTCTCTCACTTTATTGGGATATTTGATTTGTCTGAAAGAGACAATGACTGCTGATGGGCTGCAGAGAACGTGTGACATAACAATGCCACGTGAGCCCTGGGAGAGTAAGTTCCAACAGAGGTGAATAGGTGCCAGCACCAGAGTTGAGTATAGGTGTTATTATTTTTTGCTCAAGTAATGGACAACCCCTTCAGCCTGTAGAATTGTCTTTATTAGAAATGAGCTAATTTGTTCGACTTCCTCCTTATTCAGCAAGCTATAGCACTTACGGAATAAGCTGCAGAAGGAACCTGGAGTGCTCCAGCTGATCAGCTCTCCGGTTCCCTCTACAGCTTATTCCGTAAGCGCTATAGCTTGCCGAATAAGGAGGGAGCCGAACAAATTTGCTCATCTCTGGTCTTCATATGTTAGATAATATATAACATTGCATAATACTGTATATTATTAAAAAAAATCATCTCTTAATTCACATTTAAGCATTTTTGGTTGCCTCTGTCAGACTTGCATACCTCGAATGGAGTGATACTGCGCATGCTCAACTGCGCACCATTCAAAGTTCTCACTGCAGTTGTGCAAAAACCGGAAGATGCAGGACCCCTACTCAAGTAATACTTTGGGGCCTCTAGAATCCACATATTTAGCCCCTATGCCTCAGATAGGCAATGAATGCCTATTGGAGAAAATGGTGAACAATATTGTGTTACTTCATGATTCCATACATGTTTAGAAAGGACTGTTTTGGAAGATCTAAATTCTCCCCATAATAACTTGTGAATAATGATTTTCTTTTTGTTATCTTCTAGTCAAAGGCAGACATAGCATTTGTGCAGCGCACAGGGGCCTAAGAGGAGAAAGGGCCCTATTCCACCTACAAAGCTGCAAGCAGCTTTTGTCAGAGACTCATTAAGGCTAGGTTCAGATTGCGTTAGTGCAATCCGTTTAGCGCCTAGCGCTAGCGGATTGCGCTAATGCAATGTGATATAAAGGGGTCCCGTTAAACGTCCCCGCTCTCGCAGATCGGGAAACGGACCGCGGGCGAGCCTCGGACGCTGCAAGCCACGACCGCGGCGCGCCACAAAACACCGGCACATCGCTAGCGCGTGCCGAAAATCGCACACGCTAGTGATGCGCGTCCCCATTGCTGTTAATGGCCGCGCTAACGGACGCGTTGCACGGCATTAATTTCGCCGTGCAACGCTGTCCGTTAGCGCGGTCCCATTAACGTAATAGGAACCTAGCCTAAGGGGTGCATTCAATAGATATTGGACTGCCAAACACCCATACACTGTTCTTGCACAGGAGCCCTCTTCTGTCTCTCTGCTTCTAGCCTGTTTGCCTGTATTGACATATCTGTTATCCAAATATCTCCTTTTCCCACATCTACCCTACATGCTGAGAGTAGATCAGGCTGTTTCACAACTCAGACCTTGCTATCTAATATGCAAAATATAAGCAGCTGTAATGTGCTCCCAATATTCTCAAGGTCTCAAATTCAATGCTTTGCTTTATCCAAACATATTCCCTCTACATACTGTATATGGAACTATCGGATAGCAAATAGAATATAATAGAGAATTGCTCCTTATATTCTTGTACCTTATAGCTAATAGAAATGGAAGCAGAGGGTGTAACACACTTATGTGTAAATGAGTAATGAAATTAATTCGGAGCTTATAGTTATAATGTACGTATGAGTGGTATTAATTAGATTTATTATTGTGTAAGAAGGATGGCTATAGAATAATAAGTTATTTGCTCAAGAGTAAGGCCATGTTCACACTAGCAGTATTTGGTCAATATTTTACATCAGTATTTGTAAACCAAAAGCAGGAATGGGACAGTCAGAGGAAAAGTATAATAGAAACACTTCACCACATCTGTATTTATCACCCACTCCTGGTTTTGGCTTACAAATACTGATGGAAAATACTGACCAAATATTCAATATAGGAAGAGCTCTGAATAAAATGATACATTGATATCTGCGATACATCTCTTATGCTAGAGAAATCCATGTTTTTCTTAGTTATAAATGACCTCTTCAGGCTCTGGGGCGGACACTGCCCGGATCATAAATCTGCCTCCAGAGATTATTATATAGAAGGGGGAGTTACCAGTGTTACAGGTAACCAACACAGAGCTGAACTTTGTCTTCTTATAAGCACATTTTTGCAGCTCTGCTGTAGTGTAATAATATCACACCCCATCTGCCTATGAGCTGGAAGCCGAGAGGAACGAGCAGATGTGTCAGGTATAATCACACACAGCTCTGCTGTTAGATCAGGAGAGCAGAGAGCGGCCATCGCACTGGTAACTCCCTCTTCTATATAATAATCCCTGGAGGCAGAGTTATCTCCAGGCAGCTTCCGCCCCAGAGCCTGGAAGACAAATAGAAAAACTCCGGCACACAAAAAAATGATATGAGTGATTTTTATTATTTTGCAACATGAAAATTCCAAACGATAGGACTCCTATTGTCCAAGATAATATTTTCCAAACAAAATTTTCCACAAGTATATGATCCTTTTTACAAACATGAGATTCAGGACTCCTATTGTCCAAAATGATGTTATCTAAACAAAAAATTTCCGCAGGTATATAATCCTATAAGTGAGATAGTCACCATGTGCGCCTCCGTAGTGCGGGATTCGGGAGCAGGAGCTGTGTGGAGCGGCAATCGTGAGTCCTGATGATAAGGACGCACAGTGCTGGCTTTATATACTTCCGGTGCCCGTGTGTGAGTAAGTGCTTCCGGTACCAGGAAAGGAGCGCCGAACATAGTGCGCATGTGCCCTCCGAAAAAGCCCGAACCCCACTTGGTGTAAACAGATAGTGAGTGCACAAGCGTGAGTTGATCGTAGCGCACGATTTTTCTCGGACCTCCGCTGGTGTACTGTTGAAAAGAGGACAAAACGAGGGGATTAAGAAAAGAAATATTACACAACTGTATAATATGCATGCAAAGAATACATCCTCAGATGAATATTCATATAAAAGACTTAGATGAAGAGCACATGTGGGTGAAAAGTAACTACACCTATATACATTATATCCAAATTTCCATTAAATGTATTTTAATATGACCAGAGGACTAAGATCCCTATAAAGGATCCAGGTATTAAAAAAAGGGATATAACAGGATACACAGAGACAGAGGTCAGGCCAATGAACAAAATAATTAATAAGAAAACTCATATTCTCTATTAAGACCGAGCGGAGTGAGGGTCTGAAGTGTATGGATCCAGAAGGATTCTCGTTCCTTCAATTTTTGGATTCTGTCACCAGCCCTACTAAGCAGAGGAACATGATCAATGATTTGGTACCTTAATTGGGGAATGCCATGATTGTGTTGTTGAAAATGAGCTGGAATCGGAAGAAGTGTTCTCCCACACCTGATGGTAGATTTGTGTTGAGAGATGCGGTCCCGGATATGCTGGGAGGTTTCTCCCACATATCTGAGACCGCATGGGCACTTTATAAGATAGACCACAAAGGAAGAATCACAAGAAAAATGTCCCTTGATAGGGTATCTTCGACCTGGGGTTGTATTATATATTTTTCTCTATACCTACAGCGCTATCTAACAATTTCCCTTTGAGGAATTTCTCCAAGTAAAGTATAAGCCTACTTTTCATTCTCAAATGTCCGGTGATGGATATTATGCCGGACACCTACTATATCCATTATGATTATTAACAGTCACGGGTGGAGATGGATTTTCCACTGTTGTTCTGGTTCTCATAGGTGACACCAAGGCTGCTTCTCTTTATAGGATTTCGTCTAGGATTATACCCATTATACGGGTTTCATAACTTATAGTTCCACACATTATATGTCAAAATAGTATTATGAGTTTTTCTTATTGAGCACGAAGAATTACCCTATGATGTCTCTGTGAACTCCTCCTTTTTCCTTTTTTCCTTTTTCATCCCCCTTTTTTTCCCTTTTTCTTATTGGCTCTTTATTATGTATATTTTTTCATATACTTGTTGTTCTTACATATGTTTCAGCCACAGACGTTTCTTGATAAAGGCTGGTTAGCCGAAACGTTGAATCTCATGTCTGTATAAAGGATTATATACCTGCGGAAATTTTTTGTTTGGATAACATAATTTTGGACAATAGGAGTCCTGAATCTCATGTTTTCTAAAGAGGGTCATATACTTGTGGAAAATTTTGTTTGGAAAATGTTATTTTGGACAATAGGAGTCCTATCATTTGGAATTTTCGTGTTGGAAAATAATAAAAATCACTCGTATCATTTTTTTGTGTGCCGGAGTTTTTCTAGTTATCTTGGACTATTTTTTCTCCTGAGCACCTTCATTACAGCAGGGAGTACCCCTTAATCTAGAGCCTGGAAGACGTCATTTATATAAAGTGATAACAGATGATTTCTCCACAACAAGGCATCTTATACGAGACATACAGGCATCACTCCCCTGAGCCGTCTATAGCCTGTATGCCATATTAATGGGTCAGAAGTGGTGACAGATTCCCTTTACGCAAGCTGCTTTGGAAAATATTCTTAAAATAATTTGTTTCTTTGCATACATAATTAAATATTATACATTATATAAAATCAATATTCCCATTAACTGATATATAATGAATATGCATAATAAAGATAATGTATCAAGAGGGAGAGATTGTGAATCACAGATTAGTTCATTTATCTTCACGTATCCCTTGTGTCCGGAGACGGATCCCAAGTGGAGGAGTGCAACAGAGGACATGGAGATTGGAGAGAACAGTTCATTCCTGTTGATCTGAGTCACCAGTCTTGCTCTAACTTTTAGGAGACAAACTTTTTTTCCCTTTTCCCAGTCCTTCACATGTAGTCTATAGCAGAAAACATTTCATGGTGCCTAATTGTATTAATACAAGCAGTACAATTCTCGTATCTGATACTGGACAATAGTCCTCTTGTATCTAAGAGTTCTCTTCACATTGTACATTCATAGCATTGTTACCAAGAAGAATACATCAGCTAAGGATAGTATATGTGTTTTCCAGCCATATATTTAGCAGAGCTATAGTAATACCACTTTCTACTCTCAATGACAGCTATATACAAATATTACAGCTATTCATACTGGAATCCTAAATCACGGAGACTAAATAATAGCAGTAAGAGTTCTGAACTATTAATCAGGATGTGACACATGAGGATATGTGGAACTACACATAAATAATACATAAGTATAAAAGTCAATTCGAATTAATACATTTAGGATGAAGAAGTACAATGTACCCTTGTCTAACAAGGTCTGGCTTTATAAATGCAGAAAGGAGATAAAATGTACTCTTCACTTTAAGTGTGACTGTTCATCTCTTTTAGAGAGTGCGGTGAAGAGTCTTCTCATTCCATCACCGTCTCCACTGCGATATTGGGCAAAAAGGAAGATCAAATGATAAATCAAAGAAAACTAGTGATATTTAAAGTACCTTTTATAGATCTTTAATCATCGGTTTTACTTCACTGTATTTTTATTTAAAAATTGCATGTCTTACTTGTTTTTGCCAAGGTCATAACCTCCATTTAACTGAATGGAACTGTAAAAAAGGACTTGTGTTTTTGGTTCCAATCAGTATGATGGCTGACATCCTTAGTGTAGGAGCTCCTTCCCTATTCTACAATATTCTAAGAGTTGGAAAGGAGGCAATGAGGTAAAGTGCTATATCACCAGACTCTCCTCCGTACATGGATTATTTCCAAGAGGTCATGTGTTCTCAATAGGGAGAGGAGAACAAGCAGCCTCCAAACTCCAATAAGATCAGGTATTGAAGTTGTACAAGCCTGAACCTTCTATCATCTGTCTTATTAGAGATGGCTTAGTTATACCTATATGTATAGTCGTCCTGTCTTACTGAGAACAGTGTGTTCAGACGGTAAAGGTTGGGTGACTAAAGACCACTCCAACAGCTTTCAAAATGGCTGACCATAATTGAAACTTCAAACCCCAGCGTCCAATAACATCTAAAGTTACTCTATACTGAGAGAAGCGTTTTCGTCTGAAGTCACTGGCCAAGTTCTTCAGTATCTATGTGTCGGTCCAAGAATATGATCTATTCCAACCAGATTAGTAGAAAGCTTTACGTTACGAAGTCGATGTCACGTTTGTTTTATCAGTAAAGAGAGGATCTGGGTTTGTTTGGTAAGTAATCCTGGACCATATTGTAGATATTCCCACATTTAGAGAAGTTTCTGTTTTTCAAGATGAAATAGTGATTTTCTTCCTTAAGGCTTCTGCAACTCTGTGTTCTATAACTAGATGTATTAAAGTGAATAATCAATTGACTGATCTAATGGTCCTCCTGTGGGGACTAACTGTGGCCGCAGCATGTGTGCTATTTAAGAAGAAGTTGTGGCCACAAAGCTGGTATTTTACCAGCAGGGAGATAAATATTTGACCAAAAGCCAATAGTACTTGCTTGGCAGTAATAAGGAAAGCTGGTGGAGAGACATATGCAATGTTTCAGCCATATATTCTTCATTCAACAAGTCCAGGCTCCATCTGCAGATTGCACATTTCCAAATATCTTTAATGTTTTTTGGGTGTTTTACATAAAGAGCGATAAAGGTGTATTTACTACTGTAACACGTTACATGTAGGAACTAGATCCTGAGTGTGTCAGTACAATAGCAATATAATATTGCGCATTGCAGTGTGAAATCAATTACTTCTCAATCTGAACACACACACAAGCTCAGCTCTTCCACCCTGCCAAGATTTCCAGGCCATACATTACAATGAACCAAGGATGGCTTCCTATTGCCAAGCACTATTGATCCTCTACAAATCTCTGCTTAGAGTTATTCCCCGTGGATCATTCCGCACCATCCGTTAGTCTGCCTCTATCCATCTCCTACAGCAAAGTCAACCGACCTGCCAGAAGAACATGCTCTAAACCAGCTCTTTAGATACAGATTATATTTTTTTCCACATAGAACTTGTTTGCTGGCCAATGTGGCTTTATCAGTGAAACAATATTGCCAACTTGGCAAATTACTGTAATATTTGTCTTTAGGATGTGAAACCTCTAGTGGTGGCCCTATAGCTGTCCGTGCAGAGACATATGTGACATCTCGTGCTGTAGACTCACAAGTTTCGGTTTCCATATTGCAGATTCATTGGGCAATCTGAACAGACAAGGCTCTGCACACAAGCCCTTAAAGGGGTTATCACACGGATTGAAAAAAAAACATCTTTGGAGTATAATTTTTACACCTTTTTAGCCTCTTAACCCACTCTTCTGAAGCTTTCGTGTGTTCCCTTTCTATGGTCTTCAGCAGCTTATCTCATGTGACCAGGAAGCATATGAATCTCCCAAGAGGGCATTGCAAATTACTGCCAGCATGTGATTGGGCTTCATGGGAGATGGTTATTTTTAGTACCGTATATACCTCAATAGGTTCAAGGAAAAGTAAAAGGTCAATAAAAAATTAAATGAATATAATATAAATAAAATGTCAAATCACCCTGCAGAGTCATGTTGCCAAGTTATTTGTGCTGCACACTGAACACTGCAAAAACAAAATCCGAAATACAATGGTAGATTTGCCGGAGATTTTTTTTATACACCATTTTACCCCCTTGTTATTACATTCCCATTTTTTTCAGTACATTATACAGCTCTGAAAAAAATTAAGAGACCACCACATCAAAATCCTGTCATGGGCAGCCCAATCTCCAGACCTGAACCCCATTGAAAACCTCTGGAATGTAATCAAGAGGATGATGGATAGTCACAAGCCATCAAACAAAGAAGAACTAGTTACATTTTTGCACCAAAAGCAGTGTGCAAGACTGGTGGAAAGAATGGCAAGACGCATGAAATCTGTGATTAAAAATCATTATTCCACAAAATATTGATTTCTGAACGCTACCTGAGTTAAAACATTAGTATTGTTGTTTCTAAATGGTTATGAACTTGTTTTCTTTGCATAATTTGAGATCTGAAAGCACAGTTTTTTAATTTTGACCAATTCCCCTTTTCAGAAAAAAAAAAAATTTATTGCTCGGAAATTCGGAGACATGTTGTCAGAAGTTTATAGACTAAAAGAACAATTTACATTTTACTCAAAAATATATACGGTAAATATAATATATATTATATATAATATATATATATATATATATATATATATATTTATAAAAAAATAAATAAAGAGAAAAATCAGACAAACTGAACATTTTGCAGAGGTCTCTTAATTTTTGCCAGAGCTGTATGGTAAAGTGAATGGTGTCATCAAAAATTACAACTTGTCCTGCCAAAATAAGAAAAACAAGCCCTTATACAGGTATGGTGCCAGAAGAAATAAAAAGTTATGGCATTTCGAAGCAGGGGAGGAAATAAATGAAGAACAAAAATAGAAAACGGGCTTGGTCAGAAAGGGGTTAACCAGCATTTTACCTGTTTGTTGCTCTCTCCCCCTCATTGTAAATACAACTCTTCTGAGCTGTTATACTCCATGAAACACATTGCACGAATGCCTTAGAGATAGATGTGGGTCTTCAGTAACTATGGCTATTGAAGACTCTGCTCGCTTGTAAAGATGGACAACTTCTAATTTCCCCCAAAGCGATACTGAAGTTTATGCCCTGTTTCCTTAAAATTAAGGCCAAGTACAAACAATTAGCCAACTTCCATGGGTGCCATTAGTTATTCTAAAGGGCTTCCCTTGTTTCTTATTTCCCCCCAGCTCCTAAATATTAGAGAACTGTACTTAAAAATATTCAAAACTCTTCACATAACTTCACATGTAGCCGGTCTTGCCCGTTGTGTGCATTACGCAGTCCACTAAGTTTGACATATTAAAAGGCTACAACCTGCGTTGTGAATCTGTTGTTGACCTGGCATGTCTACAGTTTTTCGTGAAGCTAAAGTGTACCATCTGTTTCTATGGTTTACATCTTTTTGTGACTTCATGTCATACATCTTAATGAAAAAATATCAAAGGCTCCGCATAGTGGACCATATTAGTACAGTGATTAATCATTCATTATTTTTCTCGTCTTTTAATCTATCACCATTTTCTAGCCATTATTCATCCTCTTGTTTTTCATGTTATTGTATGTCATTTATGTGTCATTTACAATAAACTTGTTATGTTTTTTTCTTACTTTTAACACCTATGCACATGACACAGGATAGTTGATATATGGGGAGGTTACTGGGACCCTTATTGGCCATTAGAACATTGGATCCTCCTTACGTGAGAGTACATAAATGATCTGATGTATAGAGCTACTAGCAATGCTAGGTTATACAATTGTTCCGTACTTATTACTGACGGTTGGCGCTCTCTACATCTTGGAAATCTTGTAGCCCAGTCATGGAGATTAAATTATCACGTAATAACATAGCCTTTACTGTGTATTCACACCTTGTGAAAAGTTTTGAGTTACTTTCTTGACAATTGCAATTTTGGGGTATTGCTGGAAATTGTTCCCATACCATGGCCTATTGAAGGATAAGACATGATTATAGCACATACAATGTATATAAATTTCGAGCTGCCGGCAGGAGATAACCTACTTTTTTTCAAGGCTTTCAGAGTTATTTGGGTTAACGTCTGGGTTGTAGCCAAGCGTCTTTAGCAAATCGCAGGTCTCGCCACATACCTTCTCCATCTCGCTGTCTGCCTCTGCTTTTCCTTGGCAGAAGGAGTAGGGAGACAATTTTGCTGGGTGAAAACTAAAATGGCCTCTTGCCAACAGAAAGGAAAGAGGTTAGAAAGAGGGATAAAAGGAGTAAAGGGACGATAATGGAAATGGAGACTTCTCTTCTAAAAAAAAAAAAATTACCAGAATAATTTAACTCTTTTCAGTCTTGTGGAGAATTTGACAAGGGAAGAATTTAAAAAAAGTATCATTTGACTAGCTTAGGTAGTGTTGCATAAAAAAAAGTATGGAACTATTAACTTAAATTAACAGACAAAAAGTATCTATAGTATCCATAAGGTGCCATTTACATAAAAATTATATAGATTGCACACTGCAATTGTAAATGGTTGGATAATATGCAGAAGTGGGACTCACTATAAAATGTCCTTCACCTCTCATCATCTCATCATCTCAAGAAGCCTTGCAAATTAAGACTTTTTGTATTATGACTCCATACAACCTCTAAGCTGTAAAAAGATGCAAAACTGCTCCCAATAGATATGTAGGGGGCGCTACTGTTCCTCCATTAGGCATTTGAATTTCTTCTAGAGTAACTCTGTAATAACTAGTTCTAAGTTGGAGGTACTCTGTGTCACACCGGTGAATTGCCTGACTTGTAAGCGCCGCTCTACTCACCGCGTCCACCGCTCTGCTTCTCCTGGAGTGGTATCTAGTGACTACCCTAATGGCCCAAGCCTATTGTCATCGTCAGAGGCTCTAGCGTAGGCCAGGTAGTCACTTAGTAATGGCCCTCCAGGGTAAGCCCAGCCAGTGGCCTCCTGCACATGGACCTGCTTCAGGATTGCATCATCCATGAGGAGGTGTTAGAACCTAATTACCTCCAGGGAAAAGGATAGAATTTGGGCAGATGTACAATCCATCCGTTTCCATGTCCACGTCAGGGACGAATGGGGTTACTATTTTACTGTTTGCCAGGCAGGAATGCCTAACCTGCGTTACAGAATGAGTACATTTTGAAGATAATACACAACGCCGTGTCAGAGTCATGTTGTTTTCAGTATCAATTACTTTATGTTGTAGAGAATTATGAATGGCATTATTAGCTAAATAATCTTTCCCAAAGCATCATACTAGCTGAAATGTCATCTTGACACAGGCACACACATATATTGGATTATTATGATCCTTGTCTTTTGTCAAATTCTATTATTATAACATATTGCAAATCCACAATGAAAATGTAAAAAAAGAACTGCTGCTATATTACACAAGTGGATTTTCTGCTAAAAGTGAGGCTTTATGAATGAGGTTCATCTAGCGTAGAATCAACCCTGTTAGCAAGAAAAATAAAACCTTACTTAAAGGGGTTGTTCACTACTAGAACAACCCCTTCTTGATCTAAATGTTTTGCACCAATAAATTTAAAACAAGCTCACCTCCCGTGCTGGCTCCTTTCCAGTTTTGTCAAACACTCGCATTCCCGGAGTAACAGGCCAGATTAACCCCCTGCCCAGAATATTCCCGGGTTAAAGTGGCTTAGGCCAGACTATACCCCTCCGGGTCAGAATGTACCCCAGCTGCTTTAGATCAGATTTTTCACGTTTATGAGAACCATTGAGTGATATACTTAATAACGGGGCCCCAGACAGCGCACAGGGGTCCCAGCCAGCACACAGGGGCCCCAGGCAGCGGACAAGGGACAGAGAGAGTGGATGGGGCCTCAGGCAGCACATATTGGGCAGAGACAGTGCATGGGGCCCCAGACAGCACTAGGGGCCCCAGACATGGCACAGGGGCCCCCGACATCATACAGGGGCACAAGACATCACACAGGATTGAGTGATATACTCAAGAATGGGGCCCCAGACAGTACACAGGGGGCAAAGACATCGCACAGGGGGCAGAGTCATCGCACAGGGGGGCAGAGACAGTGTGCAAGGGGGAAGAAACAGCGTGCCCTGTCTCCACCCCTCCCCCCCCGTGTACTGCCTGGAGCCCCTGTGTGCTGCCTGGGGTCCCCGTGTGCTGCTTGGGACCCCGTTCGCTGTCTCTGCCCCTCATGTGCTGCCTGGAGCCCCATGTGCTGCCTGGGGCCCGTTATTGAGTATATCCCTCAATGGATCTCAAAAGTCTGAAAAATTTGATCTACAGCAGCTGGGGTATAGTTTGACCTGGGCCAGAATATACCCTAGGTTTATTCTGGCCCAGAGGGGTATAAACTGTCATGATTCCAATGGCAGGGAATCACAAAAGGACAAGCACCAACGAGCTCTAGGGTGATGGAACCTGAGCTGACCGCGACCCTAAACCTGAACACACAAATAACAATAGCCGGGGAACGTGCCTACGTTGATCCTAGACGTCTCGCACCAGCCGAAGATCTAACTTCCCCTATTAGAAGAAACACAGACCTCTCTTGCCTCCAGAGAAATGCCCCACAGAAATAGCAGCCCCCCACATATAATGACGGTGAAATGAGAGGAAGGCACATACACAGTATGAAAACAGATTCAGCAAAATGAGGCCCGCTAAAACTAGATAGCAGAGGATACAAAAGTAAACTGCGCGGTCAGCAAAAAACCCTTCAAAAAACCATCCTGTAATTACTTGAACTCATGTTCCAACTCATGGAACATGAGGAGCAATTACAGCCCACTAAAGCAACCAGCAGCAAAGAGACAATTATATGCAAGCTGGACAAGACAAAAATAAAGCAAAACGTGGAACAAGAAAATCAAAACTTAGCTTGTCCTGAAGAATACTGAAGCCAGAAGCTGAGGTAACAAAACACTCTAATAACCTGGATAGCCGGCGGGGAAATGACAAGAAAGCCCGGTTAAATAGGAAACTCCCAAATCCTAATAGAACAGGTGGACACCAGAGACAGCAGAACACAAATCACCCAGTACCATCAGTAACCACCAGAGGGAGCCCAAAAACAGAACTCACAACAATAAACTGGCCTAGGCCAATTTATACCCCGGGGTACAGTTTGGCCTAGGTCATAATATACCCGGGGTATATTCTATCCCGGAGAGGCATAATCTGGCCTAGGCCAATTTATACCCCGGGTATAATCTGGCCTAGGCCACTTTAACCCCAGATATATTCTGGGCGGGGGTTATCTGGCCTGTTACAATGGGACTCTTGTCCTGTTGTTATGGCACGTGATCCAGACACCCAATCAGCGCTGGTGTCGCTATCTCTGACTTCATACGAATTGAACATCAAGAGGAAGTGAGAGAGCAGTCGCAGCTCTCGCTTACTCTTGATGTTCAATTTGTCTGAAGGCAGAGACAGTGACGTTAGCATTGATTGGGCACCTAGATCACATGTCATAACAACAGCCCATGAGCCCTGGGAACATGAGGGCCGATGCCACTGGAACGGCGCTGCTACTGGAGGTGAGCATAATCTTTCTTTATTTAATCGGGGCCAAGCGGTTGTCTAAGTAGTGGACGAGTTATTTAAGCTAGCTATACACATTAGATGGCTGCTTGCTGAACTATGGATTGGCTAATTGTTCGTCCGGCAGTCTTCTCGGTTCTCCCATACACAAGCACTTGTTCGCTCAAGCACTCTAGCACTGTGTTCTCTATAAGAGAGCCGTTGCCATACATGTCTTGGGGTGGCTTATCTCCAGAGGACAATACGATCAGCAGGCCAAAATCAGATATGCCGATCAATATTTTCCTAACAATAAATTGTTCGGGGCTGCTGTCCACATCAGACTGTCAGCCAAACCTGGTTTAGGCCTACATAAGTTTAATACGTATGAGGGACTTTAGCCTAAAAATTCTATTTCCTGAAATGAAAATGTGTGACCCTACAAACACCTGTAGCTACTAGAGGCAAATTTCAGTAAGTGGAAACCTTTTTCCACTCTGTATGGTAAGAGTTTATATTCTTGTTCACCTACTCATTTCAATCATCTTGAAGCCTCTAATCATGTTATACATTTCTGATGCCATTGTATCTGCTCCCTACAAACACAGCTATCTAAATCTCTAAGACAATTAATATTCCTCCATTTTGCTCCATTGGCTCTGTTCCCACAGAGAAACCCTGAGATTATTTAAATCTGCAATGGTTGATTAAGAAAACCTAATTAAAATGATGATCCCGTTTGTAGTTTTCAATGAGCTGAAGCTGCAGGTGGGGCAGCCACATTACACTGGAGCTGCACATCCAGGAGTGTCAACATGTAGTGGTCAGAATTTAGAACAGATACATTGGAAATCCATTTAAGCATGTTCATATGTATATGCACGCTAAGCATAAACGTGCAGAGATATAGCTTGCTCTTGTACTCTTTATCTGTGCTTGAGTTAATTACCTTGCAAATGAACTTCCCAAAATATGGTTGACTTGAGGGTAAATTTTATTTCAAAGTTGCGCTACAACTTTAATATCTTTAATATAAAATATATTATTTAGTGGAACTGGTAGACAGTTTTCTGTATATGAGCAAGAACAGCCCCATGAGGCCGATTCATCATTGCATTCATGCCGTTTTTTATCTTCTTTAGGTCGGGATCACACACAGCGAGATACGGCCGAGTCTCGCTGGTTAAAAACAAGCTCTGGCACCGGCACTCCGGAGCGGAGCATGCGGCCTCACAGCAATACATGGAGCTGCACGATCCACTCCGGAGTGCCGGTGCCAGAGCTTGTTTTTAACCAGCGAGACTCGGCCGTATCTCGCTGTAGTGTGACTCCAGCATTATGGTGTATTTCACCTTTTTTTTTTTATTTGCACCCAATTCTTCTTTTCGTTTGCAGATTTTTTAATGTCTACTTTATATAGGTCTGCCTGTTTTTTTGTTTTGTTTTTTTGAGTGAGGTTTAGGGTTTCCAGATGGTTTTTTCTGGTTCATTATTTGCAACCTTTTGAAAAGTCACAAAATACTTGCGCTCATGTACTCCGGTTCCCCATGGACACCCTTTATTTTTTGTACACCAGATATTTTTGTGTACTTTTGTGCCAATTTGCTAAACGTGAAATATTTGCACTAACAGAGTTGTAGATAAGGTTAAGTAAAACAAAAGTAAACACCATTTTTTTTACTATGCACAAAATGTATTAACTCTGTATGCCATTTTGCTGCATTTGGCGCTACAAAAGTCACAGAATGCTACTTATAAAGTGGTTGTATATCGCGAAGATATGTCATTACTTTCTAATCCTTAGGGTCTGACCTTAAATTGAGGTATCCTTAGAATGAATGAGCCAAAACTTATTTAGTGCTGTATTTCCTACACTGTTTTACCATGCGGTGAATGGGGCTTTCCTGCAGTTCCCCGCACATTCGAGTGTCCTGAAACATTGTACTGTCGTGTGGCTGGGAGGAAAACATTGCATCCAGTTCATTCACAGGATTGATGGGGGTTCAAAATGTCAGACTGCCATTAATCATTTTTGTCATATTATGTCATCTCCCATTTTAATATGAACTAAATCAGCAATGTTCAGTGCTACTGTTTTCCACTCCATCCATCTCTTACATCCAGGTGATGCCCGCACAGATTTCTGCTATTCGTTGGGGGGGAGCTGAGGCCTGAGGCCTATAATGCTGCGCTCTGCTGTGGTCTTAGGCTATGTGTACACGTAAGAAAAGAGGTGCAGAATTTTCTGCACAAAATCTGCATCTCCTGGCAGAATCCGCAGCCGCAGATTTGCCGCGGTTTTTATGCGGATTTTGTGCAGTTTTTATGCGGAATTGATGTGGATTTTGTGCGGATTTTCTGCGGTTTTTCACACTGTGGATTTTTAACATGGAGGGGTGCAGAAACGCTGCAGATCCGCACAAAGGAAGTGACATGCACTTCTTTGAAATCCGCAGCAATTCCGCACTGATTTTTCCACACCATCTGCACATGTATTTTTTCTTACCCCATTGACTTACATTGTACTGTACATCACAGTGCGGATCTGCAGTGTTTCTGCGCGGAAAAATCCGCTACGGATCTGCAGCAAATCTGCATTGTGTGCACAGACCCTTAGGGTATGTTCCCACTGTCAGAATTGGCTCAGGATTTGCTCAGGATTTGATGCAGTAATACAAAGAAAAAACACAAAAATTGAGCTTCACTTGAGTTGGTACACATGCAGCTCATAAGTGCATGTTAACATTGGCCATAAAACATATAAAGCCTACAACAGAAAAAAATGAGGAAAACCCTGCTGTAACTAAGTAAATAAAAAGCAAAAAGTGCATTTATATAACACAGAGTTTTTAGTAATACTGTTTTTCATCAAAAATAGCATAAAAGCCATCCCACCACGACAAGGTGACTCTGATCGGGACGGTCCTACACTGTCTAAAGGTACCGTCACACTAAGCGACGCTGCAGCGATACCGACAACGATCCGGATCGCTGCAGCGTCGCTGTTTGGTCGCTGGAGAGCTGTCACACAGACAGCTCTCCAGCGACCAACGATCCCGAGGTCCCCGGTAACCAGGGTAAACATCGGGTAACTAAGCGCAGGGCCGCGCTTAGTAACCCGATGTTTACCCTGGTTACCATCGTTAAACTAAAAAAAACAAACGCTACATGAGCGCCGGGCAGCCGGAAAGCAGAGCGGTGACGTCACCGCTCTGCTTTCCGGCCGCTGTGCTCACAGCCAGAGCAGAAAAGCACAGCGCCAGGGACAGACAGCGGTAGGTAAGTATGTAGCGTTTGTTTTTTTTACTTTAACGATTGTAACCAGGGTAAACATCGGGTTACTAAGCGCGGCCCTGCGCTTAGTTACCCGATGTTTACCCTGGTTACCAGCGAAGACATCGCTGAATCGGTGTCACACACACCGATTCAGCGATGTCTGCGGGGAGTCCAGCGACGAAACAAAGTTCTGGACTTTCTTCCCCGACCAGCGACAGCACAGCAGGGGCCTGATCGCTGCTGCCTGTCACACTGGACGATATCGCTAGCGAGGACGCTGCAACGTCACGGATCGCTAGCGATATCGTCTAGTGTGACGGTACCTTAATATTAAAACCTTACAATGTGTGAGGTTAACATTACAGACTGCACCTAGTGAGAGAGCAACTGTGAAATGTACCACAGCTGCTAAACTGTGAAGTGTGCAAAGTAACCACCAAGCTCTGTGCCCGAATACTGCATATAACTGCTGTCACGTTTGTGCCCTCTGTGAGAGACTCTGGCCACTACGTGAGATACCATGTTCCACATTCCATATGACTGGGGTCAAGAGCCACATCCTAAAAAAATGACCCACTTATGTGCAGTCTAGGATCTTAGTGGGTCTGGTTTTTGTAGGACTATAGTCTAGTGATTTTCTAAATAGTCCTGTAATGTTTAGTAAAGCATGGAGTGTGATGACCACTATACAGTAACTCTACGGTTATATTATTGAGTATAGTGGAAGAAAACGAATTCAGTCCACTGCTGATAGATCACTGTGTTAGTATGTTTTTCTGTATTCAATTGTTTGTCTTTCTTGTTGACTTGAGGGCGTATATTACACACTTAAAGGGGTTATCCTTGAATTTTTTTTCTCCTATGGGGCTAAGAACTTACTGGCAGGTACAGTTGTTGTTAACTACCTTCCTGTTCTGCCGTGCGTCAAACTCTCCCGAATAAGGCGCGATTCCCCGGCTTCCTGTGATGTCATGTGGATAGAGCAGCTCTTTCTCTGCTCTGTCATTGGGGCGTTATTTCCAACATCATGTTGATTGACAGGTGTCGACCTGCAGTGATATAGAATATATCGTAACACAACTGTAGAGGTGCACAAGTAGGTTCCCAGGCCCAAGGTGTAGTAACATAGAACTTGGCCCTCAACTTAGTTTTGAAATCCAGTGATGTTTTAATGCAGTCCTGTCACAGTAACATGAGATGTTTCGGTCCTACATGGACCTTCATCAGTCCGACTGCTACGGTAGTAGGAATATGTACAGTTGAAGATAGTATACTCATTCATAGTAAAAGAGTAGAAGGCTGTACGTGTCTCTCCTACACCAACGCGGTATCCGCCACTAGTTGGATCCCACGAGTGGGAGAAAAATACAGAAGTGGTGCATATGTTTCTAATATACTTTTCCTCTGACTGTTCTTCTCCTGGTTTTGGCTTACAAATACTGATGGAAAATACTGACCAAATACTGAACGTGTGAACAGGGCCTAATGGTGCTTTTTATTATTTTCTCAATGTCAGCAAAATTCCAAGTCAGTCACACCTTTCTTGGAATGCGATGCAAAATGAATTTTCTTTATATTTTTATTTTTACAGCAGAATGTTAATATTTGCAACTACCAAGTAGTTTTGTGCACAATTTGCATGAAATGGTAAAAGAACAGGCAGATTTACATTTCATGAGCACTGTACTTGTCTTTGAGACAGAGCCACACATGCCATGTTATGCAGAAAAGGGACAACATTGGAAACATACAGAGACGCTTCCTTTTATATCGATGCATTGAAGTCCCTGATGTGGGCTTATTGATGTGCTTGTTCATACCTACCGCTCACAGATCATGCAAAAATTGGGACAGAAATGAGCCACAGTATCAGAAATAAAGTCGTCAAACCTGTGCACCTCTCTGTCTCTGACCCTATGGTATTTCATTAAAATGACATATACACAGAAGAATTAACTGCCCCATACAGCAGCTTGGTGGATCAGAGGGCAGCACTTTTCTACTGCAGTGCTTGGGTCCGGGGTTACCATTTGGATGAGTCCAATAACAACATCTGCATCAGTTTGCTTGTTCATGGGTTTACTTCCAAAAACATATTGATGGGTGTAATTGTATGTGCAAAATGCAGGTGCAATGTTAAGTGGATGGCACAGACACCAGAACTGTACAGCCAACAAATTGCTATGTTTGCCTGGGTAGACTATAACTCAGATCCCAGATGTTTAACCCCTTGGATGACTTGGTCAATAGCAATCCAGGTAAACAGAGGGAGCGTCCGGCAATGCAATGTTTAATACTGAGGGCATTTATTCTCTAGAATACTGTTTAAGGTAAGAAAAAAAATAAAATTCTATTGCAAACTTTACTATAAAGGCGATAGATCATTTCTATCACAAATGACTTGAAAAGAACCCAAGAAAATCTGATCTTTAGTTCACCTACCCTTAAAATGTAACAATAGTCAATAATTTACATGTATCCCAAATTGTTTTCTATAATTAGAATATTGCCTTCTTATATATAATACAACACACATACAACTACGTTAATAGAAAAATAATGTTATTGTAGTAGGATGCATGGTGGAAGATGTCACTTGAAAGGGAACTTGTCACCTGATTTACGCTGCTAAACTGGGCAGAATGAAACAGAACATGGCTACTCAATTGCAGCCAGAACCGTGGGTACTAGCCAGGTCCCTAGAACTAGGGACGCCCTAGTCTATCCCTGTCCCCGTTCCCCTGCTGCGGCAGCGATATGCATGGGGCCTGTCCTTCACACCCCCCTCCCTCTTTTCAGGGCTATCATACCCGGTTCCCCCTTCTGGGAATTCCATTTTCTTGAGCCTTTTATCAGATAATTTTGTTGCGCGCTTATCGACTGCTTTGTTCATTTAGTGGTCACAGGAATACGGGACTCTGGACCATGACTTTGCCATTCGGCAACATTCAGGTTGTATTTTTCTGGACCATATTGTGGGGCTCTTGCTATCTACCCTATATGATATTTATCCAGAGTGCTTCTTTCTCCAGAAAACAGGGTTATTAAATATCTATGGGTCGCTGATACATTGGCTTTTGCCTGGGCAGAACATTGATATTATTTGGGACCAATATTTTGGTGCCCATAGGGTCTAGCATGTAATTGTATACATAATATTGTTCATGTTATTCACGTTGTTATTTCAATTGTTATTGGCTCAGCGTTGGACGATGGCTGTCCCCCGGATTACTCCTGAAGTAATACATGCCTTGTTATGCTCCAATGTCAACCCTTACATGTCCCCTCCCTCACCAAGGGAAGTGGGAAGCCGAAGTGTATAGGAATACACTAACCAGACAAACAAGGGAAAATGACAGGGATAAAAGAAAATAATAATCATGCAAAATACACTGACCAAACAACAGAGTGGAACACAGGGAAGTTAAAGGAATGATAAACCAAATAGGAGAGGATGAGGATGTGTACATAAACAAAACTCCAAGCAACAATCTCCTGAACAAATCTCCTAACGCCTACTCCAACAACCACCAACACCTCCAGCATAATGTAGAGACAGCGATTCTGATTGTAGCAATGTGTCACTTACTGAGCTGCTCAGTTTTCATGAAATCACTAGGGTTGAGCGACTTTTAGATTTTTAGGGTCGAGTCGGGTTTCGCGAAACACGACTATCTCAAAAGTCGGGTCGAGTGAAATCTGCCGATTATGGCGAAAAGTCGGGGATCGACCGAAACACGAAACCCAATGCAAAGTCAATGGGAAATCTTTTTTTTCTCTCTCTCTCTCTCCGTCCCTGAACAGAAAAGCTGGTGTTACACATTGCAAATCGCTACAGTGCACAAGCGACAAGATGGCGATAGGCGTCCACGCCCCTAAGACCTATGTCATCACTCTGCCCACGCTCCTTCATTGGCTGAAAAAATGGCGCCAAACGCGTCATACGAAACGCGACTTTGGCGAGAAGATCGCCAACCGCATGGCCGATCCCACACTAGGATCGGGTCAGGTTTCATGAAACCCGACTTTGCCAAAAGTCGGCGACTTTTGAATTTGTACGATCCGTTTCGCTCAAGCCTAGAAATCACTATTTTATCAGCATGACATTATCAGTAGTGGACTAATAAACCTGCTGCCATGTAGTCTTCCATATTCATGAGCTCTGCATATTGACGCCCTACCTCTTATTGGCAGTTTTCAGCGTACACAGACAGCTGTCAATCAGGGGTGTGGGTTATACAGAGCTCAATATTCAGTGAACTGATGGATCTGCAACAGATAAAGCTGTGATTTTATCAAAAACCTGATGACAGATTCCCAATGATGGTATTTGTGTTTTGTTTTTGTTTTTTTTACATTCACGCTTAAAAGAAGTAGCCCAAAATTGTGCCATCAACAAATACAACTCATCCAACATAAACAAAGCATTGCACAAGTGCATTGATGAAAAAAATGAAAAAGTTTTGGCTCCAAGAATGCAGCAATATGATAATATCATGAATTCTTAATGTGGGAATAGGCACTGTCCTTACATAGGCTCTGGCCCGCATATACAGTAAGTGTCTAGTATTGCATGTAGAGAATGACTATGTACTGGACATCAGATATGGTTGTCATAACTAATATTGTGGCTAGGGATATGCAAATTGTATCAGCCAATTTTCCTGATTTGCAAATCCTGTTATTTGCTAACCGATTAGGAATGCACCAAGACTCACATTGTGTGTGCACTAGAGAGCTCCTAGCCATGGTGAGTCTCATACCCAGTGCAAGGACATTGGGAAGAGGGCTTGGGATGGGCGTCACATATACCAACTTTAGTTTTCACTTTGGCAGGGTTTTATTGTAGAGAGACTAGAAAGACTCAGTAAAGTGACATACGAGTGCCCTAATCATTTGCAATACCCAATATGGCGTACGAGTACAAATGTCACTAGATCGGTTTTCTAAGCACCTACAGTTCAACCATGTCCATAAATATGTAACCATTTAGTAGACCTCCTCCAAATTGAAGATGGCAAAAACTCCTATTTCTTTAACCATTAGCATCCCACAATAAACTTTATCACGGTTCCTTATTGCTAGGCCGGAATGGAATTTGCTCCAGTGTCTCTCTTGTCTTTCGACGTCTCACCTTCACCTTCAGCCCTTCTTTCCCTCCCTCCCACCTGCCCTCGGGCTTGTGAGCATGCTCTGTTGCAGGGCTACAGGAGATATTAATATTTCATGGCCCACGCTGTGCAGTGCTTTCCTGCTGGAGACCCACTAAGCGCATGAATAATTTTATAAGAGCGGAGTGCAGGATCCAGCCTCAGCCCAGTGGGAATAGTCAGGCACGCTTCTGAGACTGAGACCAGCCGGCAGCATGAAGACAAAGGACCTTTTATATCTGCAACATGACAACAAATTGCATGAAATAACCAGAAGACCTGTGTTCTTTCCCTTTATTTTCACGGCTTTTGACTAAGTCTGTCAGATATAGGAGGCGATTTCTTTCTTTCCGAATGTCACATTGCATTACAGAAGGAATCAGTCTTCGTATCTTATACCAATGTGTGCGTATATGCAGAAAATCATATGCTGATGTGTATGCATGCATGTACATGGCGGCTCAGGCATGTACAGTGTTGTTTAGGATTTAGGATTTTTCTTGCATTGTGAATTAAAGATGCGATGAGATTAACAAACATATTTATTTTTCATTTTTCAAAAAGCTCGCCACTCATATCCATGAGCTATGTCTGGTGTTGGCACTACTATTTTATGCAAAAAAAAACACAAAATGAATATCTCAGTGACCCGTCATTAGTTATTGGGCACCTAAATGAACCATCACAAAGCATTCATGATATGTGACAGAATGATCAGAGCCTCACTCTTTTTTTATTAATTGTTTGGAACCCGATGACTGCCGTTGTGCTGCTTCTGGCTTTCTGTGGTTGGTGACACCTTTAGTGTTGTTTTTCCATTCATGTGCTTATTTTGGTGAGACTATACTGTGGCAAATTTCTCAAAAAATTGGCTTGGCCTCCAAAACTTTCGATCCTTTCATGTTCACCCAGTGGTTTGTTTTTCACTACTGGTTCTCATGAAGGTGTCATGTTTTAGTCCTCTTCCTTTCAGAAAAGACTATTTGTGTAGTGATGCTGTAACAGTGGATAATATAGTGCAACGTGTCATTTATCCATTTATTTTGGTTTCATCCATTTATTTTGGTCTTCCCTTGCTAATCAGACGCAGCACAGCCATCACTCCGGGCCTGTACGCGCCGGGCGCCGCCTCTTCAGCGCTATTTTCAAATGAGCCGGTGCCTGCGCTCTTTTCTCATGCCTTGGACATGCGCAGTGAGCGCTGCCCATCCTCTGTCCTCATTTGCAGTCTAGCTGACTGCGCCTGTGCGGCCGCCCTGCCAGACATCCCGCCCCGCAGTGTCTTCTGATTTATTCACACTTTTAGTTACAAATGCCTGAGGGTGGTGACAGGTTCCCTTTAAATACTGTAAAGTTTACCATAGAAGCCAACAAAATATCTCTTGTTTTCCAGTCATCAGTACCTGCTTTCCAGGGCAATCATAGCTAAAAAGTGTGCCTAATGACAATATCATACATCCTTGTTTCGCAGTCTTATTGGGCACTTTGATGCATGGACTGGCCACGGGTCTCCTGAACTGAAAATGACTGCCTCAAATAAGCTTATGAGGCTGTCAAGTTCAGATCAGGATAAATACAGCCAATCCATGCATTAAGGTCCCAACTCAGGCCCAAAACATGGATGCGTGAAACCAGCTTAACCCCTTTACTCCCAAGGGTGGTTTGCACGTTAATGACCGGGCCAATTTTTACAATTTTGACCACTGTCCATTTATGAGATTATAACTCTGGAACGCTTCAAAGGATCCCAGCTGATTCTGACATTCTTTTCTCATGACATATTGTACTTCATGAAAGTGGTAAAATTTCTTTGATATTACCTGCGTTTATTTGTGAAAAAAACGGACGGAAATTTGGCAAAAATTTTGAAAATTTCGCAATTTTCCAACTTTGAATTTCTATGCAATTAAATCACAGAGATATGTCACACAAAATACTTAATAAGTAACATTTCCCACATGTCTACTTTACATCAGCACAATTTTGGAACCAAAATTTTTTTTTGTTAGGGAGTTATAGGGGTCAAAATTTGCCAGCAATTTCTCATTTTTACAACACCATTTTTTTTAGGGACCACATCTCATTTGAAGTCATTTTGAGGGGTCTATATGATAGAAAATAACCAAGTGTGACACCATTCTAAAAACTGCACCCCTCAATGTGCTCAAAACCACATTCAAGAAGTTTATTAACCCTTCAGGTGTTTCACAGGAATTTTTGGAATGTTTAAATAAAAATGAACATTTAACTTTTTTTCACAAAAAATTTAATTCAGCTCCAATTTGTTTTATTTTACCTAGGGTAACAGGAGAAAATGGACCCCAAACTTTGTTGCACAATTTGTCCTGAGTACGCCGATACCCCATATGCGGGGGTAAACCACTCTTTGGGCGCATGGCAGAGCTCGGAAGCGAAGGAGCGCCATTTGACTTTTCAATGCAAAATTGACTGGAATTGAGATCGGACGCCATGTTGCGTTTAGAGAGCCCCTGATGTGCCTAAACATTGAAACCCCCCACAAGTGACACCATTTTGGAAAGTAGACCCCCTAAGGAACTTATCTAGATGTGTGGTGAGCACTTTGACCCATTAAGTGATTTACAGAAGTTTATAATGCAGAGCCGTAAAAATAAAAAATCATATTTTTTCACAAAAATGATTTTTCGCCCCCAATTCTTTTTCCCAAGGGTACGAGAAGAAATTGGACCCTAAAAGTTAAAAGTTGTTGTACAATTTGTCCTGAGTATGCTGATACCCCGTATGAGGTGGTAAACCACTGTTTGGGCGCATGGGAGAGCTCGGAAAGGAAGGAGCGCCGTTTGGAGAGCCACTGATGTGCCTAAACATTGAAACCCCCCACAAGTGACACCACTTTGGAAAGTAGACCCCCTAAGGAACTTATCTAGATGTGTGGTGAGCACTTTGACCCACCAAGAGCTTCACAGAAGTTTATAATGCAGAGCCGTAAAAATAAAAAATCATATTTTTTCACAAAAATAATCTTTTTGCCCCCAATTTTTTATTTTCCCATGGGTAAGAGAAGAAATTGGACCCCAAAAGTTGTTGTACAATTTGTCGTGAGTACGCTTATACCCCATATGTGGTGGTAAACCACTGTTTGGGCACATGGCAGAGCTCAAGGAAGGAGTGCCATTTGACTTTTCAATGCAAAATTGACTGGAATTGAGAAGGGACGCCATGTTGCGTTTAGAGAGCCACTGATGTGCCTAAACATTGAAACCCCCCACGAGTGACACCATTTTGGAAATTAGACCCCCTAAGGAACTCATCTAGACGTGTTGTGAGAGCTTTGAACCCCCAAGTGTTTCACTACAGTTTATAACGCAGAGCCGTGAAAATAAAAAATCTTTTTTTTTCACAAAAATTATATTTTGGCCCCCAGTTTTGTATTTTTCCAAGGGTAACAGGAGAAATTGGACCCCAAAAGTTGTTGTCCAATTTGTCCTGAGTACGCTGATACCCCATATGTGGGGGGAATCACCATTTGAGCGCATGGCAGAGCTCGGAAGGGAAGGAGCGTCATTTGGAATGCAGACTTAGATGGATTAGTCTGCAGGCATCACATTGCGTTTGCAGAGCCCCTAATGTACCTAAACAGTAGAAAACCCCCACAAGTGACCCCATATTGGAAACTAGACCCCCCAAGGAATTTATGTAGATGTGTTGTGAGAACTTTGAACCCCCACGTGTTTCACTACAGTTTATAACGCATAGCCGTGAAAATAAAAAATCTTTTTTTTCCACAAACATTCTTTTTTAGCCCCCAGTTTTGTATTTTCCCAAGGGTATCAGGAGAAATTGGACCCCAAAAGTTGTTGTCCAATTTGTCCTGAGTACGCTGATACCCCATATGTTGAGGTAAACCCCTGTTTGGGCACACGGGAGAGCTCGGAAGGGAAGGAGCACTGTTTTACTTTTTTAACGCAGAATTGGCTAGAATTGAGATCGGACGCCATGCCGCGTTTGGAGAGCCCCTGATGTGCCTAAACAGTGGAAACCCCCCAATTATAACTGAAACCCTAATCCAAACACATCCCTAACCCTATTCCCAATGGTAACCCTAAACACACATCTAACCCAGACACACCCCTAACCCTAATCCCAACCCTATTCCCAACCGTAAATGTAATCCAAACCCTAACCCTAACTTTAGCCCCAACCCTAACTGTACCCTTAACCCTAGCCCCAACCCTAGCCCTAACTCTAGCCCTAACCCTAACCCTAATGGGAAAATGGGAAAAAATACATTTTTTTTAATTTTTTAATTTTTCCCTAACTAAGGGGGTGATGAAGGGGGGTTTGATTTACTTTTATAGCGGGTTTTTTAGCGAATTTTTATGATTGGCAGCCGTCACACACTGAAAGACGCTTTTTATTGCTAAAAAATTTTTTGCATTACTACATTTTGCTTTTTGCGGTATGAGTTGACGTTTTTATTGGTAACATTTTCAGGCACGTGACATTTTTTGATCACTTTTTATTCCAATTTTTGTGAGGCAGAATGACCAAAAACCAGCTATTCATGAATTTCTTTTGGGTGAGGCGTTTATACCGTTCCGCGTTTGGTAAATGGATAAAGCAGTTTTATTCTTCGGGCCAGTACGATTACAGCGATACCTCATTTATATCATTTTTTTATGTTTTGGCACTTTTATACGATAAAAACTATTTTATAGAAAAAATAATTATTTTTGCATCGCTTTATTCTGAGGACTCTAACTTTTTTATTTTTTTGCTGATGATGCTGTATGGCAACTCTTTTTTTGCGGGACAAGATGACGTTTTCAGCGGTACCATGGTTATTTATATCCGTCTTTTTGATCGCGTGTTATTCCACTTTTTGTTTGGCAGTATGATAATAAAGCGTTGTTTTTTGCCTCATTTTTTATTTTATTTTTTTTACGGTGTTCACTGAAGGGGTTAACTAGTGGGACAGTTTTATAGGTCGGGTCATTACGGACGCGGCGATACTAAATATGTGTACTTTTATTTTATTTTTTATTATTTAGATAAAGAAATGTATTTATGGGAACAATATTTTTTTTTATTTTTTTTTTCTGAATTTTTTTCAATTTTTTTACACATGTGAATATTTTTTTTGTTACACTATAACGTTGCCCTAGGGGGGGTGGCATCGCTGATCTGACACTTTGCTGTGCACTTTGTCAGATCAGCGATCTGACGTGCACTCCTGGAGGCTTCCCGGCGCCTGCTCTGAGCAGGCGCTGTGAAGCCACCTCCCTGCAGGACCCGGATGCCACGGCCATTTTGGATCCGGGCCTGTTGCAGGGAGGAAGGAGGTAGGAGACCCTCGGAGCAACGCCCCCTCCCTGCGCGATGCTTCCCTATACCGCCGGAACACTGCAATCATGTTTGATCGCAGTGTGCCGGGGGTTAATGTGCCGGGTGCGGTCCGTGACCGCTCCTGGCACATAGTGCCGGATGTCAGCTGTGATAGTCAGCTGACACCCGGCCGCGATCGGCCGCGCTCCCCCCGTGAGCGCGGCCGATCGCATATGACGTACTATCCCGTCAGTGGTCATACGGGCCCACCCCACCTCGACGGGATAGTACGTCTAATGTCAGAAAGGGGTTAATAGGGCATAATATAAAAGTACACCTATAGAACACCTTTTGACCATGCCATGAAGCATGAACATGAATCTACTGAGGCTTTTCTGTCATTTAAAATCCTTATGAACATACAATAGAAATATTACCTTTTCATGAACCTGTCGTGTTGAAAATGGTATCTGATTTGCAGGCAGGATGTTATAAGAGCAGGATGAGCTCATCACATTGATATACATTTTTGTTGGAACAGTTTCATTAAAACTTGTATTATATTTATTGAAATCCCTGGAGTTTGCATACATATGGGTTCAGTGGGTGATTGACAGACTTCCCTGTATGACTGTGCATGGAGAGATAGCTGTCAATCACTGAGTAAGACCACCCACTGGACCCATATGTATACAAGCTCCAGGAATTTCAATAAATAGTATACATTTATACAGAATCTTTTCTAACAAGTCTTTACATCATTCTTCTCAGCTTCTCCTTCTCTATACCATGCTATCCATCTGTGTTTCCAGTACGTGTGACGTCTGTTTTCAAATGCACCGGAGACATGTACACATGAAAACCTGTCATAATCTATGGGGCTGCGAGCATATCCGTGTTTTCACACGTAGACATGTCCATTTTTTTTCCATCAGGACGGATGACAATACAACAGTTTCCCTGATTCATGATTCCCACCATTAGGAAGCGCACTAGTCTAGAGAGACGGACTCCGAAGTGCCTCGACTGAATGGAGTAATGGCCTCGCATGCATGCCTCCTCCTTTCTATGGGACAGCTAAATATAATAAAGTACAAAGCTCATCTATTTCCAGCAGTACATAGACAGTGAGTGAAGCAGTGGCACGTGTGTGCTGCCATTGCTTCATTCACATAAGTACTCTAGAGCCTTGATCTATGGATCGATGGGGGACCCAGGACTGGGACCTTCATTGATCATCAAGTTATCACCTATCCTGTGAAAAATAATCATTTAATGATAGAAGCAGAGCACTTCTGAGTGACTCAGCCCAATCGTAATAATCTAGAGCTTGTAGAGGTGAGCTTGTAGAATTATGGAGATTGTAGAAGTGAGCTTATAAGATTGTGGAGCTTGCAGAAGTGACCTTTGTAGAATTGTGGAGCTTGTAGACGTGAGCTTATAGAATTGTGGAGCTTGTAGAGGTGAGCTTGTAGGATTGTGGAGCTTGTAGAAGTGAGCTTGTAGAATTGTGGAGCTTGTAGAGGTGAGCTTGTAAAATTGTGGAGCTTGTAGAAGTGAGCCTGTAGGATTTTGGAGCTTGTAGAAGTGAGCTTGTAGAATTGTGGAGCTTGTAGAAGTGAGCTTGTAGAATTGTGGAGCTTGTAGAGGTGAGCTTGTAGGATTGTGGAGCTTGTAGAAGTGAGCTTGTAGAATTGTGGAGCTTGTAGAATTGTGGAGCTTGTAGAAGTGAGCCTGTAGGATTTTGGAGCTTGTAGAGGTGAGTTTGTAGAATTGTGGAGCTTGTAGAAGTGAGCTTGTAGAATTGTGGAGCTTGTAGAATTGTGGAGCTTGTAGAAGTGAGCCTGTAGGATTTTGGAGCTTGTAGAGGTGAGTTTGTAGAATTGTGGAGCTTGTAGAAGTGAGCTTGTAGAATTGTGGAGCTTGTAGAGGTGAGCTTGTACGATTGTGGAGCTTGTAGAAGTGAGCTTGTAGAATTGTGGAGCTTATAGAGGTGAGCTTGTAGAATTGTGGAGCTTGTAGAGGTGAGCTTGTAAAATTGTGGAGCTTGTAGAAGTGAGCCTGTAGGATTTGGGAGCTTGTAAAAGTGAGCTTGTAGAATTGTGGAGCTTGTAGAAGTGAGCTTGTAGAATTGTGGAGCTTGTAGAGGTGAGCTTGTAGAATTGTGGAGCTTGTAGTGGTGAGCTTGTAGAATTGTGGAGCTTGTAGAGGTGAGCTTGTATGATTGTGGAGCTTGTAGAAGTGAACTTGTAGAATTGTGGAGCTTGTAGTGGTGAGCTTGTAGAATTGTGGAGCTTGTAGAAGTGAGCTTGTAGGATTGTGGAGCTTGTAGAAGTGAGCTTGTAAAATTGTGGAGCTTGTAGAAGTGAGCTTGTAGAATTGTGGAGCTTGTAGAGGTGAGCTTGTAAAATTGTGGAGCTTGTAGAAGTGAGCCAGTAGGATTGTGGAGCTTGCAGTAGTGAGCTTGTAGAATTGTGCAGCTTGTAGAAGTGAGCTTGTAAAATTGTGGAGCTTGTAAAGGTGAGCTTGTAGGATTGTGGAGCTTGTAGAAGTGAGCTTGTAGAATTGTGGAGCTTGTAGTGGTGAGCTTGTAAAATTGTGGAGCTTGTAGAAGTGAGCTTGTAGGATTGTGGAGCTTGTAGAAGTCAGCTTGTAGAATTGTGGAGCTTGTAGAAGTGAGCTTGTAGAATTGTAGAGCTTGTAGAAATGAGCTTGCAGAATTGTGGAGCTTGTAGAAGAGAGCTTGTAGGATTGTGGAGCTTGTGGAAGTAAGCTTGTAGAATTATGGAGCTTCTAGAGGTGAGAAACCAATGGACACGTTTGCAGCACAGATATGCAGCACTAACCTTTCCACTTCCTTCACCTAGAGATGTTAAAGCTTTTCCTTTGACTACTCTAGACCATCATGGATGCCCTTATTAACCCATTCACTATCTTAGACCACCAAGAATACTGGAATTAATCCACTCATTGCCCTAGACCACCAGTTAAAACAATATTAGCACGTTCACTTCCCAAAACCTTTTCTAAACCAGCAGTTTTACTGACATTCACCACTTCACTGCCCCAGAGCACCAGGGATTAAAAAATTATGAGGCCGTTTCAACAAAGTTTGTACACCATAAAACACTTTAAATGTCGCAATATTTTTGTGCGCCGCAAAGTTGTGCAAACATTTTGAGACCTTTGCCATCTTCACACAAGCAGGTGCAGCACAGGCAGGAAGGAGGATGGTGGTGGCCGCCCAGCTTATTCATCAAAAGTCATATTGTAACATATGCCAATGATGTTGCTCCATTCCCTGATTGGAGTAGTATTTTTGGTGAGGCACACAGAGGCACATACCACCGAGAAGATTCGTCAACTTCATCAAGTGTCTTGCACCCCTTTGTCAAGACTGACATGTACAACATCAGCCTTAATTATCTTACAAATAGTAATTCAGATATCCGTTTACTGCTCAAGGCCATCAGGAATATACACAATAACCCCGAATGCGCTAGACCTGGATGCTGTGTAATATAATTTGCCTTTATGTTATGTGGCCTTGCATGTGTGGCTACTTTATAGCTACCGTAATTATTAAGGCATATTAGTATTTATTTGATATTTGATATTGATCAGCGTCGCTCTCCTCTGCTCCGCACTACTAGCGCTCAGGATCCAGCGCCGTTACTCCCTCCAGGCTTTGTGCCTCTCCTCTGGCGCTTCACCTTCCTTTGTGATCCTGCAGTCAATGTCTAAGAAACGCTCTGACGAAGGTCCGGTGTGGACCGAAAACGTTTAGCGGTTTTGTTGGTCTGGATGCATCAATAAACTAAGAAGCTTTTCTTCTCAAAAATTGAGTGCCAAGTTTCATTCATCTTTAATATACGGGGTGGACACCCTACTTGAGCACCGCCAACCCTCATATCTACTGAGTGCCGTGTTTCCTTACCGTATCCTACTTTATAGCTACCGTAATTATTAAGGCATATTAGTATTTATTTGATATTAATTATCTGGCCTAGAGGAAACAATGCTTAGGTCCCTAACTGGCCCACTTGAGGGAACTCAACTTGCCAATGATGCAGATGAAAGTTATAGATCACAATCAAATATAACAATGTTTAATTAAGTACAGAAAAGACTAAGCATAAGCATTAAAATACAAAGTACCGAAAAAGTAGATAGTTGGGTATAAGGAAGATACTGTCCACAAAATAGTCTTTAGTGGATGGGAAGAGAAATGGATAACCAAAAATTGCTTAAAGTGCCAGTGCTCATATAATCAGTAGCATTATACTACATAAATCCACTTAAATAAACCTCCAATCCCCATTTATCCAATTTTTTATAATTTCATAACTGAAAAATGTATCATATTGATGGCAAAAGGACTCACTTATAACTAATGGTGTATATACCACTTTAAGGATACATTGCGATAAAAAATAAAGTGGCTCCATTAAATCTTACCCCTAGTCCCCACAAAGAAAAGTATGTCACCAGCCTCGTTTCGCATGGGCTTCCTCAGTGGGCTGTTTTATGTGGATGAAGTTCTAATGGGAGTGTCCTTGATTATGAACTGTTTTGGGCCTTATTTATTGTTAGACTATGTAGTCTGTTCCATTGATTCCGTTGATAGATGAAAGTTATAGACATGAAGAGAAATTGTATAGTCATCCATAAGTGTTTCGCTACACCCCTGCTCCCTCTCTCCAAGGGTCACATAGAAGCCACATGGTCTGCCTCTATGGTAAGTACAATTTGTCCCACGTGTAGTCTAGTTAGGCTTATAGGAGCTCTAAGCTGTATATAATACATGATGTAAATATATGTACACATCTCCTGAAGTTCAGAAGGATATAAGTTACTATTCAGCTAGATCAGCAAACCAACTATCCCACAACACCCACAACACTGCGGTCACTGTCCTTTCACAAACCGCTTCCCAAGCTCTTTCAGACACACTTTAGGCTGGTGATGGGAAAAAAACAAAACTAACAGTGCATGTATTTCTGGAAAATATCCTGAGATCACCTTTGCCTATGTAATATGTTTTCATTTTTCTTCCATAGTCTCTGACTACATAGATTGAATCTCAAGCATTTTCATTTGGCCATGCATTCATTCTATTGGCATTTCCTCTGGATACTTCCCTTCTTGCGAATTCCCTGAGCGGGGCAGTGTGAAATCTGCAGAATGCGCATGAGTTACTGTGTTTTAGAAATCTACTGTTCTCTTAGAATGATTTTAGAAAACTACTTAAAGGCACTGTGAACTATTTATTTATTTTATTGCTATTACTATCTACTGTCTTTTTTCACACTTTCAATAATGACATCTCAAATTAAAGGGAAGCTCTCATAAGAAAAAAACAGTATGAACATGTAGACATAATGCTAATTGACAGTTAAATATCGATCTAAAAATATTCGGCAGTCTAACTGGATGTTTGGTTACAGGAAGAAAATGAAGTTATACTCTCCCTGTAGCCACTCAGTTCCAGTCAAGAGGCTGACAGATGTCCATGCTCAGTACACTCCTTGACTGACATCTTACTTAGCACTCACGTGACGTAGTCGTTGGCTTCTGCACAACCACCTCTGCCCCGTTCCTCAAGCCTGTTCCCTTAATGATATCCAGATGTGACTGGTCAATTTATTTTACTGTATATATTACAGTGCTCTCACTTCTTGTAGCGCGCTCACAACCCTCTGCGCCTCCCTGTTGACTGGAAATGAGCAGCTGCAGGGAGAATATAACTCACATTTTCTCCCTGCAGCTGAACATCCAGTTAGACTACTGCACATGTTTAAAATGGTACTTACTTGCAGAATACCATTATAGCTGTATAAAAATTCTGTTTCTTATGACAGTTTCCTTTTAATTTAAGATATAATTTCTGTAAAAAAAATATGATAAAGTAAAAGTACACTAACAGAAAGAGTTGCAGTAACGGAAAGAATTACAGTAAAAGTACACTATGTGATTTATCCTGGCGGGTCCAACATTTGTGACAGCATGTGACATGCATAATCTCATATATGAAGGAAAAGGGACACTAAAACCGAGCATGTTAGTGGAATAAATAATAACAGGTGTAAATCTTAGTTTCTAAAAGAATACCGTAATTGTTCTTTGTTCTGCTCAGTATTTTTTATAACTGTGCATCACGTCTGACACCTGCCAGATCTTGACCTTTGGTTGCAGCCATATGCCAGTCATAATATCTGCAGACATAATTCACATGCATCTTTTTTAGTTCCATAAAGCATTCATGAAAGATGCACTACTTTTTAGCTTTTATTTACCCATCTAACTGTTTTAGCTGTTTAAAGAGTTGACCAGGCTGTAATGAAAAGTCTACAGTTAATTTAAGTCACTGCAGACTGCCAAATTATAAAATTGTGTAACACATACACTATTACGATTCTCCTGTATTCCTCATGCATGGTCAATTGATCATATGCATGCTATTTGCATATGTCTAATCATGTGCCAATTAGTCTCAACCTGATTTTCTCAATTCTCTAACAGTTTTCATTCTATTGAGAAACTTTTCCACAATATTTTTTTCATCTTATAGTCTAATTGTGAGATCAAATACTGATGTTAGATGAGAGGACCTGCAGCAGAATCTCGGTTCTAGTTTATCCCAAAGTTGCTTGTTGCGTGGACATCAGTGTGCTTGGCAGGCCAGACATGTTCCTCCACACCAAACTCACCCAACATTGGATTACTGGACCCTACATTGTGCACTGGGGCATTGTCATGGTGTAACAGGAAAATTTCCCAAACTGTTCCCGTAAAGTTGAAAGCATATACTTGTTCAATGTGTCTTGGCATATTGAAGTTTTGTTATTCACTTTTCTTTGAACCTCATGGCCTAGGCCAACTTCTGAAAAACAACCCCATAGCATTATCCCTTCTTCACTAAACTCTACAGCTGTCACAATGCAGTCATGCAAATAACTTTTTCCTGGCCTTTGCCAAACCTAGACTGGTCCAGATAAAGAAGTGCAATTCACCACTGAACAGAGTCCAGTGGCAGCATGCTTTACACCACTCCATCTTGGCATTGTCCTTAATAATGCAAGGTTTAGGCTCAGCCATGAAAACCCTTCCCATTCCATGATAATCCCGGTGCACGGTTGTTGTGCTGTTGTTAAAACCTGTAACTCTGAAGTTACTGGGTCAGCCGAGTATTGGTGATTTTTATGCACTCGTATGCCTCAGCCTTTGGTGACCCCACTCTTTAACATTACATGTTGCTTTGGTGTCTAAATGCCTCCACTATTCAATAATAGTATAATATGTACATATATAATATAATATAATATGTAATCGATATCTATAACCCTGTATGTAACTCCTTTCTCATGTACAGCACCATGGAATTAATGGTGCTATATAAATAATAAATAATAATAATAATACTGCTTCTCACAGTTGATGGTTGTGTAATATTGAGGATGAAATTTTATGTATTGACTTGTTGCAACGGTGGCATTTTATTGCAGTACCCCGCTCAAATTCAGTAAGTATTATTACTCATTAGTTCACAAATTAGAGCAGACTGCATGGCTAGGTGCTGGATTTTATGCATCTGTGGCCATGGGACTGAATGAACAGTCTAAATTCAATGACTAAGAAGAGCGTCCTAATATTTTTGTCCATATGATGCATGCATGTGTATGTGTTTTTTATCCTGGTGACTCGGATAAACTTATCCTCAGAAGCAGAGGTGACTCTTGGTCTTCCTTTCCTGGCTTTCCTGGGGAGGTCCTCATGTGAGCCAGTTTCTTTGTAGCGCTTGATGGTTTTTGCAACTGCACTTGGGCACACTTTCAAAGTTTTCCCAATTTTTCGGACTGACTGACCTTCATTTCTTAAAGTAATGATGGCCACTCGTTTTTCTTTACTTAGCTGCTTTTTTTATTGCCATAATACAAATTCTAACAATCTATTCAGTAGGACTATCAGCTGTGTATTCACCAGACTTCTGCTCAACACAACTGATGGTCCCAACCCCATTTATAAGGCAAGAAATCCCACTTATTAAACCTGACGGCACACCTGTGAAGTGAAAACCATTCCCGGTGACTAGCTCTTGAAGCTCATCAAGAGAATGGCAAGAGTGTGCAAAGCAGTCATTAAAGCAAAAGATGGCTACTTTGAAGAACCTAGAATATAAGACATATTTTCAGTTGTTTCACACTTTTTTGTTAAGTATATAATTCCACACGTGTTAATTCATAGTTTTGACGCCTTCAGTGTGAATTTACAATTTTCATAGTCATGAAAATACAGAAAAAAATCTTTAAACGAAAAGGTGTGTCCAAACTTTTGGTCTGTACTGTGTATATATATATATATATATATATATATATATATATACAAACAGTCTGTCTCCTTGAGGGAGCCTGTCAGTAGTTAGACTTTGGTTGGACATATACTGAAGAGAAAACTGTACTCGGTTTTCAGGTAGATCCCAGCACAAATGCACAGGTGACAACAAGCGGAACGATGGGATCTTTATCATTTGGACACCACCTCCATAGCTCCATAGAGAAAATAAGATGTATACTTTGCTTCAGATGGGAAAAAAAAACGTCATCAACAAGAATCATCCAAAGAATTAATTAATTAGCCCTGAAGGCCAAAGTACTAAAACGGGAAATGTATTTTAAATATATAAACAGAAAGGAAATCTGGTTAAGTAGGTTGTGAAAAAAGCTGTAGCACAATGTAAATGTGGGGCACTTACAACAGTTACTTGTTTTAGAGGAACAAGTAAAGTGTTATTTGGCAAGAACTCGGCCATCCTCCCGGCTGCCAGCATGTACTGCAGCGGGCCAGTCACATCTGGACACCATTACTGCAGCAGGCTGGAGGGACGGGCAGGAGGTGGTTGTGCAGAAGCCAGCAACTGTGCTCCTGATCATCCCCGCTGGCTCTTCCTTTGCTCTATGCGTGTCAACCATTTCAGAGTGTGGAGTCATGCCAGGATAACCTCACTGTTGGAAGCTGAACCTTAAAGTGAAACCTGGCTTTGTTAAACATTAAATCACACAAAGCTTTTTGGACATTGTTCTTGTAAACTGCTTTGAGCGCTTAGTGGTAGAAGCATATGAAAATTCCATATTTTCACTTGATACAACTGGAAGGAATTCCATGTAGAAATACTTTTAATTGGTGGATTTTGAGCTTTCCTGCAAAACACCATGTCTTCATTTTTATTTTGCAGATTTATTAATTACACCTTGCTCCTAATAAGAATTATGTGTATACGGTGACATAGTAATAACAAAATATACAGCATTGTGCAAAGATTTTAGACAGATGTGAGAAAGATGCGGAAAGTAAGAATGGTTTCAAATATAGAAGTGTTCAGTGGCGTAACTACCACGGCGACCGCTGCGACCGGGCCAGGCGAGTCAGGGGCCCGACAGGTCAGAGGCACCCAACACCATGTTGCAGTGCAAGAGATTCCTCCTGCACGGCAACAGTCCGAGGCATATGTAGGGGGAGGGGGCAGCCGCTGTATGTGAGAGATAGGAAGCAGCTCCAGTCAGCACGGTGAGACAGCTTCTCCTGCTCTACAGCCCCGGGACAGAAGGCGAGAGCACGGGAGGTGCGGACAGGACAGAGCTGCTGTAAGCAGGAGAAGCTGAGGAGCTGCACGTTTATATCAGCCTCCCCTTTACCAGAGAGGAGAGTTGAAGATGCGTATATGAGCTGTTATCTGGTGTGTGTTTGTGTGTGATATCTGTAGTGTGTGTGTGTGTGAGATATCTGTAGGTAGTGTGTGTGTGTGGGATATCTGTAGGTAGTGTGTGTTTGTGTGTGATATCTGTAGTGTGTGTGTGTGTGTGGGATATCTGTAGGTAGTGTGTGTGTGTGATATCTGTAGTGTGTGTGTGTGACGTCTGTAGTGTGTGTGTGAGGCAGGGGCATAACTACCACAGTCGCAGCGGTCGCCGCTGCAACCGGGTCAGGCAAGTCAGGGGCCCAACAGGTCAGAGGCACACGACTCCCCCCGTCGCAGCTGCCGCAGTGAACTATACTGGCATCTATGACGCCGCTACAATTCAAAGCAATGATGGAGGAGAGAGCGTCAGCTGATGCTCCTTCTCCCATCATTCCCCTCTGCCTCTGACACTGCGGGTGTGTGATGACATCACTTCATCATGCACCCGCTGTGTGCGGGGCCCAGGCAGTGCAGCATCTGCACAGGTGATGGTATCCGCCATATTGGCAAAGCCTGTGGCGGCTACTGCGACTGGGAACAGGCGGCTCCAGAGCTATTGGGGGGCACGTGGACCGAGCTGCCCATGAGGGGGATGCCGCAGTTGCTCAGCCATGTGGAGGATCTGGGGATGAACAAGGAGGTGTACGGGACCGGTGGAAGTGAGGTGTGTCTGCTGCCCGTGTGTCGCCGTCCTCGGCCCCAGCGTCCCTGGCCCCCTGTGACACCAGCCCCGTTTCCTCCCTGCTCTCCCGTGCCCCATGTCCTAGTAGGTCCTCAGGTTCAGGTGATTGTGCTCCTCTGGGCCCCCTGTGCACACCTTGTTCCTCCTCCCTGGGTCCCCCAATGCTCCCCATCTTCCATGCCCTGAGTCCTCCTGCACCCCCCATGCATTGCCTGCCCCTTGTCTCCGTGTGATTCGTCTGCCCTGCTCTCAAGTCTCCCCTGTCCCCTTTCTCACCGTGTATTCTCCATCTACCTTGTCCTTGTAATCCCTGTGCCCCTTCTTCCCTCCTCCCAAGTCCCCCCCCTTCGTCTTCCTCTGTCCCCTTGCAGCCCTTGCATCCCTATCTACTCTGCCCTCGGAGTCCCCTTGTGTCCTCTTATGCCTGTCTCCCTTGCCCCCTAGTCCCCTTGTGTCCCATTGTGCCCTTCTCCCCTTCCTCCTAGTCCCTATGAGTCCCCTTGTGCTTGTATCCCTTGTCCCCATGTGTATCCTTGTGTCAGTCTCCCTTGCCCACTAGTCCCTGTGTGTCCCCTTGCGCCTGTCTCCCTTGTCCCCTTATGCTTGTGTCCCTTGTCCCCGTGTGCCAGTCTCCCTTGCCCATTAGTCCCTGTGTGTCCCCTTGTCAGTCTCCCTAGCCCACTAGTCCCCGTGTGTCCCCTTGTGTCAGTCTCCCATGTCCCCTTGTGTCAGTCTCCCTTGCTCACTAGTCCCCTTGTAACCTCCCCAGCCCCCTAGCCCCCATGTGTCCCCTTGTGCCTGTCTTCCTTGTTCCCTAGCCCCCCATTGTTACTCTTGTGCTTGTCTCCCCTAGCCCCCTTGTGTCCTTCTCCCCTGCCCCCTAGTCACCATTTGCTTGTGTCTTTCTCACTGCCCCTGTATGGAGGGGCTGCATTATACTATGAGGGGGGCTGCATTATATTCTATGGGGGTTACATTGTATTGTATGGTAGGGCTGCAGTATACTTTGTGGGGTGGCTGCATTATACTATATGTGGGCTGCATTATACTGAATCGAGGACTATGGGGAATATATTATACTATATGAAGAACTAGGGTGCATTATACTATGGGAAGTGAATTGTACGACATGGATGACGATGGCGGTGCATTATACTATATGGAGCACTATGAGGAGTGTATTATACTATATGGAGGACTGAGCAGTGTATTTTAATATATGGAGGACTATGTGGAGTGTATAATACTGTGGTCAACATCTCTTTCCGCTGAACCAAAACTTATACACCTTTTCTTTGCGTGTTTTAGTTCTGTTATCTTTGTTTCTGTCGGTTTTGGGTAACAGGTGTTTTTAATTTATTCTGTTTGTCTGTCCTATCATCTTATCATCCTTATGTCTCTTCAAGTAATGTCAGACAGACTCAGTGAGTTGAAATCAGGGCTTTATGGGGGCCAAATGATCAATTACAGGACTCCTTGTTCTTCTATACACTGAGGATAGTTCTTAATGACATTGATTGTATGTTTGGGGTAGTTGACCTACGGTAGTACAAAATAAATTTGGAAAAAATCAGACACTTCCATGATAGTACTGTATAATAGAAAAGTATCTGCTTATATAACTCCGCATTGAGGACAACATTAATCCTGACCAAATCCCCAACTCCATTTGCCTTAATACAACACCAATCTTTAACCCCTTTATTCCCAAGTGTGGTTTGCACATTAATGACCTGGCCAATTTTTACAATTCTGTCCACTGTCCCTTTATGAGGTTATAACTCTGGAACGCTTCATCGGATCCCGGTGATTCTGACGTTGTTTTCTCAGGACATATTGTACTTCATGATAGTGGTAAAATTTATTTGATATTACTTGCGTTTATTTGTGAAAAAAACAGAAATTTGGCCAAAATTTTTACAATTTCGCAATTTTCCAACTTTGAATTTTCATGTCCTTAAATCACAGAGATATATTACACAAAATACTTAACAAGTAATATTTCCCACATGTCTACTTTACATCAGCACAATCTTGGAATCAAAATTTTTTGTTAGGGAGCTATAAGGGTTAAAGGTTGACCAGCATTTCTCATTTGTACAACACCATTTTGTTTTAGGGACCACATCACATTTAAAGTCTCTTTGAGGGGTCTATATGGTAGAAAATACCAAAAAGTGACACCATTTTAAAAACTGCACCCCTCAAGGTGCTCAAAATCACATTTAAGAAGTTTATTACCCCTTCAGGTGCTTCACAGAAATTTTTGGAATGTTTAAAAAAAATGAACATTTAACTTTTTTTTTTTTTTAAATTACATCAGATCCAATTTGTTTTACTTTACCAAGGGTAACAGGAGAAATTGGACCGCAAATGTTGTTGTACAATTGGTCCTGAGTACGCCAATACCCCATATGTGGGGGTAAACCACTATTTGGGCGCATGGCAGAGCTCGGAAGGGAAGGAGGACCATTTGACTTTTCAAAGCATAATTGGCTTGATTTGAGATAGGACACCATGCCACGTTTGGAGAGCCCCTGATGTGCCTAAACAGTGGAAACCCCCACAAGTGACACCATTTTGGAAAGTAGGCCCCCTAAGGAACTTATCAAGATGTGTGCTGAGCACTTTGAACCCCAAGTGCTTCACAGAAGTTTATAATGTAGAGCCATAAAAATAATTCATTTTTTTTTCACAAAAATGATCTTTGCGCCCCCAATTTTTTATTTTTCCAAGGGTAATAGGAGAAATTGGACCCCAAAAGTTGTGCAATTTGTCCTGAGTACGCTCATACCCCATATGTGGGGGTAAACCACTGTTTGGGTGCATGGCAGAGCTCAGAAGGGAAGGAGCACCATTTGCCTTTTTCAACGCAGAATGGACTGGAATTGAGATCAGACGCCATGTCACGTTTGGAGAGCCCCTGATGTGCCTAAACAGTGGAAACCCCCCACAAGTGACCCCATCATTTTGGAAACTAGACCACCTATGGAACTTATCTAGATGTGTGGTGTGCACTTTGAACCCCCTATTGTTTCACTAAAGTTTATAATGTAGAGCCGTGAGAATTAAAAAAATCATTTTTTTCTCCACAAAAATGATCTTTTAGCTCCGAATTTAGTATTTTCCTAAGGGTATCTGGAGAAATTGGGCCCCAAAAGTTGTCGTGCAATTTGTCCTGAGTACGCTGATGCCCCATATGTGGGGGGAAACCTCCGTTTGGGCGCATGGCAGAGCTCGGAAGGGAAAGAGCATTGTTTTGGAATGCAGACTTTGATGGAATGGTCTGCGGGCATCATGTTGCGTTTGCAGAGCCCCTGATGTACCTAAACAGTAGAAACCCCCCACAAGTGACCCCATAATTAGACCCCCCAAAGAACTTATCTAGATGTGTTGTGAGAACTTTGAACACATGACCCTCTTCTCATTGGAAAAAATAAAGTTGGATCCAAAATGGCCAACTTCAAAATGGCCACCATGGTCACCACCCATCTTGAAAAGTTTTCTCCCTCCCATATACTAATGTGCCACAAACATAAAGTTGATATCACTAACCATTCCCATTTTATGTAGGTGTATCCATATAAATGGCCCTCCCTGTAGTTTTTTTTTCAATAAATTTGAAAACTCCCTAAGCCTGATATTTAAAGGCCATCAGAATACTGCTATTAACCTGCAAATATAGGGTTAATCTACAGGTTAAGGCTGCCATCACACTAGCAGTATTTGGTCAGTATTTTACCTCAGTATTTGTAGCCAAAACCAGGAGTGGGTGATAAATGTAGAAGTGGTGCATATGTTTCTATTATACTTTTCCTCTATTTGTTCCACTCCTGGTTTTGGCTACAAATACTGATGTAAAATACTGACTAGATACTGCTAGTGTGATGGCAGCCTAATAGTGTTGTGAACCTTCCCTGCGCCTGCACTTGGTCTGGTCACACTCTGGTCACATGGGCAGTGTGGCGCTTGTTCAGTCAATGCTCTGAGTATAGAGAGTGGTGGCTGTAACCACATTGACAGCCGGCCCCATGCAGAGCGAGTGTCAATCAATACCAAGGGCGCGGTTACAGCCATTCCGGGGGGAATTAAGTTCATTTTCTCCTCACAGCATTTAAGGAAGTGCAGGCATCGAGCAGATTAAAGGGACTCTGTCACCTGAATTTGGCGGGCTCTGTTTACGGTCCGATGGGCGGTGTTTTCTGTTCTTTCATGCATCCCTTCCTTTCCCACTGGCCGCAATATTACCTTGAATTTGATTAGGTTTCCTCTGTAGTACACACGTGCGCAATGCAATCTTGCCTTGCGCACCCGCAGTATGCTTTGCCCAATTGCGGGCAAAGCCGAAAAGCATTTAGGCAAAGAAAATCATTGTCATTTTTTACATTTTAAAAATTACAAAAAGGTAAATGGGCCGATGCAAAAGTTTGAGCTTCCGTGGAGATTTTTGTGCTCAGATAACTTTAATCATCACATGGTCGGGGGTCAGCAATGCTTCTTTATAGTAACCATAGAGGTCCTTGAGACCTCTATGGTTACTGATCCTTGGTAGCTGTGAGCGCCACCCTGTGGACGGCGCTCATAGCACACCTGCATTTCTGCTGCATAGCAGCGATCTAATGATCGCTGCTATGTAGCAGAGCCGATTGAGTTGTGCCAGTTTCTAGCCTCCTATTTAGGCTATTGAAGCATTGCAAAAGTAAAAAAAAAGTGAAAAAATAAAAAAAAATATAAAAGTTTAAATCACCCCCCTTTCACCCCATTCAAAATAAATCAATAAAAAAAAATCAAACCTACAGATATTTGGTATCGCGCGTTCAGAATCGTCCGATCTATCAATAAAAAAAGTATTAACCTGATCGCTAAACAGCGTAGCGAGAAAAAAAATCGAAACGCCAGAATTAAGTTTTTTTGGTCGCCGCGACATTGCATTAAAATGCAATAACGGGCGATCAAAAGAACGTATCTGCACCGAAATTGTAAAATTAAAAATGCCAGCTCGGCATGCAAAAAATAAGCCCTCAACCGACCCCAGGTCATGAAAAATGGAGATGCTGCGGGTATCGGAAAATGGCGCAATTTTTTATTATTTTTTTTTCAGCAAAGTTTGGAATTTTTTTTCACCACTTAGATAAAAAATAACCTAGTCATGTTAGGCGTCTATGAACTCGAAATGACCTTGATAATCATAATGGCAGGTCAGTTTTAGCATTTAGTGAACCTAGCAAAAAAGGCAAACAAAAAACAAGTGTGGGACTGCACTTTTTTTGCAATTTCACCGCACTTGGAATTTTCTTCCAATCCAATCTGGGAGTGTAACAGAATATTACAACTTATGCGATCTTTAAACAACATTTCGGCTCAACCAGAGCCTTTGTAACGTGATCACTGTAAATAAAGAAAAAGGAAATACGCAAACAAAATCAATAATGACAGATAAAAAAGAGAAAGCACATATCATAAGCATCAAAGTAGAAGGTCATCCTGGTGACACAATATGATGGATTCGTCCACCTTAAAACTTTTGCTATATAATAATAACAGCAATTTTAATATATACAAACATCAATAAAAGTGACGAGTCATAGTAGAATGCGTGAATCATCAAGATTCGGTGAAATAGGGTATAGCGCAATGATCCTGAGTGCCCTGTAGGTAGAAGTAACAATGTGAATAGTGTATGAATACAAGAAGCAACGTCCAGAAGGCAAAGAGAGAAGGTGGAGTTACCTATGACTGTTGTGTTTGAAACTGTTAAACTGTAAAGCGCTGCGGAATATGTCGGCGCTATATAAATAAAGATTATTATTATTATTATACGTGAAAAAACGTGCCCATGGAAGTAGATATGGTATCTATTATGGTCAATTTGTCCGCATGTAGATGCCAAATAATGTGGATCTGTAAGGGTAAATGATATGCTCATGACCAGACTGGAGGCTATCTGAAATGTCCAGCATTTACCTGTGATATCCCTTGTTATAAGCGGTGCTCCCGCGCCTAGCTGAGACAGGCGTGTGTACAATCTGGCGTGGGCCCGGTTTAAGAAGGAGCCCCTACCCGCCGCATCGGAAGTGGGCAGTGCGGAGCGGAAGTGACGTATCGCTGCTGTGCCGTATGCAGTGCGCATATGCAGACCTTGTTATCACGACCAGTAAACATGTCACAGTTAGTAGCATTTGTAATGGGCTAGGGTGATGCACTGTGTGGTCAAGATAGGAATGATCAGCACGAAAATTGGCAATAGAGGAAAATATAAAAAAAATAAAAAATACCAATTACGGTGTAAGGACTTCCTGGACATTAAATGAGGGGAATCCTGTATTAATGTATGATATCATAAAAAATCAATTGGGGATAACAGGCATGAAAATTTGGCAATAAAGGGGAAAGTAATGCATGATCTGGTGCATGGACTTCCTGAATGTTGGATGAAAGGGAACATGCATTGATGTATGAATAGGGGGAAGAAGGTAACTCACCTAGCGGATCTATATCACAGAATAGCGGATCTATATCACAGTTTATTAACGGGTCTGTAAAATAATAGAAGAAAATGGTTAATAAAAGATCCTATAAATGCTCACAATAACCAGTCAATCTCACTGTTAAGTCCCTTAGGGGTCAAGATATCCAATTTGTGTATCCAGTAGGTCTCACGTGACCTGAGCAGCTTAACATGGTCACCCCCTCACCTGGGACAGGGGACATGCTCAATAATTTGTAATTTAAGCTGGGCTACTGTATGTCTTGATCTCGTAAAATTGTCTGGCAGAGGTTGCCAATTTTTGCCACATCTGATGGTGGACTTATGGCTGGCAATACGGTCCTTGATGTGTTGTGTTGTTTCACCCACATAGAGGAGCCCACAGGGGCATTTTACCATATAAACGACAAAGTTGGAGTCACATGTCTAAAAACCACGTATGGGATAAGATTTGCCTGTTCTAGGGTGGGTTACACAGTCAGATTCAATGATGTTAGAGCATGCTGCACAGTTTAAGCAAGGGAAAGTACCTTTGGGTGGGGTAGTGAGAAGTTTCTGTGTAGTGGTGGGGCGCGCACTGCCTATGTCAGCCCTTACAAGCTTATCTTTAATGTTAGGGGGTCTCTTGCTGCACATGAGGGCCGGTTCCCTGAAGGGGGCAATGTCGGGGTATGCCTTTGCTAAGAAGGGCCAGTGTCTCCTAATAATAAAGAAGATCTTTGGCATAAGCGGATGAAAGATATGGACAAATGGAATCCTTTCATTGGATTTTTTCTGAGGAGGAGGGGATGGAGGTAAAAGAATCCGTGTCCTCTCCTCAGTGAGGAGTCTCGATGGGTAACATCTTGCCTGAAATTTGTGTGCCATCATGTCTAATCTGTCGTTCAAAGTACTGAAGTCAGAGACGATGCAAGCGACCCTGTTGAACTGGGATTGTGGCAGACTATTTTTCATTGTTCGGGGATGACAACTGGTGTAGTGTAGAAGACTATTGCTGTCCGTGGGCTTACAGTAAATGTCCGTAGACAAGCCCCCACGAGGGTCCTTTGAGACCTTAGTGTCCAGAAACGGCACTGATTCAGTATCATAACGAATGGTAAATTGTAGTTTAGGGAAGATGGAGTTTAAATAGGAGTGAAAGGATATTAGTGTATCAGAGGTACCTATCCAAATGAGAAAGATATCATTAATATAAGGGTGATATCCCAAGACATGTGAAAAGAGACTGTTGGTGAATACATAGGTAATTTTGAAATGGTTCATAAAGGCATTAGCATAAGCAAGTGCGACGTTTTAACCCATTGCTGTGCCACACTTCTGAATGTAGAACGTATCCTCATACAAAAAGTAGTTTTCATAGAGTACTAGATAGAGTAGGTCAAGGCAAAATTGGATAGCATCGCCTGACATAGAGGATTGGCATAGCAGGTACCTTGTGGCCTCGATGCCCTTAGTGTTTTGGATTGACGTATAGAGGCTATTTACATTGAGAGAGGGTAGTAGTTGTTTTATCACCCTAAGAAAGTGCCCAGTATCCAGGAGAAAAGATTGATTTGATCAGTGGTGTCAGAACCTTTTCCAGAAAGACAGAGAGGGGAGACAAGACAGAATCCGTTGAGGCCACAATCGGTCTACCGGGGGGGTTTTGAAGTGACTTATGAATTTTTGGTAGAATATAAAAAAAACGGTGTAATGGGGTGAGGATTGATGACGAAGGTTGCTGTTATCTGATCTATAGTGTGCCGTGTGATGTATGCATCAATCACATTGCGAATCCTGTAACCGATGTTGGTAACTGGGTCCCTTGGTATGATCCCATAAGTATTGGTGTCGGACAAATGGCGGTTAACCTCATTCATGTATTGTACTCGGTTCATTACTACGATTGCTCCCCCTTTGTCCGCCGGTTTCACAATAATCAATTTATTAGTGTGAAGGGAGGAAAGGGCTTGTTTCTCAGTGGAAGAGAGATTAGAATGTGATGGAAAGAAACCAAGGCATTGTTGGTGAGTAAGAGAATTAACCTCCTCGTCTACCAAAGAAATAAAAGTTTTGGTGGCATGATATGTCCGAGGATGACAAAAATTACTCCGGTTGTGAAGGCCGAAAGAGGTGATAGACAATGCAGGTACTGCGTCACCCTCCACGGGGGTGTTAGATTTCAAGTACTGTTAGTATTCAATCCGAAGTGGGTTTTCAGTCTGACTTCCCGATAAAAACGCTCAAGGTCCTTTTTCAATTGGAAAGCGTCCCAGGTTGGTGTAGGACAGAAGGAAAGTCCCTTCTGTAAAACTGAAAATTCTGCAGGGGAGAGAAGATGATCCGATATATTGATCACTAGGTATCAAGTCTCACCTGTGATTGTGTTGTCATTCTTTCGTTTGGATCACCTTCTGGGTCTCCTTGATGGTGTGCTCCTTTGAGTCCTTTGGATAAAAAATGTTGGCGGCTGGAGGTGGTTGAAGAGTCGCTTTGTGAGCTATATGATCCATTTCTGCGTGGGTATCGTGATCGGCGCCAGGTGGAGGTGGAAGAATCGGTCCATTTGTAGACTCTGTTGTTGGCGTAATCCTCAGAATCCCTCTAAAATTTTTGGCGCTTGCGCTCCTGTAAGGCTTTCTGGTGTTCAGTCAAGGTCTTGTCCGTCTTAGTTTTCAAGGAAGACCACTCAGCCGAGGAAAGAGTGGTTGAGAGCTGTGCCTCTATGGTCTGAATATTCTGTTTTGTCTCAGTTATGGCTTTTTGGAGAAACTCTATAGTTAATATAATTATATCAAGAGAGCATTTGTTAAGAATCTTCTTGTATTTCTCGCAATACTCCGGATTATCGGAGAAGATGGTAGGATAAAGGTTACACCTAAGCCCCCTGGGTATCTTATTTTGTCTATGGTATTCCGCTAGGGTTGTGCAATGGAGATTGTAGGAAACTAACCTACGTCTCTCCTTCTCAAAATCCCTGGTCCTCAGTTCATGCACTGGGGTCCTAAGGAATTCACTTGAACCCATCACATGGGACAGTATATTGGAACTAGTGGCCTCATCATATGCAAAAGTGTCAGTAGACATGGAGAAATTGCACTGAAGCTAGGAATGGCCGGTGCAGACACAGATTACACATCAGACCATTCCATTCACTCTTTCTATGTCTCCATCACATCAGATTATTTCCCTATTAGTCATTCCTGAGGGGATTGATGAGGTCCGGTTGGGGATACCATGGCTTTGCTATCATTCTCCTCATATAGAGTGGTCCACAGGGAAAATTTTGGGATGGAGTAAATCATGTGAGTGTAGATGTCAGAGGGAGTGCGTTCAGGTTGCTTCTACAGAGGTACCCGCAGATCTTTCCTCTCTCCCCAAGCACTATTGGTCCTATGTGAACGTGTTCTCCAAAAGGGCTGCGGAGACCCTTCCGCCTCACCGCCCCTATGGCTGTCCTATCAAACTCTTACCTGGTGCTGAACCTCCCCGGGGTCGAGTCTATCCGTCATGTCTCCCGGAGACAAAGGCAATGTCCCAGTACAATCAAGAGAATCTGGCAAGAGGATTCATTAGGAAGTCAGTGTCACCTGCAGGGGCTGGGTTCTTCTTCGTGCAGAAGAATGGAGAACTACGTCCATGCATAGACTACAGGGGTCTTAACGCCATCACAGTTAAGAATAAATACCCACTACCCCTGATATCTGAGCTTTTTGATAGGCTACGGGGAGCAAGTGTATTTACAAAATTAGATCAACCTGATTCACATCTGTGAGGGGGACGAATGGAAGATGGCTTTTAACACCAGGGATAGGCACTATGAATATCTGGTGATGCCCTTTGGGCTCTGTAATGCCCCAGCCGTTTTCCAAGAGTTTGTGAACGACATCTTCCAGGAGATGCTCACCACCTTGGTCGTAGTCTATCTGGATGATATTCTCATCTGCTTTCCAGATATTGACTCCCATTGGAGAGATGTTCGCAAAGTCTTCGACCTCTTATGGCAAACTTCCTCTACGCCAAGTTGGAGAAGTGTGTGTTTGAGCAGGAGTCCTTGCCTTTTCTTGGCTATATCATCTCTGCAGAGGGTTTGGCTATGGATCCTGCAAAGCTACAGGCTGTGATGGACTGGCAAGAACCCCATTCTCTTAAAGCGGTGCAGCGCTTTATGGGGTTCATTAATTACTATCGCCAGTTCATTCCACACTTCTCAACTTTGGTAGCTCCCTTGGTTGCCCTCACCATGAAGGGAGCAAATCCCAAGTTTTGGTCGGAGGAGGTCTCCAAGGCCTTTCTCTCGATTAAGTCACACTTCACTAGTGCTCCCATCCTGCATCGCACCGATGTAGATAAGCCATTTATTATGTAGGTGGATGCCTCATCCGTCGGTACAGGAGCAGTCCTTTTCCAAAAGTATCCTTCCTTCTTCTCCAAGACCTTTTCACCAGCGGAGAGGAATTATTCCATTGGGGACAGGGAGTTGCTAGCCATGATGTTGGCTTTCTCAGAGTGGAGACACCTCTTGGAGGGAGCTCGCTTTCCCTTCCAAGTGTTCACAGACCACAAGAACTTGGTGTACTTACAGAAGTCCCAGCGGCTGAATTCTCGCCAGGCTAGATGGTCCCTGTTCTTCTCCCGGTTCCATTTTACCCTCCATTTTCTCTCTGGGGAGAAGAACATTTGTGCCGACGCTCTCTCTTGCTCCGCAGTGTCATCATCATCATCTGAGGAGGAGCCTCGGCTTATTGTCCCTTCTGAGAGCCTGAGATCTGTGGCTCCGGTTTGGCTAGAGTCTGTGCCCCCAGGCAAGACTTTCATTCAATCTAATTTGCGACCGGAGGTTCTCTCTTGGGCTCACTCGTCCAGAGTGGGTGGACTGTTGTGAATTCCGCTCTTGGGCTCCCTCTGGTGGTTGTAAGTGGCACTTTTGTGAGTTCTGCTCTTGGGCTCCCTCCGGTGGTTTTAAGTGGTATGGCTGCTCCTTGGATTTAGCAGTCTGCAGCTGCTTCCACTGATTGTCTTTCTGCTCGGCTATTTTTGCCTGGCTCTTCCCTTCAGCCAGTGCCACTTGTCAATGGTTCCTGGTTGGATTCACATCTCTTTTGGATTTCCCTGTTATCCTGACCAGTTCAGCAAAGTTAAGTCCTTGCTTGCTCTTTTCTGTCCACAGGTTGTGGACTTATCCGTTCTGTGCTTTCTATGTTTTGTCCAGCTTGTCAGTATGAATTAATTCAGTGAAGCTGGTAGCTCTGGGAAGCAGATTTACCCTCCACACCTTTAGTCAGGTGTGGAGATTTTTGTAAACTCTGTGTGGATTTTTTGTAGTGTTTTATACTGACCGCACAGTATTCCATCCTGTCCTATCTATCTAGCTAGACTGGCCTCCTGTGCTACATCCTGGTTTCATTCTGTGTATGTCTTTTCCCTCTCCACTCACAGTCATTACTTGTGGGGGGCTATCTATCCTTTGGGGATTTTCTCTGAGGCAAGATAGTTTTCCTGTTTCTATCTTTAGGGGTAGTTAGTTCTCAGGCTGTGATGAGGTGCCTAGGGAGTGTCAGGAGCATCCCACGGCTACTTCTACTGTTGTGTTGAGCTTAGGGACTGCGGTCAGTACAGGTACCACTTCCTTCAGAGCTCGTCCCATGTTGCTCCTAAACCACCAGATCATAACAGTGGACATTTTGGGACCAAGAGGACATCTGAGCTTTTGGCGAGGACGTTCTGGTGGCTGCATATGGCCCATGACGTCGGGGACTATATTCGGGCGTGTGTCTCCTGCGCCAGGAATCGGTCTCCTCGGCAATGGCCTGCTGGGCAACTTTACCCCCTGCTGGTGGCAGACAGGCCCTGGGAGATGGTCAGGATGGACTTCGTGGTGGGCTTACCCAAGTCTCGTAACTGCACCGTTATCTGGGTTATCACCGATCATTTCTCTAAGATGGTGCACTTGGTCCTGCTTCCACGGTTACCTTCTGCACGGGCCTTGGCGGCGTTGTTCATTAAACATATTTTCCATTTACATGGCATGCCTGATAAAATTGTCAGTGACCGGGGTCCCCAGTTCGCGTCTCGGTTTTGGAGAGAGCTCTGTCGTTTACTCAGCATAGAACTAAATCTCTCCTCATATCATACCGAGACAAATGGGTTGGTAGAGAGGGCCAACCAGACTCTGGTGACATATTTGCGACATTTTGTCTCTGCTAGGCAGGATGACTGGGCATCTTTGCTACCTTGGGCAGAATTTGCTCTGAACAACACCGTAGCCGATTCCACTGGGCAGACTCCTTTTCTCCTTAATTACGGCCAGCATCCGCGTGTCCCTGTGCCCATGCCCGTGTCATCCACTGATTCCAGGGTGGCAGACTGGGCAGTGGACACACGTGACATTTGGGACCGCACACAGGATGCCATTCGGGCTTCCAAGGAGAGAATGAGGGTTTCTGCCGATGCTCACTGGCACCCCGCTCCGATCTTTGCTCCTGGTGACTTAGTGTGGCTCTCCGCCAGTAACATCAGGCTGCGAGTTGAGTCCACTAAGTTTGCGCCTCGCTACATTGGTTCTTTCAAGGTTCTGGAACAGGTTAACCCTGTGGTCTATCGTTTGGCTATTCCTCCATTCCTTGGTATCACCGACACCTTCCACGTGTCCCTCTTAAAACCCGTCTATATGTCCCGGTTTTCTGAGTCATCTGCCGGGACATCGGGTTCATCCAAGGATGAGTACTTGGTGAATGCTATCATGGGGTGCAAGGTAGTACGTGGCAAAAAATACTATCTGGTGGACTGGAAGGGCCACGGTCCTGAAGACAGAACCTGTAGAGCACATTTGTGCTTTGCTGCTCATTGCAGCGTTTGAGCGTAGCGGGGCCCAGGGTGGGGGGGCCCTAGGAGGGGGGGTAATGTTAGGAGTCAAGTTCCCGCCGCTGCACAGGAGGAATCTCGAACCTTGTCTGCTGCGGTCTCTCATTCTGCATCAACCGTAGTGGAGCCTGCTCAGCGGAGACGTCGGTCCCAGCATCTCAGTCTGATTCTGTGCAAAGGGTTACTGCTGCCTTTTCAGGCTCTGCCATTGTAGCCTGTACTGATCAGCGGCGACCAGACGTCTCTGGGACTAAGTCCTGCTTTTCCCCTTCTGAGCATGCCCAAAGGAAGACCTCTCAGTGGAGGTCTGGGGTCACATGCTCGGGTACTGCATTAGCTCCTATTGGTCCTCTAGGAAGGTCCTGAAGTTGCTCAGTTACTGTAGCTGTTCTCATTGGTCCTCTATGATAGTCCTGAACTTGCTGCAGCTATAAGAGGTTTGCATGGCCGCACGGCCATGCGCTATTATACACTTGTTTACGTGTGTGTGTTGTGAGTGAAAGTCGCTCTTTAATCATCCCCTCCCTTATGTTTGAATGCTCGCGTAAGGAGGATGATTGTAATCTAGTGCCCGACTTGTTACCAACACTTGTACACAAACAGCGTCTATTGCTGTGACCGCCAGTGCGGCACCGTGCGCGATCACCGTGGTTTCCAAACCCAAGTCTGGGGGGTTAGTGGCGTCCGGCAGTGCGGCACCGCATGCACTTTCGTGCTACTTTATTATTTTTATTTCTGTTACGTGCGGTTCTTTGGCCCTGTGACGCAACAGGGCTTGCTTCTTTCACACAAGGTGAAGCTAACCCGTGTGTGTATCTTCATTGTACCCCCATATAGTCCATCATTGCTTAGCAGCAGGTTCCATCTCTGCACGGTGGGCCCCAGGTTGCGAACGCACCTTATTCCTTTTCTCTAATTATTTGGTGCGTTCCGCTAGCCCTAACACCCACAAAGCCGGAGACGGCTATAAGAAGATAGCAAAGCATTTTTAAGTTTCGTCAATTCGAAATGCAATTAAGGAACAGTGGACGTCAAGATAAGGTTAGGAAGACCAAGCAAAATTTCTATGAGAGATGCTTGTAGGATTGCTAGAGAAGCAAATCAAAACTCCCGCTTGACTGCAAAAGGCCTTTAGAGAAATTTAGCAGACTCTGAAGTTGTGGTACATTGTTCTACTTTTCAGAGACACCTGCACAAATATGGCCTTCATGGAACAGTCATCAGAAGAAAATCTCTCCTGCGACCTCACCATAACATTTGGAGTCAGAAGTATGCAAAAGAACATCTAAACAAGTCTGATGCATTTTGGAAACAAGTCCTGTGGAACTCTGTGGCCATAGTGATCAAAGGTATGTGTGAAGAAAAAGGGCAAAGAATTTCAGGAAAAGAGCATCTCACCAACTAAGGTGAGATGAGTGGTGAAGAATGGATTCAATGAACTTTCAAAAAAATTCTTATGCAAACATAACACCATCTGTAAAAAATCTAAAAGTTTAAAAGATAATGGCTTCTACAAATGGATAATGATCCTAATACATGTCAAAATCCACAATAGACTACATCAAAAGGTGCAAATTAAAGGTTTTACAATGGTCCTCACAGTCCCCTGATCTGAACATCATTGAAAATTTGTGGCTCGACCTCAAAATGGCAGTGCATGCCAAACGACCCAGGAATCTCACAGAACTGGAAGAATTTTCTAAGGAGGAATGGATGAAAACCGCTCAAGCAAAAATTGAAAGACTCTCTGCTGGCTACAAAAAGCTACTTTCAAAAGGGTGTGCTACTAGGTACAAACCATGTGGGGTGCCCAAACTTTTGCATCTGCCCATTTTCCTTTTTGTAACTTTTAAAATGTAAACGATGATTTTATATACATACATATATATATATATATATATATATATATATATATACATATATATATATATATATATTCAACTTTAGGTCTTTTAGAGATCATTTCATCTTCAACTTGCTTAAATGTTCCCAAACTTTTACATGCCGCTGTATATTGTTGTACAAAACTGCCAGCCTCTCTCTCGACTTCTCCTTGTACCAAACTGCCTGATAGCTGCCGCCTCCTCTCCCATGTCCTCTATACATGGAGTGCACTCTCTGCCACACACCGGTGTTCTCTATGTCAGAGCTGCAGCTAGACTCTGAAATCTGACATGCCAAATCCTTATCTCCCTCGACATCATCTGTCCTTGTAAGTCCCCCACATATATTAGAACATTGGCTGAGTGGAATGTGTATGGGGGCCAACAGTTGCCGGAAGAACAAGCTGATATCTTTAGTCTTTGGGTCCCTTTTACTACCGTGCTCCTTTTTTCTAATGGCATGTCATGGCTATGCTATAACACTAATGTGACAATAAGCGTTAAATTTAAAAATTATCTGATTACTGGAACTATGATATTATGTCTAAAAAAAGCTTCTTATTTTACCATTTGTTAATGGTCTGTAAGTATAAATACTGGGTACAACTTGGATATGAAGCATAGCTATACAATAAGGGTATGTGCACACGTCAGGATTTCTTGCAGAAATTTTCCTGACAAAAACCGGACATTTCTGCCAGAAATCCGCATGCGTTTTTACCGCGATTTTATCACGATTTTACCGCGTTTTTGACGCGTTTTTGATGCGTTTTTTGTGCGTTTTTTCCCAAATGCATAGAATTGCGGGAAAAACGCAGAAAATCCGCAAAAATAATGAACATGCTCATTTTTTTACCACGATGCGTTTTTTTTGCAGAAAAAAACACATCCATGTGCACAAAACATGCAGAATGCATTCTAAATGATAGAATGCATAATGTATGCGTTTTTAATGAGTTTTTATAGCGTTTTTAGCGCGAAAAAACCTGAACGTGTGCACATAGCCTAAGATAGAAAGAAAATGTCAGAATGTTTGAGATGTAAGATTTTCAGGAATAATGTTACAGGCTACTTCTTATACAGCTATTGTGTGCTATTTGCTAGAAGGAAACCTTACACCATTGTCTTTACTGTATGATTGATAAATTGCATTAATTCATCACACTTTGTCTTCCTAGGATGACCTTTACCCTGTTAGGCCCTACACATTGGTAATTAATGTATTGCATCCTTTTTGGGCGATGGCGTTGTTGAATTTGACTTGCTTATCTCCAGAATTGGGCTACTGCTTGGTTAATCAATTACCAAAGAGTCAACAGGAAAGCTTGTGTGACGCAAATCTTGTGTAATTAATTAACATTTGAACATTGTGTGTCTCCATGCTGGGTCCCCTGCTCAGTGTAAGCCCAAACTGGGTAGGGCTATATTGATCTGTGTACATGAAGTCTGTATTTTGTGCTTATTGAACTGTTTGATAGTTAACAGTAGATATATTATCATAAATTATCACAATGTCAGCTCTGCATATGTGGCTTATGATTCTTAAAGTGTTGTCTGCAGTCAGTCTATCTGATTTGCAGCTACTGAGTAAGGACAATTGGTGTTACGCAGGCTGACACCATTCTTGAGTATCCCCTGATCAGATGGGTGATGGTAACGTGATCTCCACACTTGTGGTCACGTGCCAACTAAACTCTAAATAGACCACCCGGTTGAGACTAGTTGGCACCTGACCTCCTACCCTCATGCAAAATATGGGTGAGTCGTGACAGTGTGTGCCTGTAATCATAGATTACAGGCAGATTTTCTCACACGTAACATAATCTTATCCGAAACAGTAACAGCATAAGAAAGTCAAGGCAACTAGTTACTTCAAGGGAGGTGGAGGTGGTTTAGGGCTTTGACAGCTTATAGATTATTTCCCTTACTCTCCATATTTCTTCCTCCTTTCCACCTTCTCTGTGTATTTAGGATACAGGGTATGTGTATGTGTGAGTGTATACACTGTATATATATATATATATATATATATATATATAGGGATTGACATATAGGGATTGACAGCTCAGCCATCCAATCGAATGCTGGGATGTGCTGAGCTGTCAGTGTCTTGAGTGACAGTTTAGCAGTTCAATCAGGACCAGGGTGTGCTGGGGCTTCATCCATGTGTCTCCTGTTCAAAGTTATTACCTGGCTATTTAGCCAGCTCTCTGCCTTATATTGCTGCCAGCTTTGCTCAAAATATGTGTGTTTGGTCTGTGCTCCTAGTCTAGTATTCTGATTCTTTGCTACTTGACCTTGGATTTGCATGGCCCATCCATTTGACTAACCCTTTTGCCTTGATCCGCTACCTTCTTGGAATTCTCATTTGGGACTGTTGCCTGACTACGCCTTTGTCTCACCCCTCTGTCTATGGCGTGCCCTCCTGGCTTTTGACCTTGGATCTCTTGATTACTCAGCCTCTCGGCTTCCCCTAGACTAATGACTAACAGTAACACTGAGATTTACACTGGGAATGGAGATCTACTAATGAAAATGCACAAGAAATATGTCTGAAATTGAAATGGGTGTGAGGTTAATGGTGTTAGTAAAATAGATCAAATTTACAAAGGTATGGTCTAGTATTTTGACAAAAAATGGTCTGAAAATTAGCCATCTTATAAATGGTGTAAACTTAGAATAGGTAGTCTGGTATGACTACTAAATGTGGAACTTTGTAAGACTGCCTAGTCTTGATTAGTAAATCTGCCCATATGGTCATCATAAAACATATACTACTCCAAATTTAATGACTGAATTTTGCTGTATTGTGTCCAGCCTAAAGTCATGACTGATTTTAATGTATTTCTTGCTGCAACTTAATAAATAAAAGTAATAAAAGAGACCTGTAGCCTTCTTCAAGGGAATCTGTCAGTGGGATCAACCCTCCTGAGCCCTCTTTATGGACATGCAGGTCATAGGAAGCTGAATAAAATGGCACCTTGATGTCTGCAATGCGATGTCTTATTCCAGAGAAATCCATGTTTTCCTTATATGTAAATGAGTTGTTTAGGGCTACAGGCTGGACACTGATCTCCCTGACAATCTGCCTCTAGAGCTTATTTTAAATTAATGGGGGCATTACCAGCGTGAGACATGTAATGACTGACATACTTTTCTCGTGATATACATGTCTCACACTGATAACACCCCTTTCATTTAAAATAAGCTCTGGAGGCAGATCCATGAGAGATCTGCAGCGCCCCAGAGATCTGGTCATTGCAGTATGACACTCTGTGTTGTGAATTCTGCTTTTGGGTTCCCTCCAGTGGTTGTAGGTGGTAATGCAATTGTCCCTGAGTTGCAGTCCTGGTCAGGTGTTTCTGCTGATTGCAGTTCTGACCGGGGTATTTAGGTGTGCAGGATTCATTAGTCCTTTCCAGTTGTCCATGGTTCTGGGAGGTTTTGGATCTTTGTCTGGTTCCTCCTGCCTTGCTGCCAATTCAGCAAAGATAAGTGTCTGGTTTTTGTTTCTGTGGCACACATGCTGTGTGCTTAATAATTCTGTGCTATTCATTTGTTTTCTCTTGTCCAGCTTAGACTGTGTCAGTGTTTTCTCAGTCTTGTTGGATTCTCTGGAGTTGCAGATATATGCTCCACATCTTTAGTTAGATGGTGGAGTTTTTTGTATTTTCTCCTGTGGATATTTTTGGAAGGATTTTAATACTGACCGCTTAGTATTCTGTCCTATCCTTTCCTTTTTTAGCTAGAGTGGCCTCTTTTGCTAAATCCTGTTTCCTGCCTGCATGTGTCTTTTCCTCCACTGCTCACAGTCAATATTTGTGGGGGGCTGCCTATCCTTTGGGGTTCTGCTCTGAGGCAAGGTAGAATTCCTATTTCCATCTATAGGGGTATTTAGTCCTCCGGCTGTGTCGAGGTGTCTAGGATTTGTTAGGCACACCCCACGGCTACTTCTAGTTGCGGTGTTAAGTTCAGGATTTGCGGTCAGTACAGTTTACACCAACTCCAGAAAAAGTTCCGTGCGGCTCCAAGGTCACCGGATCATAACAACTCTGCCACTAATGGGAGTGATGGTACGTCTGATGGCACTGAAGGAATTCTGCTGACCAGGTATCACCAGCACACATTACACTTCACACTCCGGCCACCAGGGGGAGCCAAAGGCTTTATTTATTGGGCCACTCCTCACACTGGTAAAACTAGGGGTTGGATAGAAAGTTAGTCAGAAGCTGACTGGGTTGGATTCAGGCAACATCCCGTGGCAGGGGGTGTTGCAGGGAGAAGACACAGGGGGGTCCCTGTCAGGCGTGGGAACCTGGCAGGCACCTAGCAACCAGAATAGAACATTACGGAACCGCGCCTGCACACCCCGCGGCGGTATCCTAAGGAAGAGACACGAAGCGAAGGATATTGTGAGACAGTGAGAAACGAGATCAAGCACAAAGGAGAGCCAGTAGGAGTCGTGCCGTGAGACCGAGGCAACATCCTACTGAGGCGCGTAGCCAGTGGCCGGAACACCGAGGGAGTAACTGACTCTACGCCTTACTTCAAACTCCGCAGGACAGTTAATTATAGGTTGGCTGTCTCACCTAAACACCTACGAAGACATAGGGGGCAACACTGGGAGAAGGGCATCTCTAGGGTCCCGGAAGACCTCCAGGCCTTCCCGTCATACGGGTGCGTCCTAGCCATAACATACCTGGGGGACGTTGAACTAGAAACATCTGGAACACATTAGAAAGAACGAACGAACGAGAACAGAAGTTGTGAGGACTATTCAGAATGCTCAGCAGGGTAGCACTACAACACACAGGCACTATTGGTAGGCAACGATTTCCACCTGCAAAGGGAATTCTGGAAGTGCCCATCGGACCGGCCGGTCTCAGATAGCCCTGTTACGTGCTCTGGATTGCGGATCCTGAAGTCTTCAGTAAAGAGGTAAAGAGACTGCAACCTTGTGTCCTCGTCATTGACTGCACCTCACACCATCACCATCCACCTTACTGGGAAGCCCTGGGGACATACTTCACCTGTGGGAAGGTATACCATCCAGCTGCCATTCCATCACCCCAGCGGACCCCACAGCAGCGTTGGTCACCCTGACCGAACACCATAGGTGGCGTCACGAATCCCTGACAGACTGTACCACCTTTATTGGACGCCCCTTAGCAGGGTCTCGGACCGGGTCTCGCCACAGTGACAGCTTCAGAACCGAACCAGAGAGGCCCGGTACCGAGAACTCGTGGCCCTGTGTCTGGGTGTGCTCCAACTCTATATCCAACCCATAGCTCATTTACATATAAGAAAAACTAAGATTTCTCTGGAATAAGACATCAGATCACAGATATCAAGGTGTCACGATATTCAGCTTCCTATTACCTGAATGCCCATGTAGACAGCTTAGCAGGGTTCATCCTACTGACAGATTCCCTTTAAGTGGAAACTGTACTCTTGTTAGACAAAGCCTACAAATTGAGGACTTCATAAACAGTGGCTTCTGAATATATTCAGCCCCTTGGCATTTTTTGTGTTTTGCTACCTCACAACCTAATAAATGCATACAACTGTGAACCTTTGTTTTTTATTTTTGTAAAGCAAACACCAAAGGAGGCAAAATAACTTCAATGTGCATAACTGTTCACCCCCTAAAGTCAATACTTTGTAGATCCTCCTTTTGTGGCAATTACAGCTGCAAGTCACTTTAGATAAATTTCTGAGCTTTCAACATGTTGCCACTAGGATTTTTGACCATTGTCCAAGATAAAACTGCTCCAGCTCCTTCAAGTTACATGGTTTCCTCTGGTAAACAGCTATCTTCAAGTCTGTCCACAAATTCTCAATTGAATTACGGTCTGGGATTTGACGAGGCCAATCCAAAACATTTACATTTTTCACTAAAACCACTTGAGTGTTGCTTTAGCAGTATGCTATGGGTCATTGTCTGTTTGAGGGTGAACTTCCGTCCCTGCCTCAAATCACTGACAGATTGAAACAGGTTTTGCTCAAGATAATCACTGTATTTCGCACCATCTATCTTCTCCTCAACACAGACCATTTTCTCTGTCCCTGCTGCCAAAAAATATCCCCACAGCATGATTCTGCCACCACCATGTTTCACTGTGGGGATGGTGTTCTTGGGGTGATGAGCTAGATTGATGTGGAGCCAGACATAGAGTTTACCTTGGTGGCCAAAAAGTTCAGTTTTGGTCTCATCTGAGCACAGCACCTTCCTCCATACACTTGGGGAGTCACTGACATGTCTTTTGGCAAACTCAAAACGAGCCATGCAATTTTTGTATGTAAGTAAAGGCTTTTTCTGCCCAGCTTTCCATAAAGGTCACCTCTATGGAGTGTACAGTTTGTTGTGGTCATATGGACAGATACTCCCATCTCTGCTTGGGAACTCTGCATCTCTTTCAGGGTTAACTTTGGTCTCTGCTGCTTCTTTAATTAATACCCTCCTTGCCCGAGCTGAGAGTTTTGGTGGGCAGCCCTCTCTTGGCAGCTTTCTTGTGGTACCATGTTTTTTTCCATTTGATGATAATGGATTTAATAGTGCTTCGAGGGATCATCAGAGATTGGGATATTTTTTTATAGCCCAACCCTGTTCAGTTAATGGTGTCTCTTGCTTAATGGTGTTGTAGCCTGTGTGGCCTTTCAGAAAAGGTGTGTGTATACTGACAGACCATGTGACACTTAGATTGCACACAGGAGGACTTCCTTTCACTAAGCAGGTGACTTATAAAGGTAATTGCTTGCTCCAGAATTTTTTTTTTATTAAACTGTTTATTTTTTAAAGATTTTCCTTTTTCTCGTACAAATAACATCATAAACACAAGTATACTTGTAGCAAAATTATTCAAAACAATGCAAATCTTTTTAAATGATTCTTCCAATGGCACAGTGCACAGCACTGCTGCCCCTACTAAAATTAGGTCAAACATCTTATGTGTCTGCACCAGAAAGTTTTGATGACTTTATCGCAAAAGGGGTGAATACATATGCACATGCCAATTCTAAGTTATTTGATCCCATAAATTTAATTTATGTCTATACTTTTCTTACTTCACCAACTTAGACTATTTAGTACTAATGCATTACACACAAATCGGATTACAATATTTAAACACAGGTTTTAATGTAACAAAAAATAGGTAAAAAGCCAAGGGTAGAGGGTGAATACTTTTGCAAGACACTGTCTGTGACAAGATATTCATTCAATATGGACATGACACATACCTGTGATTAAGAGACGTATCATCATCCTGAATATGATGTTCATCCTGGCAACAAATAGCTTGTTTTCTTACCAACCAATTTGTCCATGTCTCCAATCATCAGCAGATGGTGGCTGCTCTTTTGTGAATGATAACCACATCCCTGGTATATATCTTCTTGTAGATTTTATTTTTGCTACCCAGAAGTAGACATAAGTGTGTAGATACAGATTGTGTACACATGCTGGTTGACAGGTTGCTCCTGCAGGGGTTATCGTGTTAGTCTTTCAGAGCAAACAAACCATAAATACAATTCACTGTCCAGTATGATTGTTACGGAAACCCTCCCATTTCCATGACAAAAGTTGAAATATATAGCAGGGTTTACAAATATATCTGATTTTATTCTAACTCTATATACTGTATCTTATTTTGAAATGCATGAGACCTCACTTAGAGTAGACGCAAGGATTATGCATCATTATACAGTACAGACCAAAAGTTTGGACACACCTTCTCATTTAAAGATTTTCCTGTATTTTCATGACTATGAAAATTGTAAATTCACACTGAAGGCATCAAAACTATGAATTGACACGTGGAATTATATACTTAACAAAAATGTGTGAAACACCTGAAAATATGTCTTATATTCTAGGTTCTCCAAAGTAGCCACCTTTTGCTTTGATGACTGCTTTGCACACTCTTGGCAGTCTCTTGATGAGCTTCAAGAGGTAGTCACCAGGAATGGTCTTCCAACAATCTTGAAGGAGTTCCTAGAGATGCTTAGCACTTGTTTGCCCTTTTGCCTTCACTCTGCGGTCCAGCTAACCCCAAACCTTCTCGATTGGGTTCAGGTCTGGTGACTGTGGAGGCCAGGTCATCTGGCGTAGCACCCCATCACTCTCCTTCTTGGTCACATAGCCCTTACACAGCCTGGAGGTGTGTTTGGGGTCATTGTCCTGTTGAAAAATAAATAATGGTCCAACTAAACGCAAACCGGATGGAATATGTTGTGAATTCTGTGGTCAAGCTCCCTCCTGTGGTCATGAGTGGTACTTCGGCTGGTTCTGTCTATGAGCTTCCTCTGGTGGATGTGAGTGGGGCTGCGGCTTCTGAGTTTCCTTCCTCAGGTGACGAGGTTAAGTCGTTAGGTGCTGCTCTATTTAACTCCACCTAGTTCTTTGTTCGTGGCCTCCAGTCAATGTTCCAGTATTGGTCTTGCTTTCTCCTGGATCGTTCTTGTGGCCTGTCTGCCCTGAATAAGCTAAGTTTTGCTTGTGTTACTTTTGTTTGCTATATTTTCTGTCCAGCTTGCTATATTGGTTTTTCTTGCTTGCTGGAAGCTCTGAGACGCAGAGGGAGCACCTCCGTACCGTTAGTCAGTGCGGAGGGTCTTTTTGCCCCTCTGCGTGGTTGTTTGTAGGTTTTTGTGCTGACCGCAAAGCTATCTTTCCTATCCTCAGTCTATTCAGTAAGTCGGGCCTCACTTTGCTAAAATCTATTTCATCTCTGAGTTTGTATTTTCATCTTAACTCACAGTCATTATATGTGGGGGCTGCCTTTTCCTTTGGGGAATTTCTCTGAGGCAAGGTAGGCTTATTTTTCTATCTTCAGGGCTAGCTAGCTTCTCAGGCTGTGCCGAGTTGCATAGGGAGCGTTAGGCGCAATCCACGGCTACCTCTAGTGTGGTATGATAGGATTAGGGATTGCGGTCAACAGAGTTCCCACGTCTCAGAGCTCGTCCTATGTTAGTAACTATCAGGTCACTTTGTGTGCTCTTAACCACTAGGTCCATTGTGGTTCTGAATCACCTGTTCATAACAGTACTGGAGGCCCAAAGTACTAATGCTTCTCAATAGTGGGAAAAGAGAAGTTCTGAGACCATTTTTTTTTCTCTGTACTGTGTTTTGTCTTTCTTTTCCCCTAGACATTTGTGTGGTTCAGGACACAGGTGTAGCGATGGACATTAAAGGTCTGTCTTCTTGTATGGATCATCTCACTGCAAGAGTACAAAATATTCAAGACTTTGTGGTTCAGAATTCTATGTTAGAGCCAAGAATTCCTATTCCTGATTTGTTTTCTGGAGATAGAGCTAAGTTTCTGAGTTTTAAGAATAATTGTAAACTGTTTCTGGCTTTGAAACCCCGCTCCTCTGGTGACCCAGTTCAACAAGTTAAGATCATTATTTCTTTATTACGTGGCGACCATCAAGACTGGGCATTTTCCCTTGCGCCAGGAGATCCTGCATTATGTAATATTGATGCGTTTTTTCTGGCGCTTGGATTGCTGTATGATGAACCTAATTCAGTGGATCAGGCAGAGAAAAATTTGCTGGCTCTGTCTCAGGGTCAGGATGAGGTAGAGATATATCGTCAGAAGTTTAGGAAGTGGTCTGTGCTCACTCAATGGAATGAATGTGCGCTGGCAGCAATTTTCAGAAAAGGTCTCTCTGAAGCCCTTAAGGATGTCATGGTGGGATTTCCTATGCCTGCTGGTCTGAATGAGTCTATGTCTTTGGCCATTCAGATCGGTCGACGCTTGCGTGAGCGTAAAACTGTGCACCATTTGGCGGTATTATCTGAGCATGGACCTGAGCCTATGCAGTGCGATAGGACTTTGACCAGAGCTGAACGGCAAGAACACAGACGTCAGAATGGGCTGTGTTTTTACTGTGGTGATTCCACTCATGCTATCTCCGATTGTCCTAAGCGCACTAAGCGGTTCGCTAGGTCTGCCACCATTGGTATGGTACAGTCGAAATTTCTTTTGTCCGTTACTTTGATCTGCTCTTTGTCATCCTATTCTGTCATGGCATTTGTGGATTCAGGCGCTGCCCTGAATTTGATGGACTTGGAGTATGCTAGGCGCTGTGGGTTTTTCTTGGAGCCCTTGCAGTATCCTATTCCATTGAGAGGAATTGATGCTATGCCTTTGGCCAAGAATAAGCCTCAGTACTGGACACAGCTGACCATGTGCATGGCTCCTGCGCATCAGGAGGATATTCGCTTTTTGGTGTTGCATAATCTGCATGATGTGGTCGTGTTGGGGTTGCCATGGCTACAGGTCCATAACCCAGTATTGGATTGGAAATCAATGTCTGTGTCCAGCTGGGGTTGTCAGGGGGTACATGGTGATGTTCCTTTTCTGTCTATTTCATCATCCACCCCTTCTGAGGTCCCAGAGTTCTTGTCGGATTACCGGGATGTATTTGATGAGCCCAAGTCCAGTGCCCTACCTCCGCATAGGGATTGTGATTGTGCTATCAATTTGATTCCTGGTAGTAAGTTTCCTAAAGGTCGACTGTTTAATTTGTCTGTGCCTGAGCATGCCGCTATGCGGAGTTACGTAAAGAAATCCTTGGAGAAGGGTCATATTTGTCCGTCGTCGTCGCCATTGGGAGCAGGGTTCTTTTTTGTGGCCAAGAAGAATGGTTCGCTGAGACCTTGTATTGATTACCGCCTTCTAAATAAAATCACGGTCAAATTTCAGTACCCCTTGCCGCTGCTGTCTGATTTGTTTGCTCGGATTAAGGGGGCTAGTTGGTTCACCAAGATAGATCTTCGTGGTGCGTATAATCTTGTGCGTATTAAACAGGGCGATGAATGGAAAACAGCATTTAATACGCCCGAGGGCCATTTTGAGTACCTGGTTATGCCATTCGGGCTTTCTAATGCTCCATCTGTGTTTCAGTCCTTTATGCATGACATCTTCCGAGAGTACCTGGATAAATTCCTGATTGTATACTTGGATGATATTTTGGTCTTCTCGGATGATTGGGAGTCTCACGTGAAGCAGGTCAGAATGGTGTTCCAGGTTCTGCATGCGAATTCTTTGTTTGTGAAGGGGTCAAAGTGTCTCTTTGGTGTTCAGAAGGTTTCATTTTTGGGGTTCATTTTTTCCCCTTCTACTATCGAGATGGACCCTGTTAAAGTTCAGGCCATTTATGATTGGACTCAGCCGACATCTCTGAAGAGTCTGCAAAAGTTCCTGGGCTTTGCTAATTTTTATCGTCGCTTCATCAATAATTTTTCTAGTATTGCTAAACCGTTGACTGAGTTAACCAAGAAGGGTGCTGATGTGGTCAATTGGTCTTCTGCTGCTGTGGAAGCTTTTCAAGAGTTGAAGCGTCGTTTTTCTTCTGCCCCTGTGTTGTGCCAACCAGATGTTTCGCTCCCGTTCCAGGTCGAGGTTGATGCTTCTGAGATTGGAGCAGGGGCTGTTTTGTCGCAAAGAAGTTCTGATGGCTCGGTGATGAAACCATGCGCCTTCTTTTCCAGGAAGTTTTCGCCTGCTGAGCGTAATTATGATGTTGGCAATCGAGAGTTGCTGGCCATGAAGTGGGCATTCGAGGAGTGGCGTCATTGGCTTGAAGGAGCTAAGCATCGCGTAGTGGTCTTGACTGATCGCAAGAACTTGACTTATCTCGAGTCTGCTAAACGGTTGAATCCTAGACAGGCTCGTTGGTTGCTGTTTTTCTCCCGTTTTGACTTTGTGGTTTCGTACCTTCCGGGCTCTAAAAATGTGAAGGCGGATGCCCTGTCTAGGAGTTTTGTGCCCGACTCTCCGGGTTTGTCTGAGCCGGCGGGTATTCTCAAAGAGGGGGTAATTTTGTCTGCCATCTCCCCTGATTTGCGGTGGGTGCTGCAAAAATTTCAGGCTAATAGACCTGACCGTTGCCCAGCGGAGAAACTGTTTGTCCCTGATAAATGGACGAGTAGAGTTATCTCTGAGGTTCATTGTTCGGTGTTGGCTGGTCATCCTGGAATCTTTGGTACCAGAGATTTGGTGGCTAGATCCTTTTGGTGGCCGTCTCTGTCGCGGGATGTGCGTTCGTTTGTGCAGTCCTGTGGGATTTGTGCTCGGGCTAAGCCCTGCTGTTCTCGTGCCAGTGGGTTGCTTTTGCCCTTGCCAGTCCCGAAGAGGCCCTGGACACATATCTCTATGGATTTTATTTCGGATCTCCCCGTCTCTCAAAAAATGTCGGTCATTTGGGTTGTTTGTGATCGCTTCTCTAAGATGGTCCATTTGGTACCCTTGTCTAAATTGCCTTCCTTCTCTGATTTGGTGCCATTGTTCTTCCAGCATGTGGTTCGTTTACATGGCATTCCGGAGAACATCGTTTCTGACAGAGGTTCCCAGTTTGTTTCGAGGTTTTGGCGAGCCTTTTGTGCTAGGATGGGCATTGATTTGTCTTTTTCCTCGGCTTTCCATCCTCAGACAAATGGCCAGACTGAACGAACCAATCAGACCTTGGAAACATATCTGAGATGTTTTGTTTCTGCCGATCAGGATGATTGGGTGTCCTTTTTGCCTTTGGCTGAGTTCGCCCTTAATAATCGGGCCAGCTCGGCTACTTTGGTTTCGCCGTTTTTCTGCAATTCTGGTTTCCATCCTCGTTTCTCTTCAGGGCAGGTTGAGTCTTCTGACTGTCCTGGTGTGGATACTGTGGTGGATAGGTTGCAGCAGATTTGGACTCATGTGGTGGACAATTTGACATTGTCTCAGGAAAAGGCTCAACGTTTCACTAACCGCAGGCGCTGTGTGGGTCCCCGACTTCGTGTTGGGGATTTGGTTTGGTTGTCATCTCGTTATATTCCTATGAAAGTTTCCTCTCCTAAGTTTAAGCCTCGTTTCATTGGTCCGTATAGGATTTCTGAGGTTCTTAATCCTGTGTCTTTTCGTTTGACCCTTCCAGCTTCTTTTTCCATCCATAACGTATTCCATAGGTCATTGTTGCGGAGATACGTGGCACCTGTGGTTCCATCTGTTGATCCTCCTGCCCCGGTTTTGGTTGTGGAGAAGATTTTGGATTCTCGTATTTCGAGACGGAAACTCCAGTACCTGGTTAAGTGGAAGGGTTATGGTCAGGAAGATAATTCCTGGGTCTTTGCCTCTGATGTTCATGCTGCCGATCTGGTTCGTGCCTTTCATTTGGCTCATCCTGGTCAGCCTGGGGGCTCTGGTGAGGGTTCGGTGACCCCTCCTCAAGGGGGGGTACTGTTGTGAATTCTGTGGTCAAGCTCCCTCCTGTGGTCATGAGTGGTACTTCGGCTGGTTCTGTCTATGAGCTTCCTCTGGTGGATGTGAGTGGGGCTGCGGCTTCTGAGTTTCCTTCCTCAGGTGACGAGGTTAAGTCGTTAGGTGCTGCTCTATTTAACTCCACCTAGTTCTTTGTTCCTGGCCTCCATTCAATGTTCCAGTATTGGTCTTGCTTTCTCCTGGATCGTTCTTGTGGCCTGTCTGCCCTGCATATAGCTTTTGCTTGTGTTACTTTTGTTTGCTATATTTTCTGTCCAACTTGCTATATTGGTTTTTCTTGCTTGCTGGAAGCTCTGAGACGCAGAGGGAGCACCTCCGTACCGTTAGTCGGTGCGGAGGGTCTTTTTGCCCCTCTGCGTGGTTGTTTGTAGGTTTTTGTGCTGACCGCAAAGCTATCTTTCCTATCCTCGGTCTATTCAGTAAGTCGGGCCTCACTTTGCTAAAATCTATTTCATCTCTGAGTTTGTATTTTCATCTTAACTCACAGTCATTATATGTGGGGGGCTGCCTTTTCCTTTGGGGAATTTCTCTGAGGCAAGGTAGGCTTATTTTTCTATCTTCAGGGCTAGCTAGTTTCTCAGGCTGTGCCGAGTTGCATAGGGAGCGTTAGGCGCAATCCACGGCTACCTCTAGTGTGGTATGATAGGATTAGGGATTGCGGTCAGCAGAGTTTCCACGTCTCAGAGCTCGTCCTATGTTAGTAACTATCAGGTCACTTTGTGTGCTCTTAACCACTAGGTCCATTGTGGTTCTGAATCACCTGTTCATAACAGGAATAGCATGCCACTGCAAGATGCTGTGGTAGACATGCTGGTTCAGTATGCCTTCAATTTTGAATAAATCCCCAACAGTGTCACCAGCAAAGCACCCCCACACCATCACACCTCCTCCTCCATGCTTCACGGTGGGAACCAGGCATGTAGAGTCCATCGGTTCACCTTTATTGCATCGCACAAAGACACGGTGGTTGGAATCAAAGATCTCAAATTTGGACTCATCAGACCAAAGCACAGATTTCCACTGGTCTAAGGTCCATTCCTTGTGTTCTTTAGCCCAAACAAGTCTCTTCTGCTTGTTGCCTGTCCTTAGCAGTAGTTTCCTAGCAGCTATTTTATCATGAAGGCCTGCTTCACAAAGTCTCTTCTTAACAGTTGTTGTAGAGATGTGTCCGCTGCTAGAGCTCTGTGTGGCATTGACCTGGTCTCTAATCTGAGCTGCTGTTAACCTGCGATTTCTGAGGCTGGTGACTCGGATAATCTTATCCTCAGAAGCAGAGGTGACTCTTGGTCTTCCTTTCCTGGGGCGGTCCTCATGTGAGCCAGTTTCTTTGTAGCGCTTCATGGTTTTTGCCACAGCACTTGGGGACACTTTCAAAGTTTTCCCAATTTTTCGGACTGACTGACCTTCATTTCTTAAAGTAATGATGGCCACTCGTTTTTCTTTACTTAGCTGCTTTTTTCTTGCTATAATACAAATTCTAACAGTCTATTCAGTAGGACTATCAGTTGTGTATCCACCAGACGTCTGCACAACACAACTGATAGTCCCAACCCCATTTATAAGGCAAGAAATCCCACTTATTAAACCCGACAGGGCACACCTGTGAAGTGAAAACCATTTCCGGTGACTACCTCTTGAAGCTCATCAAGAGAATGCCAAGAGTGTGCAAAGCAGTCATCAAAGCAAAAGGTGGCTAATTTTAAGAACCTAGAATATAAGACATATTTTCAGGTGTTTCACATTTTTTTGTTAAGTACCGTATATACTCGAGTATAAGCCGAGATTTTCAGCCCAAATTTTTGGGCTGAAAGTGCCCCCCTCGGCTTATACTCGAGTCACGGTAGCGGTGGGGTCGGCAGGTGAGGGGCTGAGGGCGCTGGGGTATACTTACCTAGTCCCAGCGATCCTCGCGCTGTCCCTGCCGTCCCACGGGCTTCGGCGCTGCAGTTTCTTCCTCTCTTCAGCGGTCACGTGGGACCGCTCATTACAGAAATGAATAAGCGGCTCCACCTCCCATAGGGGCGGAGCCGCTTATTCATTTCTCTAATCAGCGGTGCCGGTGACCGCTGATAGAGAAAGAAGCTGCAGCGCCGAAGACAGGAGGGGACAGCGCGAGGATCGCCAGGACTAGGTGAGTATGTAATATTCACCTGTCCTCGTTCCAGCCGCCGGGCGCCGATCCATCTTCCCGGCCGGCGCCTCCATCTTCCCGGCGTCTCTGCTCTCTGACTGTTCAGGCAGAGGTCGCGATGACGCATATAGTGTGCGCGGCGCCCTCTGCCTGATCAGTCAGAGCAGAGACGCCGGGAAGATGGAGGCGCCGGAACGAGACGCCGGGAGCTGCAATCAAGGGAGGTGAGTATGTGTTTTTTTTTCTTTATTGCGGCAGCGGCGGCACAAATTTATGTGGAACATCTATGGGGCACAGTGAACGGTGCAGAGCACCGTATAAGGCACAGCTATGGGGCACAGTGAACGGTGCAGAGCACCGTATATGGCACAGCACAGCTATGGGGCACAGTGAACGGTGCAGAGCACCGTATATGGCACAGCACAGCTATGGGGCACAGTGAACGGTGCAGAGCACCGTATATGGCACAGCACAGCTATGGGGCACAGTGAACGGTGCAGAGCACCGTATATGGCACAGCACAGCTATGGGGCACAGTGAACGGTGCAGAGCACCGTATATGGCACAGCACAGCTATGGGGCACAGTGAACGGTGCAGAGCACCGTATATGGCACAGCACAGCTATGGGGCACAGTGAACGGTGCAGAGCACCGTATATGGCACAGCACAGCTATGTATGGGGCACAGTGAACGGTGCAGAGCACCGTATATGGCACAGCACAGCTATGTATGGGGCACAGTGAACGGTGCAGAGCACCGTATATGGCACAGCACAGCTATGTATGGGGCACAGTGAACGGTGCAGAGCACCGTATATGGCACAGCACAGCTATGGGGCACAGTGAACGGTGCAGAGCACCGTATATGGCACAGCACAGCTATGTATGGGGCACAGTGAACGGTGCAGAGCACCGTATATGGCACAGCACAGCTATGGGGCACAGTGAACGGTGCAGAGCACCGTATATGGCACAGCTAGGGGGCACAATGAACGGTGCAGAGCACCGTATATGGCACAGCACAGCTATGGGGCACAGTGAACGGTGCAGAGCACCGTATATGGCACAGCTATGGGGCACAGTGAACGGTGCAGAGCACCGTATATGGCACAGCACAGCTATGGGGCACAGTGAACGGTGCAGAGCACCGTATATGGCACAGCTATGGGGCACAGTGAACGGTGCAGAGCACCGTATATGGCACATCTATGGGGCACAATGAACGGTGCAGAGCACCGTATATGGCACAGCTAGGGGGCACAATGAACGGTGCAGAGCACTATATGGTTCACACCTATGGGGAAATATGAACGGTGCAGAGCACTATATGGCACAGCTATGGGGAAATAATGATCTATTTTTATTTTTGAAATTCACCGGTAAATGCTGCATTTCCACCCTAGGCTTATACTCGAGTCAATAAGTTTTCCCAGTTTTTTGTGGCAAAATTAGGGGGGTCGGCTTATACTCGGGTCGGCTTATACTCGAGTATATACGGTATATAGTTCCACGTGTCAATTCATAGTTTTGATGCCTTCAGTGTGAATGTACAATTTTCATAGTCATGAAAATACAGAAAAATCTTTAAAAGAGAAGGTGTGTCCAAACTTTTGGTCTGTACTGTATCTATAAAATCTCTGCTCAATCTAAGGCATGAAAATCTGAGTTGCACACATTAGTATGGGCAATGGGCAGAGCACCTTTTCACTTCCTTGGGTGCCGTGCTCTCTCACTGTGGTCCAGACTTCTCCACCTCAGACCACAGGTCACCACCATCTTGAGATCCATACTGTTGGCCTCCATTTTAATTTGTTCAATTTAAGATCTGCATCACCATCCACTATTTTGGAATTTGTATGCTGTACCATTTCAGAGTCATTTTCAGGCGCTCCTTCAATTGCGCCATTGGCATTCTTCATCCTGCTTTCTTCATGTGAGGAACCTTTGGGTGAAATTTTTAATCCGCTTTTGTGAGGGTACTGTGCCCTTTGGTTGCTTGGTCGCGGGGGGTTGACATTTTTAATCAACTTTTGTGGGGTAATGTTGTGGACAAAAACATGTGTGCACTGCACAATGTTTACATTCTGTGTAATTGTTTACATTCTGCATCAGGCCTAAGTACCGTTGTACTAATTGAGAAAGGCAGAACAAGTAGAGGCAGTTTGATTTTTTAATGACATTTTCTGTATGTTTGAGGTCATTGTCCTGCTGCAGAATGAATTTGAAACGAATCAGACTCCTCCCTGACAGTATTGCATGATGGATAAGTATCTGCATGTGATTCTCAACATTGAGGACACCAAGAAAGGGGCAACGTTGAGGATCATAGACGTAGTAGTCCGCCAAGGAAACTTAGTGCATCAGTTGAAAAACCCATCATGCTTCCATCTCGCAGTGCCATCAACTCAGAAGGGGCAGCAACCAGTGGGACCCAGCTAAACCCATCTACTGTTTGGAGGAGTCTGGCCAAATGTGATCATCATGGCAGAAATGTGGCCGAAAACCAAGAGTGTGCAAAGCAGTCATCAAAGCAAAAGGTGGCTACTTTGGAGAACCTAGAATATAAGGCATACTGAACCAGCATGTCTACCACAGCATCTTGCAGCGGTATGCTATTCCATCCGGTTTGCGTTTAGTTGGACCATCATTTATTTTTCAACAGGACAATGACCCCAAACACACCTCCAGGCTGTGTAAGGGCTATTTGACCAAGAAGGAGAGTGATGGGGTGCTACGCCAGATGACCTGGCCTCCACAGTCACCAGACCTGACATTTTAAAATATTTGGCCGCAACAGAAAACAGTTTGCCAAAGGGCTTGGAGAGTTGAACAATATGAGTGTGTGCAGGCAATAGTGATGCATGGCTGAAAACTGATGCTGTTTTGAAGGCAAACTGTGAGCTCACCAAATATCGATTTGATTTAAATTTCTATTTCTTTTCCAATATGAATTCCGCACAAAGAACTAACATACTGGAGATTTTTTTTTATGGAGAAGTTCTGCACAACGTGTACATGGAATCTGTTGGAGCATCATCTAGCAAGGTATTGGCTCTCCGCAGAAAGTACACATTGTGGGAACAAACCCTCAATCTCTCAATCCATTTTCATTACCTCATTAGGAAATTTGGAGGGGAAATAGAGTTACATACTCTGTTCCTGATCTTCATCTCTAGCCTACGGTAGAAAAAAGTTATAATGAGTATCTTTGGTTGCTTAGGTGGACTTGTCTACTGCATTACACTTCAATTGATTTGAGTGAGAACTGAAAACTTATTCAAGTTTCCCCACCGATCACAGCTGATTGTTGTGGATCCCTCCAGTAAGACATTTTCCAATCTACTTATTTTCAAAGGACTCTTCTGACAAGTAGAGATTGCTCAGAGCAGACAACTCCTTTTAATATTTGTTAAAAAAAACAGCAAAACAGTTAATACAAGCAGTAAGTTTTCGGTCCAGATTTAATCAAATTGTGTGTGTCAAAATGGCCTACAAAAAGACATTGTCAAGAGCATACTGGCTTTTGGTTAACATGCCATGTGGGTCAAAAATGGATTCTGCTTCATCTATATAAAAAATGAAATTATGTGAAAACTATGTAAAAACAACTTGTTGTCCGAATGTTCAGTCTTTTGAACATCTTTTTACTAATTTCCAAAGATGCCTAGCAGATAATAAAAGTGAGTTGACAATTCGTCAGGCATTTTCCACTCTAAACATGCTCTGTACTTCATGAAGAAAGGCAATGGAATGGCTCAAGAAACTACCGACTGCCAAAAACAAATGATTCTTAACCACTTCTGCTAAAAAAGAGGTTAAAAGAAGGGACATGTCTATTCCTTCAGCATTGTCCACTTGTAACATGTGCTGCACTTTACAATGGGAAAACCCTCCGAAAAAAGTGCCAAACAACCAAAAAATAGCTCACTAAAGACAATTCAGAAAAAGAAACACCAGAGTTTCTTAAAACGTCCTCTACATCAAGACCTTGGTAGGTTCACCTCAGTTTAGAAGACATTGTGTGAACATACCGTTACTGCTAGTGATGAGTGGACCTGTGGAAGTTCAGCTTCTGGACCAGAAACAATGAGGACACAAACTTTTGAGCCCGAAAATTCTCTCTCTCTCTCTCTAATGGAGATCCCCTGGAACTTCAAACATTTTAACCCTTCTCCTGAAGAAGTCCATGTTCAACATTTAGCACCGGACACTAACTGAAAAAAGACCTAGTTCCATCAAGTGAAACCTTTCTCCATCAATTATACATTTCGTTACTAATTTATCTGTAACCAGCAATGTTATGTGTATTAAATAAATCATCCAGCCCTTTTTTAAAAGCTGTTATAGTGTCTAATAAAATCTGACGTTGACTTTACAAAATTTAAAAATGATCTGAATAAGATGTCTGAATGGGCAAACACTTGACAAATGAGATTTATTGTAGATAAATGTAGAGTAATGCACCTAGGACGGAGAAATCCTATTGCTGCATATACATTAAATGGATTAAATGGGAGTATACTTGGGACTACAGAACAGGAGAAGGACTTAGGTATTCTGGTTACAAGTAAGCTGCGCAGTAGTACTCAATGTCAAGCAGCAGCCGCAAAAGCAAACAAGATTTTAGGATGTACAGTATAAAAACAGAGATAAAATCCCGCGATCCCAACGTATTATTACCCCTTTATAAATCACTGGTGAGGCCACATCTAGAATATGGGATCCAGTTTTGGGCTCCACATTTTAAAAACAATATTCAGAAGTTCAGCAGCAACTAGATTATTACAAGGGATGGAAGGCCTCTCAAATGATGAGGTCGGAAAACTTGGGCTTGTTTAGCTTAGAAATAAGATGCCTCAGAGGAGATCTCATTTACATGCATAAATATATGTGTGGTCAGTACAAAGGACTGTCGCATGACTTATTCCTTCCAAAGACCCTACTGAGGACCAGGGGGCACTCATTACAGGTGGAAGAAAGGAGATTCCGGTAGCTGGATAGAAAAGGGTTCTTTACAGTCAGACTGTGGAATGCCTGACCAGAAGAGGTAGTAATGGCAGACACTATAACAGCTTTTCAAAAAGGGCTGGATGATTTCCTCGATGCACATAAGATTGCAGGTTTAAGTTAAATTAGTGACAAATGAACAATAGGTGGAGAAAGGTTGAACTTGATTGGCCTAGGTCTTTTTACAACCTATGTCCCATATTGGTGTGTATTTCTTCGCGCCCACACACCAGATATCTACTTTCCTACAGATCTGCCACTTCCTCCTTCCACATGTAGGCAGCCTCCAGAAGGAAACCTTCCAATCAGGCTGTTATTACCAGCATGCTGCTGCAGTCGGAAGCCCTTATGTTTCATTAGGCATTTCACAACTTCACAAGTGACAAATGTCATTTTGTCTGTACCATGCTGCTGCAGTGTGCTTACCGGATTGTTGCCTGGGATACAAGACGTGTCTCTCTTGCTGCATTGCCCCGCTAGCCCAACATTACCCTCGGCAGGGAGCCACCGCTCTCGACTGCGTTCCTCTGGAAACCTGTTTAGTATTGACAGCTCATGAAGAAACAAGATGGGAGGGGAAAATATATTACTAAACCGATATGAATTACAATGTGTGCTTCTTACAACCATGCCGTGTGCTTAAATGTCAACCATCTGATTCTTTCCTAAATAAGTAGTAGTTCTAGAATGCATTTATTTCCAAATCATGTACAGATTTTTTTTTTCTTTTAGCGAAAAATAATTTTTGATATTGAGTTTCATTAAAATGTTTGCATCATTTGACTTCTGTATCCTTTGTTTTACACTGTTTATTGCTGGCTGCGGAATGAGTTCACTGAGGATCTGCCATGAACTCTGATGGTCCAATTTGAGAGTTTTTGACTCTTTTCTCTGCCTTTTTTAGCGCCTCTCAGTTGTCTTATTACTAAAACCACATCAACGTCGAATGTTCATGATTTCTGGCTTTCTTCTCTGTAAATAGGAATCGGATAGGTCCAGTCCTTAACTGTGTGAATATGATATTGTTGCGTTGCTAATATATTCGTTCAAAGGTGTCTGACAATGGTAACATGCAAAGAGGCACGTGTTAGGGTATTGCTATTCTATTTTTGACCTATGTTGTTTTAATGCCAGTTTTTATCCTGTGGGAATTAAAAACATAAAGTATAATGTATTTCAAAATAAATTCTACAAAATTAGCAAAAAAGATCATCCAGCAATACCACAGCGACTAAAGTGATTATTTTTTTAACAAAACAAAAAGTGATCAACTGTAATATGTGTGGAAATGTGGCAGCAATTGTTCAGTTCCCCCCACACAACTGACAGCATTTTGGAAACTATACCCCTCGTGGAATTTATCTAGGTGTGTGGTGAGCAGCGTGAGCAGTCTTACTTATGGTTTTGTAGCCCATTCCAGCTTTGTGCAGGTCTATGATCTTGTCCCTGACATCCTTCGAAAGCTTTTTGGTCTTGCCCATGTTGTAGAGGTTAGAGTCTGACTGATTAATTGAGTCTGTGGACAGGTGACTATGTAAGACAGCTGTCTTTAATGCAGGTAACGAGGTGATTAGGAGCGTCTAACTGGTCTGGAGGAGCCAGAACTCTTAATGGTTGGTAGGGGATCGAATACTTATTTCTCACTGCAAAATGCAAATAAATTTATATAATTTATACAATGTGATTTTCTGGATTTTAATTTTGATGTTTAAATTAAGCAACCCTCAAAATTATAGATTGTTCATGTCTTTGTCAGTGGGCAAAATCAGCAAGGGATCAAATACTTATTTCCCCCTGTGAAGTTCCAGGTTGTGGAGTAGCAAAACATGAAAAATGCCAATGCTAAGGAAGGGTGAATACTTTTGCAAGACACTATATATTGGCTTGCAAAAGGGTTCGCCCTTCCTTGGCGTTTTTCATGTTTTGCTACTTCCCAACCTGGAATTTTTTTTTTGGGAGAGTTTGCATCAGTTCATGTAAAGAACATGCCAACAATTTTGAAAATGTGATTTCATTTTTATTGTGAAGCAAACAACAAATAGGACAAAATAACTGAAAACTTAAGTGTGCATAACTATTCACACTTCTATCCATCCTGTGATTTCCACAGTGCCACGGCTTCTCTTTCTAGGTGCTGGAGTTTCAGGTGAGCAGCAGGAGACAGGAGAAAATTTGAGGCAAAACAAAAGCGAGCTGTGTTCTGACTACATCTACTTACTTATGTCCCTTATGTGGACGAGCTTTCAGAGCCCACATTGGCCTCATCAGTCACCAGACCCACCGTCAATGATCCTCCTCTAAACCCTCATGGTCCTCATGGTCACCTTCAACTACGAAGGACAAACAACAACATATATACAGCTCTGGCAAAAATTAAGAAACCACTGCAAAATGTTCAGTTTGTCTGATTTTTCTGTTATAGGTATATTTGAGTAATATGTAAATTGTTCATTTATTCTATAAACTACTGACAACATGTCTCCAAACTTCCAAGCAATACATTTTGTATTTTTTTGCTTTCAGACCTCAAATAATGCAAAGAGAGCAATTTCATAATAATTTAGAAACAACAATACTCATGTTTTAACTCAGGAAAAGTTCAGAAATCAATATTTTATGGAATAACCATGATTTTTAATCACAGCTTTGATGCGTCTTGGCATGCTTTCCACCAGTCTTTCACACTGCTTCTGGCACAAAAATGTAACCGTCAGACATAGCATTTACATTGGTGGCCAAAAAGTTCAATTTGGTCTCATCTGCCCGCACCTTCCTCCGACGAGTCTTTTGGCAAACTTAAAACTAGACTTACAATTTTTGTGCGTAAGTAAAGGCTTTTTCTGCCCACTCTTCCATAAAGGCCAACTCTATGGAGTGTATAGTTTATTGTGGTCATATGGACAGATACTCCAGTCTCTGCTTGGGAACTCTGCTGATCCTTCAGGGTTACCTTTGGTCATTTTGTGCTGCCTCACTGACTAATGCCCTCCTTGTCCAGGCTGAGAGTTTTGATGGGCTGCCCTCTCTTGGCAGCTTTCTTGTGGTACCATGTTCTTTACATTTGATGATAATAGATTTGATGTTGGTCCAGGGGATATCTATCTATCTACTGTATCTATCTATCTATCTATCTAGTGGGTACGGAAACTATTCATGCCCCTTTAAATTTTCCACTCTTTGTTTCATTGCAGCCATTTGGTAAATTAAAAAAAGTTTTTTTTTTCTCATTAACCCCTTCACCCCGGAGCTTTTTTCGTTTTTGTTTTTTGCTCCCCTTCTTTCCAGAGCCATAACTTTTTTATTTTTCCATCAATATAGCCAATATGGCCATGTGAGGGCTTATTGTTTGCAGTCCAAGTTGTACTTTTGAAAGATACCATTGGTTTTACCATGTTTTGTAACAGAAAGCGGGAAAAAAATTCCAGATGCCATGAAAATGCAAAAAAAAGTGCAATCCCATACTGGTTTTTTGCTTGGCTTTTTTGCTAGGTTCATTAAACGGTAAAACTGACCTTCCATTATGATTCTCCAGGTCATTGCGAGTTCATAGACACCAAACATTTCTAGGTTCTCTTTTATTTAAGTGGTAAAAAAAAGTCAAAAATTTGCTAAAAAAGAAAATAAAATTGCGCAATTTTTTTTTACGCGTAGCATCTCCATTTTTCATAATCTGGGGACGAGTGAGGGCTTATTTTTTTGTGTGCCGAGCTGCGGATCACGCCCATTGCCAGCACATGTCAACTGTTGAAAACAGCTGACATGTCGCGGCTTTGAGGTGGGCTCACCGCCGGAGCCCACCTCAAAGCGAGGGATACTGACAGCTGACAAACTATTCCGTCAGCTGGCAGAAAAGGGTTAATTTACACTCTGAACCTCATCTTGACTAAAAAAAACAGAAATGTGGTAATTTTTGCAAATTTATTAAAAAAGAAAAACTGAAATATCACATGGTCATAAGTATTCAGACCCTTTGCTCAGTATTGAGTAGAAGCCCCCTTTTGAGCTAGTACAGCCATTAGTCTTCTTAGGTATGGTGCAACAAGTTTTTCACACCTGGATTTGGGGATCCTCTGCCATTCTTCCTTGCAGATCCTCTCCAGTTCCATCAAGTTGGATGGTGAACGTTGGTGGACAGCCATTTTCAGGTCTCTCCAGAGATGCTCAATTGGGTTTAGGTCAGGGCTCTGGCTGGGCCAGTCAAGAATGGTCACAGAGTTGTTCTGAAACCACTCCTGTGTTATTTTAGCTGTGTGCTTAGGGTCATTGTCTTGTTGGAAGGTGAGCCTTCGGCCAAGTCTGAGGTTCAGAGCACTCTGGAAGAGGTTTGCATCCAGGATATCTCTGTACTTGGCCGCATTCATGTTTCTTTCAATGACAACCAGTTGTAATGTCCCTGCAGCCTGGTTTTCTCCAAACATACTGCTTAGAATTATCATCAAAAAGGTCTATCTTCGTCTCATCAGCCAGAGCATCTTATTTCTCATAATCTGGGAGTCCTTTGTGTGTTTTTTAGCAAACTCTATGCGGGCTTTCATATGTCTTGCACTGAGGAGAGGCTTCCGTTGGGCCACTCTGCCATAAAGGCCCGACTTGTGGAGGGCTGGAAAGATAGTTGACTTTGTGGATCTTTCTCCCATCTCTCTATTGCATCTCTGGAGCTCTGCCACAGAGATCTTGGGGTTCTTCTTCACCTCTCTCACCAAGGCTCATCTCCCATGATTGCTCAGTTTGGCTGGACAGCCAGGTCTAGGAAGACTTCTGGTGGTTCCAAACTTCTTCCATTTAAGGACTATGGAGGCCACTGTGCTCTTATGAACTTCGAGTACTGCAGAAATTTTGTTGTAACCTTGGCCAGATCTGTGCCTTGCCACAATTCTGTCTCTGAGCTCCATAGCCAGTTCCTTTGACCTCATGATTCTCATTTGGTCTGAAATGCACTGTGAGCTGTGAGGTTTTATATAGACAGGTGTGTGCCTTTCCAAATCTAGTCCTATCAGTTTAATTAAACACAGCTGAACTCTAATGAAGTAGAACCATCTCAAGGAAGATCACAAGGAAATGGACAGCATGTGACTTAAATATGAGTGGCTGAGCAAAGGGTCTGAAATTTTATGACCATGTGATATTTCAGTTTTTCTTTTTTAATTTGCAAAAATTTGTACATTTCTGTTTTTTCCAGTCAAGATGGGGTGCAGAGTGTACATTAATGAGAAACAAATAACTTTTTTGAATTTACCAAATGTGTGCAATGAAACAGTGAAAAATTAAAAGGGGTCAGAATACTTTCAGTACTCACTGTATATGTATCTATATATATATATATATATATATATATATATATATATATATATATAGCTCAACATTGAAATTGCAGCACCAAGAAGGAAAAGTCGTGAAATTCTGAAAATGCCAGATCGATTAAACATGTTAATGTTATGCAAATGCAAAAATTCAACAAAATGTCAAAATATCTTGATTTATTCATTATGATACTAGCATGCTATTAAAGCCATGCTGCATGTATCATGTGCTGCTGTGAGGAACCTTCATGGTCTAACGTCCTACCATGGCCTGCACCACTTCCAGATTTATCTCTCATTGCGCACATCTCAGATGTCATTGATCGGCAATTGCAAAGAGAGCTGGCAGTGTCGGATCTTGATGATTTGCATTTGCTAGTGTATTCAGTGTGGAAGAACCAGATAACCATGAGTAACCTCATTGACAGCATCCAAGAGATGTGAGTAAGTGTATTTCCGAATAACGATGCTTAATAAAATAAGATGTTTAAAAACATTTTTTCTATATTTTCACTGTTTGTGTATCATTAAGGCTGGTTTCACATTGGCGTTTTTTGGGGTGCATTTTCGCGGTAAAAAACGCAAAAAAAGCATGGTGAAAAAACGCATGTAAACGCGTGTAAACGCTGCTTTTTTTTGACGCATGCGTTTTTGCATGTGGTGAAAAAAACGCGGCGTTTTGACGCGTTTACATGCGTTTTTACATGCGTTTGCGTTTTTTAAACGCATGCTGAGAAATGTGTGACAGCTGCCAATCATCAAAATAAAGTAAAAAACCCACTATAAACAGAAATAGTTAGGGTTAGGGGTAGGGGTAGGGATCATAACCCTAACCCTAAAGGGATCCTACCCCTAACCCTACCCCTAACCCTAACCCTAAGGGATCCTAACCCTACCCCTAACCCTACCCCTAACCCTAAGGGATCCTAACCCTACCCCTAACCCTACCCCTAACCCTACCCCTAACCCTAAGGGATCCTAACCCTAACCCTACCCCTAACCCTACTCCTAACCCTAACCATAAAGGGATTAGGGTTAGGGTTAGGATCCCTTAGGGTTAGGGGTAGGGTTAGGGGTAGGGTTAGGGTTAGGATCCCTTAGGGTTAGGGGTAGGGTTAGGGGTAGGGTTAGGGTTAGGATCCCTTAGGGTTAGGGGTAGGGTTAGGTTCCCTTTATCACCTTTATGTTGGGGGGTGGCAAATCAGTGTGTTTTCTGTTTTTTTAATAAAAAACGCATGCACCAAAAAACGCATGCGTCCCCATTGACTCCAATGTATTTTTTGACCCCAAAAAAACGCACGAAAACGCATGCATTTTTTTTTGGTCCAAAAAACGCTTCTAAAAATACTACAAGTAGCGTTTCAGAAAATGAACGCATGCAGTAAAAAAACGCATGCGTCACACAACGCGACCAAACGCGTACACAAAAAAACGCATGCGTTTTAAATGTTAAATATAGGGAAAAAAACGCATGCTTTTTTTGAAAAAAAACGCTGCAGACAAAAACGCAAGTGTGAAACCACCCTAATATGTCAATTGATTTTCTGATTTTCATAATTCCATGACTTTTCCTACTTGAAATCTCAATGTTGAGGAGTATGTAATATATTTATACATATGTGTTCTATTTTGTTTTTATTGTATTCATCTGCATACTATTCGTATGCTGTTTTTGTGGACTTGATCCATCTGAATGTGGCAGGGTGCATCTGAATATGGTTGAATGACTCTTATTGGCCTTTGTGACCGCTTTTGCCTTTCAGTACCATGGACAGAGAATTGGACACAAGAATATTCTCTTATCACTGTACATTTTAAATAAAAAATGTGATTTCAGGAATGTTCTTTTGTAGACCATAAAAAGTCTGTCTTATTTTAGAATGCAACTTTACATTTTTCCTAATTTTTCAGTGCTATGTGCAAAAAGGCTTTAAAAAAATCCCACTAAAGTGCCCTAATTTTCCCACTCTATGAGCTATGACAAAAATCTATAGTAGATACGAATACGTGTCCCATCAATGAGACCTATATCGATCTTGAGAATGGAGCCACACTGGACATTGATGATTGAGGCACGCTTGTAATTCCTGTACCAATGAATGGGAATGAGACCCGCATCTAGTATACATTTACGGCATATGCTTTACATATACTGTATATGTATATGAAAGGAATTTAAGTATTTTTTAAACATCTTTGTATATGATAATTTATACCTGGCTCTGTGTGTAAAGCCTACCAGTCCATGTGTATTTAAATGAATGTACTTGTTATATATGGATAACAATTCTTAGAAAAGTTTTTCTAAACTGCAATGTATTAATATTTTTTGTACTACATTTTGTAAATGTCAAGATAAACTGAGATGGAATATTGCAAAGCCCTTCAAATTCTAATTGGTAAAAGTAAAAGACCTGCCATATACAGTAGCATGTAGGAAATTTAGTATTGGAATCACATTGCGTGCCTACAGTGTAGCAAATGTGTGTGCAAGTATTTTAAACGAGTAAGTGACATTAAAAAGCAAATTAAGACTGACCCAAGAGGGCAATTAAGGTATATTTGCCCAAACCAGTGCAACTTTCCAGTTCTACACATTTATTTAGCATTTATGTAGTTTTAGTATATGCAAAAACAAGAAAAAAAGAAAAAAAAAAAGAAAAAAATGTTCCAGCTTCTGGTAAAATTTTCAGAGTAATCTTTATTCCATCAAAAAACTATTAAAAAAATATGGTGGACAGGAACAAGAGCAAGCGACGCGTTTCGAATGTTCTGCCTTACTGAATGCACTTGGACATGCAAATCATGAAGATCCGCTACTGACAGTTCCCTTTGCAATTGCCAACCAACCATATCCCGGATGTGCTCCATGGGAGACAAGTCAAGGGACACTGTAGGCCATGGTAGCATGGCAGCAACATGAGCATTACATGGTCTGGTACTGTCTCGTTACCATGTTGGGTGTTTCTGTATGTGGCTCTTATACTTGATGCCGGAAAAATCCAGATGTTTTGAAACTTTAGTTTCCACTTTTTCATCGTTAACACTTCTATCCATCCTGTGATTTCCACAGTGCCACGGCTTCTCTTTCTAGGTGCTGGAGTTTCAGGTGAGCAGCAGGAGACAGGAGAAAATTTGAGGCAAAACAAAAGCGAGCTGTGTTCTGACTACATCTACTTACTTATGTCCCTTATGTGGACGAGCTTTCAGAGCCCACATTGGCCTCATCAGTCACCAGACCCACCGTCAATGATCCTCCTCTAAACCCTCATGGTCCTCATGGTCACCTTCAACTACGAAGGACAAACAACAACATATATACAGCTCTGGCAAAAATTAAGAAACCACTGCAAAATGTTCAGTTTGTCTGATTTTTCTGTTATAGGTATATTTGAGTAATATGTAAATTGTTCATTTATTCTATAAACTACTGACAACATGTCTCCAAACTTCCAAGCAATACATTTTGTATTTTTTTGCTTTCAGACCTCAAATAATGCAAAGAGAGCAATTTCATAATAATTTAGAAACAACAATACTCATGTTTTAACTCAGGAAAAGTTCAGAAATCAATATTTTATGGAATAACCATGATTTTTAATCACAGCTTTGATGCGTCTTGGCATGCTTTCCACCAGTCTTTCACACTGCTTCTGGCACAAAAATGTAACCAGTTCTTCTTTGTTTGATGGCTTGTGACTATCCATCATCCTCTTGATTACATTCCAGAGGTTTTCAATGGGGTTCAGGTCTGGAGATTGGGCTGCCCATGACAGGGATTTGATGTGGTGGTCTCTTAATTTTTGCCAGAAATGTACATATACACACACACACACACACGCACTTCAACATTGAAATTGCTGTGGTGAGGTGTATATATATATATATATATATATATATATATATATATATATGTATATATATATATATATTGTATATAAATGTATATATATACAGTACAGACCAAAAGTTTGGACACACCTCATTTAAAGATTTTTCTGTATTTTCATGACTATGAAAATTGTACATTCACACTAAATGCATCAAGACTATGAGTTAACACATGTGGAATTATATACTTAGCAAACCAGTGTGAAACAACTGAAAATATGTCTTATATTCTAGGTTCTTCAAAGTAGCCACCTTTTGCTTTGATGACTGCTTTGCACACGCTTGGCATTCTCTTGATGGGCTTCAAGAGGTAGTCGCCAGAAATGGTCTTCCAACAATCTTGAAGGAGTCCCCAAAGATACTTAGCATTTGTTGGCCCTTTTGCCTTCACTCTGCGGTCCAGCTCACCCCAAACCATCTTGATTGGGTTCAGGTCTCCTTCTTGGTCAATTAGCCCATACACAGCCTGGAGGTGTGTTTGGGGTCATTGTCCTGTTGAAAAATAAATGATAGTCCAACTAAACGCAAACCGGATGGAATAGCATGCCGCTGCAAGATGCTGTGGTAGCCATGCTAGTTGAGTATGCCTTCATTTTTGCATAAATACCCAACAGTGTCACCAGCAAAGCACCCCCACACCATCACACCTCCTCCTCCATGCTTCACGGTGGGAAGCAGGCATGTAGAGTCCATCCGTTCACCTTTTCTGCGTCGCACAAAGACACGGTGGTTGGAACCAAAGATCTCAAATTTGGACTCATCAGACCAAAGCACAGATTTCCACTGGTTTAATGTCCATTCCTTGTGTTCTCTAGCCCAAACAAGTCTCTTCTGCTTGTTGCCTGTCCTTAACAGTGGTTTCCTAGCAGCTATTATACCATGAAGGCCTGCTGCACAAAGTCTCCTCTTAACAGTTGTTGTAGAGATGTGTCTGCTGCCAGAACTCTGTGTGGCATTGACCTGGTCTCTAATCTTAGCTGCTGTTAACCTGCGATTTCTGAGGCTGGTGACTCGGATAAACGTATCCTCAGAAGCAGAGGTGACTCTTGGTCTTCCTTTCCTGGGGCGGTCCTCATGTGAGGCCAGTTTCTTTGTAGCGCTTGATGGTTTTTGCAACTGCACTTGGGGACACTTTCAAAGTTTTCCCAATTTTTCAGACTGACTGACCTTCATTTCTTAAAATAATGATGGCCACTCATTTTTCTTTACTTATCTGCTTTCTAACAGTCTATTCAGGAGGACTATCAGCTGTGTATCCAACAGACTTATGCACAACACAACTGGTGGTCCCAACCCCATTTATAAGGCAAGAAATCCCACTTATTAAACCTGACAGGGCACACCTGAGCAGAGAAAACAATTCCCGTTGACTACCTCTTGAAGCTCATCAAGAGAATGCCAAGAGTGTGCAAAGCAATCATCAAAGCAAAAGGTGGCTACTTTGAAGAACCTAGGAATATAAGACATATTTTCAGTTGTTTCACACTTTTTTGGTAAGTATATAATTCCACATGTGTTAATTCATAGTTTTGATGCCTTCATTGTGAATGTACAATTTTCATAGTCATGAAAATACAGAAAAATCTTTAAATGAGAAGGTGTGTCCAAACTTTTGGTCTGTACTGTATATATATATATATATATATATATATATATATATACATATATATGTATTTGTGTGTGTATTTATATATATATACATTATTCAGCATTGAAATAGCTGTAGTGTAATATTTGTAGTAGGGGTGTATTTATACAATTCTCAATTCTCCAAGCTGTGTTGCATTCAGTCAACTGTCGGTTTGTCCTGCCTCTTGGCCCAGTTTTGTCAGAGGATATTACAGATTGATATTTTATCCAAAAGGATTCAGGCAATTAACTAGATGTAACTGGCTTATGTATGGCACTATGTCACAAGAGAGCAGTGAGGAATCATTTACTCTCCTTGGCATAAATGGCTTGCTCTGTTTCTTCAACCATCCGTGTTTTACAATGGCATGCACAGCTATTGAGATGGCTATCACTAGTGAGAACGATTCTTAGTCTTGCTGTATATATATATATATATATATATATATATATATATATAATATATATATATATATATATATATAATAAGAACTATAACTTTAAAATGATGACAGATATGTAAAGAGGTGACAAAGGATACAATTGCACGTCTGAGGCTGATAGTATGAGACGATTGTGCACAAAGTATACACAATATATATATATCACTTATAAAATAAAGATGTTGCAGCGCTCTATTGATTAGAGGTGAATATGAGGTACATAAGCCTGAATAAGTGAATACAAATTATATTCATTGGAGTTCTGCAAGATTTGTATTTTTTGACTGAAAAGCCCTAGGATGAGGGTGAAGTTCACTGGCAGCCTTATTGCACACAACATATTTCATAATGTTGTGTGTTAGCCTCACTTTTACAAGCAGTGTTACATTTTTTTTTTTTTTGACCAAGGCATACAGATACATCACTCATGCTAGAATAAAGCTGATGGATATAATTTTTGCTACTAGGAGACATATATATGTAATTTTCCCCAAAAAATAGAAGAAAAACTGAAAGAAAAATCTTTGCTCCTCTTAGAAAAGGAGGGGGTATGCACGCTGTATGCATAAATGATTTCTATTTTAGAATTAATGAGATTCTCCTGAACGGAGACATACTGCTTCAGAAGCCAGTCTGCCTCGCAGGTCAGCTGGCAGGTTTAGGCCTGGTTGCCATAGCAGCCGCTGTCTTGAATATGGAAAAGCGGAGCCCGCTCTGGGACTGTGTGAGGCTTCAGGCGCCCTCGGCCCGCCCAGGGTTAGTTAGATCTGGATAAACAATAGACAAAGGAAGGGGGAGGGAAATGAATGGGGGTGATAGAAAGGACAGGCACTTAAAAAACACAAGCCTCCTAACTGTGCTTAAGACATGCATGGTCCTGATGTGGTCAGGTTCAGGTGTGAGTTGTAATACTGTGTCCAAAAGATTCTTTCTAACACGACTATAGAAATTCATCAGTATTAGTATGAAGTCATAACTATTTATTTCATTAGGCTAAATAAAGTAAGCCTCCCTTCTTTAATATTGATACAAGGAGTGTTTTAAGCCATGATTACACATTAGACTAATTTCATCCGAACCCTCCAATACAGGCACAAGTAGCCATCGGTCTATCTGGGTCTCCCGCCTTTCAACAGATGTTGTCTGGAGAGAGAAATATCCGACCATTGGAATTTCACTTTCACTTTATCTGGAGAAAGCTGTTGGCTGATCGTCTACAGTCATTGCCAAAAGTTTTGAGACTGACACAAATTTTGGTTTTCTAAAAGTTTTCTCCTTCAGTTTTTGTAGGGTATAAGGCAATGAAGGGGGATCATATATGAGGGTCGTTATGTGTCCCCCTGAATGTGGATATAAAAATACTGAACACACTGGAGAGCATTGTAATTACAGCCACAGCTGTGATTACAATGCAAAATAAAAGAGTGTGGGCAATGCCAATCTATTTGACCAGGTCAGATTTAGGGATTTAGGGCTTTTATTTTTGAAGAGACCAGTAGGATGAAAGTGTGAAGGCTTACTTTGATCTAAGCTGGGAGGATGCCCAGGACTATGGGAAACTCAAAGATGAGATCCTTGAGCGACTGGGGGTTAATACATAAGTATGGGTAGAATGAGTGTACCAGTGGTCTTTTGTGGAGACCCGACCCGCCTTGAGCTACCTAAGGAGATCCTTATGGATCAGGGGACTCCTTTTATGTCCAAGGTGACAAAGGAACTGTGCAAGGTCCTCCAGATTAAAGTATTGCGCATGCCGGTGTATCATCCACAGACCGATGGTCTAGTTGAAAAATTAAAAAAAAAATGAAACTTATGTTCAAAAATGTGGTCTCCAAAGATGAGAGGGATTGGGCTATGTTACTGCCCTATTTAATGTTTGCAGTCCGAGAGGTACCACAGTCTTCAACGGGGTTCTCGCTATCCAAGCTATTATACAGCATACCTCCCATTGGTCTGCTAGACAAAGCCAATGAGATCTGGGAACAGTAGCCTACTCCCCATAAAAGCGAAACAGAGCACATGGCGCGTATGCCAGATTGGATCACAGTGGTGATGCCTATAGGCAGCGCAGAGCTGGGCATATAATAGAAAGGCGACACCCTGTATGTAAATCATCAGCCATGGCAGAATTATCCTTTGGTTTCAACTATCATGAGTTCTATATCATACATCCATTTATCATGCCTCCTGATCAATCAAGTGGTCGGAGAAACACGTTCAGGTACAGTAGCTATAGGATAATTTCCCAATTTCATATATACTGTGACTCTTTTTACAAGCAATAGTCACTTTGTTGTGAGATATAATTAGTGTCTATAATAGTGGGTTTTTGATTACCTTTAATATTTATAGTCTCGCTTTCATTTCTATTACCTAACCTATATTTTACCATAATAGGGCATTATAGGGGAAGATAGGGAGAGCAGTCGCCAAGCTGGGGCACCATATCTTGTATCTTTTAGGGTGCTAACCTCCGTGGCTAGGCAATACCAGTTAAGGCTATCAGCTAGAGAGATTTAGAATCCTTTTTTCTGGTTTATAACATTTATGTGTGTTAAAGGACATTCTATACAGTTCACCGTTAACATCTAGATCAATGGTCCTGATTATTATGGTATATCAACCTTTATTTTATAATGTACCGTATGTTACACTGGCATATTGATATTTTTAACAATTTATAAATAAAGATTATTTTTAAGGGATTATATGTTCACATATGAAAATTAGCCTCCTTTTTGGCTATCCACCATTCTACACAGAATCCACAGAATTTCACTCCTGCCACAAAATGACCTGCTTACATCATTTCAGTGATCTTTTCATTAGCTGAGGAGAAAGTTCACAAGGATAAGGCAGCTGATTTTACTCTGTTGTGCTGGTCGAATTTTAACCCCTTCATGACCTTGGGATTTTTTCGTTTTTCCGTGTTCGTTTTTCACTCCCCTCCTTCCCAGAGCCATAACTTTTTTATTTTTCTGTCAATTTGGCCATGTGTGGGCTTATTTTTTGTGGGACGAGTTGTACTTTTGAACGACATCATTGGTTTTAGCATGTCGTGTACTAGAAAACGGGAAAAAAATTCCAAGTGCGGTGAAATTGCAAAAAAAGTGCAATCCCACACTTGTTTTTTGTTTGGCTTTTTTGCTAGGTTCACTAAATGCTAAAACTGATCTGCCATTATGATTCTCCAGGTCAGTACAAGTTCATAGACACCTAACATGACTAGGTTATTTTTTATCTAAGTGGTGAAAAAAAAATCCAAACTTTGCTTAAAAAAAAAAAAAAAAAAAATTGCGCCATTTTCCGGTACTCGTACCGTTTTCATTTTTTGTGATCTGGGGTCGGTTGAGGGCTTATTTTTTGCGTGCCAAGCTGGCGTTTTTAATGATAGCATTTTGGTGCAGATACGTTCTTTTTAATGCAATGTCGCGGTGACCTAAAAAATGTAATTCTGGCATTTCGAATTTTTTTCTCGCTACGCCATTTAGCGATCAGGTTAATGCTTTTTTTAAATTGATAGATCGGGTGATTCTGAGCGCGGCGATACCAAATATGTGTAGATTTGATTTTTTTTTAATTGATTTATTTTGATTGGGGCGAAAGGGGGGTGATTTAAACTTTTATATTTTTTTTATTTTTTTCACATTTTTTTTTACTTTTTTTTTTACTTTTGCCATGCTTCAATAGCCTCCATGGGAGGCTAGAAGCAGGCACAACTCGATCGCCTCTGCTACATAGCAGCGATCTGCTGATCGCTGCTATGTAGCAGAAATGGAGGTGTGCTGTGGGTTTCCTCTCCTTCAGACCCTGGGAACCATAGAGGATACCTTCCGATATTTGTGTCCCATTGAATTGTATTGGTATCGGATATCGGTATCGGCGATATCCGATATTTTTCGGATATCGGCCGATACCATCCGATACCGATACTTTCAAATATCGGACGGTATCGCTCAACACTAGTGATCGCTGTTTTTTTGCATACTTCTTTTCTCTTACCCTTCTTTATGACTACTTTTGTATGCATGAGGCTGATGCCATTATTTTGAATTTCCTGGGTGGCGACCACTCCCTTCTATTTTGTGACTTTAGTTGCACCCATAATAATAGTGCTGCTTTCATAATACATTAATGCTCCATAAATTGTATCCCTGATGGTAATAGTACACACATAGTAAAAGTGCCCTCTTTGTGTTGTAGAAAGCAATACTGCCACTTATAATAATAATAATAATAATAATAATAATTTTTATTTATATAGCGCCAACATATTCCGCAGCACTTTACAATTAAGCGGGGATATATACAGACAATAAATTCAATACAAGTTAAGACAATTTAAATAGTGACATTTGGGGTGAGGTCCCTGCTCGCAAGCTTACAATCTACAAGACAGTAATATTGCTGCCACACTGGTTTCCCTAAAAAGGAATAATGTCTGTTTTAGACTCCACATAGTAATGGTGCTCCTCAGTAAAATGCTCCTTACTGTAGGAGTACCCCCTATGTGTTCCCACACAATAGTAATGCCTCTCTGGTGACCTCTAGCATTTATAATGATCACTGTTGTAGCACTATAAAAGTAATATTACCTCCTAACAGTAAAGCCACCTTTACGCACCATGCTTCCAGGCTTGGTTGCAATTTTGACCCTTGTGACCCCTAAAGCTAATCCCTGTTTTTTACTTAAAAGCAGTGTTCTGCAATTTGTGGCTCTCCAGCCGATGAAAAACTAGACACATAACTTGACGTGTTATGGCTGGACAACCACATCCAATACACCCGCATTCTAAAGTTGGGTATATGGTTTAGGTTGATGTGATGTTCCAATTATAAATCATGAAGGTTATCAAGCCTCTCCAATTTGATTATGTTAGGGCTAGCGGAACACACCAAATAATAAAGAGGTAGACATGAGGTGTGTTCGCAGCCCGGGGTCCACCGTGCAGAGATGGTACCTGCTGCTGAGTAATGGCGGATATACACTTGTTCACACGTGGGTTAGACTTCACCCCGTGTGAATAGTAGCGAACTCTGTTGCTTCACAGAGCCGCGAAAATACACTGTGCCATGTTAACAGACACAGAGTGCAGCTGCAAGACACTAGTGGGATCCCTATGAATCACCCCCACTAATCTGGTGATTGGACTCGCTCTGACCCTCGGTGGCATGTGAGCCCGAACCTGAGGACGCCATGAGTCAGAGACAGAGTCAAAGCCGGAATTCCCACCCTACACTGACAGGCTGTCAGGAAAGCTCACTGATTGCGCATGGTGCCGTATAAGCAGGCACAGCAAAAGGCACTGTTACGTGTGCTAGGTGTCCAATAGGAGCTGCTACAGGATCTGAGCATGTGACCCCTGACCTCCAATGAGAGGTCTTCCCTTGGGCATGCTCAGTAGAGGAAAAGCAGGACTTGGTCCCAGGAGCGTCTGCTCACCACTGAATAGTGCTGGCTACAGTGGCTGAGCCTGGAAGGGCAGCAGTAACCAGTCGCACAGTATCTGCCTGAGCCAGACACTGGGACCGATGTCTCTGCTAAGCAGGCTCCACTGCGGCTGGAGAATGGGAGACTGCAGCGGAGGTGGTTCAAGATTCCCCCTGAGCAGCAATGGGAACTTGACACCTAACAGATTATGCCTCAGAAAGCTTCATATAGTCTTAGTTACCTTTCTCCTACCAGGCATGTTTGGGATATGGAGGTCCACGCAAAAACAGGAAGGGTACATTTCATAGGACTTCTATAAAATGTACATGAATGTAATATATGCTATCCAACAATCAGAAATTGATTTGTTCATGCCTAGAACCTACTGGAAAAGAACCAGTACAAATGTGAAGTAAAAAAATAAATAAAAACATTGCCAAAATATTTAGAAATATGTTTAACACAAAAACTTTAATAGCCATTTTCTGATAACGTCCCTTAAAGAAGCATTATCAAGACTTTTGTAGCTGTGCAGTTAGATCTCATTCATTGCCCGCCGATACCACACTGACAGGCCTTCTACATTTACAATAGGAGGTAGAGACTGCCCCTGAGAGAGCCCATGGATCCAATGTGCAAGTTGGAAGCAGCTTCACTAAAGACAGTCTTCGTAGTTAGCTAATCAGATTGCTGTCAATTACACATGGCGTTCTGCTTCCTGAACGGAGCCACAAGACAAAGTGGGACCTCTTAAGAGGCAGATTGTTTCATGCTTTTTATTGGGGGGAATATTTCCCTGTTGATAGTTTAGATCCCATTGTACACAACACCTTTTAAATGACTGTTAATAGTCTCAAAGGAATCACGCTCTCTGCTAGTACATTTTAACTGGAGATGGTCAACAATTACTTGCACTTTTCTAAGATCGCAGAGTACATCTAAAAGTCATTAGAACAAATATTAGGGGGTCAATCATTTTATGGAGCTTTAAAAATACTGCCCTTTTGACTGGTATTTTTATTATTTTGCCTTTATCATCCCTTTCCGTTTGTAGTGACGTGCAATGGACATTAGTGAAATTTATTTCTTATTTCTTTGCATAATATTGTAAATAAGGTAGCTTATTCCATGAAGGGAAAGCTAAAGTTTTTTTGTAAATAGCGCGCCGCACACTTGTAGCGCTGCCATCCTCCATTTACCTGGTTAAATACTGTTAGCATCTCTGCAAGCATAAGACGAGTTATAAGGGCCTCATTCCCAGGCAGATCTCAAATAGTTAAGATTGGAACCCACCCATCGTCTCCAATCTATAGCACAGCATTTTATTTCCCTTTCCTAGGACCTGAAATCCAAGTGCGGAAATGTTTGTAATTGAAAAGAGACAGCTCCAAAGCTTTTAACATCTGAAACCAACTAACAAGACACAGTTGTGTTTCCTGAACTTGACTCATGTCCCCTAGAAGTCCCAGAGCGGAAAAGCCCTTGTAGTTTTTCTAGAAGGTGATGTTTCAAACTACTCAAGTTGGATAGGGCTCTTCTGCTCTCGGATGGAAACGGCTTGCCAGGCTAAGGAACAATAAATACAAATAATGCAGCATATTCAGCATTTTGTTTTTCCTAAGGACTGTACTAGATAATAAGTACATAGCATCGGCTAAAATGTCTGGAAACCAATTGGTAGCTATCATATTAAATTGTAACTTGCTAAATATGTTTTACATTCTGAATACTTGAAAATGTATGCCATGTAACTACTGGTGGGGCCATTGTTCATGGAAATGAAAAAGTTGTTCTGACTAGTTACATAAACTAAACTTATATCTTCAGTCTACCTGTGGAAATCAAATGATGATTCAATAAGGCCCATTTACATGACCCACCAAAAGGCTACATACAAGCCTATCGTATTTACACAGGATGAGTACAAGCCAATTTAAAAACAATTGTTTTTGGCTCAAAGGATATCATGTTATCAGCAGCATCAGGATTATTTGTCGCCAATAACGATGATCTAAAATCATAGCATCCAGTGAACAAGCATTCTGCTTGATCGCCAGGTTATTACTGTCCTGTTTAGGCAATCTGAGAGTCGGAAATTAACATTCCTTGGATTGACTGATATTGACCCATCGAAATGGGCCTTTACTGATGAGAAATAATAAAGTACTGCTACCACTTTTGGTTGTGCTGTTGTTTTTTTTAGGATGGTACTCTTTTATAGTTATGAGCCTAACAAATCAATCTAAGTAGTAAAGAACCTACAGAGCCAGATTAAGGAGTCCATACAACTATCACACAGGCCTGCAAGGGTAAAATTGAAAAGTAAGAGATGATTTTGATATACCTTTGATCGCTAAACTCACTAAAGATATCGAAAGATAATGTGGATCCTTCACCCTTTGTATGTATACTGGGATCTGTTGAGGATTTGAACATGGCAAGATAGCAGTGTCACGTATGCTATATGGCCAGGAGATGAATAGTCAAGAATTGGGGATCAGATCAGATGCCCACACGATTCCAGAATTTATAAATGAAATGAATTGGCTTCTAAACCTGAAAAGGGGCATCTACCTAAAAAGGGGAGCTATCTCTAGGTTTGCTAAACCATGAGCCCCATGGATTGATGGTTCAAGCTTGAGATCTAGAGAATTGCAATGATTTTGTGTAGGCCTATTCTATTCATTGTCACTACACATCCTTGTAATGCATGATATATGTTGTTAATCCGATCCAGCATCTAATTGCTTATTTATGACTAAACTCTCTCGATTTGATGTAGAACGGTGGATGACTATTACATCATTACATTGTAAAAATGATGTATGTATAAGGGGGATGGACTGGGGATTATGTTCTTTGTATGTTTGGAATGTTGTTATTTACAAAAAAATTATAAATGAAAAAAAATTGATATAAAAAAAATAGCAAAACAATTCCATCATGTATCATTTTTTCACAAACCCTGATTCCTTAGACTTTTTCTTGCACCACACTTTTGATCCCTTTGCATGACCTTTGGTGGATGATGTTGGTGTCATTAGATTGGTTAGATATTAATGGACGCTGTGCTGCGATTGGCTGCTGTGGGCAGAGAAGATTTTCTAAACAGAGCTTCCAAAGAGTCTGGTGGTGTCCATAGCATCATAGCATATCTTTCATTTTACCTCAGAAGTATAAGAAATGAAATCTGCACAGTGATTGGTTGTTATGGGCAATAATGACAGATTTTGTTTTTGTCACAGCTCATAACAGTGTGGTGGTATCCACAGCAACCAATCAGAGCACAGCTTTCATTCTACCTCAGCAGTATAAGAAATGAAGGCTGCTCTGTGATTTGTTGCTCTGGGGAGCAAAGGCAGATTTTCTTTTAGTCAGTGCGGTGGTGTGCTTACCACGATTCCTTTCAGTATTTATCGGTTGTGGTGGATTACGCTTCTGTTTCTAACAATGTGATTGAAATGGCTTCAACGGGGTGTCATAATACACCCGACATTTGTATATTGTCAGTCAGCATTAATTTAGCAGCTTGGATCTACATGCTTAAGTGGGCATGTATTGTGTGACTTCATGTTTACTGATAGATTTAGCAATGGCTGATTATTAGCATATATGCTAGCTTGTTGGTGTTTGGTGATATAAAACAGCAACACTAAAGCCCCAGTCTCCCCTGCATATTGACTAAAGTGAGCAGAACACACAAATATTGGTGGTACTGGCTGACGGTCTTTTGTGTATGGGGGCCTCACCACTCTTACCTGACAGATTAAGGCTACTTTCACACTAGCGTCGGTACGGGCCCGTCGCAGTGCGTCGGGCCGACGTACCGACGCATACTGTGAAATAAAATCACAACGGGGCAGCGGATTCAGTTTTTCAACGCATCCGCTGCCCCACTGTAAGGTCCAGGGAGGAGGGGGCGGAGTTCCGGCCGCGCATGCGCAGTAGGAAAAAGCGGAACCGACGGACAAAAAAACGTTGCATGGAACGTTTTTTTGTCCCGACGGACTGCAAAAACACGATGCATCTGTCGCACGACGGATGCGACGTGTGGCAATCCGTCGCAATGCGTCACTAATGAAAGTCTATGGAGAAAAAACGCATCCTACGGGCAACTATGCAGGATGCGTTTTTTCTTCACAACGACGAATTGCGACAGACGTTGCCCGACGCTAGTGTAAAAGTAGCCTTAGTCAGGGAGGAGAGGAGAGAAGGATCCAGCTTTTCTGCTTTCAGATTGCCGTTCCTTTTGTTCTCCTCAAAATATGCCACCATAATGGGAGCCATAGGCTCCTGTATGGGGGGGAATCAAGAGGAATTGCTGGGGGATAAACGATTGGCCAAACCATTGTTTGGTCAACTGCAATCTATTGTGTGTGGGGGCTTAATTCGCCTAGTGTTTGGTGCACTGATTTGGAATTTTTCTTACCAACAACCACTGCACAATCCCTCTGTGTTTCCTCCATTGCAAACAGAATTACAGTTTCCTTTATTCCATTATGAGAACTTCCGTTCTTTGTGATTTGCATATTGTTGGTTTTACCAAGTTACTCTAAAGATACTGTGCTAGAAAATTTAGTGTAAACAGGCCATGACATAATTTTCTTTATTGTCCACTGTGACAAAATGGATGTCCTTTTATTTTAAATATAATGTATATCTACTAAATCATGTCCCTTGACTTAATTAACACAGGCATCAGTTGTCATAAACTAGGTTAATTAGGAAAAACATTTCTACAGAACCTGATTTTGGTTGCGATTGATTTGATTTAATCATTTGAATAATGCCCACTATGAATGATGAGTTTGCATGATTCTCCAAGATAGGCAGGCTATCAATAGCTTCTACACTGCTATTGTAACAAGGGCTTGTAATATGCGCAGTGCTCTCTGTTACTATAGAACGTGTGTTGACTTTTGTTTCACCAGAAGCCTCTGAAACTATTGTGGAAAAAAGGTTTGTGGCCCCTTAAACACGGACTGTGTTATGGCACACTTGGCAGACCTCATGGGTCATCCCTGTAACGGAGACCCAAAGCAGACAGGAAGTCCGGAGGAAATCCTGTAAGGAGAGGGTCAGGGTAGAGCGGCATCAAACGCTTCAACAGACCAAGACTCTTCTAACAAATCAAATGCTAAAGAAAGGAAATTACATCTTGCTATTTAACCCTCTAAATACTTGACAATACTTGCTGCAAATCATTGACATTGTTTGCAGTGAAAGGTGGTTACTTATTTAACTACAGTTGTGTTTTGGACATACCGCTTAAAATATAAAATGTTACAAAAAAGGATGCTATGGCTAGAAAAAAAAAAGCAAAAAGCAAAACCTATTTTTATCATGCTCAATAGATGCTAGACAGGTGCTGAAGGATGAATTCTCAACTTTTATCTATAGTCATGGCCGAAAGTGTTGGCACCCTTGAAAATGAAGTATTTCTCCCCAAAAATTAGTGCAATTACACGTTTTGTTATATACACATTTCCTTTGTGTTTTTTGAAACAACACAAAAAAAAAAGGAAAAAATGGCAAATTGAATATAATTTCACACACAACCCCCAAAATGGTCCGGACAAAATTGTTCCCACCCTGAACTTAATATTTGAACTAATTTGAGATAAGATACAGTTAAGTGTGGATCATATTTTATTGTATTATCAGAACAGCTGCTGCAAATGGAGGGACATTATTTCCCAATTGTGGGCTGTGTATATTTAATACCAGTGTCATAGAGGGATAAAATCCTCTCATCTCCCTCTTCTGCCTTTCAATTTTAGCATCATGGACATTATGATCTTGTAAATATTATGGGCATGGGAGCTATTTATGCACGGCATTCATGATATACATTGACTTTATTCATAATATACATTGACTTTATGACATAGATGCACAGAACATATGTACTAATTTACAACCTTTACTTGCCTATAATTTATATATGTTCTTATTACTAACCTCTATCAAGGGACTAATTTCCACTCACTATCTACCTTCATAGGATTTGTGATATTTTTCACTAGGTGTTTTTGGTGCCTAAATAATGAGTTAGGGTCTTTTAGGGACAAATTAGGGTCAGTCCACTGTGAGCTGGGGCACCATATCATCTGTACTAGGGTGCCAACCTCCGCAGGCAGGTAGGGGTACCTCAGAATTAAATTAGGGACTATAGAGCCTAACCCTCTCCTATGCAATGACAATTTTTAATATGTGTGTTTTTTTCTGACAGGTCTATTTTTCCAGTATTTTAATAGCGTTTAATAAAGACTATTTTATCAGGATTTATTCTATCTTTTGGTATTCTAGTTTAGGGCCCCTTTTTTGTTTTTGTTTATCTTCTTGGTTTTCTTTGCTTTTTTGTCTGTTTGAGCAGTGGGGTCCTCCTGGATCTTCTGCCATAGCGTTTCATTCCATTCAAATGTGGTTGGATAGTTTGCGCTGACACTGATGCACACTGAGCCACGAGGACAGCTTAAATTTCTTTGAACTTTAATTAACTGCTTATCCACTATCTGGACTAACTTGCATTGCAACCTTTCATCAGTTTTTCTCTGCAGTCCATATCCAGAGTGATTAGCTACAGTGCAATGGGAAGTACTGTATTTTTTGGATTATAAGACGCAATTTTTTTCACCAAAATTTGGGGGGAATGGGGGTGCGTCTTATAATTCTAATGTACCTTAAGGGCTGGGATGAAGGGGTGTCCGGTGGTGCTACCCAGTGCTCTGCGGGTGTCTCCAGTGCCCAGTGGCGCTATGGTGGTGTCCGGCGGTGCTACTGCGGATGTCTGGCGCTGCTGCCTAGTGCTCTGCTGGTGTCTCTGGTGCTGTGGGTGCGCGGTTGCCGCTGCCCGATGCTGTTGCAGCGGCAGTCCCATGATTTCCTGTGGGGTGGACTCTGGTAAAATGGCCACCGGGGGAGCGGCGTATGTGCAGATTGAGATCTCGGTCCCCCGGCGTCATTTTACCGGAGTCTACCGCACAGGAATAATGGGACTGCTGGGGCTCTGGCCTTTTACAAAATGCAGGAGCACCTGGCAGCGCTGTCCGGCACCCACAGCATCACCAGCAGGGCACCGGGCAGCAGCGTTGGACTCCCACTGCAGGACCGCCGGACACCCCCGCTGCGCCGCTGGGCACCGGAGACACCCACAGAGCATCGGGCAGCAGCACCAAGCATCAGCAGCACAGCCGGACACCTCTTCAACCCAGCTTGCAGCCTGCAGCATCACCCCACTCCTGCCTCCTCCAGCAGCGGCCCTGGGTCCCCACTTTACCGCAGCCACCACCCCCCCCCAGTAAGCAATAAGACCCATAGATTATAAGAAGCACCACCATTTTATTAAAATAAATTTCCTATTTTTCCCCTCAAAATTTGGGGTGTGTCTTATAATCTGGAGCATCTTATAAAGTGAAAAACACAGTAAACTTCTTGATTATGTTGCGCACTGTGGACAAAGAAACATCAAGATCTCTGGAAATGGACTTGTGACCTTGAGATTGTTGGTATTGTTCAACAATTTTGCTTCTCAAGTCCTTAGACAGTTTTCTTCTCTTTCTGTTCTGCATGCTAAATGTGGCACACACAGATACAAAATGCAAAGATTGAGTCAACTTCGGCCTTTTTAATCTGGTTTCAGGGGGGGGGGGGTGATTTTCATATTGCACACACCTATTACTTGCTACAGGTAAGTTTGAATGAGCATCACATCCTTGAAATAAAAGTTATTGACCCTCAATTTTGGAAAAGTACCAACAATTTTGTGTGGTCCATTTGAGAGGTTTTGTGTGAAGTTATGTCAAATTTGTCTTTTTGTTTTCTCTGTTCTTTTTTGTGCTGTTCAAATACACATAAATAAACGTATGTACTGTATTAAAAAACATGTGTAATTGTAATAATTTTCGGAGAGAAATGCTTCAATTTCTGGAACAATTTCAAGGATGCCTACACTTTCATCCATAACTGTATGTTGATATGATCTTATATATTCAATAAGATTTCAGTTGAATTACAGCAAGCCAATACACTGGTCAAATGAAACTTAAGCTATAGTGCAAGTGCATGAGTTAAGTTGAAAATGAAAGGATGAGGACTATTCAATTATGATGGGTAAAATGAAATTTTCATGTTTGGACAAAAGGATAAATGGAGTTAAGGGCTATTAGTTTTAACTGTGTTTTCATACTTGGTGTCATCTTGTAGAAAGTTTTTTCCAAGGAGTTTTCTTAACGTGTCTTTAAAGTTAATAATGAAACTGCACAAAGCAAATGAGTTAAATAGAGTATCCAGCTTGGCTCTCCAGAATGTGGTTCCACATGGTGCCTATTGTATCGTTTTCTTTGTTATGGTTAATAGATAGGAATTTCTCTGTATCAGCTACTTATGCAATAAAAGGAAATATAGAAAGGGTTTGTTGTACTGTTCTTTTGATGAATATTCTTGGTAAGGTTAGGATATGGACATGTGGAGAGAATTTTACTTTGGCTAAATGTGCCAGAATCTGAAATCAGTTTGTGCCAAAAACTATTATACACTGCGTCTCTAATATGTTTTTGACTCTTTTTCCCAATGTTTGTGACCTATCTAGAAGTGGGACCAATTTATGAGAAAAGGGGATGGCTTTATTTCTGAAGTATGCTGCCAAATTATGGTGCAAATTAAGGGTGCAAAGTAAGCCATCTAATAGATGGTATAAATTTAGGCAAAAAACTCTAAAATCTCAATCTTGAGCTAAATATTTGTCCCAACAAAATAAAAAAGCCTATACTCCTCTCCCGTGCTGGTGTCGTTCCCACACCGTTCCTGCAGAGTCGGCAGTCACATGGTTACATGTGACCCAAGTGCCCAATCAGAGCTGGTGTCACCGTCCCCACCTACATACGGCTTGAGCATGAAGAGGAAACCAGGGTCAACTGCAGTGCAGTCTTTCTCTTCATGTTCAATTTGTACGTAGGCGGGTACAGTGACGCTAGTGCTGATTGGGTCACATGTCATATCACCGCACGAGAGGTCCGGGGAGAACAAGTGCCAACACCTCTAGAATGGCGCCGGCATGGGAGGTAAGTTTAACCTTTATTATTTCATGGAGGCCAAACATTTAGTTCAAGAAGGGGTTGTCCTATTAGTGGACAACTCCTTTAAAATGCACTAAATTTATCAAGCCACATGAGCCCCTTAGTATACATTTTGGAACATTTTATGAATGTAAAGATTTTTATAAGTCTAAATTTTAGACAGTCAGTAAATTTGCCCCGTAGTTTTTAATGATATAAGCCTGGGGGGTTTCATGTCAAAAGTTGTGTTTTTAACCAACAAGTCTGAGAAAGGAACCCTTAGGGCTGAAACGTTTCACTGTTCTGAAATAAATATCTCCAAAGCGCTCTTCCTTTCTTTTATGCATTTTGGATGTTGCATGGTATATTCGGCTGGGATTGTTGGTGTTTTCCTGTATAAATATCTGTGATTAATTTCTCAATACATATTCTTGCAATGCTATTTAGTAACACTAGCTTATTGTTTGGGGAGGATATTTCATTACTAGCCTGTCCGTGGACGTGATGGCATAGCCTTAAGTAGAAAGGCACAGTGTACTCCAGTATATAGCATAAAGCATAGTTTACAGAGTCGTAAAAGTACATAAAGCTTGCAGATGAATAGAATCCTGATAAAACTTTGTAGTCCGCAATGATAAGGCAGACAAACAGTGCAATATGCATATAGGACCTGGTAGGACGGCATCCATCCAGCAACAGCATAACAATGTGCTTATGGCAGTGCTGTTCTGAATACAAAGTAAGACTAACAGCCCAGGATATGGCAGCCATGGGAGCTGCAGAAGCCGAGAGCTCTTTAGCCAGGCTGAGCGGCAGTCTGCTCGTTTAGGATAGAGAAACACAAGATCTGGGAATCTCAAATACTGGGTTATCCCACAACTGACATAATTATGGTTTTTATGGCAGTGCTTGGAAATCCCTCCTGCTTGTAGGTCTGGTGTCAATTAATGTTTTATACCTACATAAAGTGCATGATATTGGGATTGAAAAATATTTCATTCTGTGCACCCAGGATGAGAATCACATATAAAAAGCATATTTTTATGTACGGTACGTGACATTAACCTCATATTCTGCAGTTTGTATATGTTTCCAATAAGCCATCAAAATAAAGTCTCACTTTTTGCCAGGCCAAACAGTTTGGGAACTGGTGATTTCCAGTATAGGCTTTGTTTTCTCTGGGAGAAAGTGTTTTAATGCTGGATTTAGGATCATATTCTGAATAATTTTTTTTTTCTTCTTTACCTGAATCCCATGTGCCATACCTAATTATGTATAAATATGAAGAATCTGATTATTACTCTTTTTACTATATATAAACTGTTATATTGCTCAGAATCGCACTCATTAAAAGCCATCACCAGTTGCCAGAGACTCCCAGGATGGATAAGGTTAAATAATCTTGTCCACAGAGCAAGGAAGTTTAGTCTGCCTCCCAGCCCTGACACATCCCTGCCCATCTAATCATTATGGAGGGGCCGTTTGCAAATGAAGCAGCTTCCCCTGCCGCTGCCGCTTGCTAAATTGGTGACATCTGTCAGAGAGAGGATTAGTCATATTTCATTTAAATAAGTCACTGACTCCTGAAATGAACTGCAGGGTCTGAGGAGGAGAAGCGGGGGAGGGCGGTGGTGCTCATTGTTTGCGCCTCCAGCCTCCCCACTTTTCTTCCTTGTCTGCTGTGATAGATCTGGCAGAGCTTTGCTACGTGTAAACTACAGATTTGAAGGGTGGGGGAATTGTGAAGTCTACCATTTTCAAGAAAATGTGGAACACTGTAGTGTTTATCTGATATATAGTGAAGATCTGCTATCCACGTAATAACGATAACAGGCAAAGTCATCCATAGAGGTGAAGGTCCCTGTAGAAAAGATTCAAAAGGGATGATGGCCGACACTCTGACACCTATAAAAACTTGGGGTGACCGAGGCACTTGTTTGCCCCTTTTCTCCTTTCTATGATTCTTCAGTTAATACTCCATTGTTATAGTTGCTCATATTGGAGGGCCTGTCAAGAAGGTACCGAAAAAGTTACTACTGCTCATTAAAATATGAAATATGGCTAACGTGGCATGAGCGTCCTTTTAAAATGGGACCCATTATAGCTAAATTCTCTCACTTTATAAGTATGCCGTATAAGTTTTTGCAGATACAGCAGAAGGGTATTTTGCTACCACAGAATAGGATGTTGGATGTATGAATAGAATGTACCCTTTCCAAAGTAACTCTATTAATCTTGAACAGACCTGCACAAATTGCGGCCCATGGGCCACATTCTGCTTTTTGACTGTTCCTGTCCAGCCCACAGATCAGGGCAGCCAAAGGATTGGAAATCAAATGCAACTAAGCAGCAGTACAGTTCCGGTAACATCGCAGTGCGGACTTGATTTGCGTAGATACATAGACCTGACCCTTAGATGCAGGTCAGGCGGACATGTGACAAATGAGAATGCAGGGAAAGGAAAAAGAAATGTGAACGAGTAAGAGAAGAGAGCAAGAATGGGAACAAGACAAAGAGCGGGAGAAGGTCCCCATGCACATTGGACTAAAGTCAGCAGAACTCACCGATATTGCATGAGTAGAGATTGAGAGAGATGTCGATTGAACATGTCCAATTTTAGACTGACAAACGCATTGTTATTCCTGAGATAAGCCACTGGCCAACGTATCAGTCAGTGGCTTTTTCATAGTTAACACAGGAGCGCTCAGTGGAGCACCAGGAGGATTCACAAGTCTGCAGTCACACATAGTGACTTCAGACTTTTAATTCTAGACCGAGCAACCCCTTTCACAAGTTCCATTTGAACTAGACTCATAAACTCATAATTGCTACTTTACTAATGTAACAAAGTAATGAAATTCCATGTTTAGTATGATAGTCTCCAAAGGGGTTTCGTCCTCACAACCTCTCTCCATGTCCTTAGAAGGAAAGTCCGACAGTTTGTTCACGTAATTTAAGATGTGGGAGTGTTCACACAAGAACCTGTTTAGTGTTGTCCCAACATCATCTTAACATCAGGACACTATGGTTGATCTTATCTGTTCCAAAAGGGAACCCACTACATTGAATATCATGTCTGATTCATAGCAAGAGATGCCGGGGGGGATATGTAGGCTTATGGGAAAAGATTCTGTATACCATGAGTAGAGAAAAAGGTTTGGTGCTACCATTCATATTCTCTGAAAAAAGGCCAAGAAAGCAATAATTCTGCAGGGGTATGTAAACTTTTGAGCACAACTGTAATTTTCTCATTTAAATCCCTGCTCTTTCTTTGCTTGGGAGTTGATTGGCAGTGATTGATGAGAAAAAGCTTAATCCAGCTCACCTGCAACCTATTTGGATACATGGAGTATGGGGCAAATTGGTCACTATGTAATAAAGAAAACATTATCATCCAGTGTGGAAAATGGTTAAATCCTTAAGATTAGACACAGAAAAAATGCTTACATGTATCAAGGTTTCATCATCTATTAATTATGACATATGCTGATGTATAGGCTTGTGTGAAAGGATTCAATAACATGCAATTTATTCATGAATATCTTAGCGCCATGTTTTGGAGTCCAGTGGGCTGACCTTTTCACTGACTGACACTGAACTGCTGCCAGTCACTAAGAAGGACCGCCTACTGGACTCCTAATCCAATAGCAAGGACTTAGATATAGGACGTCATGTGTTGTGAATTCTGCTTTTGGGTTCCCTCCAGTGGTTGTAGGTGGAAATACAGTTGTCCCTGTGTTGCAGTCCTGGCCAGGTGTATCTGCTGATTGCAGTTCTGACTGGGATATTTAGGTGTGCAGGATTCATTAGTCCTTGCCAGTTGTCCATTGTTCTGGGAGGTTTTGGATCTTTGTCTGGTTCCTCCTGCCTTGCTGCCAATTCAGCAAAGATAAGTGTCTGGTTTTTGTTTCTGTGGCACACATGCTGTGTGCTTAATAATTCTGTGCTATTCATTTGTTTTCTCTTGTCCAGCTTAGACTGTGTCAGTGTTTTCTCAGTCTTGTTGGATTCTCTGTAGTTGCAGATATACGCTCCACATCTAAAATAAAAAATAAAGATTATTATTTAGTTAGATTTTGGAATTTTTTGTATTTTCTTCTGTGGATATTTTTGGAAGGGTTTTAATACTGACCGCTTAGTATTCTGTCCTATCCTTTCCTATTTTAGCTAGAGTGGCCTCTTTTGCTAAATCCTGTTTTCTGCCTGAGTGTGTCTTTTCCTCTACTACTCACAGTCAATATTTGTGGGGGGCTGCCTATCCTTTGGGGTTCTGCTCTGAGGCAAGGTAGATTTCCTATTTCCATCTATAGGGGTCTTTAGTCCTCCGGCTGTGTCGAGGTGTCTAGGATTTGTTAGGCACACCCCACGGCTACTTCTAGTTGCGGTGTTAAGTTCAGGATTTGCGGTCAGTACAGGTTCCACCAACTCAGAGAAAGTTCCATGCGGCTCCAAGGTCACCGGATCATAACACTCATGTACAACATGACCGGTTTCTTTAATTGAAAAGCATAAATGTAATACAACTATTTCTAGTAGAAGGTTCTCCACTAGTTGACTTTCGCTGACATTCATTTATATAGTTGTAGTACTGTTGCACTGTTATCATTGTAGTGAATCTGATCATTCCTGTCTAGGGTGTATTTCAATAAAGCTGTAACTGAAAAAAAAACTGCTGATCAGCTACATGTTTGCTGATCAACTTTTCTTTATTAGCCTGTTTAGACAGGCTGACCAGGCTTCTGTTTAGCTCAGAACAATTGTTAATAAATCTTTGTGGGTACATAGATTGTCATTGTTCTCGGCAGCACATGTCATGTTTACACAGGATGATGTGGTACCAGGATATAAGCAAACTTAAAAATCTTTCTACTTGACGATTGAGTGTTTTACTTATTCATTGGGAGATCGTCAACCTTCTTTTTCTACCTGATTATCAGGAAGCGAACCTTCCTAGGAACACTCATTCTTGATAATTGTGCAGGGTAAATGCCCCTTTGGTCTTCTGTTACTCTGGTGTCGCTATGACATGCAAGGTATAAATACCAGACACGTATAAAGTTTCCGAAGGTTTAGCCAAGGGAGTGTTGCTTCTTTTATATGGCCTAAGACTCACTGCTTATTTGCCAGCGTGATTGTTGACATGCCAATCAACAGAGAGCAGGACAAAGCAAATGCAGATAGGAGAAAAAAAGGTCTGCGGGTGTCGAAAAAGAGATTAAAGGTTTAAAGTTAGCCAGCATTTCGAGACATCATATGTTCCTCTGGCTATTCAGACGGCAGCCATTCCAAGAGTCTGTGCCTTTGGGCAAGCAAAAAACAGTCTTGAGGTGATATTTTCACTTTTTATTTTGCAAGTCTTTTCACTAGTTAGAGTGTCGAGACAAAGAAATATGATGTCTGCTGAAGCTTTGCTGATCGCCAGCCAACTGAACAAAGCAATTTCAAATTAGGTCACCATTTTCTCACCATGACCTGAAATACCCTTTTGTTTGTGGATGTTTGATTTTATTCTATCTTTCTAAATAGACTTTGTGATAAAATAACGAGTCTACTTTAGAGGAGCTCTTTAAACCCCTAACCAAATCCCACTTTCAAAGGTTAAATAAAAAATTAATGAGTGACTACACCCCAGTCATTTATTTTCCCATTTCTATGTTGTGTTTTCATTTCTTTTTTTTTATTGTATGTAAAGCCACGTTGACTGAAAGAGTTTCTCTTATGAAGCGTTCCTAATTCATTTTTTTTACACAATAAAAAAAAGACCAGTCCAAATTTTTTAGCATCCTATGTATTCAATCACCAATACTCAGGATCAGCATGAGGAACTTAGGGTCCCCTTTGGACATTGTCTCCTGCATATATCATTATTAACTCTTTTTACAGAATAGCCATAGGGATTCACAAATATATTCTGCAAGTGGCTACAAAGTTGGAGGTTGGTTAGCATTTACTTAAACTACTCCGAAACAAAACACAACAAGCAGCGCTAGCTCTCTCAGGATCAGCAATGCTTTATTGGTCACTAAGGTTTGGCTACTGTAGAATGTACTAAACACTTCAATGGCTATGGAGTAATCAAGTAGAATTGTCTTTACGTTTAATGGACGTTCATGAAGCCCTCCTAATGTGTAATGTCATAGTCCCTTCACTGGTCGTAATCACAAATTACCGGATCTGTCGCTGCCCCCTACAGGGTAATGGGACAATGGCTATTTCATTTGCAAGTATTTCTTTGACAAAAATTACTTATAGCAAGAATATTATGGGATGATAGAAAATACCAACCCATGGCTGACGGTAAATGTAATGCAGACCGATATGATCAAAACTGGTTATTAATATCTTTAATACAATGGTGTTGTTTTTATTATTATTAATAATAACAATTATAAGAAGAATCATAATAATTGCTAAAAATGGCATTTGTTCTACCATTTACTTTGGCTTTGATTTTGACATAAATTAAAAACTATGTGATTAGAACTGTTTACTATGAAATCGTTTGAAGCTGCATTATATTGAGAAGTAAATCCCACTGTTTGTTCTAGCTTTAATTCTTTTTATTTCTTTCTGTCCCTTCTTTCCTCAGTAGCAATTGTAAAATAAAAACTTTTTTACGTACCAAAAAGAAAACGCTTTCTTGCTTGACTAAAAAAGATGTAAAATGAAGGGTTAAAAGCCCTCCAAGGGGTTAAGACCACAAATCAAATAGAAAGATTAAAAAGCCACCTGAGTGAAAGGTGTGTTCCTACCATTAAATAATACACTCTCTGTACAGATCCTAACGATGAGCAATAATTGCCACTTACGGGTCACTTAAATGTTCCAGTTAACAGTTAGGACATTTACTTACATGGTATACCAATGTGCATATCCAGCTTTAGGTTGAGTACTGCTGGTCCTACTTGGTAGTCAATTTCCCTAGAGCCAGTTGTCAGAGAAGGACCTGGGACTCTGCAGAAGTATAGCGGCATAGATGAGAAGATTCCTTTTGCAGGGAAAGTTGGTATCTTTAAAGTAAACCCTTTGATTGCAAAGGTGATCACATAGGAGAGGGATCAGGAGCTGACATCTCCCCACACATGGTAGATGATGGATATATTTCAGATCCGGCATCTGTGGTGAGGGCTCAGGTGCTTAGCTCTCTCCACAATAGGCAAATGCGAAATATACTATAGTGCCAACATTTCTGTTAAACAATCACAGCCGGAGATGTGCTCTGACAGTTGCATTTAAGCGGAACATGCGCCGGTGCTCACACGCATCCACGCTCATCGTGACACAATCACAGACAACTGATGGGTTATTATTGTAACTTTGGAGCCTGCTGAAGTTGTCTCTCATTGTCATCTTGGTACTCCAATGAAGCTCAGCCTCATGCTGAGCTTCAAAAGAGACTTAGATATTGACTGTACATTGCAATTCAGCAGTATTGCAGTATATAGCAGGGGTGTCAAACTGCATTCCTCGAGGGCTGCAAACAGGTCATGTTTTCAGGATTTCCTTGTACTTTGCGGCCCCTCGAGGAATGCAGTTTGACACCCCTGGTATATAGTGTAAGCAATCAGACAACCGCAGGTTCAAGTCCCCATAAAAGGACTAAAGAGTAAAAAAAAGTTTAGAAATATATCAAAATTTGAATCACCTTCCTTTTCTCCAATATAAAGAAAAGCAAATATAATAATTAACCCATACAATAAAAGCTATATCTAAAAAAAAAAAAATCTAAACGGCAAAAATTGAGTTTTTTTGCTCACCACTTGCTCGCTAAAAATTGCAATGAAAAAGCAATCAAAAATGTTGAATTCTCCCCAAATTGGTATCAATAAAATTTTCATGCAAAAGACAAGCATTCACACATGTAACACAGGCCAAAGAATTTTTTTTTTCACAAACTTCTGAACATTTTGTAACCTCTTAAGAAAAACCTGTGCAAGTTTGGTATTGTTGCAATCATACTGACCTCGAAAATTATGTTTCGGAGTCATTTTTACTGCATATTGAACACCATAAAAACAATGCCCAAAAAACAATGGCAGAATTACATTTTTATCACAATTTCACCACACTTAGATTTTCTTTCTCGTTTTCCAGTACATTGAATGGTGTCTTTAAAAAGTACAACTCGTCCTACAAAAAATAAAGAGCCATTAAGCAGGTATGTCATCAGAAAAAAATATGATATTCATGGCTTCGGGGAGGAAGGGAGGAAAAAAATGAAAGTGAGAAAATGGAAAATTGCCCATCGGGAAGGGGTTAAGGCACCTAGAACATTGTCACGTGATACTATACTGTATGGTAATACTCTACTGTCTACATGGATGGATGGGAAAATAATTTGTTCAGCATGTGTTGTAATTATTACACAGCAGCTAATGAGACACCTAATGACTGTTAAATGAAAACTAAGGGCATACCTTAGTGGGTTATTTCTTTCTACCATCTTGTACCTTACATGGTTTCCAGGTGCTCACCTGCTGCTGAACCTTCTACTTCTACCCTAGGGATATACAGCTATTAAGAGATATAGAGATACATCTTTGGAAGAGAGATATCTCTAAAAAAAAATTTTTTAATGATTTTATACCTCATCTTGTCATCTCGAACCTTTACAGGCATTAACATGCAGAGCTTTATACACTATGTAGTTACTACGCAAAGATTCAGCACTACTGGGGGTTAATGTCCTGGTCTTTTGGACACGTAACGCACGCCCACCCCATCTACAGAGAGCAATCTTACAAACTGGCATGGGAAGGGAGCATTCTGTGCCCATCACAGCCCAGCCGATCAGCATCACTGTGACAGCAGCTATTTACGGCTTTGCTTTCACAAAGTTGTGTTCTTAAAGTGGTCGCTTCCATAAAATGTGGCTTACATCGAATAGAAGGCTCATGTTATTGAAGCTAGTATATTACTTACTATTTAAAAGGCTTAAAAAATAGTGAGATGCATTAGTTTGGTAGGCAGTACTTTTTCTTAAAGGCGTTGCCAGCCAGATAAAATCGTCATCAATGGGGATAAATGCTAAATTATATGATAAGATATATAAATTAGCATCTATAGAATATACAATATAATATTTATACAACATACATACTATATTTTATATAACAATTAGCGATGAGCGAACGTGCTCGGATAGCGTCTTCGTTCGAGGCCAAGTGGCTGCATGATTTGTTGCCGCTGTTAGACAGCCTCAACACCTGTGGACGTTGCCTGTTTGTTATGCAGTGCTCACATGTGTTGAGGCTATCTAACAGCCGCAAATCATGCAGCCACAGGGACTCGGACATAATATACGTGCACCCCCAGATGCGCGGATAACAGCGCTATTTGAACACAATCACTTATCACTAATAACAATGCTAGTTATTTTTCATGAATGCCTAGTAGTGTATGTTAATTATAAGCTCTAGTATCCCTATATCTAGGACAATCTAGCTGTACTTACAGATTGGTCTCATTACAGAAAGGAAGCTTCCTACCCTATTTTGTTTTGGCACATGACCAGTGACGTATTTGAAAGGGGGTTGGCTGTCAGGCTCAGAGTAGTAGCTAAGCCAGCCCCCATTTCTGTCTTTGTCGTATTGAATACAATTGATTGACTGATATGAGATTGATAGATTTATAGATAGATAGATAGATAGATAGATAGATAGTTAAGAGATAGATAGATAGATAGATAGATAGATAGATAGATAATAGAATGGATAGATAATATGTAGATAATAGATAATATATAGATAGATGATAGGTAGATGATAGATAGAAGATAGATAGATAATATATAAATAATATATATAGATAGATAGATAGATAGATAGATAGATAGATAGATAGATAGATAGATATAGATAATAGATAGATGATAGATATCTAATAGATAGGTAGATGATAGGTAGATGGATATGAGATAGATAGATAGATAGATATGAGATAGATAGATGATAGATAATAGAATGGATAGATAATATGTAGATAATAGATAATATATAGATAAATAATATATAGATAATGATAGATAGAAGATAGATAGATAATATATTAATAAGTAATATATAGATAGGTAGATAGATAGATGATAGATAGGTATATGGATATTAGATAGATAGATAGATGTGACTGCAAACTGCAGAAAAGTGACAGCGTGTGGTGTGCATGTTTTCACGATTCCCCAGTATTCCTAGTGCAAGAGGGTGGTTATGTGACAGCATCTATGCGATTTGCATTCTTTCAGTCATGTGCTGACAAGATTCTCCTCCACTTCTTTCAATTCACCTCTATGGAGAGAAACCCAATTGCATAAATACGGTCACTTGACCACCCACTTGCACCATCAATATTAGGGAATTGAAACAGTGCATCATATGCTGTCACTATTCACCAGTCTGCAGTCACATGGAGTGACTGGAGTGACTGCAGACTTTTATCCCAAGCCTGGACAGCCCCCTTAATTCATAGTTATATAGCTAATTTGATAGATTGGCCTATTTTTGGGCAGATGTTCAGATATCACTTTTAGCTGTACTGATTTATTGTTTTGTGTGTCTCATCCCTGACATCACATAATTACGCACAGTATGTAAAGCCCCCTGCTCCTCGTTGAAGGTCTAGTATGTGAGATTTAATGTTATAACTGCTCAGTTTTATGCTGGCAGCAAACGTCAACTCTTCAGTTCATGTCTACACACAAGAGATATCTTAAGTAACTTATTTTCAGTGGAGCTGCTGTCTTCAATCTGGAAGGTCACTTACTTTATCTCCTGTCTGGCTTTGGAGAAGTTTAAGAGGGGGGATTTAAACAAGCAAGTAGACTAATCTGTTTTTGTTAACTTTAAGCCACAGTCACTATGCTGTGACCTACTAAAGGATGACAAAAGCCAGATAGCAGAATCATTTTATAAAGCTCCTGTAAATATGGGTCACAGTGGTTGTGTTAATACAGTTAACCCATGCTCTCCATTGGCAGCTTATTTCAGCAAGTAAGATTTAAATAACAGTGATCCTAATAACATACTAAGCACCCTCAGCTTTATTTCTATGTGCAGGTCCAACCAATATATCTAGCGCCTTGAGGCCTTAACGTTTATAGTGTACGTCCACCTTTAAAACATATTTCACAAGATACATATAATTTACATGAAATTATGAAACTTTGCAAATATGCTGTTTCTGGTATTTTTTCCACCGATGCTGTGGTGCATCCAGTATTATAGTCCCGAGCTGAAATTACAATTTTGCAGGGTTAAGATCTGATATCTCCCATTCTGTGCTCACTTTCCATGCTCTATTTTCTGGGAAATGTAGACAAATGGAAATTTGGATCTGAGATCGCGCTGCCAATCTCCCACCAGGCGATGAAAGGACAGTGAAGGGAATTTGGAAGCGTTTTTTTATTTGTCAACGTGTTTCGAAGCATAGAACAATTCTTCATCAGTACAAACCACTGTATAAGAACATAGTGTTTTGTCCTGATGAAGAAGTGTTGTATGCTTTGAAACGCATTGACAAATAAAAACCGCTTCCAAACATCCCTCACTGTCCTTTCATCATCTGGTGGGAGATTGGTAGGGTGATTTCATAACTATCTTTCCATTTGTCTACATTTTATCTTCTGCAGTGGATCTGCAGCAGCGTTCTGCTCTCACAGGGTAAAACAGGAGTTGCGTGTGTCACAACCCAACAAGATGAGCATAAACTATTTTTCTACTTTCTCTCCTTTATACCGGATAAGACCCTTGTGGAGACACAGTATTGTATCCTAATTAACCAGATGACTATTTTTATCAAAACAAGAAGAATAGACTGTTATCTGCATGTTGACTTTTGAATTTATGTCTTGGTCAAGAAAAGAGACTTTTGCTTGTGTAAGCCTGTAATATTGACATTTCATATAACATATTGTGCTCTTATCCTTGATGACTAGTGATGGTTACTGATATGCTAATTATGCATTGTGTAGGCCAGATAGTTTGGTGACTTCAAAAACAGACGAGGAGAAACTATGCAAATAGATTAAATAATCAAGTAATTCTACTTGATCTCATTTCCATTCTTACCCTTTATGTCAATACTGAATGAAGGACACTTGTTAAGTATAAAAAGAGGTTAAATGCTTCTATAGAGAGAGACAGGGAGAAAGGGACAGCCAGAGATTCTGCCAAGACATCCAAACATCCAGGGGATCCTACAGGACTGCTTGCCAATACATGATGGCTCCATCATGAGGAACATGGATCTATGATTCTACAGGAAACAAACTAGGGGACCAGCCCCAGATGGAAGAATACAGATCTTCTTCATTGACCATCACTGACCCATAGATACGTTTGGAGAAAGCCAGGATTGGGACCCATTAGTCACCTGGCTCCAGGGAGATGTTTGGAGAAGCCAGGTTGTGGCCCTCAGGTCAACTGGCCTTGTACCTCAATGGAGTGTCATCTTTCTAAGCTTGTCATTACCTCCTCTCTGTGTGTGCGCAATACAGGTGGGGTAGTTGACCCAGAGGATGAAGCTAGATTGTGACCCTCCGCTCAACTGGCCTTGTACCTGAATGGACTGTCATCTTAGTATGCTTGCCGAAGCCTCCTCTATGTGTGCGTGCCACAGGTGGGTTAGTCGACCCTGGGAGCTCTGAAGTAACAGCTGCCATTATCCTGGCGAGTTAGCGGAAGAGTGGGACTCTGTAATGTGCACCATCTTGCAGTATTTTGCTGAGACTGTTCTTCATGTTATCTTCCTGTTTTGTGGTCCAATAAAGCATTGCCATGCTGTTTTACCATTACCCTGTTTTGTCTGAGTAGCGTTATGCCCACATTAAAGGGAGAGCAGAGCAGGGGTTTTGGTGGGACAATCCCTGGTTCATGGATTTCCGGCTAGCAGACCAGGGGTGCCTGCCGACCCCCGTCCGTGTGTCCACAACCGAATTTACACATCATTGTCTCCCTAGCCTATTTTTATCCAGGTTTTCATGAAAATGTGTCATTTATGCAGTAATGTGCAAAAGTTTTAAGTAGGGGTGGAAAGCATGCTGAAAAGTAAGAATGCTTAAAAAAATTGAAATATTAATAGTTTATTTTGTACCAAATAACAAAATGGAAAGTGATTGAACATAAAATCTAAATCAAGTCAATATTTAGTGTGACCTCCCTTTGCCTACAAAACAGCATTAAAGCATCACTTCTTCAAGTCCACTTGAACACAAGTAACTCAGCAGAGAGGTTGTTCTAAGTATCTTGGAGAACAAACCACAGATCTTTTTCAGCTGTAGGCTTGTACATATCCTTGTGTCTCTTTATTAATCCCTCACACTCACGATAATACTGAGATCAGGGCTCTGTGGGGGCCATATCGTTACTTCAAGGACTCCTTGTTTTTCATTACACTTAAGACAGTTGTTAATGACTTTTGCTATATGTTTGAGATCATTGTTCTGCAGCAGAACACATTTGGAACCAGTTAGACACCTTCTTGATGATGCTGCACAATGGATAAGTATCTGCCTGTATTTATCAGCATTGAGGACACCAACAAATGGACAATGTTGAGTACAGTGACATGATTATGCAGTGGTTACCAAGGAAATTTAGTGCAGCACATGAAAGATGCATCATTCTTCTCTTCAAAATCCGAAGATGTCCAGCAGTGCCATCAGCTCAGAATTGGCAGCAACCATTAGGACCTAGCAACACCAATGTATTGTTCAGAGAAGTTTCAACAGAAAGCTACATGGAAACAAATCGAAGAGACTCAACTATGCATGAGAACAATAGAATTGGGGTTCAGAAAAATGACAGAGGGTACTCTGGACTGAGAAGTCAATTTGTTAAATATTTGGCTGAAGAGTGGTAGAATTATGCAGGCAACAGTGACGCATGCAGGAGGATCCTTGAACATTGGGGCTGCATTTCAGCAAAAGGATTTGGAAATTTGGTCACAATGAGTGATGTTATAAATGGTGAGAAGTACGGGCATATACTTATTCTTCATGCAATACAATTTGAGAGGCATTTGATTGGCTCCATATTTATTCTGAAGCAGGAATGTAAGGAATTCCTTGAAAAGATAGAGGCATAAGCCGACAACCACTTCTGTGGTTAATTTCCTAAGATTTTTGGAACAATCTACCTGTCAAGTTCCTTCAAAAACTGTGCAAGTGTACCTAGAAGAATTGATGTTTTCATGCTAAAGGTAAAAAGGTGGTCACACCAAATATTGATTTGTTTTAGAGTAGATTTTTCATTCATTCACTTAGCATTTTGTTAATTGCTAAAAACAAACTATTAACACATCTATTTTAGAAAGCATTCTTACTTTACAGCATATTTTCCACACCTGCCTAAAACTCTTCCCATTATGGGACGCTTGGCACTAAACAGTAAGAGGATTTCCTGATTAGATAAATGGCAGCCAAAATTTGTTATTTTAATGGAATTGACCATCAATCTAATGTGTATGTAGGCCACCCAACCATTGGTTTTGGTAGGCCAGATTTCAAATTATCTAATCCTTTGTGCCCATGTAAGGGGAGTCAATGCTAGTGGCATTTGGCAGTCACTTATTCTCTTCTCCTCACTGGAATAAGCATGCACACTCAGCCAAGCACATGTTTCTGTTGTGTGAAATAGCTCTTCCTCATGTGTGTTGTACATGTATGATTAGATTTACTCTACCAAAGGGGCTCAACTAAGCTGATAGATGTGTGTAAGACAATAAGCTTGTTTGATTCTTTCCAATGGTGATCAGCTGAACTGTGAGGGCACCTCTGAACATAAATACAGGCCACGTTACAGGATAAGCACAAGATAAGTAACACAATAAGTGATTGCTGAGTTACATAACTTAATATGTAGATTAATTTCATAGATAAACTGCAATCTTGACTAAATATGTCTTACTAGTTTGTGTCGATCTGAATTTAGACTGGGTCTTTGTTAGATTCGCACAGACTGACATTTAACAAGTGGCCACTAGGGTTGAGCGAAACGGGTCGTTCATTTTCAAAAGTCGCCGACTTTTGGCAAAGTCGGGTTTCATGAAACCCGATCCGACCCCTGTGCGGGGTCGGCCATGCGATACGCGACTTTCGCGCCAAAGTCGCGTTTCAATGACGCGAAAAGCGCCATTTCTCAGCCAATGAAGGTAAACGCAGAGTGTGGGCAGCGTGATGACATAGGTCCTGGTCCCCACCATCTTAGAGAAGGGCATTGCAGTGATTGGCTTGCTGTCTGCGGCGTCACAGGGGCTATAAAGGGGCGTTCCCACCGACCGCCATGTTACTGCTGCTGATCTGAGCTTAGGGAGAGGTTGCTGCCGCTTCGTCAGAAGCAGGGATAGCGTTAGGCAGGGTCCATTAACCACCAAACCGCTTGTGCTGTAGCGATTTCCACTGCCCAACACCACCTTCGGTGTGCAGGGACAGTGGAAGCTACATTTTTTTTTTTTTTCCCCCTCAGCGCTGTAGCTCATTGGGCTGCCCTAGAAGGCTCCCTGATAGCTGCATTGCTGTGTGTACGCCGCTGTGCAAACCAACTGCTTTTTTCAAAGCACAAATCCTCTTGTTCCTTCCTTTCTGCACAGCTATCTTTTTGGTTTGTACACACTTTTTATTTAATTTGTGCATCAGTCCACTCCTTATTGCTGCCTGCCATACCTGGCTGAGATTACTGCAGGGAGATAGTAATTGAAGGACACTCCCTGTTTTTTTTTTTTTTTTGTGGGAGATTAAGATTGACATTTCTGCTAGAGTGCCATCCCTGTCTGTGTCATCTCTCACTCAGTGGGCCATAGAAAGCCTATTTATTTTTTTGCTTGATTTGGGTTATAAAATCTACCTGAAAAAATCACTACATCAATCAGTGGGAGAAAAATATTGGCCTCAGGGCTTGTGTGCCACTCTTGACTCCTGTGTGCATCATCACTCACTCAGTGGGCCATAGAAAGCCTATTTATTTTTTTGCTTGATTTTGGTTCTAAAATCTACCTGAAAAAATCACTACATCAATCAGTGGGAGAAAAATATTGGCCTCAGGGCTTGTGTGCCACTCCTGACTCCTGTGTGCATCATCACTCACTCAGTGGGCCATAGAAAGCCCTTTTTTTTTTTTTTTTTGCTTTATTTGGGTTCTAAATTCTACCTGAAAAAATCTATAAATCAATCAGTGGGAGATTAATATTGGCCTTTGGGCTTGTGTGCCAGTCCTAAGCGTGCCATCTCTCTCTGTCTCTCAGATAGTGGGCCATAGAAAGCCTATTTATTATTTTTTTTATTGGGTTTATAAATTTTCCCTGGAACAAAAAAAAAAAGTGGGAGATAAATATTGGCCTCTGGGCTTGTGTGCCACTCCTGACTCCTGTGTGCGTCATCTCTCACTCAGTGGGCCATAGAAAGCCTTTTTTTGTTTTATTTGTTTTCTAAATTCTCCCTGAAAAAATCATTTTATTTTCTTTGGTTTCTAAATTCTTCCTGAAAAAATCATTTTATTCTATTTTTTTTTTTCCTAAAGTCTCCCTAAAAAAAACAAAAAAAACAAACAAATCAGTGGGAGATTAATATTGCCCTTTCTGCTTGTGTGCCAGTCTTGACTCCTGGGTGTGCCATCTCTCTCTCCAATTGTGGGCCATAGAAAGCCTATTATTTTTTTTAGCTTGATTTGGGTTCCAAAATCTACCTGAAAAAATCACTACATCAATCAGTGGGAGATAAATATTGGCCTCTGGGCTTGTGTGCCACTCCTGACTCCTGTGTGCGTCATCTCTCACTCAGTGGGCCATAGAAAGCCTTTTTTTGTTTTATTTGTTTTCTAAATTCTCCCTGAAAAAATCATTTAATTTTATTTGGTTTCTAAATTCTTCCTGAAAAAATAATTTTATTCTATTATTTTTTTTTCCTAAAGTCTCCCTTAAAAAAAAAAAAAAAATCAAATCAGTGGGAGATTAATATTTACATTTGTGCTTCAGTGACAGTCCTGCGTGTGTGGCATCTCTCTCATTTGTTGCCACCAACAACAGAGTGTGTAACATTGTGCCTGATTTTCGTTGTGGTCTCACTCACCTGTAAAGGGGTAGCTAAATCATACTGAAGTTATAGCTCACCGTGTAATTTGTGTGACAGCAACAAATACCGTTAGTTTGTTTACGTTTTTAAAACAATGAGGAAGTATGGTGGAAGAGGTCGTGGCCGGGGGCGTTCATTGTCAGCAGGTAATGAGGGTAGTGGTAGTGGTGGAGCATCAGCTGGTCGTGGGAAAAAAAAATATTGCACCTAAGTCTGGAGCTGTGGAGCCAGGTTCGTCGTCTGGCTACACAAGGCCTCGAACGCTCCCTTTTCTGGGAGTAGGAAAACCGCTTTTAAAGCCGGAGCAGCAAGAGCAAGTTTTGGCTTATCTTGCTGACTCAGCCTCTAGCTCTTTTGCCTCCTCTCGTGAAACTGGTAAATGTCAAAGCAGCGCGTCGTTAGTGGATGTTCACGGTCAGGGACAAGTCGCTTCCTTGTCCTCTTCAGCAAAAACAACAACAGAGAAGAATGCAGCAGGCGACACAACGGGTTACTCCATGGAGCTCTTTACACATACCGTCCCTGGCTTAGAAAGTGAAGCAGTTAACAGTCCATGCCCATTACAAGTTGAATCTGACATGGAGTGCACTGATGCACAGCCACAGCCAGACTACTATGCTGGTCCTTTGACTCAGACCACAACATTGCCCTTGCAGGGTGCTGATCAAGAATCAGACCCTGATGAGACTATGTTGCCCCATCACGAACGCTATACCACCGACCGACACGGTGACACAGACGAAGTTGCACACGAGCTACAAGAAGAGGTAATAGATGACCCAGTTCTTGACCCCGATTGGCAGCCATTGGGGGAACAGGGTGCAGGCGGCAGCAGTTCTGAAGCGGAGGAGGAGGGGCCGCAGCAGGCATCAACATCGCAACAGGTTCCATCTGCCGGGCCCGTATCTTGCCCAAAACGCGTGGCAAAGCCAAAACCTGTTGGAGGACAGCGTGGCCATCCGGTTAAAGCTCAGTCTGCAATGCCTGAAAAGGTATCCGATGCTAGAAAGAGTGCAGTCTGGCATTTTTTTAAACAACATCCAATTGATCAGCGCAAAGTCATCTGTCAAAAATGTTCAACTACCTTAAGCAGAGGACAGAATCTGAAAAGTCTCAATACAAGTTGCATGCATAGACATTTAACCACCATGCATTTGCAAGCCTGGACTAACTACCAAACGTCCCTTAAGGTTGTAGCACCCTCGGCCAATGAAGCTAGTCAGCAACGCAACATCCCTTCCGGCAGTGTAGGGCCACCATTTTCCGCACCACCTGCAGTATCTGTGCAGGTTTCTTTGCCAGGCCAAAGCAGTCAGGGTCAGGGAATCACCAGTTTCGTAGTAGGAAACACTGCATCTAGGGCACCGGTGGCAACAATACCATCTCCCACCGTCTCTCAGTCTGCCATGTCCACCGGCACCCCCGCTAGTTCCACGATCCAGTCCAGCTCACCCTACATGAGACTATGGTTAGAAAAAGGAAGTACTTAGCCTCGCATCCGCGTACACAGGGTTTGAACGCACACATAGCTAGACTAATCTCGTTAGAGATGATGCCCTACCGGTTAGTTGAAAGCGAAGCTTTCAAAGCCCTGATGGACTACGCTGTACCACGCTACGAGCTACCCAGTCGACACTTTTTTTCCAGAAAAGCCATCCCAGCCCTCCACCAGCATGTTAAAGAGCGCATCGTCCATGCACTCAGGCAATCTGTGAGCACAAAGGTGCACCTGACAACAGATGCATGGACCAGTAGGCATGGCCAGGGACGTTACGTGTCCATCACGGCACACTGGGTAAATGTGGTGGATGCAGGGTCCACAGGGGACAGCAAGTTTGGGACAGTTCTGCCTAGCCCACGGTCTAGGAAACAATTGGCTGTAGCCGTTCGCACCCCCTCCTCCTCCTCTTCGTCCTCGTGCAGAAGCGAGAGCTCGTCCACAGACCGCAGTCGCACAACCACTCCATCCGCAGCTGCCACTGTTGCACACCAGGTCTCCCATTATGGGGCAGCTACTGGCAAACGTCAGCAGGCTGTATTGGCTATGAAGTGTTTGGGCGACAACAGACACACCGCGGAAGTTCTGTCCGAGTTCTTGCAGAAAGAAACGCAGTCGTGGCTGGGCACTGTAGATCTTGAGGCAGGCAAGGTAGTGAGTGATAACGGAAGGAATTTCATGGCTGCCATCTCCCTTTCCCAACTGAAACACATTCCTTGCCTGGCTCACACCTTAAACCTGGTGGTGCAGTGCTTCCTGAAAAGTTATCCGGGGTTATCCGACCTGCTCCTCAAAGTGCGTGGACTTTGCTCACATATCCGCCGTTCGCCCGTACACTCCAGCCGTATGCAGACCTATCAGCGTTCTTTGAACCTTCCCCAGCATCGCCTAATCATAGACGTTGCAACAAGGTGGAACTCAACACTGCACATGCTTCAGAGACTGTGTGAACAGAGGCGGGCTGTTATGTTTTTGTGGGGGGATACACATACACGGGCAGGCAGTAGGATGGCAGACATGGAGTTGTCAGGTGTGCAGTGGTCGAAGATTCAAGACATGTGTCAAGTCCTTCAGTGTTTTGAGGAATGCACACGGCTGGTTAGTGCAGACAACGCCATAATAAGCATGAGCATCCCCCTAATGCGTCTGCTGATGCAAAGTTTGACGCACCTAAAGGATCAGGCGTCTGCAGCTGAGGAAGAGGAAAGCCTTGATGACAGTCAGCCATTGTCTGGCCAGGGCAGTGTACAGGACGAGGTAGCAGGCGAAGAGGAGGAGGCGGACGAGGAGGATGATGGGGATGATTATATTTTTAATGAGGAAGCTTTTCCGGGGCCACTGGAAATTGGTGGCGCGGCAAGGCCGGGTTCTGGTTTTTTGAGGGACACAAGTGACGTGGATTTGCCTGAAACTGCCCCTCAACCAAGCACAACCGCAGATTTGAGAACTGGAACTTTGGCCCACATGGCGGATTATGCCTTACGTATCCTCAAAAGGGACACACGCATAACTAAAATGATGAATGATGACGATTACTGGTTGGCCTGCCTCCTTGATCCTCGCTATAAAGGCAAATTGCAAAATATAATGCCACATGAGAACTTGGAACTAATATTAGCAACCAAACAATCAACTCTTGTTGACCGTTTGCTTCTGGCATTCCCTGCACACAGCGCCCGTGATCGTTCTCACACGAGCTGCAGGGGCCAGCAGACCAGAGGAGTTAGAGGGGCAGAAATCAGAAGTGGCGTTGGCCAGAGGGGTTTTCTGACCAGGTTGTGGAGTGACTTTGCTATGACCGCAGACAGGACAGGTACTGCAGCATCAATTCAAAGTGACAGGAGACAACATTTGCCAGTATGGTTACAAACTATTTTTCATCCCTTATCGATGTTCTCCCTCAACCGTCATTCCCATTTGATTACTGGGCATCAAAATTAGACACCTGGCCAGAATTGGCAGAATATGCATTGCAGGAGCTTGCTTGCCCAGCAGCTAGTGTCCTATCAGAAAGAGTATTCAGTGCTGCAGGTTCAATACTAACAGAAAAAAGGACTCGTCTGGCTACCCAAAATGTAGATGATCTAACCTTCATTAAAATGAACCACAACTGGATTTCGAAATCTTTTGCCCCACCTTGCCCGGCTGACACCTAGCTTTCCTATGAAAAGGTCTTGCCTGTGGACTATTCTGAATGCCTTTTCCAATCTCGTAATTTTCTGCACCTGATTGTCCAGCATACGACATGTTTACACCTCACTAAATGGCCAAACTCCCCACACGGGGCCGTGGTATCGACACTTGGCGACAGCACCCGTGAGAGTGCAGTTTGTCTGAAGAGGTGGGTGAGCCCGCTTTTGGTCGACGGCACTGCCACTGGGTCCCTCCTAGTACAATAAAGTGTCTCTGGCGGTGGTGGTGCGCACCCAACGTCAGACACACCGTTGTAATATGAGGGGCCCTGGGCCTGTACCGCCGGCCACAAGACAGTTTCCCCCCACCCCAGCTCAAACAGTGCTCTACCACTTGCAAAATTATCTCACAGCTCCACCAATGTTTAGTCTATGCGCTGACATCCTTCAATGCCTGCCACTGACAATACCATTGTATTGACATTTTTGTTATGTTAGGCCTTCGATGCCTGTCTGTGGTCACTCCTTCCACTAGGCCTCCACTGACCACACCACTGCTGCCCGTGTACCCCTGTAACCAATTTAAAATTGCCTACAGCCATGTGTTATTATTTTAGGCCTTCGATGCCTGTCTGCGGTGACTCCTTCCACTAGGCCTCCACTGACCACACCACTGCTGCCCGTGTACCCCTGGAACCAATTTAAAATTGCCTACAGCCATGTGTTATTATTTTAGGCCTTCGATGCCTGTCTGCGGTCACTCCTTCCACTAGGCCTCCACTGACCACACCACTGCTGCCCGTGTACCCCTGGAACCAATTTAAAATTGCCTACAGCCATGTGTTATTATTTTAGGCCTTCGATGCCTGTCTGCGGTCACTCCTTCCACTAGGCCTCCACTGACCACACCACTGCTGCCCGTGTACCCCTGGAACCAACATCAGAAAATATAAAAATAAGTATTTTGCTTATAAAAAAGAAAATACTGGAGAGATATCAAATACAGACATTTTAACATTAAAAACAAATACATACAACAAAAATCTGGTACAGTACTAAAAATGGCCACCAGCTACAATAACTTTCTCCTGCAAGTAGTTAACTGAAAGGTTTTTTCAATTTTAAACACAGATATGGCATCCACCGAGTGTTGTCCTGTCGCGTCTTCTTTATATTATTGCCAAGAAGATGCAAAACAATGAAAATAATAAAATCATTATTTACCAAAAAAATAGAGTAAGTCAAAACCACATTGCAAATAAACATTCATTACAAATAAAGAAGCAGGGCGCGTCCGAGGGTGAGTATATACCTAATAAGACTATAATCACCCTCGGACGCGCCCTGCTTCTTTCCGACAGCCTTCCTTCCTAAGAATCAGCCCTTCCGTGGTGTAGAGAGAGGGTTTGTTACACTCCAAGGTGTTCCCCAGGTTGCCTTTCCTGAGCTTCGATCTTCCGGCTCTCGTTTAGTAGTTGTTGGAAACTACGCTGCATTGGGCCTACAAATTGGGTATGGGGTGTAGAGAGATGGTGTGTTCCACTCCAAGGTGTTCCCCAGGTTGCCTTTCCTGAGCTTCGATCTTCCGGCTCTCGTTTAGTAGTTGTTGGAAACTACGCTGCATTAGGCCTACAAATTGGGTATGGGGTGTAGAGAGATGGTGTGTTCCACTGTAGAGAGATGGTGTGTTCCACTCCAAGGTGTTCCCCAGGTTTCCTCGCCAATGCTTCGATCATCATGCTCTCGTTTAGTAGTTGTTGGAAACTACGCTGCATTAGGCCTACAAATTGGGTATGGGGTGTAGAGAGATGGTGTGTTCCACTCCAAGGTGTTCCCCAGGTTTCCTCTCCATTGCTTCGATCTTCATGCTCTCGTTTAGTAGTTGTTGGAAACTACGCTGCATTAGGCCTACAAATTGGGTATGGGGTGTAGAGAGATGGTGTGTTACACTCCAAGGTGTTCCCCAGGTTTCCTCTCCATTGCTTCGATCTTCCGGCTCTCGTTTAGTAGTTGTTGGAAACTACGCTGCATTAGGCCTAAAAATTGGGTATGGGGTGTAGAGAGATGGTGTGTTACACTCCAAGGTGTTCCCCAGGTTTCCTTTCCATTGCTTCGATCTTCCGGCTCTCGTTTAGTAGTTGTTGGAAACTATGCTGCATTAGGCCTACAAATTGGGTATGGGGTGTAGAGAGATGGTGTGTTACACTCCAAGGTGTTCCCCAGGTTTCCTCTCCATTGCTTCGATCTTCCGGCTCTCGTTTAGTAGTTGTTGGAAACTACGCTGCATTAGGCCTACAAATTGGGTATGGGGTGTAGAGAGATGGTGTGTTACACTCCAAGGTGTTCCCCAGGTTTCCTCTCCATTGCTTCGATCTTCCGGCTCTCGTTTAGTAGTTGTTGGAAACTACGCTGCATTAGGCCTACAAATTGGGTATGGGGTGTAGAGAGATGGTGTGTTACACTCCAAGGTGTTCCCCAGGTTTCCTCTCCATTGCTTCGATCTTCCGGCTCTCGTTTAGTAGTTGTTGGAAACTACGCTGCACTGGGCCTACAAATTGGGTATGGGGTGTAGAGAGATGGTGTGTTCCACTCCAAGGTGTTCTCCAGGTTGCCTTTCCTGAGCTTCGATCTTCCGGCTCTCGTTTAGTAGTTGTTGGAAACTACGCTGCATTAGGCCTACAAATTGGGTATGGGGTGTAGAGAGATGGTGTGTTCCACTGTAGAGAGATGGTGTGTTCCACTCCAAGGTGTTCCCCAGGTTTCCTCGCCAATGCTTCGATCATCATGCTCTCGTTTAGTAGTTGTTGGAAACTACGCTGCATTAGGCCTACAAATTGGGTATGGGGTGTAGAGAGATGGTGTGTTCCACTCCAAGGTGTTCCCCAGGTTTCCTCGCCAATGCTTCGATCATCATGCTCTCGTTTAGTAGTTGTTGGAAACTACGCTGCATTAGACCTACAAATTGGGTATGGGGTGTAGAGAGATGGTGTGTTCCACCCCAAGGTGTTCTCCAGGTTGCCTTTCCTGAACTTCTATCTTCAGGCTCTCATTAAATTGTGGTTAAACGGAACAACTGCATTTGGCGTACTAGTTGGTTTGGGGCCTACTATCGGTGTCTGCCGCTCCTTGCTGTTCTCCTGGTTTCCTGTCCTGAAATTCCGTTTTCAGGCGCTCGTTAAGTAGTTGTTAATGTTAGACTGCATTTGGCCTACTAGTTGGGTTGGGGCCTACTATCGGTGTCTGCCACTCCTTGCTGTTCTCCTCCACTGAACAAAGCTGTGCCGCCTGTTTACTACTGTTGCCAATTTTGAACTGCATTTCGACTACTTACTGACTTGGGCCTACTCTCTGTGTCAGCCTCTCATTCCAGTTGTCCTCCACTGCAATGCCCCCTGATTAGTCCTGTGTTACCAATTTTGAACTGCATTTAGCCCACTTTATTCTTTGGGCCTATATCTGTGTTTCCTCCTCATCCTGCCCATTGCCCAGCCAGTGATAGATGAGTCTGCTGGTACATTGACCCATAACGCAACATTTCCCGTGCACGCTACACTGCAAGATTGTGACCCTGCTGAAAGTCAGGTCCCCCTTCCCGCATACCATACCACCTTACACGGGGACAAACAGGAAGGTGCAGATGAAAGTGCAGGTTCCTTCATCAGGTGGGGGGAGGAATACTAGTTGGCGACGTCACTGGCACAGGGCCTCTCATGGTACGCAAAAGTGTTGCTGCCGGTGGGAGGCGCCCCCGCCGTGCAAACACACCGCTGTACTTTGAGGGGCCCTGTGCCAGTGCCAATGCCAACGAGTGGGCCCCCCCTGCTTGCTCAGGTTCACAGCACTTGCAAAGTTGAAATACTTACCTCTCCCTGCTCCACTGCCGTGACGTGGTCCAGATTTCCTGGGCCCACTAATTACTTGAACCAGCCCTACCCACCACAACTTTAGCCAAATGACCCCCAATTTCAAATGCCTTCCAATTATTATAAGGTAAATTACGCTTGACAAGCTTCATTAAGAAGAATGGATGGTTTTGACATTAAAATGGGCACTCTAGGTGTTTTCCTGGCCCCCACTCACTGCCGACTATGCTGCCCCATTGACTTGCATTGGGTTTCGTGTTTCGGTCGATCCCGACTTTACGTCATAATCGGCCGATTTCACTCGACCCGACTTTTGAGATAGTCGGGTTTCGCGAAACCCGGCTCGACTCTAAAAAGGTCAAGGTCGCTCAACTCTAGTGGCCACTGTTGGTTTTTAAGTTATTATTAGATCATTCCATATAGATTTGTACACACAAAACACCTGATATGTACTGTTAGGTTATGGTATACCTAGTGAGTTTCTGATTGTATATACAACAGGTCCTTAGGATTATGATTGTCTGTTCTCCTTGTGTAGAGACTAACTACAGACAAATCCTGTGTAGTCTATATATGTATAGTCAAGTTGTTTTCTGCAGTCTTGTTACTTTCATCCTGACCTTGGAAAGGAATTAGCGGTCTGAGCAGGTAAGTAGTATTCACATACGGTAGTTATACATCTCTGCGGAGAGTTCTCAGCTGCATTTTGTCAAAGAAATCACAGCTTGCTCAGCCATGACAGTGAGCGGCAAGAAGAGATCGAGATGCAGAAACTGTAAGGCTTTAAACAATCAGATAGTATTCCGAAAGGGCATGGATTTACTTCTTAGGAAACACACTGAGCTCTGCACTTTCAGGTCTACAAGCATGTGAAATAAGTATTAAACACATTACCAATTTTGTAAGTAAATGTATTTGTAAAGGTGCTTGTTATGAAAGTGTCTACATTCACCAGAAATGTAGCACCAACACTCAACTGGTCCCTGTACAGACTAGAAAGGTCCTAGCCACACAACTAGAAACACCACTTAGTTCCTAACTCCCTAAGAGGCTGTTGAGGGGTTTCTTGTACCTCATGAGGAACCAGAGAAGAAGTCATAACACAGTGCCAATAAGGGGAAAGTGTAAAGTAAGATACAAAAACCCGGAGAAACTGAAACACACTCATAAAGGGTAGAGAGGAAAAGCTAAGGAGAACCAAAAATAAAAGGAACAAGTATATCATCTCAGAAACCCAACAGTGCTAAAAGGAAAAGGTGCTGGGAGAGCAAGCAAATAGACTCACAGCAAGAATACAACTGGAGTTTACCAAGCAAACCCCTTTGCTGAAGTGCTGGAACTCATGAAACCACATCCACCAAGAACGTGCATCAAGGAAGTGCAGTGAAATGTGAACTTATAAAACCCCACCCTAAATGTGATAGAGCAAACCAAAATGGGATAACAAGAGACACCTGGAGCGGAGCAAACCAAGAAAGGAAAACAAAGAAAACATAAATCATCAGCAGTTGGACAGGGAAGAACGAGCAATAGCTCAGCAGACAGAGAAACCAACCATGCAGCAACAGGTCACCGGTTTGAATCCCCAAAATGAGTTATGACAGTGCTATTGACAATAAATTCTCACTAGATGCAGGTAACAACCCATCCAATCCAAACAGGCAAGGAAATCAATCCATCGATGTCCAGAAATTAAGCTATGTGTAATAGTGTGAAATTACACAAGGAAAAAGTATTGAACATGCTTTAATTAACAATTCGTACAAAATAATTTGTTGGTGATGACAACTTTAAGATGCTTCCAGTATGGAGAAACTAGGGTGTGATTTTTGGCCCATTCTTCTGCACAAACACTTGTCACATCCTGAAGGTTCCATCTTCTATAAACTCTGAGTTTTAGTTCCTTCCTTTAGTTCCTTCCTTCCTTCTGTTGGATTCAGGTCAGGTGATTGGTTGAGCCATTCTAAAAGTTTTATTTTCTATCTCTGAAACCTATTGAGAGATTCCTTAGCTGTGTGTTTTGGATCATTGTCTTGCTGAAATGTCCACCCTTGTTTCATCTTCATCATCCTGGTAGATGGCAGCAGTCTTTTATCAAAAATCTCTCAGTAAATTTGTCGGTTCATCCTTCCTTCAGTTATATGAAGTTTGCCAAAGCGATGTGCTTAAAAATAACCCAACGCCATGATGTACCCGCATCCAAACTTCACTGTTGGTGTGGTATTTTGGGGGTGATATACAGTGCTTTTTGGCCTCCCAACATGGTATATTATAAGGCATCTAAATAGTTACATTTTGTTCTTATTTGAGCAGACTGTATTCTCTCAGTGTTTCACAGGCTTGTCTAAATGTTGTTGAGAAAACTTTAAAAGCACTTGAACATGTTTTTTTTAGTAATGGAGTCTTTCATCGTGAGCGTGCATACGGCCATGGAGGTTGAGCACATTACTCATAGTTTTCGATGAAAAAATTGTGCCTACTCATTCCAGGAATCTGTAGCTCTCCACAGTTGGTCCTTGGCACTTGGACAACTCTTCTGATAATTATTTTCACTCTTAAGTCTGAAATCTTGCGTGGAGCACCTGGTCGTGGATGATTTATGGTCAAATATTCTTTCCACTTCCAGATTATGGCCCCAACAGTGCTCACTGGAACCTTCAGTAGTTTAGAAATTCTTCTGTAGCCAATGCTATCAGTATCTAACAAATAAAGTTGCACTCTGTGACACTACAGCAGGCAAACATGAAATATATGAAATTGGAATTGCATTACTGCTTTAGAAAAAAAAAAAGTGAAGAGATCAGCCCATGAGAGAAGTCACATTAGTTTAGGTTCCCAGCAAAGGGGATCAAATTCAAGATATCATCAATGAAATGTAGCTCCTCGACACCAGCAACACTCATGTATCCCCACATAAGGACACTGCCACCACCACGTTTCACTGTAGGCATCATGCATTTAGAAAAATCTTAAATGTACTGATATACTGCTCTATATTATAAGAGAAGATGCTACCATCACTCCGTGCACTTGGTAGACATGCACTTTTCTAATATGACAACATGGTGCTTTCATTAAAAATCATGGAGGTCATACAAAATACTAAATGTAGCAGTTTTTAAGGTGGGGTGTATTCATGTTTTCAACAAGTAATTTGAATAAAACTGAAGATTTTGTAATGAAACTTATATTATTAGTAGTGTTGAGCATTCCGATACCGCAAGTATCGGGTATCGGCCGATACTTGCGGTATCGGAATTCCGATACCGAGATCCGATACTTTTGTGGTATCGGGTATCGGTATCGGATCCATAGTGAGGTGTAAAATAAAGAATTAAAATAAAAAATATTGATATATTCACCTCTCCGGCGGCCCCTAGACATCACCGCGGGTAACCGGCAGGCTTCTTTGTTTAAAATGAGCGCATTTAGGACCTGAGGAATGACGTCGCGGCTTCTGATTGGTCGCGTGCCGCCCATGTGACCACGACGCGACCAATCAGAAGCCGCGACATCATTCCTCAGGTCCTAAATTGCTAGAATGAGCGCGTTTAGGACCTGAGGAATGACGTTGCGGCTTCTAATTGGTCGCGTCGCGGTCACATGGGCGGCACGCGACCAATCAGAAGCTGCGACGTCATTCCTCAGGTCCTAAACGCGCTCATTTTAAACAAAGAAGCCTGCCGGTTACCCGCGGTGATGTCCAGGGGCCGCCGGAGAGGTGAATATATCAATATTTTTTATTTTAATTCTTTATTTTACACATTAATATGGATCCCAGGGCCTGAAGGAGAGTTTCCTCTCATTCAGACCCTGGGAACCATCAGAATACCTTCCGATACTTGGTGTGCCATTGACTTGTATTGGTATCGGATATCGGTATCGGCGATATCCGATACTTTTCGGGTATCGGCCGATACTATCCGATACCGATACTTTCAAGTATCGGACGGTATTGCTCAACACTAATTATTAGCCTTTCTTTCATGTTTTAGGTTAAAAATATGTTATTTTCAAAATGATGGAAATTGTTCCTCTATTCAGTGAGATATTAAAATTTTACTTTTCAATGGGGGTATACTAATTTATGCTGAGCACTGTTTTATAATTACAATTCATTTCTTATGTATATAAAAAGTATATATTAAAAGTATATTATATATGTAGCTGGGGATATAAACATAGGAGAATATATCATTAGACACATTCTGTCCACCCCAGGACCAGGTGATTTTCTAGTGTTCCTTTGTCTACCAGAAGTACCCAACTTTAAAGAGTTATCACTTTTTGGCTCATTTTCAAAAAAATCTATAAAAGCTTGTCGATGTTTTATATATGCACAATTATTACAGCAGATACAAAAGAATACAACATTTATCAGATGCATCGTGCACCATGTACAGTTAAGTCCATATATATTTGGACAGAGACAACATTTTTCTAATTTTGGTTATAGACATTACCACAATGAATTTTAAATAAAACATTTCAGATGCAGTTGAAGATCAGACTTTCAGCTTTCATTTGAGGGTATCCACATTAAAATTGGATGAAGGGTTTAGGCGTTTCAGCTCCTTAACATGTGCCACCCTATTTTTATAGGGACCAAAAGTAATTGGACAATTGACTCCAAGGTTATTTCATGGACAGGTGTGGGCAATCCCTTCGTTATGTCATTCTCAATTAAGCAGATAAAAGGTCTGGAGTTGATTTGAGGTGTGGTGCTTGCATTTGGAAGGTTTTGCTGTGATGTAAACATGCTCTCCATGCAGGTGAAACAAGCCATCCTTAAAGGGAACCTGTCACCTGAATTTGGCGGGACTGGTTTTGGGTCATATGGGCGGAGTTTTCGGGTGTTTGATTCACCCTTTCCTTACCCGCTGGCTGCATGCTGGCCGCAATATTGGACTGAAGTTCATTCTCTGTCCTCCGTAGTACATGCCTGCACAGTGTAATCTTGCCTTGTGCAGGCGTGTACTATGGAGGACAGAGAATGAACTTCAATCCAATATTGCAGCCAGCATGCAGTCAGCGGGTAAGGAAAGGGTGAATCAAACACCCAAAAACTCCGCCCATATGACCCAAAACCAGTCCCGCCAAATTCAGGTGACAGGTTCCCTTTAAGCTGCGAAAACAGGAAAAAACCCATCTTAGAAATTGCTACAGTATTAGGAGTGGCAAAATCTACAGTTTGGTACATCCTGAGAAAGAAAGAAAGCACTGATGAACTCATCAATGCAAAAAGACCTGGGCGCCCACGGAAGACAACAGTGGTGGATGATCGCAGAATAATCTCCATGGTGAAGAGAAACACCTTCACAACAGCCAACCAAGTGAACAACACTCTCCAGGAGGCAGGTGTATCAATATCCAAATCTACCATAAAGAGAAGACTGCATGAAAGTAAATGCAGGGGGTTCACTGCACGGTGCAATCCACTCATAAGCATCAAGAATAAAAAGACTAGACTGGACTTTGCTAAAAAAAAATCTAAAAAAGCCAGCACAGTTCTGGAAGAACATTCTTTGGACAGATGAAACCAAGATCAACCTCTACCAGAATGATGGAAAGAGAAAAGTATGGTGAAGGCGTGGTACAGCTCATGATCCAAAGCATACCACCTCATCTGTAACACACGGCGGAGGCAGTGTGATGGCTTGGGCATGCATGGCTGCCAGTGGCACTGGGTCACTAGTGTTTATTGATGATGTGACACAGGACAGAAGCAGCTGAATGAATTATGAGGTATTCAGAGACATACTGTGTGCTTAGATCCAGCCAAATGCAGCCAAACTGATTGGTCGTCGGTTCATACTACAGATGGACAACTACCCAAAACATAAAGCCAAAGCAACCCAGAAGTTTTTTAAAGCAAAAAAGTGGAATATTCTTGAATGGCCAAGTCAGTCACCTGATCTCAACCCAATTGAGCATGCATTTCACTTGTTAAAGACTAAACTTCAGACAGAAAGGCCCACAAACAAACAGCAACTGAAAACCACCGCAGTGAAGGCCTGGCAGAGCATCAAAAAGGAGGAAACACAGCGTCTGGTGATGTCCATGAGTTCAACACTTCAGCCAGTCATTGCCAACAAAGGGTTTTTAACCAAGTACTAGAAATGAACATTTTATTTAAAGTTATTTAATCTGTCCAATTACTTTTGGTCCCTTTAAAAACAGGGTGGCACATGTTAAGGAGCTGAAACTCCTAAACCCTTCTTCCAATTTTAATGTGGATACCCTCAAATGAAAGCTGAAAGTCTGAACTTCAACTGCATCTGAATTGTTTTGTTTAAAATTCATTGTGGTAATGGTAATGTCTAAAACCAAAATTAGAAAAATGTTGTCTCTGTCCAAATATATATGGACTTAACTTTTTGTAGATTTATGAACATGTCTGAAAGCCACATCAATGAATATTGAAGAATATAAACTGATTTATCTGAAATTTTTTTCTTTACCAAACCAAGTACAATAGACCATTTGCCATATAGCTAATAGTTTTTTTTCGCCAAGTGCTTTCTACCTATATGTAAGTGTTTTGCCTACTCATGTTCCTGTTGTGAATTGCTAATTAGTCCCATTAATCCCTTTCAATTAATTGCTCGTTAACCACCAGAGCGGACACAGCAGGCTAGATGGGAATGCTTAGGGAATGTTGGTGTTTGTGACCTAGGCCTGCTTTTGTACTGCTGACAAGAGTGGGGCAAAAGACCCATCACATTTCAGTAACATAATTTATTCCAGAAGAGTGAGTTCAGGTCTAATCATTGAAAAAAAAATTAGGGGGTACAACCTTTTGGGGCAAATTTCCTACATAATGGAAACTTTTTTGTGCTTAAACAGACTGTAAGCTCTACTGGATGCAGGGAATGCCGTTAATACTCTGTAACGATTATTGTAATCTAATTTTGATTTTTTTTTTTACACATTAATTACAGAAGCAAAACAGTACAAAGCAGGAGAACAATAAACATGCAATCAGGTTGAGGACTATAATTATGACGACCTAGCTGGTTTTCTAGGCCATTGAATAGTCTTAAAGTCAAATAAATTGCCCTAATATGTCAATTCTGGAGAAGTCCTTCATAGTAAATCAAGCCATTAAGGAAGAGAAACATAGAGCTATCCAATTCAGGTTATGGCGAAAAGAAATGTAGTAAAAACTTGGTAAGATGACCATGCAAAATTATAGTAAAAATGATATTGTACACAGTTAGTTTTTTTTAATTTTCTTTGTGAATTCCATCAAAAACCTATATATTTCTAATCTTTCACAGAAAACCATGTCTAGATGAAAGGGGTGTTCTTCTCACAGGGGAAGTCTTTTTGAGAGGTTTTGCTGTATGTGTTCTGCAAATAGTTGCAAATTATGGTCATATTTTCACTCTCCGAAAAAATATTAGATGTATAAATATGAATGGTTGTAGATGACGAGGAAAAAGCTAACATATTAAACACCTTCTTCTCCACGGTATTCACGGTGGAAAATGAAATGCTAGGTGAAATCCCAAGAAACAATGAAAACCCTATATTAAGGGTCACCAATCTAACCCAAGAAGAGGTGCGAAACCGGCTAAATAAGATTAAAATAGATAAATCTCCGGGTCCGGATGGCATACACCCACGAGTACTAAGAGAACTAAGTAATGTAATAGATAAACCATTATTTCTTATTTTTAGTGACTCTATAGCGACAGGGTCTGTTCCGCAGGACTGGCGCATAGCAAATGTGGTGCCAATATTCAAAAAGGGCTCTAAAAGTGAACCTGGAAATTATAGGCCAGTAAGTCTAACCTCTATTGTTGGTAAAATATTTGAAGGGTTTCTGAGGGATGTTATTCTGGATTATCTCAATGAGAATAACTGTTTAACTCCATATCAGCATGGGTTTATGAGAAATCGCTCCTGTCAAACCAATCTAATCAGTTTTTATGAAGAGGTAAGCTATAGGCTGGACCACGGTGAGTCATTGGACGTGGTATATCTCGATTTTTCCAAAGCGTTTGATACCGTGCCGCACAAGAGGTTGGTACACAAAATGAGAATGCTTGGTCTGGGGGAAAATGTGTGTAAATGGGTTAGTAACTGGCTTAGTGATAGAAAGCAGAGGGTGGTTATAAATGGTATAGTCTCTAACTGGGTCGCTGTGACCAGTGGGGTACCGCAGGGGTCAGTATTGGGACCTGTTCTCTTCAACATATTCATTAATGATCTGGTAGAAGGTTTACACAGTAAAATATCGATATTTGCAGATGATACAAAACTATGTAAAGCAGTTAATACAAGAGAAGATAGTATTCTGCTACAGATGGATCTGGATAAGTTGGAAACTTGGGCTGAAAGGTGGCAGATGAGGTTTAACAATGATAAATGTAAGGTTATACACATGGGAAGAGGGAATCAATATCACCATTACACACTGAACGGGAAACCACTGGGTAAATCTGACAGGGAGAAGGACTTGGGGATCCTAGTTAATGATAAACTTACCTGGAGCAGCCAGTGCCAGGCAGCAGCTGCCAAGGCAAACAGGATCATGGGGTGCATTAAAAGAGGTCTGGATACACATGATGAGAGCATTATACTGCCTCTGTACAAATCCCTAGTTAGACCGCACATGGAGTACTGTGTCCAGTTTTGGGCACCGGTGCTCAGGAAGGATATAATGGAACTAGAGAGAGTACAAAGGAGGGCAACAAAATTAATAAAGGGGATGGGAGAACTACAATACCCAGATAGATTAGCGAAATTAGGATTATTTTGTCTAGAAAAAAGACGACTGAGGGGCGATCTAATAACCATGTATAAGTATATAAGGGGACAATACAAATATCTCGCTGAGGATCTGTTTATACCAAGGAAGGTGACGGGCACAAGGGGGCATTCTTTGCGTCTGGAGGAGAGAAGGTTTTTCCACCAACATAGAAGAGGATTCTTTACTGTTAGGGCAGTGAGAATCTGGAATTGCTTGCCTGAGGAGGTGGTGATGGCGAACTCAGTCGAGGGGTTCAAGAGAGGCCTGGATGTCTTCCTGGAGCAGAACAATATTGTATCATACAATTATTAGGTTCTGTAGAAGGACGTAGATCTGGGTATTTATTATGATGGAATATAGGCTGAACTGGATGGACAAATGTCTTTTTTCGGCCTTACTAACTATGTTACTATGTTACTATGTTACTATGAATATGTCTTAAGTCATTCAACCAGAATACGAGTATGTGTTGTATTATGAAATGATCTTTAGTAACACTTCTGCTGTGGTGTATTATTATCTCTGTTGCCTCCATTAGGCAACACTAGAGATCTTGTGCTCTTCCCCTCCGAAAAGGCTATTTGTATATTTAAATGTTCTTGGGTAGCATTAAATGACCTATAAGTCTCCCTACACCAAGTTAGTGCTCTTCTCGCGCTCCTTAAATCCCCTAGCAAAGGCATATCACCCAGCCAACTAGTGCTCCTGTTTTAAACTGACGGAGAGCAATCAAACAAAACACGTGTCTGCAAATGGAACTTCTGGTTTGGTATATTATAGTCATGTGACAAGGTCCTATAAAAGATCAAAATTGACTTCTCGTATTGCTACCTCCAATTGGTGACACTAAAAGAGGCTATGTACACATTGCTAGCACCAACATCAGTTAAAAACAGTTTAATTCTATAGACAGGCACAAAGTTAAGCTCTAATAATAAAAACATATGGCATCCTGATCCCTCAGTCTATCTAAGGGTTTCGCACTCAACAACTTCTCTCGGGGCATCTGGTATTATAAACTATCTGGACAAAATTATTGGGACACCAAAATATAAGGCCTTATTTACACATCAGTATTTTTGCATCAGTATTAATATGCCAAAACCAGGAGTGTCTCCAAAACACAGAAAATATGTCAATCTTTCAATTATATTTTTTCTCTGTAAGTTCCACTCCTGGCTTTGGCATACGAACACTGATGCAAAATACTGACCTGTGAATGAGGTCTTAGACCTAAAGGAACTTTGATGGCATCCCACGCTTTATCCATCGGCATATGGATTTGGAAACTCCTTTTGCACTTAATAAAGCTTTCACACTTCAGGGAAGGCATTCTTCAAGATTTTGGAGTGTATTCATCCAAAAGAGCATTTGACAGGTCACACACTAATGTTGGATACGAGGGCATGGTTCTCAATCTCCTTTTTCGTTCTGCCTAAAGATGTTTGATGGGTTTGAAGTCAAGTTCTTTGACACTCAACACTCCCAACCTTACCTTTCTGGACCATGTTTTGTGCCTTGAGGGAAAAAGATTATTACATTTCAGCTCACCACTGTGACGGCCTTTTAAGACGCTCCAGCATGGATGTAGTTCAGTCCAAACTAAGCACAGCTGTATCCAGACAAGAAGAGTTTATTCAGCGAGCGTTGGAGGAACAGTAGTAGACTTTTTTTTTAAAACTCTTGATATTTAATGAATCAAAATGTTACATATAAAGACACAAAAATTCACCCCTCACCCACTTAAAGCTACGCGTTTCGGCAGATGCCTTTATCAAGTTTTTGCAAAAACTGTTCCTCTAACGCTCTCTGGATAAACTCTTCTTGTTTGGATGTTTTGTGCCTTCTGCTGTTTTCCAACAAACTTTACAGTTTGCAGTTGGAACAATGCAGTTAGGCAGGTAATGTTCTTCTGGCATTATTGAAACCCAGACTCATCTGTAAGACTGACTGAGATGTGTGATTTGTCACTCCAAAAAACATTTCCAATCCTTCTAAGTCCATTGAAAGCATACTTTTCATCACTCAATTCGATATTTGGATTCTCCTTGGAGACTTGTATGCAGCTGCTGAAAACCCATGGTATGAAGTTTACAGTGTACAGTTTTTGAGCTGATGTTAGTGGTAAGGAACTCTGAAGTTATTGAGTCAACAGAGTATTTTTATGTGCTGAGCATGGCAGTACTCGGTGACAGTGCTCTGTAACTTGATGTGATTTACCACGTTGTGGCTGAGTTGCTGTGGTCCCCGAAGTTTCCACTTTTCAATAATACCACTCACAGTTCATCATGGAATATTTAGACATGTTGTCAAAATCGCATCCTAACCAATAATACTGTCAATTTCAATGAACTCTTTAGCATGAACCATTTTTTCACAATTTTTAATAAATGCAAACTGCATGGCTAGGTGCTTGAGTTTATACATCTGTTTGATTAGGATGTATTGAAAAATCTGAATTCAGCGATTAAGAAGCATGCACCCATTAATTTGGCCATAGTATTTGTCTACTTGAGAAAAATCAGCTACTGAAATTCCCTTTGTTGGAATTGTATCACTTTTTTTGAGAAGTTACTTGTTAAGTGTTTGAGAGTTATCTATTTCCTTATAGTAGTGGACAACCCCTATAAATGAGCCCAAATAAATAACTGATACCCCCGAATTAGCTTCATTCCTCAGTAGTCAGCATGTCAATTCCGGACGGTCCTCTAGGAACACTATGCCATCTAGATCTGCAGGTTACTGACTGCCTGCAGGGCTCGTATAATGCCCCTGCCAGATGTTCATCCAGCAGACTGGTGGAGACACAGAACTGATCATGGAGGGGATATAATTTTTTTTCTCAACTCGCTGGACCCATTAATAAGGGGTTGTACAGTAGTGGCCGCTTTTTGTTGTGCCAAGGATTTTTTCAGGCAAGAATCATGTGAATGGTAGATAAAAAAAAAGCAATAAACATTCATAACCATAATTTGTTTGATTTTAGGACTTTATGTTACTTTACGAATGATGAAAGCCATCTAAGCATCCTTTGAATTTGTGCTTTTAACTATGGCACTAGCGATTCTGCTGGCCATAGCTTGTGACCCATCGAAGCGGAGTAAGCCACATTGGTCTTGCCCATGCTGTTGGTACATCTAAGGCAGTGGTCCCCAACTCCAGGCCTCGAGGGCCGACAACAGTGCAGGTTTTCAGGATTTCCTTAGTATTGCACAGGGGTTGGAATCATCACCCGTGCAGATGATCACATTACCACTGATGCAATACTAAAGAAATCCTGAAAACCTGCACTGTTGGCGGCCCTCGAGGCCTGGAGTTGGGGACCACTGATCTAAGGTATAGGTTGCTTCCTTATCACCACAATGTATGGTATTCCAAACATTTCATGCAATTGTTTGTAAACTATCCCATGAGAGAAACCAACATGTGAGTGTTGTTTCCACAGCGTTAGCATATGGCATATCTTTCAAAATATGAAGAAACAGTGTAAGAAGCAATGAGCTCTGGAATATTTTGCTTTTTCTTCTCCACGGTTAATTTTAAAGTATTTTCCTCATGTATTTAATCACCTTTACTCTCTACGTTTTATTAATTCCCACAAACTATATTCTGTGTGATTGACGGGCGGCCGGCTTGAACGGAGCGCTTGGAAAAGCCAGCCGGGGCCATGGTCTCCATAGCAACCGGTGGTGTGAAGCGGGCGAGCCATTCTGCAAATGAGTCTCTAGACACGGATTAACCCCTCCAGCACTTATTCTATGCCATCCTTCGAGAATAGCATTATCCTTCTTCTGATACACTTGTATTATCTCCAAATAATCAGAATGACCGTGTGTGCTCGCTTTTGTATTGCCAGCATCATGATATGCATGCTTTGTACTAAGTTGCTGCCCCAAGAGCTTATAATCTAATTTTGAACTTGTGTTCTAATTGTATACAAATACATCCGAGAGATATTAGTCTTCGATGATTAACTTTACAGGCAGTTTACCTATTCTGGTTTGATGTGTTTTTTTGTTTTTTTTAAATCAGACATTATCTGAAAAGGAGGTTGAAGCTGTAGATCCGTGCTGATTTTGGATATTGAAGACACAGTGGGAGATGTATGCTGAAGTATTAAAAGGGAATGTTATTTGCAATATAATAATCCTGAAAGAAAAGTTCTGATTGATTGCCATTCTTGGCTGGCTACATGCAAACAAAACATTAACCTACCTGTGAAATGTAAAAGATTGTATAATTATACGTAACATTTCCCTTATAATAATAATAATAATCTTTATTTATATAGCGGCAACATATTCCGCAGCGCTTTACAGTTTAACAGTTTCAAACTCAACAGTCATAAGTAACAACCTTAACTATACAATAATTAAAGTGAAATAAGACTGAGGTGGGGGAGATGCAAAGTACAGGTGTGTATTTACAGTACAATGATGGTCCAGCCATCTTCAGGGGGTGGGGGATAGATGGAGATAGTGAATGGGTTACACACACACACACACACACACATAAAATGACTTTGATTAGTGAACATGATAGGTCGCTCTGAACAAATATGTTTTCAGGGAGCGCCTAAAACTATGCAAATTGTGGATGGTCCTAATATCTTGGGTAGAGCATTCCAGAGGATTGGCGCAGCACGGCAGAAGTCTTGGAGTCGGGAGTGGGAGGTACGGATTAGTGCAGAGCTTAGTTGAAAGTCATTGGTCGGTTAGGCCGATAGACAGAAATGAGGGAGGAGATGTAATGGGGTGCTGCACTGTGAAGAGCTTTGTGGGTGAGAACAAGTACTTTGAATTGGATTCTATAATGAATGGGAAGCTAGCAGGGCTGGACTGGCCATCGGACAGTTCTGGCAAATGCCAGAAGGGCCGGTGCCAGTAGTGGGCCGCTGCGCGCCGACTCACCCTCCCCCCCAGCGCTGCTGCTGCCACATTCAACTATACCGGCGTCTATGACACCGGTACAGTTGAATCCAATGATGGAGGAGAGAGCGTCACCTGATGCTCCCTCTCTCATCATTCCCCACTCTGCCTCTGACACTGCGGGTGCGTGTGCACTCACTGTGTCCCAGGCAGTGCAGCAGCAGCCGCCGAGACAGGAGCAGGGAGCACCGCAGGCACGAGGGGAGGTGAGGAGTGTTTTTTTTCACTGGACTGTGGAGCCATTCTGGGGGGAAGGAGAGATGTGGGCCCTGCTATATACTACTGTGTGGGCTGTGCTGTATACTGCTATGTCGGCTGTGCTATACACTACTATGTGGGTTCTGCTGTATACTACTGTGCGTGCTCTGCTGTATACTGTGTGGGCTCTGCTGTATACTACTGTGTGGGCTGTGCTGTATACTGTTATGTGGGCTGTGCTATATACTACTGTGTGGGCTGTGCTGTATACTACTATGTGGGCTGTGCTATACACTACTATGTAGGCTCTGCTGTATACTACTATGTGGGCTGTGCTATATATTACTATGTGGGCAGTACTGTATACTACTGTGTGGGCTGTGCTGCATACTACTGTGTGGGCAGTGCTGTATACTACTATGTGGGCAGTGCTGTATACTACTATGTGGGCTGTGCTATATACTACTATGTGGGCAGTGCTGCATACTACTATGTGGGCAGTGCTGTATACTACTGTGTGGGCTCTGCTGTATACTACTATGTGGGCTGTGCTATATACTACTATGTGGGCTGTGCTATATACTACTGTGTGGGCTGTGCTGTATACTACTATGTGGGCTGTGCTATACACTACTATGTGGGCTCTGCTGTATACTACTATGTGGGCAGTGCTGTATACTACTATGTGGACAGTGCTATATACTACTGTGTGGGCTGTGCTGTATACTACTAAGTGGGCTGTGCTGTATACTACTATGTGGGCTCTGCTGTATACTATTATGTGGACTGTGCTATACACTACTATGTGGGCTCTGCTGTATACTACTATGTGGGCTGTGCTGTACACTACTATGTGGGCTCTGCTGTATACTACTATGTGGGCAGTGCTGTAAACTACAATGTGGGCAGTGCTGTATACTACTATGTGGGCTGTGCTGTATACTATTATGTGGGCTGTGCTATATACTACTGTGTGGGATCTGCTGTATACTACTATGTGGGCAGTGCTAAATACTACCATGTGGGCAGTGCTGTATACTACTGTGTGGGCTCTGCTGTATACTGCTATGTGGGCTGTGCTATATACTACTATGTGGCCTCTGCTGTGTACTACTATGTGGGCAGTGCAGTATACTACTATGTGGGCAGTGCGGTATACTACTATGTGGGATGTGTGATTTATACTGCTACATGGGCTGTGCTGTATACTGCTACGTGGGCTGTGTTATCTGCTATGCGGGTTGTGCTATATACTATGGGGGTATATTATATTCTATGGGGTAGGCCGTGTTATATACTATGTAGCTGTTATATACTATTGTGGGGGTATATTATATTCTATGGGGGAGGCTGTGTTATACTATGGGGGGCTGCATTATATTCTATGGGGGCTACATTATATATTATGGGGAGGTGGGCTGTATTATATTCTATGGGGTGGGGGCTACATTATATATTATGGGGAGGTGGGCTGTATTATATTCTATGGGGTGGCTTCATTATACTCTGGGGTGGCTACATTATATAATGTAGGGTGGTGGCTGCATTATACAATATATGGGCTGCATTATACTGTGTCGAGGATTATGGAGAATACTTTATACTATATGAAGAACTATGGGGTATATTATACTATGGGAAGTGAATTGTACTACATGGATGACTATGGCGGTGCATTATACTATATGGAGCACTATGAGAAGTATATTATGCTATATGGAGGACTATGAGGAGTGTATGATGCTGTATGGAGGACTGAGCAGTGTATTTTAATATATCGAGGACTATAGGGAGTGTATTATACTATATGGAGGACTGTGGTGCACATTATAATATATGGAGGACTATGGGGTGTATTTTACTAAAATGCTGCATATTCAGATTGTTTTTGCTGGAACAAAAATCATTTTCTCAGCAGCACATCGCCGGTGTAAACTGTAGATGTGCTGCTGATAACATGATAATGTATGGTGATCTGTTAGTGATCTATTAGTGATTGTTCTGTCCCATCATTATTCCTCAGCTGGTGGAAAGAGGCCAGGAAACAAGCGTTGAACAACTTCAGTATTGTCGATCAAACTCATTTAGTGGCCTGAACTCAGCGCTTGTAAATACAACCGAAATGCTTTTGTGTGATGTGCAATATGTTAGCATTTGGGGCCCCATTTTAAACTTTGCCTATGCGTAAGGCCCCACTTTGCCTAAAACCGGCCCTGCCTACAAGTGTACAAAGATATTATACAGTCACTATGTGACAAGTGGCCCTGTGTAACTTCAAATGCCAGGGCTGAATTTTAGTCCCAGTCTGGCCCTGGAAGCCAGTGTAACGACTGGAGAAGAGTGGACACGTCTGAATACCGATTAGCTAGATGGACAACCCTGGCTGCTGCATTAAGGATGGACTGGAGAGGGGAAAGTCGAGTAAGGGGGAGGCCAATTAATAGAGCGTTGCAGTAGTCCAGGCGGGAGTGGATCAAGGCGACAGTGAGGGTTTTTGTTGTTTCCATGGTGAGAAAAGGGCGGATTCTAGAGATGTTCTTTAGGTGTAAGCGGCACGAGCGAGCAAAAGATTGTATATGGGATGTGAAGGAGAGATTGGAGTCAAACATAATACCCAGACAGCATGCCTACTGCCAGGCTGTTATTATGGTGCCACCCACGAAGAGGGAAATGTCAGATTTAGGTAGGTTAGTAGATGGCGGGAGCAGAACAAGTTCAGTTTTGGAGAGGTTGAGTTTCAGATAGAGCAGACATGATGTTGGAGACTGCAGACAGTCAGTGGCATTCTGTAGTACAGCGGGGGTAAGGTCAGGGGAGGATGTGTATAGATGCGTGTCATCAGCATAAAGATGGTACTAAAAGCCAAATCTGCTGATGGTAGGTCCAATTGGGGCTGTGTAGAGGGAGAAGAGAAGGGGGACAAGGACTGAGCCCTGAATTACCCCAACAGTGAGAGGAAGAGGAGATGAATTGGAGCCAGAGAACAGAATACTGAACGAGCGGTCAGAAAGATATGAAGAGAACAAGGAGAGAGCAGTGTCCTTAATGTCTTTACCTTAATCCCTGATGTAATACAGCTATGTCACTAGGATATGTTCAGTAGTATTTTAATTGTGACAACTTCATGCATTGGAGAGAGTTATGTGGAATTACCCACATAAGGGACATTTCAGCACCAGACCACTGCTTTACTAAAACCGGCACCACTGCGGGAGCTGTGCAACCCTTACACAACTACCATACCTCCCAACTTTTGAAGAACAGAAAGAGGAACAAATTATGCATCACAGCAAATTTTGTTCACACTCCAATACATGGCCATTTACCATTTTTTCTACCCTGACAGGTGGAAATGTCAGAGCTGTGCTGGCAGTGAGGGAAATTCAGCAGACGCCCAAGACATTAGGGTATAGACACAAATCCGGGACTGTTTCCCGAACAGTTGGGACTAGAGATGAGCGGATCAATTCACAGATCACTCACTGGTCCATCGTACAGGTCAGTGGTCCCAAGCAGCTGGACGGGAGGCAAATCTCTTACCTTCTGGTTTCCCCAGCATGGTTTTCATTAGCCAGGGCTTGTGGGACGACATCTGTGCATTATTCACAGTCGGACCAGCCAAAACTTTCTCATCTTTATATAGCTTCACTATATGACATCCGGCTCTTTTGTCTCTGTAAGGACGTGTTCACACATTGCAGAAATACTGTGTTTTTGGTTTTCTGCAGATATCCACACCAAACTACACTACACTACAGATTTGAAGCCTCATTTTTAATGTGTTTTTTATAGTACAGAAAAGCTTTGATTCTGCACTTAAAAAAGTAACTGCAGTTTTTTACATTTATTTTTTTTAGGCTTCGCATAAAAGGCAAGAGAGAAAAAAGCACCAAAACCTCACAGTTCAGCACAGCTCTACCTTTACTTCATTTACCGATCTCCGTAAAAAGTCTGATTGCCGTGTTGTGCGGGTCATTATGATTACAGGGACACCAAATATGTCCATGTTATTTGTTAATTTGTGATGTTTATTATTTTCTTAAAAATGCATTAAAAATTACATTACTGATACCAATCAATTTAGCAGTATAATCTGTCTGTGGAGTCAGCGCCTGCGATACAGATCAATTGCAGAAAATTCTCCCCATTACCATTACATCAACAGAGCCTGTGTGTCAATTTCTTTATCTCATGCATGTGATGTTGAAGGTTGTGGGTTCAAATAACGGGGAGACTCACAGAAAAAGAAAAAAATTACACTTTTGTAATTACTTTTTAATATATTAGCAGTTATATGGGAACAAAGAAATCAGACTTTTTCTTCACCTCTAGTACACAGGGAACATAGAAATACATTGTTCTATACAATATATTTCTATGGACATATATAATCTGCTTCTGGGTTCATTGCCTGCAACCCAGGTCAAGATTACCAAATTTTCCTGTTTGTCATTATGGGTTGTGGCTCATAGATAGAGCTGCACCCTACAAACATCGAAATGTGAGTTTGGGAGACCTGATCACAGGAGAGGTGTGTGAATATTATAATTTAATGTATGCAGTAAACAGAGAGGTGCAACCCCATCCCCCAAGGAGGAGCAATGAAGATGCCAGAGAGAGCTGAGTATTAGAATATTAGAACCTGGAACAAAAACCCTCACGTCAGGATAGCAGAATTGAACCCTCAAATCTGGGACTGTTGGGAGTTATAGCCACTACCAATCAGATGTAGGGTATGTTTAGATGAGTGCCAACCTTACTTCACAGTAAAGAACCATGCTGCTTTGGGGGCATAAAATTTTGTGAGACTACAACATGTCTAACAAGTGCGTTTTTGCTATGTTTTTCCACGTATTTGGAAGAATGGTGAAACCGCATTTAAAAATGTAAAAATTACAAGTGGTTACGCAGAACAAGTGGTTATCCAGAAAGCTATCTAAGATCATTTCCTAGAACTGCTTCTAATGATATTTCATGCACAAATAAGAGGGTAAAACTGATTTTCCATATAGTGCTTTCTTTGTAGCAACAGTCCTATACGGATCAGTATTCTGTGCATGCCATAATTGCTTTCTTTGATTAGTTTAATGGGCTATTGCCACAATCACATTATTTTTCACAAAGCACGGCAAACGAATACTTAATGCTAATATACAGACTGAGCCCAAAAAGTCTTGTACCCTTGTATATTTTATCTCTGCATCTCTGTGCTTCCAGATTCACATAGCTGAATGGGCAATATCATACTTACACTGCTAAAACTATATTTTATCAGCAGCAGTTTGCTTCTTCTTAGTGGTGCGGACCCCATCCCCCTCTCTTCTATGCTCCTTACCATCCCCACTTCTCTAGCTTATCATCAAGCTAATTTAAGTGTATAATTCACCTTATGCTTTGTGCACTGTCTACTCATGTATAGTACCTTGCCTGGCTGATATTATCTTTTGCCATCTACGTCAGTATAGCTGCTTGTGTGTTGATACATAATTGTTAGCTGGTTTATCTCAGAGCATAACTCTCCTGCACTCCTCCACAACAGAGTTTGTAATCATTAGGTGGTGGAGATTTGAGCTAGGTTTATTGCCTGACCGACCAGTGATGTGAAACTACCAATGGTGCTCTGTTGATGCTTATGGCAAAAGATAATCCTCTGTCATATGCTTCAATAGGGCAGCATTTACATTTTCATATGAATAATTTGTCAGCAGCAGGCAACACACACAGCTCAACTCTGAATTGCCTAGTAATTACAAGCTCCATTGTGGATGAGTGCAGGAGAGTTGAGCTCTGCTAGATACCAGCTAACAATAATGTAAATGAACGCAGGCAGGGTCTTGTACATAAACAGGGAGTGCACATAGGTATATAGTGTATTCTAAATGCACTATCCAGATCTAGATACACTCTATCAGAGGTGGACGCAGAGAAGAGTTATGCTGGTAGTAAGCAAGCCAAAAAGCACTGTGCTGTGCATGATCAAGCAGGAGTGTTAGTGTCACGATCCATGTTTGGATCTGTGGCAGATCTGGCTTTTTCAAACTGTAAAACCACTGGCTTGGTCTTTATGGCTACATGCAGTTGCCCTAAAGACTATGTTGGCAAAACAAAGAGGGAGTTTAAGAGGAGAGTAGGTGAACATGTGGGCGACATAAGGCATAGACGGGACACTCCCATAGCTAGACATATGAGGTACATCAGGGAAATGTCTATGAAATTTCATTTAGTGTCATTGAAGTCTATACACCAAATCCGAGAGGTGGTAATTTTGATAGGTTACTATTGCAAAAGGAATGTGCATGGATCCACCGTGTGAATTGTATTGCACAGTTGGGACTTAATGAAAACTTATCCTGTGCATGCTTTTTGTAAATGAATAATCTATTTTTGGTCACCTCCTCCTATTCACCTTCTACAGTCCGGTGTCTGGTGCTTTAATTGATGATTGGTCCCTCTTGTCCTGGCGGTCTTTTCCTTGTGGGTCTGTGTTTTAATATTATTTCTATATATTGATTATTATATACTTGCCGTGCTGCTACTGCTGTCCCTGTTTGTTGTGAGCAGGGAGCATAATATTTACTGTGAATATCTTTAATAGTATCAACCAAGTTTTATCTATAATTGATTTATCATGACATCCACGTTCCCCTGTGTATATATATATATATATATATATATATATATATATATATATATATATAGTTAATAGCAGGCTTTGGTTCTTTAGCTGTCTATAATGGTAGCAACGCTGCCTTGTTAGATGCCTATGAGAAATGATTTAATTTCAATAATATCACACTGTACATTTTTTTCGCCGTTGGGTATTTCACCATCTTGCCAGTACATGGGTCAGCAGCGCTGCAGTCTCTGTGGGACATGTGCAGTGGCTGCTGTAGTGGTTGTGACTGGGACGGGATATGCGCAGTAGTGGCTGTTGCTGGGTATTAGGCTGGGTATTCTTGAGCATGCGCAGTGGCGGCGGGGAAGGCCCTTGACACGTACATCGAGAGGGCTCCTCTCCACCTGATACGCAGTAGTCATACGGCACCAAGTGGAGCTTCGACAGTTCAGCATAGTGAACGTATTTCCGGTCATGCACATCAACATGAGCGCGGTGGTCTGCGTCCCAGCTGGAACGCACGCCGGCAGTAATTTTGGCGCAACAAGGTACTAACACTCTTAGTGTTATTAGATACTGGCTTTATTTAGCTGTATGAACCTCACAAATATGGAGCCTGCCATGCGTGTAAGATAAATGGGATTGCTATATAGTGAGTGGTGCGATCTGACTTCCATGCTAGATATGTACTGACAGGGAAGGCTCCATTCTGGAGACAAATCCTATGTCTGAGATGATCTTCCTCTAGCACTGGCAGTAAGGACCTCCTACCTTTGATTAGCGTTAATCTATATATATGGGGGTTAGTGGATGGCTCCACGAAGCATCCACATATCATGGCCTCCTGATGATCCGTGAAGGTGAAATGCGTTGAGGCGTGTTTGAACATCAGAGAATGATGAGTATTCCTCCTCACTTGTTGTTATGATTTATCTATATCTGTTTACATTAGCAGACAATTTGGTCTGAGCCGGAAATTGTATATCTATTTTATAGTGAAGGATATGGCTACTAATGTAAAACTTATTAGTGTATTTATTTTCTGCCTATATAGCTACCCATAGGGTATCTAAGGGTCAGCCGTCGTGGAGTGGGGGCGCCATATCCGTTGAACAGTAGGGTGCCAACCCCCACAGTTAGGCAGGATTTATGAGAGCAGGGAGCAGCATAGTGAGGTGATCTAAGTACACATGAGCACTTTTGGCACTTTTTTGTCTGTGTCTCTCACCCTGTCACAGTCTAGTTTTTGGCAAGCAATAGCCAACATCAGTTTTATCAACCTCTATCTCCTGTTTATCTACTTTTTCTGTTGAGTAACTGATAGCCCAATTGAGACACCAGTCTAGGGCAATTATAGGAGATCTAGGGGCAGCCGACGGTGAGCGGGGGCGCCAATCTCGTTTGCATATTAGGGTGCCAACCTTCGCTGATAGTGTGATATAGGGTCTGTGACAGGGGTATATTTAGAGAGCACGGTTGTTTGTTGTGTTTGACTGTGGCTGTCTTTCATGGTTTTAAAGGTATTGAATAAAGTAATGTTTTATCTGAAATATCAATAAGGATTAAGGTCATTTGTTTTGTATTCTTGATTCCCTTTAGCCTTTAGGTTGCCACTTATTTTTGATTTTTTTCTGATCTGACCTCTCAGATTAAAACTTTTTCCTTTCAGGCTAACGGGGGTTAACGCAGTTTTCCCCCGGTGGCTGCTGGTGTAATTGCATTGCTGCTAGTTCTGCTGATGTGGGTGGTAACCACTCCCATCTTCCTTTTAAAAGGTTTCCTGATGCATCAGCTGACCATTGGTTATACAGGTCCTTTTGGAGACCAACCTAGCTGGTGACAGGAGCTTGCTGAGTTCTGTGTTTCTTCAGCTGAATTCTGATATCTGGTGCCTTACTCTGCTGTGCAGTGCATTGTAGCAGAGAAAGCTAAGTGTGTTGTTGTTTCTTTATCCCTTTGTTGTCTGTAACTTTCCCCTGGGTTGTATTAGTGCAGTGGTGGGACCAGTGCTCCCACCTGCCAGTTCCCTACTTAGGGATAGGAGCAGGGCAAGTGAAGGATTAGGTATCCTGCTCGGCGACGGGGTGAAAGAAAACATATAGGTACGATAGTAAGATCAGGGCACATCCTCAGGTGAGTGCAGGAGGTGTCCAATTCCTCATTCCCTACCTACAGGGCCCACCGTTGTTAAAGTGTCCCCGGTGTACCCTTGTGTATTTTCCACTCGTCGAGTCGGGTCACGCTAGGACAGTCACTTTGTGACAGTTAGAACTCCAGGAAGACAGTTCCAATACAAACTGGAAGGTAAACCAAGCTTGGAGGGACATCCTTTGGCGTTGACATGTGCAAAATTGGGAAGATTTAAAATGAGTTATATTGGCACAAATTAATAAATATATACAATTATTATAAGATCACATTGTGATTTCAAAAATAATCCTTTAACAATATTACTGAAGTCCATTAATAGATCATTATGGGACTAATAACTGTAACCAGCTGGAAGTAGCACAGTATTCAGAAGAAGATTTTATTCTGCAGGCAAGTAGGCCTTGGAAGATGTTTTTCCTAGTACCTATTGCCCTAAAATGGGTTATAGAAATATGTAAATAAAAAGCCATTATATCTCTGTATCATCCTCAGTGGTTTTGATTAATATAATTACTTTTTTTTCCTATTTTCCTGTAACTGTATTTTTACATTTTCTTGTTTATCACACAATAGAAAATATATATTTTTCCTGATAGTAAAATTACATCTGCCATAGATTATAATTAATTTAGGATAGGTTGAAAGTGTTAAGGGAATTCTGCATTTTTGTGCAACAGAAACAGCACAGGCTGCTGAAAATATTCCACGTAAACACTGCTTGGTTTGTATCCAGAGCTGTAGAGCTGAAAGCGGAGGAGGCAGCCTGGAGAGTGTGTGGGAGCAGGACACAAAGATACAAAGGACTCTGCATGGAGAAAGACAATAATATATTCTGGTTCTGTGTGTGTGGTTAACCTTGTCTGTTGTATGTCAAGCTCTCGCCCAGCTGCAGAGCAGAGCAGTTTGGGATCCTGACTTCGCAACCACCATCCTTGTCCTGTCACCTCCAGTTCTTGTGTTCTTCAGGCTTAGAAACTTGTGGGAATGAGCTAGAGCATTGGCGTTAAAAGCGCAAACCTTAAAGGGAACCTGTCACCTGAATTTGGCGGGACTGGTTTTGGGTCATATGGGCGGAGTTTTCGGGTGTTTAATTCACCCTTTCCTTACCCGCTGGCTGCATGCTGGCTGCAATATTGGATTGACGTTCATTCTCTGTCCTCCATACCTGCACAAGGCAAGATTGCTTTGCACAGGCGTGTACTATGGAGGACAGAGAATGAACTTCAATCCAATATTGCAGCCAGCATGCAGCCAGCGGGTAAGGAAAGGGTGAATTAAACACCCGAAAACTCTGCCCATATGACCCAAAACCAGTCCCGCCAAATTCAGGTGACAGAGTCCCTTTAAAGCCGAAATGTATAGTTTCAACAGACATTCTGGCATGTTTCCCAACACGTCAGATGGAGAAATAAGGGCACTTACTGTTAGGACTGGCGGAACGCACCAAGAAAGATGTAATAGATGCGTTCGCAGTCCGGGGTCCACCGTGCAGGTAAAAACCTGCTGCTAGTAAATGGCAGCGTAATATGGCGGTGGAAGCGAACCCGGTAAAACCACAGGTCCGCAATACCGCACTAAAGAGTGCAAGCAAGGAGTCAGCGAACACAACCCCAAGACACAGGATTGAAGTCCGATTAGACCACTTGCTGACACAACACCGCAACAGGGTGTGTTAGGCAACTCTTATAATTAGAGCACCGAAGTGCAAACTGTGCCGTGCTGGCAGGCACCACTAAGCACCCAGACGTGGGTCAGGAAGCGCACTACTGGCGCGTGGCGCCGCACTGGCGGTCACAGCAATAGACGCTGATACGTGTGTGACACGTTGAGTGATTAGTCGGGCGCTAGATAGCAGCCATACTCCATACGCGAACAGTCATACAATAGGGTAGGGGTATTTAATGAACGACTTGCACTCACAACAAACACACGTATTCAATAGTAAGACAATACTAGCGCATGGCCGTGCGGTCATGCGCAGTTTATATAGCAGCAGCACAGGAAGTGGCTACAGTACCTTTGCCCTTCCAAGACCTGCCAAAAGGACCAATGGAATGTGCTGCAGAGCCTGAGCACATGACCCTCGATCTCCAACGGGAGATCTTACCCTGGACATGCTCAGTACGTGCAGACAAGGACTTAGTCCCAGAGAAGTCCGCTCGCTGCTGACCAGCACTGACTTTAATGGCAGAGACTGGAGAAGCAGCAGTAACTCTCAGAACAGAGTGAGAATGAGCAAGACGCTGGAACCGATGTCTTTGCTGAGCAGACTCCACTGCGGCTGGACAAGAATGGGAGACCGCAGCGGAGGTGGCTCGAGATTCCCCCTGTGCAGAAGCGGGAACTCGACCCCTAACATGGCCCCCCCCTTCCTTGGGCCTCGCTACGTTTGAAGGCAGCAATGAGCTGCGGAGCCCGAATGTGCTCAGCAGGCTCCCAGGATCTATCCTCAGGACTGTAACCCCTCCAATCCACCAAATAAAATTTTTTGCCACGAACCACCTTGTACCCCAAGATAGCGTTCACCTCGTAATCGTCCGTAGACGAACCCGACGTCCCAGTAGATGACTCAGAAAACCGGGACATGTAGACGGGCTTAAGGAGGGACACGTGAAAGGTGTCGGTGATACCTAGGCGTGGAGGAAGGGCCAGACGGTAAACCACAGGATTAACCTGTTCGAGGACCTTAAAAGGACCTAAGTAGCGAGGTGCAAACTTGGTAGACTCAACTCGCAGCCTGATGTTACGGGCGGAGAGCCACACTAAGTCGCCAGGAGCAAAGGTTGGAGCGGGGCGCCGATGTGCGTCGGCGGAGGACCTCATTCTCTCCTTGGAAGCCTGAATGGCATCCTGAGTGCGATCCCAAATGTCCCGTGCCTCCACAGCCCAGTCTGCCACCCTGGAATCGGCGGAAGACACGGGCATGGGCACAGGTACCCGCGGATGCTGACCATAGTTAAGGAGGAATGGAGTCTGTCCAGTGGAATCAGCGACGGCATTGTTAAGAGCAAACTCCGCCCACGGTAGCAAAGATGCCCAGTCATCCTGCTTAGCCGAAACAAAATGTCGCAGATATGTGACCAAGGTCTGGTTGGCTCTCTATACCAACCCATTCGTCTCGGGATGATAAGCCGAGGAGAGATTCAACTCAATACTGAGAAGACGACAAAGCTCTCTCCAGAACCGAGACGCAAACTGGGGACCTCGGTCACTGACAATTTTGTCTGGCATACCGTGAAGACGAAAGATGTGTTTGACAAACAACGCTGCCAAGGCCCGTGCAGAAGGTAACCGGGGAAGCGGCACCAAATGCACCATTTTAGAAAAATAGTCGGTGATTACCCAAATAATGGTACAGCCACGAGACTTGGGCAGACCCACAACAAAATCCATCCCGACCATCTCCCAGGGCCTGTCTGCCAACGGCAGAGGGTATAACAAACCAGCTGGCCGTTGTCGGGAAGACTTATTCTTGGCACAAGAGACACATGCCTGAACGTAGTCTCCGACGTCACGAACCATATGTGGCCACCAGTACGTCCTCGCCAGTAGCTCAGATGTCCTTTTTGCCCCAAAGTGTCCACCCACTCTGGATGAATGAGCCCAAGCGAGAACCTCCGGACGCAAATTGATGGGAACAAAAGTCTTGCCCGGGGGCACAGACTCCAGCGAAACCGGAGCTACAGTTCTCAGACTCTCCGAAGGGACAATGAGCCGAGGCTCGTCCTCCTCCTCCTCAGCTGACACGAAGGAGCGAGAGAGAGCATCAGCACGAATGTTCTTCTCCCCGGCAAGATAATGTAGGGTAAAGTGGAACCGGGAGAAAAACAAGGACCATCTGGCCTGACGAGAATTCAGCCGCTGGGCTGTTTGTAAATAGACCAAATTCTTGTGATCCGTGAAAACTTGGAATGGGAACCGAGCACCCTCAAAGAGATGTCTCCACTCCGAAAAGGCCAACTTCATTGCCAGCAACTCTCTATCCCCGATGGAGTAATTTCTCTCCGCTGGTGTGAAGGTCTTTGAGAAAAAGAAGCATGGGTGCTTCTGACCCTGAGCATCCTTTTGATAGAGGACTGCTCCAGCACCAACGGATGAGGCATCCGCTTCCAAAAGGAATGGCTTACCCACATCGGGACGATGTAAGATAGGAGCACTGGCAAAATGGGACTTTATAGAAGAGAAGGCCTTGGAGACCCCTTCGGACCACGATTTGGGATTCACTCCCTTCTTGGTGAGGGATACCAAGGGAGCTACCAAAGGTGAGAAGTGGGGAATGAACTGGCGATAGTAATTTATGAACCCCATAAAGCGCTGCACCATTTTAAGAGAATGGGGTTCCTGCCAGTCCATCACTGCTTGTAGTTTGGCAGGATCCATAGCCAATCCCTGGGCCGAGATGATATAGCCCAGGAAAGGCAAGGACTCCTGTTCAAACACACACTTCTCCAACTTTGCATATAAGGAATTCGCCCGTAAGAGTTCGAAGACTCTGCCAACATCTCTCCGGTGGGAGTCAATATCTGGAGAGAAGATGAGAATATCATCCAGATAGACTACAACCGAGGTGGAAAGCATATCCCGGAAGATATCGTTGACAAAGTCCTGAAAAACGGCTGGGGCATTACAGAGCCCGAAGGGCATCACCAGGTACTCATAGTGCCCATCCCTGGTATTGAAAGCCGTTTTCCATTCGTCCCCCTCACGGATGCGAATCAAGTTGTAGGCACCCCGCAGATCTAGTTTGGTGAATATCTTTGCTCCCCTTAGCCTGTCAAAGAGCTCCGATATCAGGGGCAACGGGTACTTATTTTTAATGGTGATAGCATTGAGACCCCTGTAATCGATGCAAGGACGTAATTCGTTGTTCTTCTTCTGTACGAAGAAGAATCCCGCCCCTGCAGGAGACACTGACTTCCTAATGAATCCTCTTGCCAAATTCTCCTGGATGTATTGAGACATAGCCTCCGTCTCAGAGAGAGAGAGGGGATATACCCTTCCCCGAGGAGGTTCAGCTCCAGGCAAGAGGTCAATAGGACAGTCATAGGGGCGATGAGGCGGTAGAGTCTCTGCTGCCTTTTTAGAGAATACATCTGCATAGCACCTATAGTACCTTGGAAGAGATGAAAGGTCTGCGGGTACCTCGGTAGTAGAGACCTGTACACACTCACTCACACACCTGCCCATACAAGACTTACTCCAACCCAATATTCTCCCAGAGGACCACTCAATATGTGGGGAGTGGTAACGGAGCCAGGGTATTCCCAGTAAAATCTCATCCATTCCCTCGGGTAGGACTAGAAGGGAAATAATCTCCTGGTGGGAAGGGGACATGGACAACGAGAATGGAACAGTCTGGTGTGTGATTTGTTGTGGAAGTGTCGACCCATTCACAACTCTAACAGTTGCAGGTTTGGCGAGCATAACAAGTGGTACAGCGTGGCGCAGAGCAAAAGCAGAGGACATGAAATTTCCCTCTGCTCCTGAATCCACACAAAGCTCGACTGGTAGAGTGGATGAGTCAAACAGGATTGTCCCTTTAAAGGACAGTTTGGAGGAAAAAGCCGCTGTGTCTAGTGAACCTCCCCCTAAGGTTACTAGACGCGATCGTTTCCCCGACCGCCGTGGACATTTATTAGTGTAATGTCCTCGTTGGTGACATTTTTTACAAACCATGGGTACTCGAGCGGCCTGAGACTTAGGTCCCGCTCGAGAAACCTCCATGGGCTCATGGGAGTCGGACGCCAAAACGGAAGATTCAAGAGTTCTGGCGAAGGTGGGGGCCAGTTTAAACCTCTGCCTACACTGGGTCTGCTCTAACCTTCATTCGTGAAAACGGAGGTCGATGCGGGTAGATAGAGAAATAAGCTCCTCCAGTGTGGCGGGTATCTCCCTGGTGGCTAAGGCGTCCTTCACGTGGTCTGCCAGTCCCCTCCAGAACACCGGAATTAGAACTTTATCCGACCACTCTAACTCCGAGGCTAGAGTCCGGAACTGAATGGCAAACTGACTGACCACGGACGAACCCTGAGTGATTGTCAATAACTGGAGCGCGGTATCGTGTGTAATACGGGGTCCCAAAAAGACCTGCTTCAGAGCGTCCAGAAAGAGCGGAGCACTCTGTACCACACGGTCATCACGCTCCCAAAGTGGCGTTGCCCACTCCAACGCCCTGCCCGACAAGAGAGATAAAATAAATCCCACTTTCGCCCGTTCCGTAGGGAAACGCGCCGCCAGAAGCTCAAGGTGTATGGAGCACTGGCTTACGAATCCGCGACATTGTTTACTGTCACCAGCAAACTTGAAAGGAAGCGGGAAACGGGATAAAGTCGGGGCAGAGGTGGCAGCGGACAAACTGGCTGCGGCTACACTTGCAGCCTGAACAGCGACAGCAGTGACATCCACAGCTGAGGTTGAACGCTCTAGAGCCGCCAACCTTCCCTCCAGCTGCTGGATGTACCGCTGTAAACGCTGATCGTCTGCCATTTACTAGCCAGACCCTGGCGCTAGTATTCTGTTAGGACTGGCGGAACGCACCAAGAAAGATGTAATAGATGCGTTCGCAGTCCGGGGTCCACCGTGCAGGTAAAAACCTGCTGCTAGTAAATGGCAGCGTAATATGGCGGTGGAAGCGAACCCGATAAAACCACAGGTCCGCAATACCGCACTAAAGAGTGCAAGCAAGGAGTCAGCGAACACAACCCCAAGACACAGGATTGAAGTCCGATTAGACCACTTGCTGACACAACACCGCAACAGGGTGTGTTAGGCAACTCTTATAATTAGAGCACCGAAGTGCGAACTGTGCCGTGCTGGCAGGCACCACTAAGCACCCAGACGTGGGTCAGGAAGCGCACTACTGGCGCGTGGCGCCGCACTGGCGGTCACAGCAATAGACGCTGATACGTGTGTGACACGTTGAGTGATTAGTCGGGCGCTAGATAGCAGCCATACTCCATACGCGAACAGTCATACAATAGGGTAGGGGTATTTAATGAACGACTTGCACTCACAACAAACACACGTATTCAATAGTAAGACAATACTAGCGCATGGCCGTGCGGTCATGCGCAGTTTATATAGCAGCAGCACAGGAAGTGGCTACAGTACCTTTGCCCTTCCAAGACCTGCCAAAAGGACCAATGGAATGTGCTGCAGAGCCTGAGCACATGACCCTCGATCTCCAACGGGAGATCTTACCCTGGACATGCTCAGTACGTGCAGACAAGGACTTAGTCCCAGAGAAGTTCGCTCGCTGCTGACCAGCACTGACTTTAATGGCAGAGACTGGAGAAGCAGCAGTAACTCTCAGAACAGAGTGAGAATGAGCAAGACGCTGGGACCGACGTCTTTGCTGAGCAGACTCCACTGCGGCTGGACAAGAATGGGAGACCGCAGCGGAGGTGGCTCGAGATTCCCCCTGTGCAGAAGCGGGAACTCGACCCCTAACACTTACATTTTGATAATCATACTACAAACACTTTATACTTCAGTAGGGTTAATTATGACAACTGAGATTTTCTGCTTATATTTGGATATTTTTAAAATGTTCACTTCCCAAGTGGTTCCCAAACTTCTTCAGGTCAGGGGACCCCCAAAAAACAAGCATAACTAGAAAAATAGGGCCTCAACATAAAAAAACAGAGAAAATAGACCAATAAAAAAAACTTTTATTCTTATATATACAAGTACAACTCTCATAAAAATCTTCCTAACAATGGGGTTACACATCAATAAAGAAATAAATGCATACACAATAGTGGGAACTGTCAATTCCCTAAAGATCCCTATCAGTCACCCTACCTGACAACAGTGGTTGACACCCTAATAGTCATGATACGTTGCCCCCGCTCCATGTCGGTATCCCTGTATGTCCTATTAAACCCCTATTTTGCAAAAAGGTGACAGCACAGACAAGAAAAAGATAAAAACTAATGACTCTTGGAAACCCTAATTCATTTACAAGTCTTTAGCCAAGTGATATGTGCCTCACTTTCCTCTAGGCCACACACCTAAAACAACTGCAACCTAATGGCCCTTCACCTCAGACCTCTTCATCAAGTAAAACCCCAAATTACATCAGACCCCAATATAAATTGAAAATCAATGAATTCTGCTGAGGTCTGGTTGGGAAAGACGTGTTCAATAGGGTAATATCGCAAATGAGAGAGGGTGAGAGTGATGGTAGTGGTCACGTGGGATGTTGTTTAGGAACACAACACCTATAAGAGCCTTAGAATCCGTGGCTGTAGCCTCGTGACTGGAGGAAAAATTCTTCCAGACAGTGATTCACTTTCCTGGAGAGATCACTACCTTGGGCTGCTTTTGTGGAAATGAAGAATCCTTAAAGGTATAAAAAAAAATGTTATTATACCAAATGATATTTTACATTAAAAGAGACACCATGTCCGGCACCGAAATGCGTTGGTGTAATGAAAACTTTCATTTTATACCATCAAGGATACTTCATTTCTGCAAGCGCAGCCCAGGTACTGTGATCTCTCCGCTAAAGTGAATCAATTAATTTTGGCACGCATAGGAAGAGGAAAAAATTGTAGACCTGAACTGCTGCAGGGTTGGGAGGAAGTCATGCGGCCAGCCTGCAGAAAAACGCAAGGAAGACCCCAAGCCAGCTTATTATGACATGCGCAACAGTATACACTGTGTAGAAGAAGAGCACTAACTGGCTTCAGACAGCGAAACCAGTTATGCCTTGACACCATGGGGTTCTGCAAAGCCACTGGGATAGAAGATGATTACTTGAGGCACCATGTCACAGTTTGCATATAGGATCATTTATGTTAACATTTACAGACCATATTGCATTTATAATTCTTTAGTCATCAGAGCTGAAATCTCCCAGCATTCCTCGTGGACACTGCACATTTTCCCCATTGTCCCTGTATAGCTGATATCTTTCTCCCGTTGCCTATCTTGCATTACTCAATATTAAACTTTCATGATAATCTTTGTGCTTTTATTAAATGGCGACTTTGTCACTATCAGCCACGTCGTGCTGTGTTCCCGATGTTCTATCTACTGTACGTGTGACTGAGGATGAATAGAAGGTCACCTTTTTATTCTTCTAATGCTTCTAAGTAACCTGCAAGTGACCTCCATCTTCAATTGTAATTGGAATTATGTCTTAAGAAATTTTTTTTTACCACCGTTAAAGACATCTTAATATATTGGCATCATATAAACCCAATTCATTTGCCACCTGGTATTTGCTGGCTCAGGTATATGTTAGCGTATCGTAGTATAATCCCATTGACTCTCTTTTAGAGGTTCTAGGTCATTATAGTGGTGTTTATCTGATTGTCATCAGACTGTTTCTTTCTCCCTAATTTTATTCAAGGTCTAGATACCTTGGCAATGTGTCTCGTTTATCAGTAGTAAATTATATTTACGCTCATGCTCCTCAGTTCTCTTTTTTGCTATATTTGCTTGTGTATGTTTCTTGTTTTTTAAAGACTCTGATGTTGGCATTCTTCTCATTATATCAGTGAACCGCACATTTAAGTGCAATTCGCCTGTGTTTTTAATACGTTATTTATTTGCCTAATCACTATTATGCCATATACTCAATGACCTACTGATTAATATGCGTTTTCTTACAACTAACACTGAACATGCAATGCAGTTTCATTACTCTCAATATACTCTATTGATCAGTAAATTCAAACTCCTCATATGCTATGAAATAAGTACAAAGATATGTGTCGCTATCATATTGGCGCTACTTTATCACAGGTCGCAAGCTGTCTAATGCCATGACTAGAGTTGAGAGAATTTTCATTGGAGTCGGTGGGAGTAGAAATGACCGAATATGTTCGGAGTCGATGATCAAACATAAATTCAGCACGAGTAGGGTACCAATATGGCAAATTCAGATTCGGCGACCAATTCCGAACATATTCGCTCAACACTAGCCATGACTATTGCACCTTACAATGTCATACTTAAGTATGAATGTTGCATCTAAATTACAGGCTAACGGAAAGTTAAATTTTTTCAAATTTTTGCTTTTAACATCATAATGTAAAACAATCATAAATGGTCACTGCTGTTTCAGCAAACTTTGTATAAATCGGTAGCAAATATTAGCAATTTTGTAATATATCTAACCGTAAATATCGGATTCTTTCTCCATGTATGAGTCACTTCTTCCCCGCCTCCTGAACTCATCATCCTTTGTGAAAGAGTTCAAATCATTGTTGGTGAAAGCAAATTAGCCTGACAGCACAGTGAGGTGTCAGGTTATATTTCCTATTATATTCAATGAAGAGGTGAAGGGAGAGGAGCAGGGTACTGCAGTTAGTGCATAATTTAGCTCAGCTCCAAGCTGGATTCACAGCTGCAGGGCTCAATACTGCTGTATTATGTACTTTATCCTACTGCTGTTACCTTGTATTTCTGAACTTGTCCTAAACATAGAAGGAAGAAAAGAAATGTTTATGTGTACTGCTCAGAAACAACTGAAGAAATGTAGGAGAGAAGTCCTATAAAGACCAGAAATAGTGTTATTCCTCATGTACATACACATTGCAGCATATTTAGTAAAATTACCTGAAATGACATGTATGCTTTAAGTTAAAATAACACATTCATATGTTCATGATTAAATTCACACACATTCCTGATTAAGCTCATTTTAGACAATTACATGTGCAACGGTTGAATCAAAGTAACGTATGCAATCATTACATCAAAAGTTATTGGCCAAACAATGTAGTCATGTATATGTTTGATGTAGGAAGTGAATAACAATGATCAAATGACAATGCCAGGCCCAAGATATGCGTTTAAGGCAATTCTGCAGGCTCGCGTTTAACAGGGATCATTCTTCTAAATGTATGGGCTGTAGAGTTAAAAGATAATGATCATCTTTTGCTCCTAGATGAATCATCAATTCTTCTAGGCACACTTGTGCAAAGTTTTTCAATGAATTCAGTAATTCGAGAGGGAGGTTCTTACAAACATCTTTCTGTCTCTTCATGCAATCCCAGACTCAATGACATTAAGATTAGGGCTCTATGGGGCCATATCATCACTCCAACGACTTTTTGATGTTTTTCACACTGAACTTAGTTCTTTATCACATTGGCTTCATGTTTGGGGTTGTTGTCCTGATACTGAAAAAACATTAAACCAATCAGACACTTCCTTGATGGTATTCCATGAAGGCAAGTATCTGCTTGCATTTTTCAGCATCGAGGAACTTACAAGGTACCTCCACCATCCTTGTCTGTCGCCTGCAGACACTGTATCTGTTTTTTGGTACAGCCAAATATTTAACATTTTAACTCATCAATTCAGAGGACTTGCTGTCATTTTCCTACACCACGGTTCCTATGTTGTTATGTCAAAGGTATGGTTTATAGCTACAGTTCTTCCATAATAACCACTTCTGGCCAGGCTTCTCTGAGCAAGCTGGGTCCCACTGGTTTCTGCCATTTCTGAGCTGATGATACTGCTGGACATCTTCTGCTTTTGAAGAGAAGTAAGCATAATATGTCATTGATCTGCTATTCTAAGTTTCCTTGGCCAACCACTACATCCACAGTCTTCAACGTGGATACTTGTCCATCATGCAATACCATCAGCGATGTGTTTGATTGGTTCCAAAATTATTCATCAGTAGGACACTGACTACAAACACATCAGAACTCACTCATTAGAACTCTGATCCCAACATCATTGAGTCTGTCTGGGATTACATGGTAAAATAGAAGGATTTGTACGAGCTTACATCCACAGAAATTCGGGGGTTAGTTCTCCAAACCTGGAAGAATTCATGTTTTGATGTTGTTTTAAAGCAAGGGGTGGTCACACCAAATACTGATTTAAGTTAGCTTTCTATCTCTGCCTAAAAGTTTTGCACAGTACTGTACATCTTTGCTGAAACTACAAGCAAACTACATGACCAAACACCAGTGCACACAGTTGGATAAGAATGCAAAGGCATAAAGGTATCAACAAGAATGTATCAAATATAGGACATTGCATGATGATATATTCACAATATGCAGTGCAATAATTAAATAATAAATCATCATTCCAGCTGAGAATAGTCGTTTTATGTAATTCTATGCTAGGCTAATAAGGAGAAAACTCAAGAAAGTGAAATAAAAGAAAGTAAGATAATAGTTCTGGGAAGGAAGAAATAAAGATAAATAGAAATAGAATAAGTGGAGTGGGGCAGACAGAAGATGAGCTATCTATTTAACCACATCTAAACAATGAGACCATCTTTAATCTTTTACCACTGAAGCCAGTTTCCACCTTTCTTACCATGCCAAAGTTTTCAAACTTGAAATGTGTCACTTTATGTGGTAATGCTTCTAAATATTTTATGCTTTTATTACACATTGAACTTTATGTTAGTGGTATATTTAGTTGGATATGGTTGGTGTCACAACTCTGTTGCCTGATTGCCCAGGGCCAGGGGCTCCTTCCCTGTTCCTAACACTAGGGGCATCCTAGCTATTCCTGTTCTCCAGATTAATTCTGATGGTGAAGATGATGGGGCTACGTACCTTGCTGAACCAGCCGTATATCTGACCCCCACCAGGGAAGTGGGGAGTAATAGTGTATGTATATACGCAAACCAGACCAATAAGGAAGGACGTACAGAGAAAAAGGAAAAATACCAATTGTACAATCTTGCACTCAGATAACAAAGGGGAATACTGGAAAAGGTATGTAAACCAAAATAGGAGAGGAAGAGGATTTGCACACAGCCAAAAACTCCAAGCAACAGTCACAGAATAATACTCCAAACGCCTCTACCAACAATCGACTCTTCCACTCATCACCAGGCAGCACAAGACGTAACACTGGCAATCCAGATTGCCCAAGGCAAATCTATATAGCAGAGGAAATGGGCCAATACTAACAGCTTAGATCATCCAAGCAGGAAAGCTTCAGAGAATCTATGCTGAACAGTTTAACCCCTGCAGTGCTAACAAAAACCTGCATCTTTTAACAAGAAGGAGATGTGCTTCTAATCAGTGCCAGAGCTCGTGAAAATCAGACGCTTCAGTCTTCTGGCCCCTCACTGTCATTGTAAACCCATGACAATTCGTGTTTAATATGAAAATATCTAAAAATTTGACCAGGGTCTTGTTTCCATGAGCTTATTTAGGGAGGATTCAAGCTCATCGGTCCTTATGATAAGATCATAGCAAAAAGATATTTCATGGTAAGTTGCAGTATAACCAATTCAAATCGGATGCCGTAACCCTACCGATGTTTCTTGAAAAGAAATGCTGAAGCTGAAAATACTGAAAGCAGGATATTATCCTCTTTAGATAAGAAATCGGGGCAAGAACAGAACTTCCTGTGGTATTTGGCAAAGCCTCATGTTGGAACGAAGAAGAGGAAGAACAGATTAAGGAACAGTTATGTCTTATTACATTAGGAAATGCTGGGTTATCGAAAAGGAGGGTTATAACCCAGGGCCTATGTGATATGCATTGACGAACCATTAACTTATCCTAAATGAAAAAAAAAAGTAATAGGATAAAAGTGGAAGGTCAGAACAAGGAGGAATATCATTAGTTGTAATCCCAGGCACCAATTGCAATGACAGAGGTGATATGCTACATTCAACATGCACCCAACCATTATGAAACCAATTAGTCTCATCAGACCTGACCCCCTGTGGTATAGGGAGACATGATCCAGTTTTCCCCTTGATTAGTGACAAGATAAGGTCCTGTGGCTAAGACTGGGTTTTAACTTGTCCCATATGAACTTCCAGGTAACACTGTCAATCTTCTGATACTCAAATGGGGACAATTTGGAAAAGGTATAGAAAGCGGGAGATTGTGTTCATTATTGCTGCATTTATACAGTCAAACCAAGACAGATGTTGTCTGTTGTATACTTTAAGTTCAAAGAGTGTGCGCTAATGAAGGGGTAGATAATTAAGAGGCCAGATCAGCAAGGTCAGTCAGGATTTACAACCCCAGATACTTAATTGCTTTCCTCTGCCATTTAAAGGAGAAAGATGTCCCAAAGTTAGGGATTATATTGGGAGGCATAATGACATCAATGCCTAAGTTGTAGAATAATTGACTTTAAAATTTCTGAACCTGGCAAACCGCTTAAATTCCTGTATAACAGGGAAGAACACCACTGGGTTGGTAATATAGAGCAGAAGGTCATCAGCTCATTTCTAATCATTTCAGATCTTGATGACAGAAATATCAAGATGGCCACCCTTTAGTGTTCCATTCCATCGACATTCAAGAGCAGGGATAAGGGAACCCTGGCATGGTTCCATTGGAAACAGATTGTGGGGAGGAGTGAAATTCATTTACCCTAACTCAAAAGTATGCCCTGTATAGTGAGACATAATATTGCTTGATAGTGCTGGACCAATACCTTTCTGTTTCAGGGGTGGTTGATTCATGAGAAATGGAACCTGTTAAAGGCCTTCTCAGCCAAGATCAGTTACTCTAGGATTGAGCATTTTTTCAACATAAAATATCAAGAGGAGCAGACTTTAATCATGAAAGGAGACAATTGAGAGGCAAACATTTTGTAAACGCAGGCTTCGGTCACCTGGGGAGTCCATAATGCCCAATTAAGTTTCGGATATTGTGTAATCTTCCTGTAAAGAAGTGAAGTCTTTCTATGAGAAAGTAGGTAGTGCTTAGATGACTTCCTTAATATACAGTAAATATCCAGTCTTTGTGACAACTCTGCTTTCAGAATGTCTGCCAATGAGCCTCTTAAGTTATAAAGAGTCTGGTAATATTCTCTGAAAATTTTTACAATGTCTTCTGATTTATGCTGCGTATTGCCTGATGAGGTTTTGACAAAAGGTACAAAAGTTTTTGCTTTCTTAGGTGCAAAAATTTAACTAATGCACTGCCGGGTTTAGTTGAGTATTTATAAACAAAACAAAAATTTGCAATTACAATCACGAAAGGCCTCATACATTTGGTCTACGAACTCTCTCAACATATTCCTAGATGTGGTTAGTTAATATAGGGTTTGAGGGTCTTGTGATCATTTATAAAAAGCATCAAATCCTAGTTGTCAACTAGAAATGTAGTTATAGCAAAGGTCTTTTCTTTTTTTTAAGATGTTTACCATGTTTATTAAGTGTGCACTCTTAAGCGCTTCTCATTGGACTGGGAGAGGATTTGAGGCAGTGAGTTTCATAGAGTTTTGCAGTGATTCATAACTTTGTGCTGAGAAAATTGACCTCCTGTTTCTACACAGAGCTCAGGAGGATTCAGCTAGTCAGATTTTATTCATGTGATGTCATAGACCTAATGGTAAACAGAAAACTGAAATGGGTAGAAAAGTAAAATGAGCAATTGTAAGTACACAGTGCTATATAATATGGTGATTGCAATATACCGTATATAAAAACTTTGATGGACATGCTTCTTTAACACTAGGACTACTGGTGACCCCCCTAGAACTACTGAATGGAGTCATTTTGACTCCTGGCTTGTTTTCGCTTATTTTTAGAGTTTCTTGCTCCTGGTATTGTTGTAACAAGAATATCGTCAGGCTTTAGCACAGTTCTTCTAGCTATATGAGCAATTAGAAAAACTGCAGGCTGTATTCTACAGAAATTATGTAGTCCACTCAAGAGTTCACTGGTTCACTGACGGATGTCCTGTGTATGTCAAGCATATTTGCAAAAATGCTAATTATTTTAAGTCAAAGCCAACATTTATTCTTAACATACAGGTAAATGAAAACTAAAAGAAATAATAACATTCAGTGACAATGACTTGCATAATATAGTAAGGATTCAAAATGACTCCCTTTGGTATTTAAAGGTAAATTTTGAAGAAAAAAAGTACCCTTTTTTTTCAAATGATTTATTGTCACAAAATCTTTTTTTGCATCCTAAATGAGTAAAAGTCACCGAGTCTCAAGCCGGAATTCAGAAAAATGTAGTCACAGAAGAGAAACAAAAATTGCGAGGAGTCAAAATGACACCATCGGTAGTTCTAGTGTTAAATCTGCTTTTTCACCTTAGTTACATAACTTGTTTTAAAGAGTGATTTTTTGCAATTAGAGTATATGAACATGCTTTTTATGCATATGCCATAGATCTTAGGATCTTTTTCAGGCTTACTGAATCCCCTGTTATTCAGAGAACTAAAATTAAAAGTCGCCATTTCTGTAGAGGAGCCCACAGTAGACGGCTAAGGCTACTGGGAAGGGAAGAGAGGAAAGGGTGGGTGAGGAGAACAGAGGATCACAAGGAGGAAAAAGAAAAAAGAGGACAATAAAGGAGAGATCTCGCACTTTGCGCTAACCCAGCACTGACACATCCTATACTAGGCAGTTATCAAATGCTAACATCATTGCAGCAGTTATTTACAGTTCGGTAACCACTTGGTAAAGAATGCGGCAGTGCTGGGTTGGTGCAAAGTGCAAGAGAGCGCAATAACACTCAAGACCTCGCACTTTCACTATGATGGGGTCTTCAGAGGGCTCTGGTTCTGTATTTCAGGATCCCACAACCTGGAAGTTTGGATCTAACTTTTGCTAGAAATTCGGGGCACTTCTGGCCACTTTTGATAATAAGCTATATATGCAGAAAAACCATCAGTAGGTGGCTGCCCACTGAAATCAGAAATAAAAATGTCAGTCACAGACTCGCGCTAGGTACACTTTAAGAACCCACCAAATGTTCAAAAAGAATAAGCGGATATTTCATTCATTATTTACATATTGCTATAAGGCAAATAATCCCTAACTAAAGAGTCTATTGTAAATAAAATATAACCTTTATTTACAACCGATTGCTTTATAATAATTAACCATTTCTTTTACATTTTGTACGTACTAATTGTTGTAAATCATGACTATTCAAATATAAATTGCAACTCAGGACAACAGAAGATTTCTAATAATGATCAATACAAACCTTGTGTTTTTAATAATGCAGATCAGGATCTCTTCTTCTCCACCTATTTGGAGTTCATTGAAGTGGCTCTGTCCACCATGTTACTGTAGATACCTTGACATGTTTGGAGCTGCAAGCTCTATTAATCTCCTGGTGTGTGAGTTTAACGATCAGCCATAGTGTCCTACTCAGAACATTTCACATGCTTGTATATGGCAAAGGGATAATCAGGAGAACTGAACTGTCACACCACAGTTCCACTTGGCGCCATATAATCTCCACCCCCTACATATAATTTTTTAGGTGATCACTGGACAGTCGCTTTAAGTATTTATGCACAAAGCATGAATGGAGACACTGTCGTGGTATGTATGAAACTTTATTCAGATGTTCTGCTTCCTGTAAGGTGTTTTACATAGGACAATATCACTGATATACACTGCTCAAAAAAATAAAGGGAACACTAAAATCCCACATCCTAGATATCACTGAATGAAATATTCCAGTTGTAAATCTTTATTCATTGCATAGTGGAATGTGTTGAGAACAATAAAACCTAAAAATGATCAACGTAAATCACAACTAATATCCCACGGAGGTCTGGAGTTGGAATGATGCTCAAATCAAAGTAGAAAATGAAGTTACAGGCTGATCCAACTTCAGTGGAAATGCCTCAAGACAAGGAAATGATTCTCAGTAGTGTGTGTGGCCTCCAGGTGTCTGTATGACCTCCCTACAACGCCTGGGCATGCTCCTGATGAGGCGGCGGATGGTCTCCTGAGGGATTTCCTCCCAGACCTGGACTAAAGCATCCGCCAACTCCTGGACAGTCTGTGGTGCAAGGTGACATTGGTGGATGGTGCGAGACATAATGTCCCAGATGTGTTCAATCGGATTCAGGTCTGGGGAATGGGCAGGCCAGTCCATAGCTTCAATGCTTTATCTTGCAGGAACTGCTGACACACTCCAGCCACATGAGGTCTGGCATTGTCCTGCATTAGGAGGAAGCCAGGGCCAACCACACCAGCATATGGTCTCACAAGGGGTCTGATGATTTCATCTCGGTACCTAACGGCAGTCAGGCTACCTCTGTCGAGCACATGGAGTGCTCTGCGGCCCTCCAAAGAAATGCCACCCCACACCATTACTGACCCACTGCCAAACCGGTCATGCTGAAGGATGTTACAGGCAGCAGATCACTCTCCACGGTGTCTCCAGACTCTGTCACGTCTGTCACATGTGCTAAGTGTGAAACTGATTTCATCTGTGAAAAGTACATGGCACCAGTGGCGAATTTGCCAATCCTGGTGTTCTGTGGCAAATGCCAAGCATCCTGCATGGTGCTGGGCTGTGAGCACAAGCCCCATCTGTGGACGTCGGGCACTCAGACCATCCTCATGGAGTCGGTTTCTAACCATTTGTGCAGACACATGCACATATGTGGCCTGCTGGAGGTCATTTTGCAGTGCTCTGGCAGTGCTCCTCCTGTTTCTCCTTGCACAAAGGCTGAGGTAGCAGTCCTGCTGCTGAGTTTTTGCCCTCCTATAGCCCCCTCCACATCTCCTGGTGTACTGACCTGTCTTCTAGTTGCGCCTCCAGGCTCTGGACACTACGCTGACAGACACAGCAAACCTTCTTGCCACAGTTCGCATTGATGTGCCATCCTGGATGAGCTGCACTACCTGAGCCACTTGTATGGGTTGTAGAGTCCGTCTCATGCTACCACGAGTGTGAAAGCACAACCAACATTCAAAAGTGACCAAAACATCAGCCAGAAAGCATTGGTACTGAGATGTGGTCTGTGGTCCCCACCTGCAGAACCACTCCTTTATTGAGTGTGTCTTGATAATTGCCAATAATTTCCATCTGTTGTCTATTCCATTTGCACAACAGCATGTGAAATTGATTATCAAACAGTGTTGCTTCCTAAGTGGACAGTTTGATTTCACAGAAGTTTGATTTACTTGGAGTTATATTCTGTTTTTTAAGTGTTCCTTTATTTTTTTGAGCAGTGTATTATTCACTACAAGCATAACACAGCATCTAATAGATCCTAGCACAAATATATTGAGTCAGACAGCATCAACAGAAATCACTGCAGAAATCGTGTGTGAACAGGGTCTAACAGTTTTCAAGTACATGGTAAATTTTCAGTACCAGTTCCTATTACCAACAGCTAGTTTTGTTTCATTTTTGTTTTTTGGGAACTTTTATATTCAAGAACAAGCGTTGGTAGATCATGTTTATTATCTAAACGAGTGGGTACAATACAAGAGAAGTCTAATATTTTTTCTGTATACTTTTCCTCTCTGCTCTGAAGAGTTGTATGAAATGTGCCAAACCATGAATGAGCCTAGTCTGTTATTGAAAACATTTGTATATTCTTCAATTACGTTGTATAGAGTGAGCATTATAGGCTAAATTTGACTCATTCCCGGATTTTTGAGCAGGAAAAAATAGTCTAGGCAATTTTTTCTATGGCTGCTTCATTTCTTATTAAAGTACCATAATTATCAGTGTGGATGGGCTGACCTTGTGCTAGAACCTGTTGTATGCAGTCTGTATAAGAAAGGGAATGTTTTTTCTCATCTCTGTTCCCTCAGGATAAGCTGCTCCCCACATATCATTAGCAGTGCGTCTTGGCGTAGGCACACCCAATGGAAGCAGCGTCTGCTGTAACTCCTTACATGCCTGGTTTTGATTAACCATATTGGAAACAGATCTTGGCAACATGTTTTCCACCAGCCATCACTTCAAATAAATCTTCATTTGTGAGCCAAGCTAAGTTTGTCTGTAGCAGGACCATAAAAGTTCAAGGGACAACATAAAATTTATAAAAAAAACAGACTTTAACCCTACTGATACCCTGTTCATAGATAGAAATACATGCATGGGTCAGGTACCATTATGGCATGCTAGACTTGGCGCTGTGTACATAGTGTCTCTGCGTTTTCATGTACTTGTCGCGGTTCTTGTGTTTCTTTGTGACGTAGCGCTTTTCTATTTCAGTCACGTTACGCTGTGCCATTAGGTTGAGCCCATTGCGACTTGTCCTCTTGAAGTTGTCACTTTTCCATAGAAGCAGTTCTGGGAGTAACAATGTGTAGAACATTGTGATAAAATTGTATTTCCTAATGAAAACCAAAGGATTGCACTCCGATCTTCAGTAAGCATGTTTGGAAATGTATTTGCAATGAATCATGTTGAGCAACTGCTCCAAAAATATAATTCAATGCAAAACGATAAGATTATTTTGCTCAATGTATACGGCATATTTCCAAGACATTGGCTGTACCCAACTAGGGGCAGAATTGACTGTAACCACCAACTGACTTTTGTTTGGATTCCTAGTCGTAGGGTCTCTTAACGGTTGACGTCGATGGCCATGTTTAATACATGATCTCACTATGTAAAACTTTGCACTGTTCATATTTCCATAAAAATTGGCCAATGATGGTTGAAAGTATCCCATGTATAGAGCTCACTACTGTATACATTTGCCGACACCATCTTATATCTAGTTGTCCAAATGTAGTTCTCTCGTTCTTTACGTTCATTTTCTTAAAAACAATGGGCCCTCATAATGATAATTGTTTCAAGTTTATTAAAAATTATCTAAAATGGTCTCCCAACTGTAACATATTGTTTGCAGCATGAATTTACTCTAGTTGTGGATGTTCAGTATGTGGTCGCGTGTATAGATCTCATCAGTTGTTTTATTTACAGGACACTGCAATATTTCAAAATGGTTATGACCAAAATAATATTATTTTATTTTGGGAAAAATTTGTTGCATTGGTGCCTACCCTATTTTTAACACTTCTCTCATCTTATTCTTTTTTATTTAGTACTGACCTTCGTCTAGAGTGAAATATCTTTATTTTTCAGCACCTCACAGTATATCCATATAATTCGTCAACTCCCCCTCCCCCCTCAGTGGCTTGTGTTTCTCTCTTTCCCCTGCCCCCATCTTCTCTCCACCATCACCTCACCCTCTCTCTGCTGAATCTAAGCTCATTGATATGCAGGAGGCTTTGCTGAGCAAGGTACTTTTCTCCCTTGGCCGATGCGATGTGGAAGCAGAGAAGGAGGTGATAGAGGAGCAATGACGGCAGTCGGGCAATATCTGAATTTTAAGCAGCTTAACCCTTATATTCCCACCATTTGTTGAAAACACCAAACTAAATTCTACTTCCGATTCTTTTCAACACATAAAATTTGGTTATTGAATCTGCTACGTTCTCTTTTAGAAACCAGTGTGTTGATAATTGTCAAATGACTCTTCATAAAGGAGTGTACATATCAGTATCACCCTTCTATAAATTAGAGGTATCTTTTTGGCTGGAAGGCTGTGTGCCATGCAGTGTGTGTCGGAACAATTCAGGTTAAGCATCTTTTCAATTCATTGTAGTTCAGTGTAAAGATATTGTATATGAATTTAATTAAAAAAAAGAAAACAGGTAACAGCTGTAGGCGGGCGCAATATATCCTTGTATATCCAGTACAGACCAAAAGTTTGGACACATCTTCTCATTTAAAGATTTTTCTATATTTTCATGACTATGAAAATTGTACATTCACACTGAAGGCATCAAAACTATGAATTAACACATGTGGAATTATATCCTTTACAAAACAGTGTGAAACAACTGAAAATATGTCTTATATTCTAGGTTCTTCAAAGTAGCCACCTTTTGCTTTGATGACTGCTTTGCACACTCTTGGCATTCTCTTGATGAGCTTCAAAAGGTAGTTACTGGGAATGGTTTTTACTTCACAGGTGTGCCCTGTCAGGTTTAATAAGTGGGATTTCTTGCCTTATAAATGGGGTTGGGACCATCAGTTGTGTTGTGCAGATGTCTGGTGGATACACAGCTGATAGTCCTACTGAATAGACTGTTAGAATTTGTATTATGGCAAGAACAAAGCAGCTAAGTAAAGAAAAATGAGTGGCCATCATTACTTTAAGAAATGAAGGTCAGTCAGTCCGAAAAATTGGGAAAACTTTGAAAGTGTCCCCAAGTGCAGTTGCAAAAACCATCAAGCGCTACAAAGAAACTGGCTCACATGACGACCGCCCCAGGAAAGGAAGACCAAGAGTCACCTCTGCTTCTGAGGATGTTTATCCGAGTCGCCAGCCTCACAAATCATAGGTTAACAGCAGCTCAGATTAGAGACCATGTCAATGCCACACAGAGTTCTAGCAGCAGACACATCTCTACAACAACTGTTAAGAGGAGACTTTGTGAAGCAGGCCTTCATGGTAAAATAGCTGCTAGGAAACCACTGCTAAAGACAGGCAACAAGCAGTAGAGACTTGTTTGGGCTAAAGAACACAAGGAATGGACATTACACCAGTGGAAATCTGTGCTTTGGTCTGATGAGTCCAAATTTGAGATCTTTATTCCAACCACCGTGTCTTTGTGCGACGCAGAAAAGGTGAATGGATGGACTCTACATGCCTGGTTCCCACCGTGAAGAATGGAGGAGGGGGTGTAATGGTGTGGGGGTACTTTGCTCGTGACGCTGTTGGGGATTTATTCAAAATTGAAGGCATACTGAACCAGCATGGCTACCACAGCATCTTACAGCAGCATGGTATTCCATCCGGTTTGCGTTTAGTTGGACCATCATTTATTTTTCAACAGGACAATGATCCCAAATACATCTGAAGGCTGTGTAAGGGCAATTTGACCAAGAAGGAGAATGATGGGGTGCTACGCCAGATGACCTGGCCTGCACAGTCACCAGACCTGAACCCAATCGAGATGGTTTGGGGTGAGCTGGACCGCAGAGTGAAGGCAAAAGGGCCAATAAGTGCTAAGCATCTCTGGGAACTCCTTCAAGTTTGTTGGAAGACCATTCCCGGTGACTACCTCTTGAAGCTCATCAAGAGAATGCCAAGAGTGTGCAAAGCAGTCATCAAAGCAAAAGGTGGCTACTTTGAAGAACATAGAATATAAGACATAATTTCAGTTGTTCCACACTTTTTTGTTAAGTATATAATTCCACATGTGATAATTCATAGTTTTGATGCTTTCAGTGTGAATGTACAATTTTCATAGTCATAAAAAAACCAGAAAAATCTTTAAATGAGAAGGTGTCAAAACTTTTGGTCTGTACTGTATCTCCATATTCTTTGGATTTTACATAAATGCACCACACGGGCACTGCTGATAATGACATCCATAGAATAAAGGATATAGTCAAGATTCCTTTATTGGTAAGATATTCAGGCTACATGTTTCCATACCAAATTGGTATCTTCATCAGGCCAAAGTGCACACGCATGTGGCATAAATTGTAAAAAAAAAAAAGGCTCCAAGTATGGTGCTCTTTGGCCTAATTAACAAAATAGGGGTACACAGTAAGTACAATAAAAATCAAGAAAAAAACACCAATCATACGAAACAGTAGGCTGGATATCTTAGTAATAAAGGAACCTTTTCTACATCTCTTAGTCTCTTTTGTCATTATCAGTAGTGCCCTTGTCCTGCATTTTTTCTATATAGTTGTGTATCCTGCATGCTGTTTTTCCACCATTGCTGAGGAAAGAAGCAGCCTCTACCAGAGTTGTGCCTGAAATTTCACAAACCCAAAAGGAGGTGAGCGCATCCCCCTCTAATCTACCTATATCTAGACTTTATATTGGGTATATTGCGCTAGCAGGTGCCGTGGTTTTTTTACCTTTACAGCATTGATTTCATAAAAAATCATATAATTTCTACTTTTTACTTTGAGATTTTTTTTCTCACACAGATACAAATAGAATCCACAAGAAAAATACAATGAGGCAGGTTCCATTATATGTTATATTGCAAATGAATCCACCACCAGAATAGCATCTAGAGGAGAGAATGGGGCAAAGTCCATGAACAAAGCCTTAAGCCACGCTCCGAAATGTCCACACTAAGTACCAGTATACACATAGTATGCCCACTTTTGCACTCATTTTTAGCAAAATATTACTTCCGCTGTTTTTAAGATTTATTCCAATTTATGGAACTTTGGAAACTTAGAAATGGAATGGTTTAGGGGCATTTTTGAACAATATTGTTCCAGAGCCAAAAATGTGCAGAAAATGTTGAGATCTAATTGGCTAGGCTGAGTGTGAATATTGTTTGGAAGAGTCAGCCAAAAGCTGTCTGCTCAATGATAATTTGGAGGATAAATATCTTCTGTGTACGGTAAGTTTAAGGCTAGGGCTACATAAGGCATATGTCACACTACAGCAAATCTCACATGAGTCATGCATCCAACAGCATTTGTGCGACTTTCTGTAGTGTGACTATAGGAGCTGAGAACCAAAAAAACTAATCGGAGACATGTGTAAGTCTTAGAGCATGTGCACACAATGTCTGTTTCACGCAGGTACGCTCCTTATCCCACCTGAAAAAGCACTAAATGCTAAAAAGGAAGAACATATGTGTTTATATTTAAAAACTACTGGCGCTTCATATGTTTAGTCTTTTGACTAACTTTTAACCTCATCACGTCTTTCAAAACCTGAAGCAGTTAAAAGCAGGGGCCTGACAATTCTTCAGGTGAAGCCGCGGCGCTCACTAATTTGCACAATACAAGTAAAGAAAAATGCTGGAATCGCAAAAAAACGCTCAGAAAATTACTGAAAATTTGCGAAAGAAAAACGTTTCAGGACAAAGGACACTGTTGTATTCTAAAAGGCGTCATGTGCAAAGTTCCTCATGACTAAACATTCCACAGATTTGGAATTTTTTTTCAAATAGTATTTTTTTATTTTTTAGGCAGATTTGTCTTTTCTGTAGAACACAATTTACAGTAATAATTTTTGAGTTATGTTGCTCGAATGTTGCATCAGTTTGATATTATGTTGTAGTCTTGTTCTGTACATTGTCTAATTCAAAGTGCTAGTTTACCGTGATAATTCCTACTTGACATCATGATGTCTGAAGCCAGTGCTCTTCTGGCTTTCTGCTTATAAAGACTTTTTTTGTGTGCTTTTCACATGTAGTCCAGGCATTCATTAGGTGACAACAGCAAATGTCCATCATCCTTGTGTCACCTGCCAGTGTTACAGAGGATCCAGTCTTCTTCTGTTATGTAGATGGTCTTCATGTATAGATGCTGCAGAAGGCCATTGCGAAGGACAATTCGAGGCCCAGACACAGATTTTGCTCTGCGTCTTGTTTACAATGGATTAATAATCTGGGAAAGGAGTGTTGCACAAAGTAGTCTGTAAGAACGCCATATGCCACGTGACCTGCCCACTTCTGAGACTTGCAGCTCTCACATTGAGGGAAGTGCACAGTCTTAAATGACAGGACTTGCTGTTCAGGGAATGTGACTTTTGTGCCAAGTTTGATAAACGGTTGGAAGTCGGTTGTTGTCATAGTAACAAGACACAACTTTGGTTAAACACTTCCGCCCTTCAGCAGTTAAGATCGTGCCAAACGGTTTCCCCTGGAGAGGATGTCTTCAGCTGAAAGATATGCTTAAATAAAATATCCTGTCTCGCTGTGCTGTAACCCTTCAATTACCTGAATGTGTAACTTAGAATGCCTGATGTAAAGCTATTACGTGAGAGACGCTTATGATGATTGTCAGTCTGTGAGGAGGAGCAGCAGGTGCCAGGGAGCCAATAAGCCAAAGAAGAATTCAGCCTAGAAAACATGGTTATTGTGGCACTTATAGTCTGCAGAAATAGTGATACATTTACAAAAATAGTAAGATACCTCACTATGATATCAACGGTATATACCCACATAGCAGAGTGTATTTTTTTACCTATATATGTGTGTGTATGTATTCAGCTGAAACCAGAAGTTTACATACACTATATAAATAGACACATATGCATGTTTTTCTCAATATCTGACATGAAATCAGAATAAACCTTTCCCATTTTAGGTCAATTAGGATTACCATAATATTTATTAATAATTGACAAATGCCAGAATAATGAGAGAGAGAATGTTTTAAGGCATTTTTATTACTGAAAAGTCAAATGTTTACATACATTTCACTAGTATTTGGTACCATTGCCCTTAACCTAAATGACTTGGGTCAAATGTTTGCGATATCCTTCCACAAGCTTCTCACAATAGTTGGTCGGAATTTGAGCCCATTCCTCCTGATAAAACTGGTGTAACTAGTTGATCCAGGTTTGTAGATCGCTTTGCTCGCACCTGCCTTTACAGCTTTGCTCATCAATTTTCAATAGGATTGAGATCAGGGCTTTATGATGGCCACTCCAAAACATTGACTTTGTTATTCTTAAGGTACCTTCACACTAAACAACTTCACAATGATATCGCTAGCGATCCGTGACGTTGCAGCGTCCTGGCTAGCGATATCGTTGTGTTTGACACGCAGCAGCGATCAGGCCCCTGCTGTGATGTCGTTGGTCGGAGCTAGAAGGCCAGCACTTTATTTCGTCGCTGGATCTCCTGCTGACATCGCTGAATCGGCGTGTGTGACACCGATTCAGCGATGTCTTCACTTGTAACCAGGGTAAACATCGGGTTACTAAGTGCAGGGCCGCGCTTAGTAACCCGATGTTTACCCTGGTTACCATCGTAAAAGTAAAAAAAACAAACACTACATACTTACCTTCAGCTGTCTGTCCCCGGCGCTGTGCTTCTCTGCACTCCTCCTGCATCCTGTGTCAGCGTCGGCCAGCCGGAAAGCAGAGCGGTGACGTCACCGCTCTGCTTTCCGGCCGCTGTGCTCACAGTCAGTGCAGGAAAGCAGAGCGCCAGGGACAGACAGCGGAATGTAAGTATGTAGTGTTTGTTTTTTTTACTTTTACGATGGTAACCATGGTAAACATAGGGTTACTAAGCGCGGCCCTGCGCTTAGTAACCCGATGTTTACCCTGGTTACCGGCATCGTTGGTCGCTGGAGAGCTGTCTGTGTGACAGCTCTCCAGCGACCAAACAGCGACGCTGCAGCGATCGACATCATTGTCGGTATCGCTGCAGTGTCGCTTAGTGTGAAGGTACCTTTAAGCCACGTTGTTACCATTTTGGCAGCATGCTTCAGGTCATTGTCCATTTGGAAGATCCATTTCCGCCAAAGCTTTAACTTTTTGACTCATGTCTTCTGTATTGCCACATAATCTTTCTCATGATGCCATCTATTTTGTGAAGTGCACCAGTCCCTCCTGCAGCAAAACAACCTCACAACATGATGCTGCCACCCCCGTGTTTTCACCAGGATGGTGTTCTTAGACTTCCATGCTTCTCACTTTATCTTCCAAACGGAACAATGGTCATTATGCCCAAAAAGTTCAATTTTAGTTTCATCAAACCACATGTCTCCAAAAATTAAGGTATTTGTTCCTGTGTGCATTTGCAAACTTTAATCTGGCCTTTTTGTTTCTTTTGGAGTGATGGTTTCTTACTAGCAGAGTGGCCTTTCAGCCCATGTTGATACAGTACTCATTTCACTGTAGATATTGACACAATTTTTCCTGCTTCTGCTATCATCTTAACAAGGTCTTTTGCTTTTGTCCTTGGGTTGATATGCACATGTCTGACAAAAGCACATTCATCTCTGGGACACAGAACCCGTCTCCTTCCTAAGCGGTATGATGACTGGACATTCCCATCTTGTTTGTATTTGCGTATAATTGTTTGTACAGATGAACAAGGCCCCTTTAGGTATCTTGAAATTGTACCCAAGGATAAGCCAAACTTGTGCAAGTCCATGATGCTCTCTTCCTGATATCTTGGCTGATCTCTTGAGACTTTCCCATGGTGCCTGCTGAATTCACCATCCACTCTGAAAAACGGGGAGTGAGGAGCACTCAGTACATGAAATACAGGCAAACATTGGCTAGTGTAGCCATCAGAAATTGGCGACAAATGGAAAAAGTTTAGTAATTTTGTCACATTGTAGTTTTGAGATGGTAACTATTTTCCAACTTTTTAACTTTATGCTATTATTAATTATGAGCTAGAATGCCCTCATAATCCCAAGTTCTGCAAGGGAAGACCCAACAGATTTATCAGCAGACGATGGCCAAACAGATTATTAGTAGACAAGTTTGGCTAGTTAAGAGAACTTTTTCTGAAAATGGCAGTATATTTAAGCAATACAACGTCTATATGGCGTCAGACTGCTTTCATTTTTTTTCCATAAATCAATGGTACACGTGAAAATAAGAAAATTTGTATTCTATCTTATTAGGGAAATATGCTTCTTTCTCCTTCCGGACTGATCATTCTTTTTCTAAACAACTTAATTCACTATAAAATCTGTATTCAATGAATGCAGATTTTCCCATTACTGAGATACAATATAGGGTGCTCCCTCCTTCGCCCCGTCCATAGAATTTTAAAAGCACCAACTCCTATCTCAGTAATGGGAAAATCTATCATCACTGAATACAGATTTTCCCCATGAATTGATAGTGAATGATCAGTGCAGGAAGAGAAAGAAGCGGATATCTCTTATAAGATATATTACACAGTTGCTTATTTCCATGAAATATGAATTAAAATGACCTTTACTCTTTATGTTTTGGTATTGGAAAAGTGGCACTTTAATAGAGACTTAGAACCTGGTTTGTTTTTGCATTTGCACCTTTTTGGTCTATTTTTGGTGTTTTTCATTTGCGCTTTATTATGTTTAGTGCATTTTTAAAGCCTATTTTACGCATTAACTTTTTTTTATGTTCGTCGTTGTGAGATGGGTTCGGGTGTTCACATGTTTTTTTTTTTGCATACATGCATTCCAGTCCCTTGAGTGATTTTATGTATTTCTGAATTTGTGTAAATTTTGCATGGAATTTACAACTTTTTCCCGCTAAAAACTTGCAAAAAAAAAAGGTTAGAGAAAAAAATTAAGAGCATTTTTGATTTTGCATCAACTTTATTTGGCGCAAAAAATGTCAACGAATAGCACAAGACAATTTGACCAATGACATTCTGACAGCAAAATGTAACGGTGACCAATCTCTGCTCATTCTTCTCGACCTTTCTGCAGCTTTCGACACTGTTGACCTACTCTCTAGGCTCCAGTCACTAGGCATTAAGGACACTGTTCTCTTATGGTTCTCCTCCTATCTTTCTGACGGCTCCTTCAATGTTCTGTTCTCTGGCTCCACTTCATCTCCTCTTCCTCTCACTGTCGGGGTACCTCAGGGCTCAGTCCTTGGCCCCCTTCTCTTCTCCCTCTACACGGCCTCAATTGGACAGACTATCAGCAGATTTGGCTTTCAGTACCATCTTTATGCTGAAGACACACAACTATACACGTCATCCCCTGACCTTACCCCTGCTGTACTACAGAATGCCAGTGACTGTCTATCCGCAGTCTCCAACATCATGTCCGCTCTCTATCTGAAACTCAACCTCTCCAAAACTGAACTTGTTCTGCTCCCGCCGTCTACTAGCCTACCTAAATCTGACATTTCCCTCTCCATGGGTGGCACCATAATAACAGCCCGGCGGCAGGTGCGCTGTCTGGGTATTATGTTTGACTCCGATCTCTCCTTCACCTCCCATATACAATCTCTTGCCCGCTCATGCCGCTTACACCTAAAGAACATCTCTAGAATCCGCCCTTTTCTCACCATGGAAACAACAAAAACCCTCACTGTCGCCCTGATCCACTCCCGTCTGGACTACTGCAATGCTCTATTAATTAGCCTCCCCCTGTTATGATAAGGTAATTCAGTACCACAATGGACATAGAGGTCAGAGCACATACAGTGACCTGACAATAACCCAAAAACATAGAACAAGCTCTGAGACGTGGGAACTCTGCTGACCGCAATCCCTAATCCTCTCCAACCACACTAGAGGCAGCCGTGGATTGCGCCTAACGCTCCCTATGCAACTCGGCACAGCCTGAGAAACTAGCTAGCCTGAAGATAGAAAATAAGCCTACCTTGCCTCAGAGAAATACCCCAAAGGAAAAGGCAGCCCCCACATATAATGACTGTGAGTTAAGATGAAAAGACAAACGTAGAGATGAAATAGATTTAGCAAAGTGATGCCCGACTTTCTGAACAGAGCGAGGATAGGAAAGGTAACTTTGCGGTCAACACAAAACCCTACAAAAACCACGCAAAGGGGGCAAAAAGACCCTCCGTACCGAACTAACGGCACGGAGGTACACCCTCTGCGTCCCAGAGCTTCCAGCAAGCAGGAAAAAACAAATAGACAAGCTGGACAGAAAAAAACAGCAAACAAAATAGCAAAGCGGAACTTAGCTATGCAGAGCAGCAGGCCACAGGAACGATCCAGGAGGAAACAGGTCCAATACTAGAACATTGACTGGAGGCCAGGATCAAAGCAGCAGGTGGAGTTAAATAGAGCAGCACCTAACGACTTCACCACATCACCTGAGGAAGGAAACTCAGAAGCCGCAGTACCACTTTCCTCCACCAACGGAAGCTCACAAAGAGAATCAGCCGAAGTACCACTTGTGACCACAGGAGGGAGCTCTGCCACAGAATTCACAACAGTACCCCCCCCCTTGAGGAGGGTCACCGAACCCTCACCAGAGCCCCCAGGACGACCAGGATGAGCCATATGAAAGGCACGAACAAGATCGGGAGCATGGACATCAGAGGCAAAGACCCAGGAATTATCTTCCTGAGCATAACCCTTCCACTTAACCAGATACTGGAGTTTCCGTCTTGAAACACGAGAATCCAAAATCTTCTCCACAATATACTCCAACTCCCCCTTCACCAAAACCGGGGCAGGAGGATCAACAGATGGAACCATAGGTGCCACGTATCTCCGCAACAATGACCTATGGAATACGTTATGTATGGAAAAAGAATCTGGAAGGGTCAGACGAAAATACACAGGATTAAGAACCTCAGAAATCCTAAACGGACCAATGAAACAAGGTTTAAACTTAGGAGAGGAAACCTTCATAGGAATATGACGAGAAGATAACCAAACCAAATCCCCAACACGAAGTCGGGGACCCACACAGCGTCTGCGATTAGCGAAACGTTGAGCCTTCTCCTGGGACAAGGTCAAATTGTCCACTACATGAGTCCAAATCTGCTGCAACCTGTCCACCACAGTATCCACACCAGGACAGTCCGAAGACTCAACCTGCCCTGAAGAGAAACGAGGATGGAACCCAGAGTTGCAGAAAAGCGGCGAAACCAAGGTAGCTGAGCTGGCCCGATTATTAAGGGCGAACTCAGCCAAAGGCAAAAAGGACACCCAGTCATCCTGATCAGCAGAAACAAAGCATCTCAGATATGTTTCCAAGGTCTGATTGGTTCGTTCGGTCTGGCCATTAGTCTGAGGATGGAAAGCCGAGGAAAAAGACAAGTCAATGCCCATCCTACCACAAAAGGCTCGCCAAAACCTCGAAACAAACTGGGAACCTCTGTCAGAAACGATATTCTCTGGAATGCCATGTAAACGAACCACATGCTGGAAGAACAATGGCACCAAATCAGAGGAGGAAGGTAATTTAGACAAGGGTACCAAATGGACCATCTTAGAGAAGCGATCACAGACCACCCAAATGACTGACATCTTTTGAGAGACGGGAAGATCTGAAATAAAATCCATAGAGATATGTGTCCAAGGCCTCTTCGGGACAGGCAAGGGCAAAAGCAACCCACTGGCACGAGAACAGCAGGGCTTAGCCCGAGCACAAATCCCACAGGACTGCACAAAAGAACGCACATCCCGCGACAGAGATGGCCACCAAAAGGATCTAGCCACTAACTCTCTGGTACCAAAGATTCCAGGATGACCAGCCAACACCGAACAATGAACCTCAGAGATAACTTTATTCGTCCACCTATCAGGGACAAACAGTTTCTCCGCTGGGCAACGATCAGGTTTATTAGCCTGAAATTTTTGCAGCACCCGCCGCAAATCAGGGGAGATGGCAGGCACAATTACTCCCTCTTTGAGGATACCCGCCGGCTTTGATAAACCCGGAGAGTCGGGCACAAAACTCCTAGACAGAGCATCCGCCTTCACATTTTTAGAGCCCGGAAGGTACGAAATCACAAAGTCAAAATGGGCAAAAAACAGCAACCAACGAGCCTGTCTAGGATTCAACCGCTTGGCAGACTCGAGATAAGTCAAGTTCTTATGATCAGTCAAGACCACCACACGATGCTTAGCTCCTTCAAGCCAATGACGCCACTCCTCGAATGCCCACTTCATGGCCAGCAACTCTCGATTGCCCACATCATAATTTCGCTCAGCAGGCGAAAACTTCCTGGAAAAGAAGGCGCATGGTTTCATCACCGAGCAATCAGAACTTCTCTGCGACAAAACAGCCCCTGCTCCAATCTCAGAAGCATCAACCTCGACCTGGAATGGAAGCGAAACATCTGGTTGACACAACACAGGGGCAGAAGAAAAACGACGCTTCAACTCTTGAAAAGCTTCCACAGCAGCAGAAGACCAATTGACCACATCAGCACCCTTCTTGGTCAAATCGGTCAATGGTTTAGCAATACTAGAAAAATTGCAGATGAAGCGACGATAAAAATTAGCAAAGCCCAGGAACTTTTGCAGACTTTTCAGAGATGTCGGCTGAGTCCAATCATGGATGGCTTGGACCTTAACAGGGTCCATCTCGATAGTAGAAGGGGAAAAGATGAACCCCAAAAATGAAACCTTCTGAACACCAAAGAGACACTTTGATCCCTTCACAAACAAAGAATTAGCACGCAGGACCTGAAACACCGTTCTGACCTGCTTCACATGAGACTCCCAATCATCCGAGAAGATCAAAATGTCATCCAAGTACACAATCAGGAATTTATCCAGGTACTCTCGGAAGATGTCATGCATAAAGGACTGAAACACTGATGGAGCATTGGAAAGTCCGAATGGCATTACTAGATATTCAAAATGGCCCTCGGGCGTATTAAATGCAGTTTTCCATTCATCGTCTAGCTTAATACGCACAAGATTATACGCACCACGAAGATCTATCTTGGTGAACCAACTAGCCCCCTTAATCCGAGCAAACAAATCAGATAACAACGGCAAGGGGTACTGAAATTTAACCGTGATCTTATTTAGAAGGCGGTAATCTATACAAGGTCTCAGCGAACCATCCTTCTTGGCTACAAAAAAGAACCCTGCTCCTAATGGCGACGATGACGGGCGAATATGCCCCTTCTCCAAGGACTCCTTCACATAACTCCGCATAGCGGCGTGCTCAGGCACAGATAAATTAAACAGTCGACCTTTTGGGAATTTACTACCAGGAATCAAATCGATAGCACAATCACAATCCCTATGCGGAGGTAGGGTATCGGACTTGGGCTCATCAAATACATCCCGGTAATCCGACAAGAACTCTGGAACCTCAGAAGGGGTGGATGATGAAATAGTCAGAAATGGGACATCACCATGTACCCCCTGACAACCCCAGCTGGACACAGACATGGACAATCTAATACTGGATTATGGACTTGTAGCCATGGCAACCCCAACACGACCACATCATGCAGATTATGCAACACCAGAAAGCGAATAACCTCCTGATGTGCAGGAGCCATGCACATGGTCAGCTGGGTCCAGTACTGAGGCTTATTCTTGGCCAAAGGCGTAGCATCAATTCCTCTCAATGGAATAGGACACTGCAAGGGCTCCAAGAAAAACCCACAACGCCTAGCATACTCCAAGTCCATCAAATTCAGGGCAGCGCCTGAATCCACAAATGCCATGACAGAATACGATGACAAAGAGCAGATCAAGGTAACGGACAGAAGAAATTTTGACTGTTCCGTACCAATGGTGGCAGACCTAGTGAACCGCTTAGTGCGCTTAGGACAATCAGAGATAGCATGAGTGGAATCACCACAGTAGAAACACAGCCCATTCAGACGTCTGTGTTCTTGCCGTTCAACTCTGGTCAAAGTCCTATCGCACTACATAGGCTCAGGTTTAAGCTCAGGTAATACCGCCAAATGGTGCACAGATTTACGCTCACGCAAGCGTCGACCGATCTGAATGGCCAAAGACATAGACTCATTCAGACCAGCAGGCATAGGAAATCCCACCATGACATCCTTAAGGGCTTCAAAGAGACCCTTTCTGAAAATAGCTGCGAGCGCACCTTCATTCTATTGAGTGAGTACGGACCACTTTCTAAATTTCTGACAATATACCTCTATCTCATCCTGACCCTGACACAGAGCCAGCAAATTTTTCTCTGCCTGATCCACTGAATTAGGTTCATCGTACAGCAATCTGAGAGCCAGGAAAAACGCATCGATATTACTTAATGCAGGATCTCCTGACGCAAGAGAAAATGCCCAGTCCTGAGGGTCGCCACGTAAAAAAGAAATAATGATCCTAACTTGTTGAACTGGGTCACCAGAGGAGCGAGGTTTCAAAGCCAGAAATAGTTTACAATTATTTTTGAAACTCAGAAATTTAGTTCTATCTCCAAAAAACAAATCAGGAATAGGAATTCTCGGTTCTAACATAGAATTCTGAACCACAAAGTCTTGAATATTTTGTACTCTTGCCGTGAGCTGATCCACACATGAAGACAGACCTTTAATGTCCATCGCTACACCTGTGTCCTGAACCACCCTAGGGGAAAAAAAAGGCAAAACACAGTGCAGAGAAAAAAAAATGGTCTCAGAACTTCTTTTTTCCCTCTATTGAGAATCATTAGTACTTTGGGCCTCCAGTACTGTTATGATAAGGTAATTCAGTACCACAATGGACATAGAGGTCAGAGCACACACAGTGACCTGACAATAACCCAAAAACATAGAACGAGCTCTGAGACATGGGAACTCTGCTGACCGCAATCCCTAATCCTCTCCAACCACACTAGAGGCAGCCGTGGATTGCGCCTAACGCTCCCTATGCAACTCGGCACAGCCTGAGAAACTAGCTAGCCTGAAGATAGAAAATAAGCCTACCTTGCCTCAGAGAAATACCCCAAAGGAAAAGGCAGCCCCCACATATAATGACTGTGAGTTAAGATGAAAAGACAAACGTAGAGATGAAATAGATTTAGCAAAGTGAGGCCCGACTTTCTGAACAGAGCGAGGATAGGAAAGGTAACTTTGCGGTCAACACAAAACCCTACAAAAACCACGCAAAGGGGGCAAAAAGACCCTCCGTACCGAACTAACGGCACGGAGGTACACCCTCTGCGTCCCAGAGCTTCCAGCAAGCAGGAAAAAACAAATAGACAAGCTGGACAGAAAAAAACAGCAAACAAAATAGCAAAGCGGAACTTAGCTATGCAGAGCAGCAAGCCACAGGAACGATCCAGGAGGAAACAGGTCCAATACTAGAACATTGACTGGAGGCCAGGATCAAAGCAGCAGGTGGAGTTAAATAGAGCAGCACCTAACGACTTCACCACATCACCTGAGGAAGGAAACTCAGAAGCCGCAGTACCACTTTCCTCCACCAACGGAAGCTCACAGAGAGAATCAGCCGAAGTACCACTTGTGACCACAGGAGGGAGCTCTGCCACAGAATTCACAACACCCCCTTACTCAACTTTCCCCTCTCCAGTCTATCCTTAATGCAGCAGCCAGGGTCGTCCATCTGGCCAATCGTTACTCGGACGCGTCTGCTCTTCGCCAGTCGTTACACTGGCTGCCCATTCATTACAGGATACAATTCAAAGTACTTGTTCTCACCCACAATGCTCTCCACAGTGCGGCACCCCCTTACATCTCCTCCCTCATTTCGGTCTATCAGCCTAACCGACCACTGCGCTCTGCAAATGACTTTCGACTAACCTCTGCACTAATCCGTACTGCCCACTCCCGACTCCAAGACTTCTCCCGCGCTGCACCAATCCTCTGGACCATCCACAATTTGCATAGTTTTAGGCACTCGCTCAAAACACATTTGTTCAGAGCGGCCTATCACATTCCCTAATCAAAGTCATTTTATGTTTGTGTGTGTGTGTAGCCCATTCACTATCTCCATCTATCCCCCACCCCCTGAAGATGGCTGGACCATCACTGTAAATACATCATTGTAAATACACACCTGTACTTTGTATCTCCCCCACCTCATTGTAGATTGTAAGCTCTCACGAGCAGGGTTGTCTTATCTTGCTTTAACTATTGTATTATGAACGTTGTTACTTATGACTGTTGTGTTTGAAACTGTTAAACTGTTTGCGCTATATAAATAAAGATTATTATTATTATTATAAAGGAGAAGTAACAAAGCAAAAAAATGATAAATCAGGCCATTAGTAGTATTACCGCCCAGTAGTCATTACACATAAACAATGTGCTAATAATACTAACGACAACAATGAAAAGTGTAATCCCCCTCCTATTCCATGAATGCCCCCTGCCATCAGGTCCAAGGCATATGAACCATAGTGGTATCCGGTTGGGCTCCAGTAGGGTGGCCTAGCTCAGGTTGAGTCTATCCTTGCTGCATGAAAGGGAAGCAGGCTATGAATTATTTCACATTTTTTCCCTGCAAAAGATAAGATGGAAGTAGGGTGGTATCCGAATAGACATCAACTCCTCCAGTCCAGAAGGCTTAAGCGGCTCCATTCTGTTGTGCTGTAGAGTCTCCTCTTATTTTATCACATCCTAGTTTTCAGTGTTAAAACAGTCAGAAGTGTACAGGCAGGTAAGCAACTGTATATCCGACTTCACTTGGGAAGAGTCATTATTTTGATGCCAGTTTATTTTTCCGTTTTCCACAGAGTGCAGCTGCTGCTCCTAGTCCTGTGATGGGCAACATGCCTCCGAATGATGGAATGCCAGGAGGACCCATGCCCCCTGGATTCTTTCAGGTAAAAGCATTTTTCTCTACTAAAAAGTGTAAGATCCATAACATTTTATTTCTCAATTGAATTATTAGGGTTTGTTTGGGGTTTTTTGCATGGCAAGCTGATATTGTATTGATACCATTTTGGGGTTTATATGATGTTTTTATTACATTTTTTGAGGGATGTGTGGTAATCAAAAACAGCAATTCTGTATTTCAATTTTTTCTTGTTTTTACAGTGTGTATTGTACGAGTTAATAAATATTTTGATATATCAAACTATTACAGATGTGGCAATACTAAATATGTCAAATATATTTTCATTTCTTTATTCTCAAAGTTGGAAAAGGGGGTATCAAAACCTTAATATTTTTCAATGTTTTTAAAAAACTTATTTTTTATTATTTTTTAATTTCCTCACGGGAAATTAACTTGAATTTGTTTGATCACTAGTCCTATATTCTGTAATACTACATTACTGCAGTATAGAGTGAAGATGATGGTCTGCTATGAAGCCCAGCCTGTAGCTGGGCTTACAGGAGTAGCAATGACCTTCATTAGGCTTCTGACTATCATAGTAGCCTAACCTCCCCCCTAATTATGGGAAGGGGGAAGGCATGCCACCGGAAATGTGACAATGCTTAAGGGGTTAAACAGTAGTGATCAGAGCTAGCCAGTGCCCACCATGCATGTAGTGAGCTCAGCTTCTTAGCATGCTCCATATACCCACACCAAATAATAGTATCCTATGGCTCAAGTGGTTGACATATTTAGTCATACTTTGTCGATGGTTGTTAATGCATGGTAACATGTCATCCATAGGTTATTATAGCATCATTTTAACAGATTAACCATTCAGTTGCATGTGATGGATGACATTCAGTAGCACTGGCACTCATAGACTATTATGGTATCATTTTTCTACAGGATCCTGTCTATTCAATAGTCAGGAGAGTATGCAATGGCAATTGTGCAGTCTACTGATCTATTCTGATGCAAAGGAAGCCAAATGGTCACTCTTGTGACCTCTCTTTGGTTTATGTAACCTGATTGGCACATTTAGTGTACATGCTTTCCTGGTCATGTACTAGCTAGCCAAGAGGCTAGTCTCTTAATTATCTTTGTTTCGTCAACACAGTATAGATTTATTATGTTAGTATTATTTGCATATGGCAAATATGGAGCTCACATTTGCATATCACACAATGAATCCTCATTATTCTATCCAATTTAAAGTGGAGATTCAAGTTTAAAGCCACTTAACCCCTTTCTGCCATCTGACGTACTATTGCGTCCATGTGGGGTGGGCCCTACTTCCCAAGGACGCAATAGTACGTCATGCCCTTTAATGCGACACTGCGACTTAAGTCGCAGTGATCGCATTAAAATTCCGACGCCATCTTACCTGCAGGAAGATGGTGTCGGCATCCTAGGGCCTGTCGCCGCCCCCCCGGCCTCCCGATCGCTGTGATTGGCTGCTCAATTCTGAGCAGCCAATCGCAGCCTTTCTCATTGTTTCAGCCAATCAATTTGGCTGAAACAGTGAGGTCCCAGCCTAGGATCGAGTACCGATGTACTCGATCCTAGGCCAGTGCCTGGCAATGCCAGGCATGTGCCCAAACCCCCCCGGGATTGGCGCGATCGCGATAGATCGATCGCGCCAATCGCAGGGCACAGCGGCGGTGTTACCGCTCTGTGCCCTGCCCCTATCTGCGCACTCTGCAGCCCCGGGCCATGGCTCCGGATCTCCTGCCATGGCTCCAGAGCATTCAACTCTGATTGGCGCGATTGACGATCACATCGATCGCGCCAATCGCAGGACACAGCGACGGTGTTACCGCCGCTGCTGTGTCCTGCCTACCTGCGCGCTCTGCAGCCCCGTGTTCCCAGTCTGATTGGCGCGATCGATGTGATCGTCGATCGCGCCAATCACAGGGCACAGCAGCGGTGTGACCGCGCTGTGACCTGCCGGTGCCCTGCCGGTGACCTGCCGGTCACCTGCCTGTCACCTGCCTGTCACCTGCTGGTGACCTGCCGGTGACCTGCCTATGATCGGAGCTGTGAGCTCCGATCATAGGCTGGTGCATAGCAACACCAGCGTCACCAGGGCCTTCTTTGATTGGTGGGATCGATGTGATCATCGATCCCACCAATCACAGGTCACAGCAGCGGTGTGACCGCTCTGTGACCTGTCTCACCTGCCCCTGACCTGTGTAACTGCTCTGAAGGAATCCTCACACTTGGTGAGGATTCCTTCAGAGCGGTCACGCTTTGAGATCCCCTCCTGTGCTGAGACTTGTGGTGCCACAGTAGCCTGTGACACCACAATTCTAGCTAAAGAAAGAAGAGAGAAGAAAGAAGAGAGACTACAAACCGTAAGTGTTGATACCCCGATCCCGGCCCGATCTCTATTCATCCCCCCTTCTCCCGTCCCCCCTTCTCCCATCCCCCCTTCTTCCATCCCCCCTTCTCCCATCCCCCCTTCTCCAATCCCCCCTCCTTGCGCCGTATCCGTGCCCAAATTTAGCAGCCGCCGAGCGTTGATTGGTGACGCAGTTCACCTATCAACACTCGTGCTCGCTTTTTTTTTCCCCATCCCCGTGCGCTCCCCCAGCCGCCGCGTCTAATCTGTGCCTTCCCTTTTCTTTTTTTCTTTCCCCATCTCCGTGCGCTCCTCCAGCCGCTGCGTCTAATCCGTGCCTTTTCTTTTTTTTTTCCCCCATCCCCTTGCGCTCCCCCAGCTGCCGCGTCTAATCTGTGCCTTCCCTTTTCTTTTTTTTTTCTTTCCCCATCTCCGTGCGCTCCTCCAGCCGCTGCGTCTAATCCGTGCCTTTTCTTTTTTTTTTCCCCATCCCCTTGCGCTCCCCCAGCCGCCGCGTCTAATCTGTGCCTTCCCTTTTCTTTTTTTTTTCTTTCCCCATCTCCGTGCGCTCCTCCAGCCTCTGCGTCTAATCCGTGCCTTTTCTTTTTTTTTTCCCCCATCCCCTTGCGCTCCCCCAGCCGCCGCATCTAATCTGTGCCTTCCCTTTTCTTTTTTTCTCTTTCCCCATCTCCGTGCGCTCCTCCAGCCGCTGCGTCTAATCCGTGCCTTTTCTTTCTTTTTTTTCCCCCATCCCCTTGCGCTCCCCCAGCCGCCGCATCTAATCTGTGCCTTCCCTTTTCTTTTTTTTTCTTTCCCCATCTCCGTGCGCTCCTCCAGCCGCTGCGTCTAATCCGTGCCTTTTCTTTTTTTTTCCCCCATCCCCTTGCGCTCCCCCAGCTGCCGCGTCTAATCTGTGCCTTCCCTTTTCTTTTTTTTTTCTTTCCCCATCTCCGTGCGCTCCTCCAGCCGCTGCGTCTAATCCGTGCCTTTTCTTTTTTTTTTCCCCCATCCCCTTGCGCTCCCCCAGCCGCCGCGTCTAATCTGTGCCTTCCCTTTTCTTTTTTTTTCTTTCCCCATCTCCGTACGCTCCTCCAGCCTCTGCGTCTAATCCGTGCCTTTTCTTTTTTTTTTCCCCCATCCCCTTGCGCTCCCCCAGCCGCCGCATCTAATCTGTGCCTTCCCTTTTCTTTTTTTCTCTTTCCCCATCTCCGTGCGCTCCTTCAGCCGCTGCGTCTAATCCGTGCCTTTTCTTTCTTTTTTTTCCCCCATCCCCTTGCGCTCCCCCAGCCGCCGCATCTAATCTGTGCCTTCCCTTTTCTTTTTTTTTCTTTCCCCATCTCCGTGCGCTCCTCCAGCCGCTGCGTCTAATCCGTGCCTTTTCTTTTTTTTTTCCCCCATCCCCTTGCGCTCCCCCAGCCGCCGCATCTAATCTGTGCCTTCCCTTTTCTTTTTTTTTCTTTCCCCATCTCCGTGCGCTCCTCCAGCCGCTGCGTCTAATCCGTGCCTTTTCTTTTTTTTTTTCCCCCATCCCCTTGCGCTCCCCCAGCCGCCGCGTCTAATCTGTGCCTTCCCTTTTCACATCCCCGTTCGCACACCCAGCAGCCACCGAACTCTGATAAGTGAACCGTGTCACTTAGAGCTCTCGTGCCTGGCGTTTTTTTCCACATCCCCGTTCGTACACCCAGCAGGCGCCGAAATTTGACGCGGTTCACTTATCAGAGCTAGGGCCTGCTGTTTTAGACTTTTCCTTTCACAGGTATTTTTTTCTCCCCTTTACTTTTTCTTTCCCTTTAGCTTTTTCTTTTAAGAATAGTTTGCACCAAACACTATCCCCCCACACGTACACATAGTTCCCAATAAATTACACCCAAGCACCATACTCATAAAAAAAATGTCCCGCTCGTCCCGTTCGTCCCAACAGCGCTATTCAGCGGAGGAGGCATATGCTTTCCTTGCCTCCGACACTGATAGCGAGGGAGAGGATCCCACTTTTCATTATTTTTCTGATTCTTCCTCATCCTCTTCCTCCTCCTCATCTTCCTCCTCCGGCCCTGCGGAACCGCCACGCAGACGCCGCAGGACAGAAGTGCCCATCATTCATGAAGATGAAGATGAGGCAGGGCCCACTCCTGAAGATGAACCAGCGCGCCCCTCTTCGGACCCCGTATGGACCTCGCCTCCCGAAAATTACGAGCCACTGATTCCTGATTTTGTGGCAGAATCAGGAATCAGTTTTGACACCACCGGCCTCACAGAAATAGACTTTTTCAAAGTCTTTTTCTCTGAGGATTTTGTTAACCTCATGGTGGAGCAAACTAATTTGTATGCTCGTCAATTTTTGGAGCAAAACACCAGTTCATCATATTCTAACTGGTCTCCTGTAGACGCAGTTGAAATGATGCAGTTTTGGGGCCTGATGCTTCATATGGGGCTCCTGAAGAAGCCAGAAGTTCGGCAATATTGGAGTGTTGATATTTTATTCAACACTCCAGTGTTCCGAATGGTCATGGTCCGAACGCGTTTTGAGGCCATCCATAAATTCCTGCATTATTCCGATAATGCACAGTGTCCCGCACGAGATGACCCCAACTTTGACCGTCTGTTCAAAGTTCGGCCTGTCATCGAACACTTCAACAAAAAGTTCGGTGAAGTGTACGTGCCCAAAAGGGACATCTGCGTGGATGAGTCCTTGGTTCATTTTAAGGGGCGGCTCAGATTCCGTCAATACCTGCCCAGCAAGAGGGCCAGGTACGGAATCAAACTCTACAAGCTGTGTGAGAGTACCTCAGGGTACACCTACAGCTTTAGAGTCTACGAGGGGAAGGACAGCAGGATTGAACCGCCTGAGTGTCCCCCTGTCCTGGGAGTGAGTGGGAAAATAGTGTGGGATTTGGTGCACCCACTGCTGGATAAAGGTTATCACCTCTATACTGATAACTTTTATACCAGCATCCCACTCTACAAATCCCTCTCTGCGCGAGGTACCGCAGCCTGCGGTACTGTCCGCAAAAATCAGAGAGGCCTCCCAAAGACGCTACTTGGGCAGATGCTCAGAAAAGGTGAGAGCAGAGCCCAATGTAGCGACCACCTGCTGGTGGTCAAGTACAAGGACAAGAGGGATGTCCTTCTCTTGACCACCATACACGGTGATGGCAGTGCCCTCAGCACTGTACGGGGTACCTCTACACAGGTCTGCAAACCGGACTGTGTACTGGGGTACAACAAAAGCATGGGGGGCGTTGATCTCTCCGATCAGCTCCTCCAACCGTACAGTGCTTTGAGGAAGGCCAAGGTGTGGTACAAAAAGCTGTCCGTGTACATCGTACAAATGGCAATGCTCAACGCTTTCCTGCTGTCACAATGTGCACGCCACAGCGATACGTCGTACCTTCAGTTCCAGGAGGTAGTGGTTAAGGCCCTGTTATTTGGCACGAGGGAAGGAGCGGGCCCCAGTACTTCCGGAACTGAAGGTGCTCGTATCGTACCAGGTCAGCATTTCCCGGGGGAGGTCCCGCAAACTGCAAAAAGAGGTAGGTCGCAAAAAAGGTGCCGAGTGTGTTACAAAAGGGGAATACGCAAGGACACCACTTATCAATGCGACACCTGCCCCGAAAAACCTGGCCTGTGTATGAAGGATTGCTTCAGATTGTACCACACCTCCATGCACTACTAATTTACTTTACAGGAAACAGTAGATTAGTTCCAAAAAGGGGGCACATCTATGTAAGTTCATTGGGGGTCTAGTTTACAAAATGTCACTTGTGGTTTTTTTTTTTACTGTTTGGGCACATCAGGGGCTGTGCAAACGGAACATGATGTCCGCGTACCATTCCATCAAAGTCTGCTTTTCAAAGCGTCATTACTTCCCTTCCGAGCCCCGAAGTGTACCCAAACAGTAGTTTTCTCCCACATGTGGGGTATCAGCGTACTCAGGACAAATTGGACAACAACTTTTGGGGTCCAATTTCTCCTGTTACACTTGGGAAAATTAAAAATTGGGGACTAAATGATCATTTTTGTAGGAAAAAATAGGATATTTTATTTTCACGCCCGGGCGTTATAAATTTAAGTGAAACACTTGGGGGTTCAAAATTCTCACCACACACCTAGATAAGTTCCCAGTTAGGTCTAGTTTCCAAAATGGGGTCACTTGTGGGGGATTTCTACTGTTCAGGCACATCAGGGGCTCTGCAAACGGAACATGATGTCCGCGTACCATTCCATCAAAGTCTGCTTTTCAAAGCGTCACTACTTCCCTTCCGAACCCCGAAGTGTACCCAAACAGTAGTTTTCTCCCACATGTGGGGTATCAGCGTACTCAGGACAAATTGGACAACAACTTTTGGGGTCCAATTTCTCCTGTTACACTTGGGAAAATTAAAAATTGGGGACTAAATGATCATTTTTGTAGGAAAAAATAGGATATTTTATTTTCACGCCCGGGCGTTATAAATTTAAGTGAAACACTTGGGGGTTCAAAATTCTCACCACACACCTAGATAAGTTCCCAGTTAGGTCTAGTTTCCAAAATGGGGTCACTTGTGGGGGATTTCTACTGTTCAGGCACATCAGGGGCTCTGCAAACGGAACATGATGTCCGCGTACCATTCCATCAAAGTCTGCTTTTCAAAGCGTCACTACTTCCCTTCCGAACCCCGAAGTGTACCCAAACAGTAGTTTTCTCCCACATGTGGGGTATCAGCGTACTCATGATAAATTGGACAACAATATTTGGGGTCCAACTTCTCCTGTTACACTTGGGAAAATTAAAAATTGGGGACTAAATGATCATTTTTGTGGGAAAAAATAGGGTTGTTTTTTTTCACGCCCAGGCGTTATAAACTTTCGTGAAGCACTTGGGGGATAAAAGTGCTCACGACACATCTAGATAAGTTCCTTAGGGGGTCTAGTTTCCAAAATGGGGTCACTTGTGGGGGTTTTCCACTGTTTAGGCACATCAGGGGCTCGCCAAACGTGACATGGCGTCCGATCTCAATTCCAGCCAATTTTAGATTGAAAATGTCAAACGGTGCCCCTTTCCTTCTGAGCCCTGCCATGCGCCCAAACAGTGGTTCCCCCCCACATATGGGGTATTAGCGTACTCAGGACAAATTGGACAACAACTTTTGGGGTCCAATTTCTCCTTTTACCCTTGAGAAAATAAAAAATTGGGGACTAAACGATCATGTTTGTGGAAAAAATAGGATTTTTTATTTTCACGCCCAGGCATTATAAACTTTCGTGAAGCACTTGGGGGATAAAAGTGCTCACGACATATCTAGATAAGTTCCTTAGGGGGTCTAGTTTCCAAAATGGGGTCACTTGTGGGGGTTTTCCACTGTTTAGGCACATCAGGGGCTCGCCAAACGTGACATGGCGTCCGATCTCAATTCCAGCCAATTTTAGATTGAAAATGTCAAACGGTACTCCTTTCCTTCTGAGCCCTGCCATGCGCCCAAACAGTGGTTCCCCCCCAAATATGGGGTATCAGCGTACTCAGGACAAATTGGACAACAACTTTTGGGGTCCAATTTCTCCTTTTACCCTTGAGAAAATAAAAAATTGGGGACTAAACGATCACGTTTGTGGAAAAAATAGGATTTTTTATTTTCACGCCCAGGCATTATAAACTTTCGTGAAGCACTTGGGGGATAAAAGTGCTCACGACACATCTAGATAAGTTCCTTAGGGGGTCTAGTTTCCAAAATGGGGTCACTTGTGGGGGTTTTCCACTGTTTACGCACATCAGGGGCTCACCAAACGTGACATGGCGTCCGATCTCAATTCCAGCCAATTTTAGATTGAAAATTTCAAACGGCGCTCCTTTCCTTCTGAGCCCTGCCATGCGCCCAAACAGTGGTTCCCCCCCACATATGGGGTATCAGCGTACTCAGGACAAATTGGACAACAACTTTTGGGGTCCAATTTCTCCTTCTACCCTTGAGAAAATAAAAAATTGGGGACTAAACGATCACGTTTGTGGAAAAAAATAGGATTTTTTATTTTCACGCCCAGGCATTATAAACTTTCGTGAAGCACTTGGGGGATAAAAGTGCTCACGACACATCTAGATAAGTTCCTTAGGGGGTCTAGTTTCCAAAATGGGGTCACTTGTGGGGGTTTTCCACTGTTTAGGCACATCAGGGGCTCGCCAAACGTGACATGGCGTCCGATCTCAATTCCAGCCAATTTTAGATTGAAAATGTCAAACGGTACTCCTTTCCTTCTGAGCCCTGCCATGCGCCCAAACAGTGGTTCCCCCCCAAATATGGGGTATCAGCGTACTCAGGACAAATTGGACAACAACTTTTGGGGTCCAATTTCTCCTTTTACCCTTGAGAAAATAAAAAATTGGGGACTAAACGATCATGTTTGTGGAAAAAATAGGATTTTTTATTTTCACGCCCAGGCATTATAAACTTTCGTGAAGCACTTGGGGGATAAAAGTGCTCACGACATATCTAGATAAGTTCCTTAGGGGGTCTAGTTTCCAAAATGGGGTCACTTGTGGGGGTTTTCCACTGTTTAGGCACATCAGGGGCTCGCCAAACGTGACATGGCGTCCGATCTCAATTCCAGCCAATTTTAGATTGAAAATGTCAAACGGTACTCCTTTCCTTCTGAGCCCTGCCATGCGCCCAAACAGTGGTTCCCCCCCAAATATGGGGTATCAGCGTACTCAGGACAAATTGGACAACAACTTTTGGGGTCCAATTTCTCCTTTTACCCTTGAGAAAATAAAAAATTGGGGACTAAACGATCACGTTTGTGGAAAAAATAGGATTTTTTATTTTCACGCCCAGGCATTATAAACTTTCGTGAAGCACTTGGGGGATAAAAGTGCTCACGACACATCTAGATAAGTTCCTTAGGGGGTCTAGTTTCCAAAATGGGGTCACTTGTGGGGGTTTTCCACTGTTTACGCACATCAGGGGCTCACCAAACGTGACATGGCGTCCGATCTCAATTCCAGCCAATTTTAGATTGAAAATTTCAAACGGCGCTCCTTTCCTTCTGAGCCCTGCCATGCGCCCAAACAGTGGTTCCCCCCCACATATGGGGTATCAGCGTACTCAGGACAAATTGGACAACAACTTTTGGGGTCCAATTTCTCCTTCTACCCTTGAGAAAATAAAAAATTGGGGACTAAACGATCACGTTTGTGGAAAAAAATAGGATTTTTTATTTTCACGCCCAGGCATTATAAACTTTCGTGAAGCACTTGGGGTTTAAAAGTGCTCACGACACATCTAGATAAGTTCCTTAGGGGGTCTAGTTTCCAAAATGGGGTCACTTGTGGGGGTTTTCCACTGTTTAGGCACATCAGGGGCTCGCCAAACGTGACATGGCGTCCGATCTCAATTCCAGCCAATTTTAGATTGAAAATGTCAAACGGTACTCCTTTCCTTCTGAGCCCTGCCATGCGCCCAAACAGTGGTTCCCCCCCACATATGGGGTATCAGCGTACTCAGGACAAATTGGACAACAACTTTTGGGGTCCAATTTCTCCTTTTACCCTTGAGAAAATAAAAAATTGGGGACTAAACCATCATGTTTGTGGAAAAAATAGGATTTTTTATTTTCACGCCCGAGCATTATAAACTTTCGTGAAGCACTTGGGGGATAAAAGTGCTCATGACACATCTAGATAAGTTCCTTAGGGGGTCTAGTTTCCAAAATGGGGTCACTTGTGGGGGTTTTCCACTGTTTAGGCACATCAGGGGCTCGCCAAACGTGACATGGCGTCCGATCTCAATTCCAGCCAATTTTAGATTGAAAATGTCAAACGGCGCTCCTTTCCTTCTGAGCCCTGCCATGCGCCCAAACAGTGGTTCCCCCCCACATATGGGGTATCAGCGTACTCAGGACAAATTGGACAACAACTTTTGGGGTCCAATTTCTCCTTCTACCCTTGAGAAAATAAAAAATTGGGGACTAAACGATCATGTTTGTGAAAAAAATAGGATTTTTTATTTTCATGCCCGGGCATTATAAACTTTCGTGAAGCACTTGGGGGATAAAAGTGCTCATGACACATCTAGATAAGTTCCTTAGGGGGTCTAGTTTCCAAAATGGGGTCACTTGTGGGGGGTTTCCACTGTTTAGGCACATCAGGGGCTCGCCAAACGCGACATGGCGTCCGATCTCAATTCCAGCCAATTTTAGATTGAAAATGTCAAACGGCGCTCCTTTTCTTCTGAGCCCTGCCGTGCGCCCAAAAAGTGGTTCCCCCTCACATGTGGGGTATCAGCGTACTCATGACAAATTGGACAACAACTTTTGAGGTCCATTTCATCTTTTTACCCTTGGGAAATTAAAAAAATTATTGCTGAAAGATCATTTTTGTGACTAAAAAGTAAAATGTTAATTTTTTCCTTCCATGTTGCTTCTGCTGCTGTGAAACACCTGAAGGGTTAATCAACTTCTTGAATTTGGTTTTGCGCACCTTGAGGGGTGCAGTTTTTAGAATGGTGTCACTTTTGGGTATTTTCTGCCATATAGACCCCTCAAAATGACTTCAAATGTGAGGTGGTCCCTAAAAAAATGGTTTTCTAAATTTTGTTGTAAAAATGAGAAATTGCTGGTCAAATTTTAACCCTTATAACTTTGTAGAAAAAAAAAATGTTGTCTCCAAAATTGTGCTGATGTAAAGTAGACATGTGGGAAATGTTATTCATTAACTATATTGTGTCACATATCTCTCTGGCTTAACAGAATAAAAATTCAAAGTTGGAAAATTGCGAAATTTTCAAAATTTTCGCCAAATTTCCGTTTTTTTCACAAATAAACGCAAGTTATATCGAAGAAATTTTACCACTATCATGAAGTACAATATGTTACAAGAAAACAATGTCAGAATCACCGGGATCCGTTGAAGCGTTCCAGAGTTATAACCTCATAAAGGGAGAGTGGTCAGAATTGTAAAAATTGGCCCGGTCCATAACGTGCAAACCACCCTTGGGGGTAAAGGGGTTAAAGTCCATCAAAGCAAATCACAAAGCAAAGTAAGCATATGTCCACGTAGGGCAGTTTTCCCTGAGAAGAAGCATACTTGTTCCAAAATGCATAGACTACTTAACAAGAAAAGAATCTTAAAAGTAAAATTACAAATTAGGTGCCCACTGCACCATGGGTAGTCCACAATATTACTTGGCCAAGTCTTGACGTTTTACCATCTGTGTCTTGTTCAGTGGTGTTCGGGTTTCAGCCTCCCTGACCTCGGCCATGTCTCTGAGCACTGAACACCTTGTACTTCTGACCACTCCAGGGAGGTTACCGTTCTGGAATATGACAGGACTGGAGGATAATGGGCTCCTGATGGCTTCACATTTGATTCTTCTCAAATCTTTGGCAGCTTTTTTTAATAACATGTTTTTTTGACCGTGTTGACTATTTGCAACAAAACTTTCGGTGATCACACCCCAATTTTAATAGCGTTGCATCCCTCTGTAAGACTTTTAACAATTTTGACTTTTCAAAGTCAATTAAATACAGTTTACAAAAAACAGGCACATTTTGTTCTGCCCTGTCAGGTGAAAAAGAGCCTCTTGTATTGTTCCTATGCTATTGCATAACATGCCTAGACAGATATCCTCTGTTCTGATGTGTATACTAATGGTCGCGTGCCGACTAGACTCTCATCTGTATCACTCAATATTCTATTGAGAGAAGTGGATGAGAATGTTGTTGTCATGTGACCTCAAATAAACAAATCACATATGAGAGGTCACTTGACCCGCTGAAGCTGGAAACAGAGGGGAATCCTGACTGCAGATATATCAAACACGGTAAGGATTTGGTCATTTAGAAAAACCTTTATAGTTTCAGAAGCACAATTTTAGATTTCTTCTTTTCTGTTGATTTTTTATTAATGATTATTTTTTGAGGGGACATGCGGAAGCACCATTTAAATTTTTGCCTCAGGCTGCAGAAAAATTAGAATCAGCTCTGATGACAATGGTGAAATAAATATGGAGGCAATCAATACTCTACCATCTTCCCTACCTACAGGTTATGTCTACCTAAGGCTACGTTCACATTTGTGGTGCGTCGGGCGCAACCGCGGCGACACATGCGTCATGCGCCCCTACATTTAACATGGAGGCGCATGGACATGCGGTCTTGCGTTTTGTGACGCATGCGTCTTTTTTGACGCAAGCGTCAGGGCACAGAGAACGCAGCAAGTTGCATTTTTTTGCGTCCAAAATCGGCCAAAAATGGATGCATGCGTCACAAAACAATGCGTTTTTGCATGCGTTTTGCATGCGTTGTGCGTTGCGTCGCCGTTGCGTCACCGACGCAACACACAACAACGCAAATGTGAACGTAGCCTAACAAACAACATAGAGCAGAAACATCAGTAAATCACAATACAGTGAAGGGCAAAAATAACAAGCACTGTCTTCCACTTTAAAAATATTTCACCAAATTGCTGTAGTTCTTAAAATGCATTTATCTCAGTTATTGAAATGGCAATTTGCATTGTTATATTATTTCTGCCTAAAGTATTTTCCAAATACATTCCTACCTTCCTAATATATAGCAGTGACGTTACAAGTAAATTCTGATACAAGATGGATTACCACTTCTTTGTTTTGTGTACATAAAAAGTAGACTATGTAAAAAAAAAAAAAAAGTCACTGTCCAGACCTTTATACCTACAAAATGTTTCTAAAAATGTAATAGTAGTAGCTAGAAACAAATAAAGACAGAGGTACGCTGTATTCTTATGGCATTTAATCAAAGAGGATTATTGCCTTTGTGCCGTAATGGATGGGTTCACTCCGGGGATTCCTGTTTCCCTTCCATGCACAGTCTATTAACACTCAATGGACAGGTGCCACTAACCCTTTGCTTGTTTACCGCATAGTTCATGGAAAGCAAAGCCTTTCCAAAACATCCCGCGAGCTTATCTTCATGTAGACTCTCTGGCTGCTGGATAAGCCTGTGTGCCAACAATCGATAACGTGAAGCGGTCTCTGCTTGGAACGTCTGCCTCCTGTTATTTCCTGCACAACCAGCAGTAAGTATGGTTCCAGATTGCCACTTTCCAAGAAGAAGGTGAGCAGAGTAGACCTGACAGGCGGGACAAAATGCATATTAACCTTTTTGCCTTACCTTATGTGATAAAAGGTGATATTTAAATTGCAAAACAAGTATTATACTCTGTGAATGTGTCTCATCTTATACTAGTCACCACATTTGCTTAGTATTCTTAGAAGTTATCTAAACTCTCAGTGCCTGAAGGCCCTCATACACATTGGACTATTGTTGGCCAAACGCAACGATATTGACAGGTCTGGCCAACAGTCTAATGTCAAACAACTGGTCAGAAGGGGAGATGTCAATTGGGCATGTCTGCTTTCGGGCTGACGGTTGCTATATTCTCTCGGAGATAAGGAAGGCTTTCTCATATAAAATATAGGCGCGCTCACCCAAACAAGCACTCCTGTGCATCGGAGAGCCAGCCAAGACGGCTGCCTGCTGAACGATGGCCATAGCATCATTTGGCCAACAGCCACCTAATGTGCATAGCTGGCCTAACAAACCGGTCCTGCGAACACTTAAGTACCTTCATTCTCTGTCCATTGGACCTTACCCTGTATTATTTATTCTTCTGACATTCCTCAATACCATGCTGATGATAGTATAAGGCAGAATTACCCTTTACATTGACTAAGATGAGGAGCAGGACCAGATGTATCTCAAACAGTTATACATGCTAAACAGTATAAAAAAAGTTTGATGGCTTTCGAAGCTTGGAGCAGTTATAAGAAGTGACGAAAGACGGAACCTGCGCTCAGCCGTGTCATTTTAGTATTACAGTGCATATGTTCATTATTTTTTGTAATTTTTGTAGCACATATCTTAAAGTTTCTTGTATTCTCCTAGTAGTAGATAAGTTAAGTGTGACGGTATAGACATTAGAAATGTGCTTCACAACTTGTTGCAAAAAAATTAGTTAAAAACTGAGTGCAGTTTAACCAGGAAACATATTACTGCCCCACATTTACATCATGTATGGGCACCCGAACAGGGTTATGCCAACATTCTAATTATTTAAATGAGCCACAAACTATTTATCTTTCTGTTGGGCTAAACACTTATTGGCAGGTTGTTGCTAAATGTCTGCTTGATCTACTGAGCGACGTTCTCTCCTCCCAGACCGTTCCTGGCAGCGGTTCTCCTACTTCCTGTGATGTGTTGTCGACAAAGCAATTCCTTCTCTTCCACTCTGCTCTGTTGACTGGGAGTCACTGCTGCTGTTATGCTAATTGACAGCTGTTTTCCTGCTGTGTTAGGCTGAACTGGCTGTCAATCAAAGATGACGTTGGCAGTAAGGCCCCATCTACAGAGTGGAATAGAAAGAGCTGCTCTGGGGATGTGATATTACAGGAAGTGGGAGGTTTGCCACCAGGAGAGATCGTAACACAGCAGAACAAGCATGCAGTTAGCAATTACCTGATGATAACTTTTTAGCCCCATAAATCCTGTATAAACCCTTTAAGGAAAATGAACTGTAGAATTGTTACCATATAATTTCTTGATTTACACACTTACAACCAAATTTTAAAGCTTAAAGCAGATTAAACTGCTATCTTAGACTTGTTGAGACTGGTGTAGCTACTTTGAAACTCTAAACGTAAGTGATCCGTTACGCGGCAGAAGCAGAAAAAATGCCCTATCTGCTGCAAAAGGCTACTTTCACAACAGCGATTCTTGCCAAAGTCGCTGCCGATAGAGTCATACTCACCAAAGGGGGAGGCAGCACTAAAAGTGCCTAGGGCGGCAGAAACTCTAGATACGGCCCTGCTGATATGAGACACACAGGCATCACTCCCCTCAGCAGTCTGTAACCTGTATGCCCATATTAATGGATCAGATAGGTCAAATGTCCCTTTAATGAGGAATGTAAGTGATTAATAAACTGACAGCTTAAAAGTGTTGACATGTCCTCTTTAAGCTAGATATGCACATGGTTAGCGAACATGGTCTATGAAAATTGCTGTATTAGCTTCCAATAAAATTTCTAACAATTTAATATTTTAATTGACACAAGCCAAGCATTGCTTCACAGTCTGTAAATTCTATCATCTACTTGTTTGGCCTCAGGCATAACTGTCTGTGAGTAAGAATGCAATAATCCATGTCAATACCCAAATACCACCCATGTTAGAGCACCCATAATTTGACCTCTTCACAGATTTCTCTGTATGTATTGTGTGAACCAGTATACACTGTAAACCATTCCTTAACCCCTTAGTGACCAAGCTAATTTTGACCTTCTAAACCAGGCCAAATGTTACCATTCTGACCACTGTCACTTTATGAGGTTATAGCTCTGGAACGCTTCATTGTATCCCACTGATTCTGAGATTGTTTTCCGTGACATATTGTACTTCATCATGGTGGTAAAATTTGTTCTATATGACTTGCATTTCTTTGTGATAATATCACAATTTTGATGAAAATTTTGAAAAAAAAATCACAATTTTCAAACTTTCAATCTTTATATCCTTAACCCCTTTGCTTTCTCACAACACACAGTACTAGTACAGCGACACAATCGCACGGCCTCACGGTGAGCGCCGCGGCGATCGCGTGCGGGTGTCAACTGTATGTGACAGCTGACACCCCGCAGTAATGCCCACGATCATGGGCATTTAACCCCTCTGATGCTGCTGTCAGTAGTGACAGGGGCGTAGAGAACAATTGTGCAGGGATGGGGCTCCCTGCGCTCTCCCACCGGAACAACGCGATGCAATCACATTGTTCCGGTGCTCTCCATGGACACCCCAGATCCAAAATGGCCACGGGGATCCTTCCAAGTCTTGCAGTGAGGTGGCTTGCGAGCGCCTGCTGAGAGCAGGCGCCGGCAAGCCTCCTGCACTGCCTGTCAGATCGCTGATCTGACTGTTATGATAAGGTAATTCAGTACCACAATGGACATAGAGGTCAGAGCACATACCGTGACCTGACAATAACCCAAAAACATTGAACGAGCTCTGAGACGTGGGAACTCTGCTGACCGCAATCCCTAATCCTCTCCAACCACACTAGAGGCAGCCGTGGATTGCGCCTAACGCTCCCTATGCAACTCGGCACAGCCTGAGAAACTAGCTAGCCTGAAGATAGAAAATAAGCCTACCTTGCCTCAGAGAAATACCCCAAAGGAAAAGGCAGCCCCCACATATAATGACTGTGAGTTAACATGAAAATACAAACGTAGAGATGAAATAGATTTAGCAAAGTGAGGCCCAACTTTCTGAACAGAGCGAGGATAGGAAAGATAACTTTGCGGTCAACACAAAACCATACAAAAACCACGCAAAGGGGGCAAAAAGACCCTCCGTACCAAACTAACGGCACGGAGGTTCACCCTCTGCGTCCCAGAGCTTCCAGCAAGCAGGAAAAAACAAATATACAAGCTGGACAGAAAAAACAGCAAACAAAATAGCAAAGCAGAACTTAGCTATGCAGAGCAGCAGGCCACAGGAACGATCCAGGAGGAAACAGGTCCAATACTAGAACATTGACTTGAGGCCAGGATCAAAGCACTATGTGGAGTTAAATAGAGCAGCACCTAACGACTTCACCACATCACCTGAGGAAGGAAACTCAGAAGCCACAGTACCACTTTCCTCCACCAACGGAAGCTCACAGAGAGAATCAGCCGAAGTACCACTTGTGACCACAGGAGGGAGCTCTGCCACAGAATTCACAACATCTGACACAGTGTTATGCAAAGTGTCAGATCAGCGATCTGACCTTATATAGCGATGTCCCAACTTGGGACAATGTTATAAAGTAAAAAAAAAAAAATTACACTGTATAAAAATATAAAAAAAATCCCCAAACAAATAAATAAATAAATAAATATGTTTCCAATAAATCCATTTATTTATGTAAATTAAAAAAAAATAATGAAAGTACACATATTTGGTATCGCCGTGTCCGTAACGACCCGCTCTATATAACTATTCCACTAGTTAATCCCTTCAGTGAACACCGTCAAAAAAAAAAAGAGGCAAGAAACAATGCTTTATCAACATACGCCAAACAAAAAGTGCAATAAAACGCGATCAAAAAGACGGATATAAATAAAAATAGCACCGCTGAAAACAACATATTGTCCCGCAAAAAAACAAGCTGACATACAGCTCCATCAGCAGAAAAATAAAAAAGTTATAGCTCTCAGAATAAAGTGATGCAAAAACAATTATTTTTTTATATAAAATAGTTTTTATTGTGTAAAAGTACCAAAACATAAAAAATGATATAAATAGGTATCTCTGTAATCGTACTTACCCAAAGAATGAAACTGCCTTATCAATTTTACCACACGCGGAACGGTATAAACGCCTCCCCCCCAAAGAAATGCAGGAATTGCTGGTTTTTGTTTATTTTGCCTCCCAAAAATCTGAATTAAAAGCGATCAAAAAATGTCATGTGCCTGAAAATGGTACCAATAGAAACATCAACTCGTCCCGCAAAAAACAAGACCTCACGTGACTCTGTGGGCCAATATATGGATAAATTATAGCTCTCAAAATGTGGTGATGCAAAAACAATTTTTTGCAATAAAAGCGTCTTTTAGTGTGTAACAGCAGCCAATCATAACAATCCGCTATAAAAACCAACTGTAAATAGTAAATCAAACCCCCCTTTATCACCTCCTAAGTTAGAGAAAAATAGTAAAATTAAAAAATGTATTTATTTCCATTTTCCCTTTAGGGTTAGGGTTAGTGTTGGGGTAAAGTTAGGGTTAGGGTTGGGACTAAAGTAAAGATTAGGGTTGGGGCTAAAGTTAGGGTTGGGGCTAAATTTAGGGTTAGGGTTGGGGCTAAAGTTAGGGTTAGGGTTGGGGCTAGAGTTGGGGTTAGGGTTCTGATTACGTTTGCGATTGGGGTTAGGGTTGGGATAAGGGTTGGGGGTGTGTTGGGGTTAAGGGTGTGGTTAGGGTTGCGATTAGGGTTATGGGTGTGTTGGGGTTAGGGTGTGGTTAGGGTTGGGATTAGGGTTAGGGGTGTGTCAGGGTTAGGGGTGTGGTTATGGTTAGGGTTGGGATTAGGGTTAGGGGTGTGTTGGGGTTAAGGGTGTGGTTAGGGTTGGGATTAGGGTTAGGGGTGTGTTGGGGTTAGGGGTGTGGTTAGGGCTATGGTTAGGGTTGGGATTAGGGTAAGGGGTGTGTTGGGGTTAGGGTTGGAGTTAGAATTAGGAGGGTTTCCACTGTTTAGGCACATCAGGGGCTCTCCAAATGCGACATGGCGTCCGATCTCAATTCCAGCCAATTCTGTATTGAAAAAGTAAAACGGTGCTCCTTCCCTTCCCAGCTCTGCCGTGCACCCAAACAGTGGTTTACCCCCACATTTGGGATGTCAGCGTACTCAGGACTAATTGGACAACAACTTTTGCAGTCCAATTTAACCTGTTACCCTTGTGAAAATAAAAATTTGGGGGCTAAAAATCATTTTTGTGGAAAAAAAAGATTTTTTATTTTCACGACTCTGCGTTATAAATTTTAGTGAAACACTTGGGATCTCAAAGTTCTCACAACACATCAAGATAAGTTCCTTGGGGGGTCTAATTTCCAATATGGGGTCACTTGTGGGGGGTTTCTACTGTTTAGGTACAGCAGGAGCTCTGCAAACGCAACGTGACGCCCGCAGACCATTCCATCAAAGTCTGCATTCCAAACCAGCGCTCCTTCCCTTCCAAGCTCTGCCATGTGCCCAAACGGTGGTTCTCCCCAACATATGGGTATCAGCATACTCAGGACAAATTGCGTAACATCTTTTGGGGTCCAATTTCTCTGGATTAATTGGAAAAATCTGGAAAAAATTGCGGGTTTAAAGATCATTTTTGTGGAAAAAATGATTTTTTAATTTTCATGGCTCTACATTATAAACTTTAGTGAAACAATTGGGGGTTCAAAGTGCTCACCACACATGTAGATAAGTTCTTTGGGTGGTCTAGTTTCCAATATAGGGTCACTTGTGGGGGTTTACACTGTTTAGGTACATCGGGAGCTCTGAAAATGCAACGTGACACCCGCAGACCATTCCATCAAAGTCTGCATTCCAAAACAGCGCTCCTTCCCGTCCAAGCTCTGCCATGTGCCCAAACGGTGGTTCTCCCCCACATATGGGGTATCAACGTACTCAGCACAAATTGCACAACAACTTTTGGGGTCCAATTTCTCTGGATACCCTTGGCAAAATAAAAAATTGTGAGCTAAAAGATAATTTTTCTGGAAAAAATTGATTTTTTAGTTTTCATGGCTCTACATTATAAAATTTAGTGAAACAAATGGGGGTTCAAAGTGCTTACCACATATCTAGATAAGTTCCTTGGGTGGTCTAGTTTCCAAAATGGGGTCACTTGTGGGGGGTTTCCACTGTTTAGGCACATCAGGGGCTCTCCAAACACGACATGGCTTTTGATCTAAATTTCAGCCAATTCTACATTGAAAAAGTAAAACGGTGCTCCTTCCCTTCCCAGCTCTGTCATGCGAACAGTGGTTTACCCCCACATTTGGGGTATCAGCATACTCAGGACAAACTGCACAACTACTTTTGGGGTCCAATTTCTCCTGTTACCCTTTTGAAAATAAAAAATTTGGGGCAAAAAGATCATTTTTGTGAAAAAAATATGATTTTTTTATTTTTACGGCTCTACATTATAAACTTCTGTAAAGCACTTTGGGGTTCAAAGTGCTCACCACACATCTAGACAAGTCCCTTAGGGGGTCTACTTTCCAAAATGGTGTCACTTGTGGGGGATTTCCACTGTTTAGGCACATCAGGGGCTCTCCAAACGCGACATGGTGTCAGATCTCAATTCCAGCAATTTTGCATTGAAAAGTCAAACGGCGCTCCTTCCCTTCCAAGCTCTGTCATGCGTCCAAACAGTGGTTTACCCCCACATATGGGCTATCAGCGTACTCAAGACAAATTGCACAACAACTTTTGGGGTCTAATTTCTCCTGTTACCCTTGGTAAAATAAAGCAAATTGGATCTGAAGTAAATTTTTTGTGAAGAAAAGTTAAATGTTCATTTTTTTTTAAACATTCGAAAAATTCCTGTGAAGCACCTGAAGGGTTAATAAACTTCTTGAATGTGGCTTTGAGTACCTTGAGGGGTGCAGTCTTTAGAAAGGTGTCACTTTTGGGCATTTTCTGTCATATAGGCCCCTCAAAGTCACTTCAAGTGTGAGGTGGTCCCTAAAAATATGGTTTTGCTAATTTTGTTGTAAAAATGAGAAATCGCTGGCCAACTTTTAACCCTTATAACTTACTAACAAAAAAATTGTGCTGATGTAAAGCAGACATGTGGGAAATGTTATTTATTATTAACTATTTTGTGAGATATAACTCTCTAATTTAAGGGCATGAAAACTAAAAGTTTGAAAATTGCAAAATTTTCAACATTTTCGCCAAATTTCCATTTTTTTCACAAATAAACGCAAGTAATATTGAAGAAATGTTACCACTAGCATAAAGAACAATATGTCATGAGAAAACATCTCAGAATCACCAGGATCTGTTGAAGCATTTCAGAGTTATGACCTCATAAAGTGACAGTGGTCAGAATTGAAAAAAATGTCCTGGTCAGGAAGATGAAAACAGGCTTCGGGTGAAGGGGTTAAACCAGTTAATCATGCTGCACAAAATAATAAATAACATTTCCCATATGTCTACTTGACTTGATTTTTCAAGTGTCATTTTATTTTGTTAGGATGTTAGAGGGGTTTAAAGTTTAGCAGCAATTTCACATTTTTTCAACAAACTTACAAAACCTGTTTCTTTAGGGTCCTATTAAGATCTCAATAAACTTTAAGGAGCCTATATATTGGAAACTCCCCAAAAGTGATACCATTTTAAAAACCGCACCGCCTCAAATTTCAGAATTGTTGTCAGGATATTTTTTTAACCCTTCAGGTGCTTTGCAGGAATTAATGTAAAGTGGAATAAAAAAAAAACTATTGCTTCTAAAATCTTGATTTAGCCCCAATTTTTTCACTTTTGCAAGAGGTAACACCAAAAAGTGGATCCCACAGTTTGTTGCCCACTTTCTTACAAGCACAGCAATACCCACATGTTGTCAAAAAGTTCTGTTTGGACAAACAGCAGGGCTCGGAGCTGAAGGAGCAATACTCAAATTTTGGAACACAAATTGGCTGAAAGAGATTGTGGTCATCATGTAGCATTTGCAAGGCTCCTAAGGTGCCTAAAGAGCAGAAACCCCCCACAAGTGACCCCATGTTGGAAACGAAAACCCCTCAAGCTTTTTATCCAGGGGTATAGTGAGCATTTTGAACCTACAGGTACTGCACAGAATTTGATAACATTAGGTCGTCATATTGAATATGTTGTCATATCATCATCTTTTTTTGTAACTTTTGAAAAAACCCTAAGCCTAACCTTAAGGCTAACCCTAACCCTAAGCCTAACAGCAAAGAATGAAAGAAATAAAACGAATAAAATAAAAAAATAAAAAACTTTAATCTGACTAGTAGGATGACACATGGAGGGTGATCAAAGGGATGCACAGCGAGGCACAGCCCAAATGTTGTCCTATATACTAATCATTGGGCTTTTGATCGTTGTAATAGGATCTATCACAGTGATCAAAAGTCAGCAACCAATATGAAAAATCCTTGCGGTTGCTGAGTGCAGGCAGGCAGATCTCGGTGGGTGGACAGAGCATGCACCTGCTGTTATGACCTGGTGGTCAGGACAATAATGGACCTGGTGGTTAAGAGCACCCGGAATGACCTGATAGTTACTGATAATAAAGGACGAGCTCTGGGACGTGGGAACTCTGCTGACCGCAATCCCTAATCCTATCAAACACACTAGAAATAGCCGTGGATTGCGCCTAACGCTCCCTATGCAACTCGGCACAGCCTAAGGAACTAGCTAGCCCTGAAGATAGAAAAATAAAGCCTACCTTGCCTCAGAGAAATTCCCCAAAGGAAAAGGCAGCCCCCCACATATAATGACTGTGAGTAAAGATGAAAATACAAACACAGAGATGAAATAGATTTAGCAAAGTGAGGCCCGACTTACTGAACAGACAGAGGATAGGAAAGGTTACTTTGCGGTCAGCACAAAAACCTACAAAAGGACCACGCAGAGGGCGCAAAAAGACCCTCTGCGTCCCAGAGCTTCCAGCAAGCAAGACAACAATAAAAATAGCAAGCTGGACAGAAAAATAGCAAACCAAAGAAATACAAGCTGGAACTTAGCTTCTGCTGGGAAGACAGGTCACAAGAATGATCCAGGAGTGAACTAGACCAATACTGGAACATTGACAGGTGGCATGGAGCAAAGATCTAAGTGGAGTTAAATAGAGCAGCAAGCTAACGAATTAACCTCGTCACCTGTGAAAGGAAACTCAGAAACACCCACCAGAGGAAGTCCATGGACAGAACCAGCCGAAGTACCATTCATGACCACAGGAGGGAGCCCGACAACAGAATTCACAACAACCTGCCATTTTGCTTCAGGAGAAGGTGCGAGGCCTTGGGGATCTCGGATCCGGTACTAAGGTACCGTGGGGGCTTGGGGCCATCATTTCTCTCTCCTCTGACATGTTAGATCATGTCACATGAGATAGAAATTAGTTTTACACCAAATTTTTTTTATGTTATTGCCGTTATTAATTAATTACCACAATCAGGGACAGGAAAAACTGGGCCTGATCATGGTTTCTAGGGTCTCAACCTCCCCCCAGTAGAGACCCTAGAGATTTTCGGACTCTGGGGGAGCTATTACCTTATTCTCAGTCGCCGAGTTAAAACTGGTATGAGGGAATAAGGACCCTTAGCAGCCGCCGTTTTTATGCGTACCGGCTGTACTTAAGGGGTTAAAGTGTTACTTTACTATAAACACAAGCAATGTCAGGCTGGGGTACCAAGGGCTCACCAATAACATTGGTTATGGGAGCTCATTCTTCAGCCACATGCAGATATCATTGGCTGGAGAAGTAGGATATTATGACTTTTGCCGTCATTCTTTTTTGTAATATCAGCATATGCTTCCTTAGTCTAATAAAATGGGTAGTTTGTTAATATTTTTCTGCAAATAGTGCATTATATGTGTACTGTGCCAAGTTCTGCTCATATGGGAGGCTCACTCCTGCAGAGAGGCCCACCAGAGCATTCCCCTGCTCCCCTGTGAGCCAGTCCGAGCCTGAACGCAAGCTTCTAATGGCTCGCCTCAACCTCCAAGCAGCTCTGTGCATCTTCTGCCCAATAACGAAGAATATCAGTTAAAAAGCCTCATATACAGAGTCTTCCGAAAGTATTCACCCCCTCCTTGGCCGTTTCTGTGTTTTGCTTCCTCACAACCTGGAATTTTGCTTTTTTTTGAGGATTTGCATCAGTTCATGTAAACAACATGCCTCCAACTGTGAACATTTGGTTTTCTTTGTATTGTGAAGCAAACAGACTATGTAGTGCTGACGCATCACATACAAAAATATTTAGACACAGGTTGTAATGTAATAAAATAGGTAAGAAGCCAAAGGGGTGAATACGTTTGCAAGCCACTGTAGTAAGTAGAAATATATTAATATATCTGATCGAAGTGTAACATTGTGATTTTGGAATCTTTGCCTTTACATTTAATACATTATACCGTGCCTTCTCCGTTCCCATCCTATTCCCGTGTCTGCACTCACATTGCTCAAATGCTGTTTGACAGGATTCAAGACAGCTGTATTAAGCTGGGTATTTTTTCCCTCAGCAAGTGAAGCATTTAAACACTGGCCATGTAGTCTAAATCAAGCAGTGCTAAGCCCTCTTGTATCCCAAAGGGTATATATCAGCGAGCGGGAGACCTCTCCAAACAGGATTATCAGACGGTGCTTGTCGGAGCTTCACAAGCACGGGGACAGTAGGCTTGGAGATAGGGAAGAGCCTCTGCTGTCTCTTCTCTGCTGCGTTGCCTTGTATCTTCTTGCCATTACACAGTGGAGGGGTTAATGAGTGCAGCGAGAGGTTAAACGCTAATTTTACAATCCCTACATCATTATTTCAGTACAGTATTTAAACCTCAGAATTACTAGACAATTGCTCTTCTTGGTTCTTCTTTCTCTTTTCAACCCTGGATTATTGCAAGAACACAATGCTGAGACCTATAGATGGCACAGAGCCGTCACCATACCATTGCCTGATTCATTTATGTTCTCAAATTGGAAAGGGTCTTGTCTGTTTGGTGGGGACAAGGCTTGCTTTGCCTGTCACCATGGCCCCAAAATGTGGCCACAGAGTTCATTATTATTTGCTTAAAGCATAACCACCCGTTTAATCTTTATTTCACAAATCAATAGTACAGTAATACATCTTATCAGAGAAATCCGCTTCTTCCTTTTCTTGGACTGATCTCTCACTATCATTTCATGGGTAGGTTCTGTGTTCAGTTCTCGCATTACGCAGACAGGAGATGGCAGTTGGTGCTGATAAAGTTCTACGGAGGGAGGAGGAACTAGAGGCAGACAATAATATAATAATACATTTTATTTATATAAAATTTTCCACAGCACTTTACAATTAAGTGGGGACATGTACAGAGTCAGACAATAAAAACACTACAACACTTTTGCTACCAGTGTGATACATGGATATTAGCACATGAAGTCATACTTAATGTACTGGCGCTGAACATAATAAATACTGCGAGCCATGAGCTAATATAATAATACAGGCTCATTATGAAAGATGCGATATTGATGTATACATATGTGTGAGCATTCTGGTATATTCCCCCTCTACGAGTACCTGGGCCTCTTCTTCCAGCTTATTTTTTTTCCATCTCGACTCAGCGGTGCAGCTGGCCATAAATCTCATCTGCGAAGATGGAGAGGGGGGTTGGTTGTTCTTAGTATTCCCTCAGATTTCGCTCTCTCCCTTTTTTATTTCTTCTCTCTCCCTCGGCACAAAAAAATCTCTTTAATTGTTACCAGCTTCTGAAGCAGCACGGAGGAAAAATGAGGGCTGGCCCTGGAAAACAGTGGTTTATTGGGTGTGCTTGAAGGGGACTCAGACAATGCTTGAAACTCTGAGATGTTCAGGAAATACTGCTTTCTGGCTTGAGGTTCTCCGAAGAAAAATAAGGTGGACAGGTGAATTGTGATTCACAATGTGTAGAAATAGGTGGGCACGGCCTAGAACCATGGACATAGGCATATGGGACTGTATGTACTCGGCCAATCAAGCCTAAAAGAAACTTGGAGCTATTGATCTCTATGGAAAGATGCTTTAAACACATACAAATAGTGAATAACTGACAATCTTGTGACAATGAGGCTCGTAAATGTGTTTGACATTTGAGACAGCAAGTAGTGAGTTCTTGAAATCAATGTATTGGAAGCAGGAAAAGTGGACAATGTCTGGCTGACTTGACAAGGGCAAAGTTTTAATAAGGCGAGGTTCACATCACATTTTTGCCACGTGTCAGTGGATGAGCTTTTTTTCTAAAGCACTGGAAAACAAGATAAAAGCAGAGTTGTTGATGGGGCCATTGACTTACATGAAGCAGAGACACTTTGTGTGTTGTCTGTCATCACTTTTGGTAGTGTCTGCCTTTTTCAAGTGGACCCAAAAATGTGGTCAACTGCATCTAACTAAACAACTGGGTCAGAGCATCTTTAAATCGGCCGGTCTTGTGGGTGTTCCTCTAGTGATTAGTACTTAGTAAAAGTGGCCAAAGGAAGACAATACGGGCAACTGGAAACAGGATCATGGGCAGTTTTGACTATTTGATGTGCACAGGGAGTGAAAGCTATTCCTTCTTGTCCGATTCCGTAGTAGAGTTACTGTAGATCAAAATGCTAAAAAAGTAAATGCTAGCTGAGAAAGAAAAAATGTCACACAGTGCATTGTACGTTACTGGGTATGGGACTACATAGAACTCTTAGAGTGCTCATGTTAAGCCATTGACCAGTGGAAGATGGTGCCCTGATCTGATGAACCATGTCTTTTTTGTACATCATGTGAACAAATATGTCCTCGTGCAATGGTTAACTGGGGGCAAAGATCTCACTAGCATACACTATGGAAAGAAGGCTAGTCAACAGAGGCAACTTGAGGCTGGCATCAATGTGGATGTTACATTGACACCAACTATCTACCTAAACATTGTTGCAGACAGACCAAGTACACCCATTTATGGAAAGGCCTTTTTAGGCAATGCAATGAGCCCTGTCAGCACACATTATTCTTGAAAAAAATCAAAGTCTTGACTTCCAAATTCCCAAAAACTCAATTTGTAGGATAGATATACTGAAAAACATGTCCAATCCATTAAGGTCCAACCTTACAATTACAGGAATAAATGGACCTGCCTCTAATGTTGGCAAGTGTTTTTGAGCTAAATAAATTAACTGGTTATATTGGCAGAAATGTGAGGGGAAAATCCGAGACAATAGATTTCTTTAAAAATTGGATTGTAATAACCTACCTTGTGTTGCTAAATGTAATATTTAACTTCTTATACAGGGTAATAAACTAGCATATTTTAGTATCTACCTTGCATTGGTCTCCCAAGTCTTGTTCCAGTTTTTCCATTACCTTCACAAAGCATGCCTGTCTATAGTTGAGAAAAGCAGGTTTTGTACTAGATAAAGTATGGTAATTAAATACCATGGCGCAGTAAAAAATTTTTTTACAAACTATATATTTTTACTGCATGATTTATTTCTATTAATTTCCCATTACTTTATAGCCCCAGTATATTCATTCATATCAGTCTCTGACCTCAGCAGGACTCAATGTTTATTTCAAAGTGTAAGTTTCCCAAGAAAGTGTATTAAGTGCGAGAAAAATCCGGAGTACCTGAATAAATGTAAGTCCCTGACTGGAGTACTTTTTTTCAGGGGCACACGGTGGGTACAAGACACACAAAATTCCTTGAGAAACAACACAAACTTTAATCAATTTGTCCCATCTTTCTCCAGCGCACTCTGGTGACTGGTGACTAAAACATCAGTAGGCTTGTGTCACAATTTCCTGAGACCATAATATATAGATTATAATTTTTAATGGCACAATTTTTGAGTACATATACCATTTTTACTGATTTTGTTGCTGTTTTGGGGGGAAATGCAACAATCCAAAAATGTAAATTCTGGCATTTTGATTTTCTTTTCAATGTCTATTGGTTAAATAATTTTCTATTTTGATCATCATTTTATAGGCATGTGCAATGCTGTATACTTTTTGGGTACTTTTAATTTCTTTAACTGGAGAAAATGGGGTGAGGTGATTAAAAAAATGTTTTGTCCTATTTTTGTTATATTTCTTAAAAACCTTATTTTTTACATTATACTTTATTTTTCTGTCAACATATGCCAGAATATTGTAGTATACAATGAAAATAATTGTACCCTTCAGGAATTCTCCTGTTGCCAATGAGCACCCTTATGATCGTATTATAGGCCGATGAGTGACAGAACAGAACCCATACTGGGATTTTTCCATTTAAATGTCACTGTCAGTCATTGACAGCGACATTCAAAGGGAATCTGTCACCGGGCTTTTGCTATATCATCTGGGAACAGCATCATGTATGGGTAAAAACCCTGATTCCTGCAATTAATCACTTACTGAGCTGCTTGCTGAAGATTTGATAAAATCACAGTTTTCACTACCCTGCTCACTACCCTCCTCACTACTCTCCTCACTACCCTCCTCACTACCCTCCTCCATACCCTGCTCACTACCCTCCTCGCTTCCCTCCTCACTTCCCTCCTCACTACCTTCCTCACTACCCTCCTCACTTCCCTTCTCACTACCCTCCTCACTTCCCTGCTCACTACCCTCCTCACTACCCTCTTCACTATTCTCCTCACTACCCTCCTCTCTACCCTGCTCACTACCCTCCTCACTACCCTGCTCACTACCTTCATCACTACGCTCCTCACTTCCCTCCTCACCTCCCTGCTCACTACCCTGCTCACTTCCCTCCTCACTACCCTCTTCACTACCATACTCACTACCCTCCTCACTACTCTCCTCACTACCCTCCTTGCTACCCTGCTCACTACCCTCGTCACTACTCTCCTCACTACCATCCTCACTACACTCCTCACTACCCTCCTCTCTACCCTGCTCACTACCCTTGTCACTTCCCTCCTCACTACCCTCCTCACTACCCTGCTCAATACCCTCTTCACTACCTTGCTCACTACCCTGCTCACTATCCTCATCACTACCCTCATCACTACTCTCCTCACTACCCTCCTGACTACCTTCCTGACTAGCCTCCTCACTGCCCTGCTCACTACCCTCTTCACTAACCTTTTCACTACCCTCCTCACTACCCTGCTCACCACCCTCCTCACTACCCTGCTCACTGCCCTGCTCACTACCCTCCTCACTACCCTGCTTACTACCATACTCACTACCCTCCTCACTTTCCTCCTCACTACCCTGCTCACTATCCTTTTCACTACCCTCCTCACTACCCTCATCACTACTCTCCTCACTACCCTCCTGACTACTCTTCTGACTACCCTGCTCACTACCCTGCTTACTACCCTATTCACTACCCTATTCACTACCCTGCTCACTACCCTGCTCATCCTTTACCATGCTACTTCTAAACTTGTGCAAGGTATAGGCAGGAGACTTGACCAAAAAAAAATGAACTGGAGTATAAGTTAGTGAGCATGCAAAATAGGAGCATGTTCACACTGGCCATTAAACAGAAACAAAATGAACATATATCCTGCTGTAAGTAAATAAGTAAAAGCAATAGTGCATATAAATAACATAAGGTACTTAGTAAACACCGTTTTTGATTTAAAAAAAAAGCGTAAAGCCCATCCCACCAGCATCAAAGTGTACCACAATCAGGATGGTTCTAACCTCTAGGATTATAATCTTACCATGTGTCATAGGGACGCCAGTGTGAATAAGGGTAGAGCAGGACCCCGTCCCAAATGGATACGCCTCAAATGGGAAGCTACGTGAACGTAATGGCCAGCTCAAAAAAAGGACACCACACCCTTACCTGCACTAAATGTAGAAACCCGAAACTAAACTGAAAACAGAAGTTGGTATTCATGCAAAATAGGAGCATGTTCTGACTGGCCAATAAACAGACAAAACCTAAAATAGAAACAAAATGAACATATACCTTGCTGTGGGGTACTTACTCTTTTTTTTTATAGAGGCAGGAGTACAGGAATCCTTTGGGCCTGTGTGTGGTGTATGAAAGGCATCATAGCAGCTATTCTCCACCCACTATTCCTGAGACAACTGAAAAAATTGATGGACATTGCAGAGAAGAACTGGTAGAAATGCAGGAAGTTGCTGGAAATATTTTTATTCCTCAAGTATATTACACAGGACAGCTTATACAGAAATATCACCTTGAACAAGTACACTTTAATATGTCTGATGACAGTGAATTGGTAATAGGTATTGGTAGTTGTCAGGTAAGTCACATAACTAAAGTAAGAAGGGATGAATTAACTTGTTTTATTCTCTTTTTGTTTTCCAGTGTTGCGGTCAATAAATTATATTAATAATAATAATAATAATAATGCAAAAAGTAGCATTTACTACTCAACATGTACATAAATGATAAGGTGAGCGAAAATTGAGCATAGAAAGGGTCCCACATGTGAGACCTCCCCATTACATCCTTCCCTACACCCTGAACCACGACGTTCCCTGCTCAGCATATACAGATGTACTGTAAGTTACTGAAGTGCTGTGTCTTCCCCTCCAGTTAAGCTGCGATGCCCCAGCTAACCAGACTTGGCTTCAAAGCAGATCAGAGGCTGGAAGTTCTTTTCTGTGAAAGCCATCACGCTGAAATGGGCAGGCGCCTGCTTCCCGTAGGGTTAGAGGGACGCAGATAGGAGCAGGAGAAAGGCCGCTTTTCTTTGAAAGCCTTCCCTTGAATGAATGAATGCCTGGAACAGTGGCGAGAAATAGCTGCAATTCAGATATCATTACTCATGGGGAGACACACGAGGGACAGGTAGAGCAAAAATTGAAACATCACTCAAATAATCCCACATGATCCTCCCAAGTAATGGGCTCCCTGGTGCTCCTCACGGTAATACCATATTCAGTCTTCCACATCTCCCTTCTGTCGAGCTGTCACCTCCTTTGATGCCATTCATATAAAAAGGACTGTTTAGAGTTGGTGGTGTGGCTTTAACAAAGACAGTGGGGTTCACATTTACCTAGTTGTAATTCTTGTAGAAGACCAAGATTGTCTTTCATGTTCCCATAAATACGGATATTATAGTCATATTGATAGAGAAATTGTAAAGTCATTGTAATTGTTTTCTTTGTGAACCTGGCTCACAATATTCTTCAAGAAGGATCTGTTCTACTCTTCCACTATTCACAGTTTCTACAAATTTTCTCTCTTTGACCTGTGAACACACTACATTGTATCCAGAACATCCAAGGTTATCAATTTATTGCCTTACACCCAGTTCTGCATTGGTTTTTTTTTAGATTTCAACAGCTCCACCAGTCTAGAGGAACATATTAAGGTCATTTTGAAGGTCATGTTTTATTTTAATAGCTCAAAGAGCTAATGTAATGTTAACAGTGTAACATTCTGATTTATGATTAACCATTATGCATATAAAGCACAATGATTCCTCAAAGAACAACGGTCCACACAAAGATGTTTGCGGATGCTTTTTAACCTTTAATTGTAAATATGCACAATAAAGATATTTTTACTTGTGTGACAATTATAATTTAATAATGCCAGTAGTTTTCCTGATATTGAATTATGTTTTATTATGGAATACGACATTTAGTTGACTCCACTACATAGTGACAGGTAACTGACTAGTCATATGGCCTCAAATTCACTGCTGAGACACGGGGCAAATTCAGACATGGGAATAATGGTCCATGTCCGCACTGTAATGCGCCGACTAACCATGGGTCTCCCGACCTACATTCAACATCCTCGTAAATGCCTATGAGGCTTTCAAATGCAGGTTAGGAGAGACATGGCCGATCATAGTGCCATGTTCTGTAAAGTGATTGTTATTCATGGACATCTAAATTTTCTCTTAAAATGATTAGATAAAGGCCTTACTGCAAGAATCAGTCTCAGTTATACCTAATTAAAATTGCCTAACAAAGTAACAGTATATAGGTATGCTAAAATGTAAGAGAAATCCTTCTAAAATAATAAGCTGATACATTAAAGATCATTTTAACTAAAAAAAAAGTCTGTAGAAATTACATTTTGAGATAAAATATTTTTCTTAGTAGGAAAGAAATACTAGCAAACTTTAGAGTATGCTATTTTTATTGAGTTTTCTACAGTTTATACCTTTGTTTTTGCAAGAGATCCTGCAACAGCAGCCAAGCTAACACGTAGGCTATGTGCACACGTTCAGGATTTCTTGCAGAAATTTCCTGAGCAAAACAGGACATTTTCTGCAAGAAATCCGCATGTGGTTTTTTCGCGTGTTTTTGACGCGTTTTTTTTTTTGCACTTTTTTTGCGGATTTTTTTTTCCGGATTTCCCAATGCAATGATATAGTGGGAAATCCGCAAAATATCCGCAAAATTAATGAACATAGTAACATAGTAACATAGTTAGTAAGGCCGAAAAAAGACATTTGTCCATCCAGTTCAGCCTATATTCCATCATAATAAATCCCCAGATCTACGTCCTTCTACAGAACCTAATAATTGTATGATACAATATTGTTCTGCTCCAGGAAGACATCCAGGCCTCTCTTGAACCCCTCGACTGAGTTCGCCATCACCACCTCCTCAGGCAAGCAATTCCAGATTCTCACTGCCCTAACAGTAAAGAATCCTCTTCTATGTTGGTGGAAAAACCTTCTCTCCTCCAGACGCAAAGAATGCCCCCTTGTGCCCGTCACCTTCCTTGGTATAAACAGATCCTCAGCGAGATATTTGTATTGTCCCCTTATATACTTATACATGGTTATTAGATCGCCCCTCAGTCGTCTTTTTTCTAGACTAAATAATCCTAATTTCGCTAATCTATCTGGGTATTGTAGTTCTCCCATCCCCTTTATTAATTTTGTTGCCCTCCTTTGTACTCTCTCTAGTTCCATTATATCCTTCATGAGCACCGGTGCCCAAAACTGGACACAGTACTCCATGTGCGATCTAACTAGGGATTTGTACAGAGGCAGTATAATGCTCTCATCATGTGTATCCAGACCTCTTTTAATGCACCCCATGATCCTGTTTGCCTTGGCAGCTGCTGCCTGGCACTGGCTGCTCCAGGTAAGTTTATCATTAACTAGGATCCCCAAGTCCTTCTCCCTGTCAGATTTACCCAGTGGTTTCCCATTCAGTGTGTAATGGTGATATTGATTCCTTCTTCCCATGTGTATAACCTTACATTTATCATTGTTAAACCTCATCTGCCACCTTTCAGCCCAAGTTTCCAACTTATCCAGATCCATCTGTAGCAGAATACTATCTTCTCTTGTATTAACTGCTTTACATAGTTTTGTATCATCTGCAAATATCGATATTTTACTGTGTAAAATATTTTTTTACCGCGATGCATTTTTTCGTGGAAAAAAACCGCATCATGTGCACAAAAATTGCGGAATTCATTCTAAATGATGGGGTGCATAATGTATGCTTTTTTTTTGCGGTTTTATAGCGTTTTTATAGCGAAAAAAATGTGAAAAATCAGCAACGTGTGCACACAGCCTTAGGCTGATTCACTCATTTATTCATTAATTAATACTGTAAGTGTTTTAAAAGCGGCCACCATCCTTAAGCCTGATGAAAGTTTCAAGAGGAGACAATCAAGACAAAAGTAGAGTTGAAATTTGCAGGACCGTGGTCAAGCGTCCACGTTGGACTTCCTCAGTTTGCACTGGAATGCCAACAATCTAGGTTCCTCTTGTAATCACTAAGCCCCTGAACATCATGACACCGTTGGCCAAGAAAGTTTATACTGCCGTGGTCTGGCTGCCAATGTGGATGTCTGACCAGGGTCCTAGATGGAGATCAACTTGTGTGCTATGGCACATGCTCTACATGTAAGCCATAAGTGAGATATCCTCTAAATATGGGTCGTACATTTAGTCATCCAATAGAGATAGGGAATTAGTGGTATCTGAAAATAATTTAGCTTTGCATTGCAGATAAGATAAAATATTATATCAGTTTCATTTATTATTTACAGTGAAAATTCTTTTAAATTGGATGAAACTTATGGTGGAGAAAATGCTTAGAAACCTGTGCATTGTAGAAATGACTGCAACAGAAATTATCCATTCCATATGTCTGACTGGGGTTATTTCTGTAGAATCTCTGTAAATCTAATTCAGAAGAATGGGACAGTGCCAAAGTTCTGTGATAAAACGTTTGCATATGATTATGACTTTCATATCATTATGGCCCAATGGGTGGGTTCAGACAGCCATGTTTTCGGGCAGCATGCTGACCATGTGGATGGCGCATTGTGCCAATGATAACAAGAAGCCAGTACACGCCAGCGATTTTTCACGAATTCAGGGGCCTATGCGAATAAATCGCAGCATGCTGTCGTCTAGTTAATTTTACATACCAGACTAATGCCTGTAAATATTAGGCAGCCATCTTCTATGTGCATGCAGAGCCATTCACATTCACCATTTGTGGACGTGACAGACATATGTTCTGATAGGGCCTTCTGAACCTGCCCTAAATCTCACCAATGTAGACTAAGCTCAAGTGTCCCAAAAGAACAGCTGAATGAGTTGTGTGCACTCTGCCACATTAGCTCCATAATTACATTTATAGTACTTTTTTTTTAATATGATAAATTCAGTAATTTCATGGCATTCTTACCCTTCTTATTATACTCTTTGGATCAACCCTGTACAAGTATGTGTAGAAATGATCTTTTTCTCGGAGGAAAAAAAAGGGTTGGACATTGACTTTAAAGAGTAGCTTCCTCTAATAGGAGTCAATTGAGAAATCATTTTCATCACTGCCAGGAGAAAGATAATTTGCAAGATCATTACCAATTAGACTCTATATTCAATTGGTCTCATTAAGGCAAGGGTGGGGAATCCGTTTCCTGCCAAGGACCATTTGAATATTTATACCATCCTTTGGGGGCTCTACAAAATGTGCGCTAACTCCCCCCACAAAGTAAGTCTTGATGCTGGCACTGGTGTCAGGACTCAATTTTTCAGTGCACATGCCTCAGTACGCAAGAATCTGGCTGAGGGCCAGAGAAAAGGTTATTTAGGTTCCCTACCCCTGCTTTAAGGAGAGCAAGTAACCCTCCCCAAAAGCTACATACATGCAAAGGGGAAACTCCGGCATACAGTGAAGTCATTAATGTGAGCTGTTAGTTCCAGAGGTGAGGAAAACAAAGGTATGTGGTAGCACGGACTGATTAGTAAAATATGAAGGACTGACAGACTGTCATTGTTCAAGGCATAGAAATGGTTCCGGGCATAAAGTGAGTAAATTCTTAAGCATCAAACATATTCCTGACTGCTTACACTAAAGGCACGTGTGCCACTGTTGTCAGTCTAAGCTCACATTTCTAGAACAATTCTCAGTCACATTACTCAGAATTTTGTAACATAAGTTACATTCATAGTTATTAGCTGGGCACAGTGTGTTCTTCTGAGCTCAGCATTTGGTATCCTGACTTGACTTCTTAGCACTCAGTTCTATGTATCGCTGCCTATCCTGTGCTGCTTAATGTTACATCACATGACACTGAGTACCTTGCGAAAGAATGTCTGGGTGGAACGACAGTCTGATGCCTAGTTTTTTCCTTTTTTCACCGGGATGAAAGATTAAACCGTCAGATCAGAAAATTAAGATAATAGAAGCAAAATATGTGTGTGCGTTTGTGTTACTGTATGGTAAAACTTCTGCCCCTGTATTCACCAATTACACATTAACAGTTCCCATCGAACCATATCACATACACAGCCAGCAGCTTTTGTTCTGGCCTAAAGATTTTTTTAAGCCTCCACCACAACAAGGTAGACTCTTTTGGTCACACTCTAACCTATTAAAAACTTCTTAAAATATCCAATACTCTTTTTAGGTATATTTTTATTTATTTTTCTTTATGAAATTAGTCACATACATTTTTTAAACTAAGTGAAACCCGCCATTCTGCAATCCTCATCGCTGTCTCCCATAGAGAAGAATGAAAGGCATGAAGGAAGCGGTCTCCGTGGATCCGCCTGTTGGCGTGGCTGTACACTCCAAACTTCTGCTGGAAGAGCTGCCATGTGAACTGGCCTTAATAATTATCCCATATGTTGTGTATAGGGGATAAGTATTACGCTACTAGAATATCCCTTTTAAGACAGGCAATAGTACCATATTGCAGGCAAACAGATACCTCATCAGATTTTTGCTCTCAACTTCTGCATATAATGTGCCTCAAGGTGCGCCGGCAGCTTAAGAACAGGGTACAGACCAGCAATGTCTGTCATCACTGATGTCAGAGTCGGCCAGCCCCCTCTACGGTGTTCATACATTCTATGTAGCTGAGTCTGTGAGTGACTGTGTTCCTGGGGCAAAGTAAAGCAAATAGCTCAGGCCCAGCGTGCCACGCACTGCAAAGTGTGTCCCACCCCTTCAGGGCCCCCTCTTTGCTTCTGCTCACCAGGCCCCATACACCAGTAATGGTAGTAATGCCCTGATGGCGGCCCTGCTGCACCCACCCAGGTCCATCAGAGGCTGCTACGTTATTAGTTTAGAATCATGAAGCAATGATGTCCACCAGTCGCCTGTGAATAGCTGAAGCAGTCAGGTGTCGTATCTGATGACACACTGCTCAAGTCACTTGACTGCTGCAGCATTGCGGGGCGGCTCAAGGTGAAAACCACAAATCAGCCTGAACTAGATCAAGGTAGTGCCAGTAGGTGAGTATGGCTGATTTTATTATTTGTTTATTTTTTTATAGATCCGGCACTCTGGGCAAAGTTTTAATTTGCCCAGACAATTCGCTATTAACTTTCTTTGAAGTGTCGTGTTTCCCAGGATTTAAACTCACAACCTGTAGAAAGATTACCAGTGAGCCACGGAGTGCTTTTTTGTCTGCCTAAAGATCTAAATAGTTTTCCTTTTCATTACAGGCATATTGTATGTATAGATATATCTTTACCAGTATATCAGTTATACAACTTCTTTTACAGGTCACAGCTCGTCAGTATCGGCACAACAGCAAATTACTCATAATATATCTCAGATTTATCTTAGAGTGAACTATTAATCTGTTTAAGTGATCAAATAAGCAGCAAAAACATAGGGAGATTTTTGTTTAAATTTTATTGTATATCAAACTTTTTCAATTTTTCTTGCTACTAGTAGGTATCTAGTAATTCATGGCAGTCAAACTAGACAATACAACTGCATTTTATAGGGGTTGTTAGCTTAAAAACAATTTCTTTACTTTAGTAATACATTGCATATGTCATAAATCTGATGATCTTATTAGAGCTGATGTATCACATTGCACATTTATCATTCACACACAACAAATCACAGTGGTCACAAAGACATTTCCTAATGTTACCGTATTTTTCGGACTAAAAGACGCACTTTTTCCCCCCCAAAAAAGGGGGGAAAATGGGGGGTGCGTCTAATAGTCGCAATGCAGGCTTACCTAGGTGGCAGAGGTGCGGTGGCAGAGGTCCGGTGGCAGAGGTGCGGTTGCGGGGGTGTGGCAGCAGAGGAGGCGCAGTAAGCGGGGTCCCTTTCCCCGGTATGGTGATGCAGCAGGCCCGGTATGCAGCAGAGCCGGGTGAATCCTCTTGTTATCGGTGGTGGCGGCCATTTTCCGGAGGCCGCGCGTGCGCAGATGGAGCGCTCTGCTTCCCGGGGCTTCAGGAAAATGGCCGCCGCGATCTCCATCTGCGCACGCGCGGCCTCCCGCGGCCATTTTCCTGAAGCCCCGGGAGCAGAGCGCTTCATCTGCACACGCGCGGCCTCAGGAAGATGGCCGCGCCCACCGATAACAAGAGGATTCACCCGGCTCTGCTGCATACCGGGCCTGCTGCATCACCATACCGGGGAAAGGGACCCCGCTTACTGCCCCTCCTCTGCCGCCACACCCCCGCCACCGCACCTCTGCCACCTAGGTAAGCCTGCATGGTACGCCAGGGACCCCTCTCACGCCATACCTCTCACTGCACCTCCTGATCCCAGCACCTCCTGATCCCAGCACCTTCTCATCCCAGCACCTCCTGATCCCAGCACCTCCTGATCCCAGCACCTCCTGATCCCAGCACCTCCTGATCCCAGCACCTTCTCATCCCAGCACCTCCTGATCCCAGCACCTCCTGATCCCAGCACCTCCTGATCCCAGCACCTTCTCATCCCAGCACCTTCTCATCCCAGCACCTTCTCATCCCAGCACCTCCTCATCCCAGCATCACCCCACCTTGCCTCCTGTGACCCTGCTCTGCCACCGCCATAAGATACTGTAAATTCGGACAATAAGACGGACCCCCATGTTATAAAAAATCTTTTTTTCTGCAATTTTCACCCCAAATTTGTGGTGCGTCTTATGGTCCGGTGCGTCTTATAGTCCGAAAAATACGGTAATTAAGGAAACTTTAGGCTAATGTTTCAAAGCTTTGCTAATTCTTAAAGACTGAAAGTGATGATTTCTCATGGTGGATGAATCTCCAATATTTTTTGGCCCGTGATTAAATATATTAATTAGCTGTTACTTTTTTAATTGGAATCATTATGAAAAAAAATGCTCTCGTTTAGAGATTGCTGTTACATAATTATTATAGCGCCCACTTGTATTCTATTAATTCCCTCACAGAATGTTCACCTAATGGTTTCACTGTTGGTCTTCACAATAGCAGTAATTGTTGCTTGCGCTAATGAGTATCTGTGACCACCGGCACTGTAACATCAGGTGGACAATCTGAGAAGAGATAAAAGAAAAAAAAATCTGAACTTCTGGAAGCCTCCTGACAAGTATGTAACTGCAACATCTAGACCCAGGACTGGAGATGGGAAGATCAATTCCCAGGACTCCTGCCCATATTTTTTGATCACTGTATGGTAGACCTGCGAATCTCCTTACTTCCCAGCTCTTTTTTTTTATTAGTCGGGGTATGCAACATCATTATTGCTGCGTGACAAATAAACATGTCGTTGAGCCAGCTCGACTAATCAAAAGAAGAGCCAGGAATACCGGTAAGTAAGGAGATTACCAGGCCTCCCATCCAGCAGTTACCAATTACTGACCTGGCTGATGGATCAGAGTCTTGGAAAATGATTCTCCCACTTCTAATCCTGGGTCTTGATGTTGCAGTTACATATTTGTCAGGATGTTCCCAAATGTTCAGATGTTTTTTCTTTTACCTAAGCTAAGACCATTCACAAATGATTCCAATTGAAAAACTGGTATGTTTTGCATTGTTTAATAGGGTTGGCCAATCATTCAATATTTTTGATCCTTTAGCCATCAAAATACAACTTCAGCCCCTCTCCTTTTAATTCTAAAAATTACATTTATGACCTAGTACTAACAAACTAATGAAGCTCGAAATGTTTCTGACACATCCTGATCTGTCAATAGTAATATCATTGATTCTAACAGCTGGAGGCCTCTTCTGGTAATGCGGACAATGCACTGAATTAACTCTACAAAAAAACGTCCTTTTGGCATAACCAGCTAATGCAAAGGCTACAGTTGAGTTCTGACCATACTGATGTATGAAGCTACTTAGGAAGTTATCATGATGCTCTAAATAAAAGAAACAGTTGAATGACAACTTAAGAACCACTACAACTGTAAGGGAATCCTTGAGATAGGCCAGTTTCCAATAAGCATATTACTGGTGTATTTGTACTCCCACATTACAGGTGCAAGTCCTTGCTTGACCTTGGAACTTAGTTGACAGCTTCATAGATTCCTGTAAAGCTTATCAGCATGGATCTTTGAGCCTGAGATAAATGGAAATAACCAACACAGATGTGAACAGTGCCTTAATGGTAAATTGTTGGTTCCATTGTATTCTATTCTCATCCATTTTTACGAATAAGACTCTACTATTCAATGGGGATTTGTCAAAAATGTAAGACAGACATTTTCATCTGTTTGTCATCAAGTTTGTAATTCTCCATTGCTAAATATCAGTGTTTAAAAAATTAATGAATCTCCCGTTTTTAAACATTTTTGAGAAAAAAATAAATGCAAATGGAAGCAAAGAGGATCATTCATGGAGAAATACAAGTTTTTGACGGATATAAAAATGGAAATGGATGTGTGAATGCAGCCTAAGGCAGGTAATCAAAGAGTTAATTTAAAATATGGATTATATCATATTTCCTGCCGTGGTAATTGTGAGTGTGTAGTAAAAGCATATCACACTCATCCCAATGGATATTCTACTATATATATTGGTCCATTTGAGTTGATCAACATTCAAAAGGAAAAAAAAAGAAGCCACAGCTGTATCAGCTTAACTCCGTGTCAGGAGCCAGCGCTCTGCAGGAGGAGTGATCCTGGAACACTGCGGCTCAGCGTCCTGAGGGGACAAATTGTGGTTTTGGAGGATTCAGAGATGAGGTATTTGCAGCTCAGCTCTTAAAGTGATCTGCATTTCGCAGCCAGAAAAAGCGATGACTATGGCGGAGGGGACATTGGTGAATTTTCCAGAGCGGCATTTAAAGCAGATATTACCCCATTTTCATAGTGATGATGAGGTCATTGTTTTTCTGTTTGATTAGCTATCTGGAAGGGAATAAATCACTTTCTCAGTTTCTACCCCTTACCTGCTGTCTATTGTATAAGAAGATTAAATCAGTTATAAAATAATAGTAATAATAATATCCATTATTATTAGACTATAATAGAACACTGTTGTGCAAAAAGTTCCAAGGCATAAGTATTTGAGATTCGCTCATCTGAATAGGACGTGTAGAATTGGACACACATGCTACCCGTATAAATGAGTAAAATAAATACTTTCAGGTGGATGCAACCTTGAATGTATGTTAAAGAAATCCTGTCAGGCGATTAATAGTGAGTAGCAGACTAGCTGCCCGATTACAGGTACATTATTCGCTCCAGCATTTCTGAGAACATATACTTTGAAGATCGGGCAGAGGACCATAGCCTGAAAGGCGATTAAGGTAGAGCCGGCTTCACCCTCATCCGGCTCTTCCCAGCGAAGCCAGAAGTGATTGCAGGTCTCTCCCTACGTGCAAGCAAGGGAAAACCTGTCAATCACCTGTAGCGGTACTGACCAGGGGCCAACCTGCACTAGTCTCATCTCCAGCCAGATCTTCAAAGTATATTTTCTCTGAAACGGCAGAACATTGCAAACAATGCATACCTGCAATCATGCAGCCAGGGCCGGCTCCAGGTTTTCGTGGGCCCTGGGCTAAAGAGTCTCAGTGGGCCCCTTTAACACATACCACAATTCATAATACACAGATACAGCAGAGAAATATAGGTATAGTACAATGCAAAAATTTCACTTCTTACATTACATGAGTGATATTTATCGTACATTCTACAATAGGCCAGAAACCGGACAGTATAGTCCTCTGTACAGTATTATAGGCACCACATAGTGCTCCGTATTGAATAATGAGCAATATATATTGCTCCATCCAGTATTATGGGCACCACATAGTGCTCCATACAGAATAATGGGCCTCATATATTGCTCCATACAGAATAATGGAGCCCACATAATGCTCCATACAGTATAGAGCCCCATACTGTATATGATGGGCCACATATATTGCTCCATACAAAATGGGCCACATACAGTAGTGGTTCATACAGGATAATGAGCCCCATATATACAGTATAATGGACCACATAAAGTGCTCAATACAGTATAATGAGCCCCATATAATGCTACATACAGTATAATGAGCCATATACAATGCTCCTTACAGTATAATGAGCCACATAGATTGCTCCATACAGTATTATGGGCACCATATATTGCTCCATACAGAATAATAGGCCCCATATAATGTACCATGCAGAATAATGAGCCCCATATATTGCTCCATACAGAATAATGGACCACATATAATGCTCCATACAGTATAATGAGCCACATATATTGCTCCATACAGAATAATGAGCCCCATATATTACTATATAAAGCATAACAGGCCCAATAATTGCTCTATACAGTATAATGAGCCCTATATATTGCTCCATACTGAGCCACCATACTGCCTTTAAGGCCTCGGTCACACATTCAGTATTTGGTCAGTATTTTACATCAGTATTTATAAGCCAAAACCAGTAGAGGAACAATCAGAAGAAAAGTCTAACAGAAACACATCACTACTTCTGTATTTATCACCCACTTCTGGTTTTCACTTACAAACACTTATGTAAAATACTGACCAAATACTGAATGTGTGACCGAGGCCTTAGAATGATGCACATTAGTATTGTACTGCATGCACACACAAAAAGAGATACATTCTACAATCCACTAGGGAACTGAAGTACAGTTGCTCAAAAATGTTGCATTATTTCCAAGAGTTGCAAATTTTGAATTAAGCTAAAACAGCTGAACAGCCAAGACCAAACCAATAATGCCAAATGCCAAACAAAAACATAAAACCAAGTAAAGTTCCCACGGTGTCAGCACTCACTCTCCCTGGGTCTCCCATGCTGTTTTTGTGACCACGGCACCCAGTCAGCGCCGGCATCACTGACCCCGCTTCCTGTCGAATTGAACATGTAAAGGAAGGGAAAAAGCAGCTGCCTCCCTGACTTCTTCTTCATGTTCGATTTGTCTGAAGGCTGGGAACAGTGACTCTGGTGTTGATTTGTCGCTGGGGTCACAAGTCACAACAACCGCATGAGAGCTCAGGACCGTGAGTGCCGACACCGCTGGAACGGCTCCACTACAGGAGGTGAGTACAATTTGTTATTTTATCGGGGCCATACATTTAGATCAAGAAGGGGTTGACCTATTAGTGGACAACCCATTTAAAGTAAAAAAAGGCTCAATTTAAATCATTAATAACGCTCAAATAAATAGTAACTATGACGTTTGGTGCATTTTGGTAGGCAAGTTAGACATTTTATTCCTTTTACCACCTCTAGGCTTTGTACTTTACCATTTTATGCCAAATAATAGCACACCTTAATGGAAAATATGATGTATTTCATCACTTCTAGGCAAATCCATTTTTTGACTAGTGTGGTGTAAAAAGTCTCTAAAGCACATGCTAAATTTAGTGCAGTATTTTTAGTACAATACTTGCATTTTGATTAGTTAATGAAGTTGTCCACTACTTTTACAACGTTGCCCTATCCTCATGATAGAGCATCAATGTCTGATCGGCCGGGGTCCGGCACTCTGCCTCCCCAGAGATCAGCTATTATAAGTGCTAGTACTTACTTCAGGAGCTTGGCCATCTACTTGTAGTGGTTGGGGCTTGTTACTGCACATCCGCCTCTTCTTGAATTGAATTGGAGACGGATGTGTAGTGCCCCACGGTGGCCACTACAAGTAGGCGGCCAAGCTCCGCAATGAAGTACTTCCGGCCAGCAGCCTCCACCGCTGGCACCAATAACAGCTGATCGGTGGGGGTGCCGAGTGCCGGAACCCGGCCGATCAGACATTGATGCCCTATCCTCGCAAGATGAGAGTACAGGAGATTGCAAAGGTAGAGAGGAAAGATGCTTATGGCAGATTTTAGCTCTCATTTGTCAGATGTTTTTTTTTACTGTATTTCTAGCTACTGGCAACTATTGCAACAAACACTAAGACTAAATATAGCACACATGCTGGAATATATTACTGTATGGGAGAATATTATGTTGGGTTCAAACATGCAGTTTTTTACTATGTTTTTCTAGCCAACGCCAGGAGTGCAACCAAACGAGATATGCCTCCATTGCAATCTCCTTTTGTCAGATCCACTTATGTTTTTTTGCAGCATTTTGCTGCGTGGATATTCTTAATCAAAAAATGCATGTTACAAATGTAATAATATAAAGTTTGCCACCAAAAAGTATTGGAAAAAACATTACGAAAAACTTTTTAAATGACTTGCATTTTTTACAGGCACTATACAGCACACAAAGCATGTACATGAACTAGCCGTCTAACAAGCATTAATATGGGATGACCACATCATATATCATTTAAAGTGCTTTGGCATAGGCTGGCACTATAGAAACAAAATAATTATTATCATGGATCACTTTCATTGCTGGTGATAGAATTCTATGCACTATTGCTGTAGGAGAAGTCATCAGTTAGAAATTTGTATTTTAACAAGTGTTAAAATGTCCTTTAATTTCGAGCTGGAACATGAAGTAAATGTTTCCAATCCTTCACAATTACTTCATTACTTCACTCTAGATTTTGCTGTAAGATTCATTAATGTTTTCTTTCCTTGTGTTTTCTTTCCTTTTTTATGTACAGTGGGGCAAAAAAGTATTTAGTCAGTCAGCAATAGTGCAAGTTCCACCACTTAAAAAGATGAGAGGCGTCTGTAATTTACATCATAGGTAGACCTCAACTATGGGAGACAAACTGAGAAAAAAAAATCCAGAAAATCACATTGTCTGTTTTTTTAACATTTTATTTGCATATTATGGTGGAAAATAAGTATTTGGTCAGAAACAAAATTTCATCTCAATACTTTGTAATATATCCTTTGTTGGCAATGACAGAGGTCAAACGTTTTCTGTAAGTCTTCACAAGGTTGCCACACACTGTTGTTGGTATGTTGGCCCATTCCTCCATGCAGATCTCCTCTAGAGCAGTGATGTTTTTGGCTTTTCGCTTGGCAACACGGACTTTCAACTCCCTCCAAAGGTTTTCTATAGGGTTGAGATCTGGAGACTGGCTAGGCCACTCCAGGACCTTGAAATGCTTCTTACGAAGCCACTCCTTCATTGCCCTGGCGGTGTGCTTTGGATCATTGTCATGTTGAAAGACCCAGCCACGTTTCATCTTCAATGCCCTTGCTGATGGAAGGAGGTTTGCACTCAAAATCTCACGATACATGGCCCCATTCATTCTTTCATGTACTCGGATCAGTCGTCCTGGCCCCTTTGCAGAGAAACAGCCCCAAAGCATGATGTTTCCACCACCATGCTTTACAGTAGGTATGGTGTTTGATGGATGCAACTCAGTATTCTTTTTCCTCCAAACACGACAAGTTGTGTTTCTACCAAACAGTTCCAGTTTGGTTTCATCAGACCATAGGACATTCTCCCAAAACTCCTCTGGATCATCCAAATGCTCTCTAGCAAACTTCAGACGGGCCCGGACATGTACTGGCTTAAGCAGTGGGACACGTCTGGCACTGCAGGATCTGAGTCCATGGTGGCGTAGTGTGTTACTTATGGTAGGCCTTGTTACATTGGTCCCAGCTCTCTGCAGTTCATTCACTAGGTCCCCCCGCGTGGTTCTGGGATTTTTGCTCACCGTTCTTATGATCATTCTGACCCCACGGGGTGGGATTTTGCGTGGAGCCCCAGATCGAGGGAGATTATCAGTGGTCTTGTATGTCTTCCATTTTCTAATTATTGCTCCCACTGTTGATTTCTTCACTCCAAGCTGGTTGGCTATTGCAGATTCAGTCTTCCCAGCCTGGTGCAGGGCTACAATTTTGTTTCTGGTGTCCTTTGACAGCTCTTTGGTCTTCACCATAGTGGAGTTTGGAGTCAGACTGTTTGAGGGTGTGCACAGGTGTCTTTTTATACTGATAACAAGTTTAAACAGGTGCCATTACTACAGGTAATGAGTGGAGGAAAGAGGAGACTCTTAAAGAAGAAGTTACAGGTCTGTGAGAGCCAGAAATCTTGATTGTTTGTTTCTGACCAAATACTTATTTTCCACCATAATATGCAAAAAAAAATGTTAAAAAAACAGACAATGTGATTTTCTGGATTTTTTTTTCTCAGTATGTCTCCCATAGTTGAGGTCTACCTATGATGTAAATTACAGACGCTTCTCATCTTTTTAAGTGGTGGAACTTGCACTACTGCTGACTGACTAAATACTTTTTTGCCCCACTGTATATGAATATTTTAATTGAAGTGTTATAATTATCATTAATAATAATAATTATATATTTAAGACCCAGAAAAACATCCGAGCTGGATGAAAGTACGGCACTACTTCTGCACTATCCCAGTGTTTGTGAGGAGTTGAGGTGCAACTTTTTTTCTCATTTGCAACTTTGAAATCACAATTCTAAAATGTGTTTAAATCCTGGCCAAGCGGACAATGTGCACTTATCCCTTTGTTTTTACAAACCAATGTGCATGGGGGAAATTGCTCTGATTTCTGGTGCAAATGGTTAATAGGGTCATTTGACCATCTAATATTGATAACCTATTGAGATTGGTGGGGTCTGACACCCCCCAACTTTCAGCTGATATTAGCTCCTTGAATAGGAACTTAAAGTTATATGTTTGTTCACGTATAGAGCACCATTATTTCCACACTACTTTACAGACATTATTGGCACTGTCCTCATTGGGGCTCACAACCTGAAATCCCTATCAGTATGTCTTTGGAGTATGGGAGGAAACCGGAAAACCTGGAAGAAACCCGCGCAAACACGGGGAGAACATACTAGCTCCTTGCAGATGTTGTCCTTGGTGGGGTTTCAACTCATGACACTAGTGCTGCAAACAACAGTGCTAACCACTGAGCCACCGAGCTGCCCTACACAATGAACCGAAAAGGCACACTTGCTAGGATAAATGTGGACTAATAAGTTTTCCCATACACATATGGCATTTCCAGTCAACCTAAACCTGTAGAAATTGGTTCATTAGTATACAATTATTTTGGACTGTTTGCTCTATGTAGTATGAAAAGAACTGCTATACAACAAATATTAGGCCTATCAGTGGTATCCTCCGTATTAGGAGTTAAGGTAACCGGCATCAGTCGAGGCCAATTGGTGTGTGATCATACATCGCTATTAACGTGCCGCAGTGGAGGCAGATGTGCCATAAAGTAGTAATGGCGGCATCTACTTCACTCGTAAGGACAAAGCTGTATTTATGAAAAAGAACCTGTGACTAAAGCAATTAAAACCTGCCTTAATTCTGCTTTGTCAGCTATAAGGCTATGATTGTGGTGGTATTCCATTAGTTAACGGATCAGATTTCCTACAACACCATTTAATTACTAGCAACAAATTAATGAGCATACACTGAGTAAATGTAGCGGAGACATTGCTATTTCTCATTGTGACATCTTGTACTAATTGAGTGGTATTAGCCCAGCCAATACCAATGTGGAGCCATGCCAGTATACTATTGGCAGGGGATGTGCATTTGCAACTGGATAGGTGAGAATAGTAGAGGGGGTGTTATTTAGCATGCATTGATGTTATGCGAGCAATGTAGAGAAGGAGTTTCTGAAGCCAACGCGATAAGATATGGTGCGGATATGTGCACTTTACATCCATAGCATGGTTGGGTCTATCATATAACCAACGCACAATGATTTACAGTCCGTCATGTCCTCTAACTTTTCAGGATGGGAGAACTGATGCAGAAAGTCTTCTATACACTGCTTAGGACTACTACCGTAAAATGTTAAGGTGTCAGCAAAGTGTAATAACCGCTATACAGAACATCTTTTAGCCTTTATTATATGTGCCATTTTCAAATTTGTAAGTTACAAAACTATAAAGCCCTCAAACTACTTTAGGTCCTAATGGAGATTTCTACTACTGTAAGAGGATTACAGCCTATTTTGGAAATCATTGGTGGTCCTCAAGCAAAGTAATATCTGCAAAAACCTGTCGAAACCATTCATTTTTTTTGTACTTTCCATTAGTCAATATCCAGTTTGAATCTAGAAATGTGGCTTTGGCTTTAAAGTCAACAACCAAAACGCAAAAAAAATGCCCAGTTTGCACACATTATCGTCGCTGTCCCCGATGGGGTTCACAATCTAAATTCCCTATCAGTATGTCTTTGGTATGTGGGAGGAAACCCACGCAAACATGGAGAGAACATACAAACTCCTTGCACTCCAGTGCTGCAAGGCTGCAGTGCCTCAAATGTAATTATTGTTGTATCCTGATAAAATTTGTCTCCGTGAGGAATATGATATGTAATCAGAAAACTTGTCATAGGAGAGAAAGATTTCCAACCATCTGAGGCAGGGGACAATATAATTTGGCCAAGTGCCGCATCCCTGTAGTAACATGCCAATGCCTGAGATGAGGCAGGGATTAATCGGGCTCAGGACATGCTTAGTCTAAGTACTAGAACAGAGTGAAGACATGACCAGCCCTTTCAGCGACATGCAAGGTATGTGAAGAGCTGTTCTGGCTGATGGGGTTTTATGTCGCTGGCTTCCATATTTCTATAACTATATCCAATTATAAATACTACTTCATGGCTCCCGTATATTACAATGTATTTGGCTACCCAACAGAAACAGAAGTGGGCTTCAAGATGCAAGCTCATCCTAAATGGCGAGAGTGGGGTTTCCCATCACGTTAATGTGTTGGCATTATTTGTCACATTTTGCTGCCAGAAAGCTTCATGTTTGTGGTGTTTAGGCATTTATGGTAGCACCTCTGTCCCCACAATAATTGCCTCTCCTATTATGTTGTGACATACATATCTAGGTGCATTGAAGGACTTGGGACATAATGGACAACTAGTAGAAATGACTCCTATTGTAATCCAACTGGAGAATCTACAACATCACGTGTATGCGGTATTGTAAGAATATAAAGAAAATGAACAATGTAGCTGAGGTCAATCTGTCATCGGCTTGCCAGCGTCTATATATCTAATTACACACGTTACTTAATGGATTGAGTGTCCCGCATAAATGCAATCACCAGCGCACAAATAGAGAATGAGCCAAGCTAGGAGACTTTTTCTGCAGCTCTGGATATTGCCTTCATTTCACAGCCTGGCCGTGTTCCTTCTGTTTCATCTGCTAGATTCATTACTGGCGTTCCTGGATTTCTTCACGTGTTTAATTTTATTTTATTTCAGAATACAACTGGAAGGTCAGACAGGGCAAGCAGGTGGCTGATAGTCCACTGGGTGACATGTCTTTCATAATTTAGTTATGCGTCTGTTTTATTAATTGCAAGTTCACATAAATGTTATTCGTTCCAATTGTGTAATCCCTGGAAAAGAACATTGAACCAGATCCATTGAATGTCTTTAAAGATAATCATCTCCACCTTGGTTAGGGGTTTGCATAAGTAACCATTCACTAATATGGGACTTGGGGACTGATGGAAGTGATGATAACCTCTGTACAGTGCTGCGGAAAATGTCGGCACTATATAAGACATAGGAACTAAATAACACCACAAGTTAGTGCCGATCTAGGGCACATACTGTTGGATGGCAGATCCAGCTAATCACCATGGGCATTTTATCATTAAAAACACTTGTGATTAAGCAAATTGAGCCAGCCAGAACTACCTGTCCCCAGAAGAGCTACCACTATACATCACCAGGTGCAGGTGACTACATTGTACTTTTCTGGGTTCCGTACATGGACCTCAAGAAGCTCCTGTCTGCATCGCAATATTTTATAACTTCTAGTATCTTTTTCCAAACTTATGTGATTCTCTACTGTAAGAGCAGTGAGACTGTAGAACTCTCTGCCACAAGATGTTGTGATAGTCGATTTACTAAAAGTGTAGGGTTTGGGTGCCTTTCTTGAATAATTTATTAATAGAAATTATGGGTACTAGATTTTTCTGATGGGATGTTGATCTGGAGTGAGGAGGGATTTTTTTTCTTTCATATGGGGAAATTAGAAAAATAGGTGGAACCCCATGGACCTTTATCTTCTTTCAGTCTTATAAACTATGAAACTGTGACTTGCTTTACTTGTATGAGTTATCTCCTTATTTTTCTTTAGTATTTATATCTTTGGTTGATAATTTGATGATTCTAATGATTCTAAAGCCAAACAAGGTTTCCATTGAGTTGTGGTCTCAAGTTACAATGGTCGACCTAAAATAAATAAGTAACTTGACTGACTACTGCACTAGTGAATTGATTTTGTACTTTTTTTCTAAGGTGGGGTTTAGAGTAACGTGTTCTAAGTTGGTTTGGTTGTATGTTTCGATCTCAGTCCTTTACAATATGGTTTCTGTATGTACTAAAGTTTCTTAACAAGCATTCCACAAGTGGCCATACTGAGAGTAGACACATAAAATTATTAAATCAAGTTTTTCTTATTTTGAATAGGAAAGCCACAAGTAGTAACACCTTATAGAAACTATGAGATGCCTCGGAACCATTAGGAGGCTTTTCTTGCAGTAAATACCTTGTGAGAAGTTTTCATTAGAAATAGTAAGCTTAGGTTCAAAGACCACATTGAAGCCCCATGTTCAATGCCCCAATGTCCATTCATGAATTGTGGAATATCATGTCTCTTAGCTAAACCATGGCTCTGTAATTACCTTTTATCATTTCTGCTAATGGTCCAGATTCCATCCATCAATGCCTTCCCTCCTCCCTGACCAGCTCTTCTCTCCTCCCCTTACTATTCTCCTCTTCCGTGTCTCAGGAGATCTCCAGGATTCCATTAGAAGCCATTTGACAGCTGTTGTAGTGTAATACATCCGTCCAAAAATGACCTTTCGTAAAATATTTAACAGCCTAAGTGGGTTACCTTACAAAATCTATCCTTTTAAATAGTACTGAATGGGTAGCTATATTATGTTGGAAATCCATGCATTATTAATTTATTAAGAGTCCTTAAATGGAAAACATTATTTTGTAGTCTGTTTATGTAAAATTATGTTCTGTTAACCCCTTTATTAAGGGGGAAAACCAATAAGGATGCACTTTCAAACACGTACCATAGTGCTTTCAGAAGTGCATTTAAAGGTTTTTCTGGGACACTAACATTGATGACTGGAGCGCCATGCCTCCCTTATTGCAATGATCAGTAGGGGTTATGGAAATTGGATCCCACTAATCAAACACTTGTAGCCTATCCATAGGGTATGCCACTACTATTTAAGTCCAAAAGAACCCTTTAAATTTCTCTACTTTTCTTTTGCTGAGGTTTTGTATTTATTTAATAGATTTTAGGGTGTTTTCACACTAGCTTTTAAGGCCATGTTCACACAGTGCGTTTTTTACTGCGGAACCGCAGCGGTATTGCCGCTGCGGTTCCGCAGCTGTTTTCCATGCAGGGTACATAACAATGTAACCCTATGGAAAACAGTCACTGCTGTGCACATGATCCGGAATTTCGTGTAAAAAGCCGCGCAGAATAGCTGCGGCAAAAAAGAAGGAGCATGTCAATTCTTTTTCCTGAACCGCAGCGGTTCTGCACCCATAGACCTCCATTGTGAGGTCAAAATCGCAGTAAAACCCGCAGATCAAAAATATATCTGCGGGTTTTACTGCGATTTGATGTGCAGAACCGCTGCAGCAGGAAGTGCGGGGGAGCGGGCGGAAGTGCGTGGGCGGAGTGTGGCTGCCCCCCCGTGCTCCGATCCCGCCCCCCCGTGCTCCGATGCCCCCCCCGTGCTCCGACCCCCCCCCCCAGTGCTCCGATGCCCCCCCCGTGCCCTAATCTCCCCCCCTTATACTTACCCGGCGTCCCGGTGTCCGTCCGGCCGTCTTCTCCCTGGGCGCCGCCATCTTGCAAAATGGCGGGCGCATGCGCAGTGCGCCCGCCGAATCTGCCGGCCGGCAGATTCGCTCCAAAGTGCATTTTGATCACTGAGATATAACCTATCTCAGTGATCAAAATAAAAAAAATAGTAAATGACACCCCCCCCCCACTTTGTCACCCCCATTGGTAGGGACAATAAAAAAATTAAGAAATTTTTTTTTTTTTTTTCACTAAGGTTAGAATAGGGGTAGGGGTAGGGTTAGGGTTAGGGGTAGGGTTAGGGGTAGGGTTAGGGGTAGGGTTAGGGGTAGGGTTAGGGGTAGGGTTAGGGTTAGGGGTAGGGTTAGGGGTAGGGTTAGGGTTAGGGGTAGGGTTAGGGTTAGGGTTAGGGGTAGGGTTAGGGGTAGGGTTAGGGGTAGGGTTAGGGTTAGGGGTAGGGTTAGGGGTAGGGTTAGGGTATTTTCAGCCATTTTAGCCCTAAAAAGCTTCCCAGGAAACACACAGTCTCTGCATAGAAAACTGCATAAAAAAAGGATCAAAAAACGCCTAAAAAAACGCATCAAAAAACGCATCAAAAACGCATCAAAAACGCATCAAAAAAGGACCAAAAAAAGGACCTGCGTTTTCTGCCAAGAGCTGCAGTTTTTAAAAAAAACTGTCCTGAAAAAAAAAGGATGGAAATCCTGAACGTGTGAACATACCCTCACTCTTTTCAACATGTGTCAACAGTGTGCTGTTTCATGCAGACATATATGAAGGGTTCAAATGCAATTTAGACAGCGCTTTAAAAACGAGAAGCATTTGACAACATTTTAAAACTTATCAAGTACACACCTTTGTACAGTTCCATAGAAAATTGTCTAAAACGTAAAGAGACTGTCCAATCAAAAGATGTTGATGAGCTATCTGTTGCATAGGTCATCAATATCAGATGAGTGGGGATTATACACCTAGCACCCTCTCCGATCAGCTGTGATAAGCACCGTTCTATGTTTTTACATCCGGCCACCTCAAAAGCTTATGCAAGCTAAATGGTGCTGTGTCTGGTGTTGACCCCTCTCTGATTTCATACTGATGACCTATCAGAGGGATAGGTCATCAATATCCTGTGACCGGACAGCCCATCTAAGTCTGAGACAGTCTTTTGCGCAATTGTACAATGGTTTATCCATGATATTTCAAATACATATCTTGTGACCAGACAATCCCTTTAAAGTGTTCCTGCATTTTCCTGTGACTTTTCAGAATAAGCTGTCATGTGTGTACAACAGGAATACCTCTACTTCTAATCTTTAAATTATTTTTATTCTGCATTTTTAGAACTTTTCTCCTGCACTTGAAGCATGGGCCATTTCTCGTTGAGCTTTTCCTCGTACCCTACCCTTGGGCTTTATAGGAGCAGGTGCAAGATTGGCAATAGATTTAAATAACTTTTCAGAGTGAATGCTCAGATCAGGAAGACAAAAAGTGCTAAAAAGTAGAGAAAGAGGTATTTTTCTCCAAAAGGTAGTAAAATACTCCTAGTTTAGTTACTATTTAGGAGACCTGGTTTGCAGTCCTTTTCCCTTCCCTAGACAAGGCTTTGAGACTGTGCCTGGTAGTACACTAGAGAAGACCCTGGCTAGAGGTAATGGATTTAAAATTATGACCTTCATTTTGCAAATGTGCACTAAAAATACAGTTGTGTATGTGAATTTTCTTTCTTTCTGAGTCATTAAGATAAATTACTGCAATGTAACCGGCTCTCTTTCATTACTACTGTATGTTTGAGGTCTCTGCTTACAGCTTCCAATCAGGTATCATACCGAAATTATAGGTTCACTCCAGAAGAGCTTTCTCACACGGGCATGTAGAAAACTTTTGTGACAACCTCTTTAAGATGGTCGTATTGTATCTAGACTTGTTTGCCTCATCTGACTCTTGGTGTGTTCGCTGCAGAATTCCTTCAGAATGATATAATAATGCGGAGAGAGATAAACCAGCTCATTGACTACATATGGCTTGTAATTTGTGTTCTCGAAAATGCACGTGTAGAAGCTTCATTGCTTCATCAGTATATACAGTACAGGTCATGCTCAAGCACTGGTGTGTGCCAAGTTAATCATGGGATTTTCTGACATATACATCTTCCATGATTATACACTTCTATTGGCCAGACATACATTTGGCCAATGCACTTAGGTCTAACTTTTCTTCAGCTGCATGTAAAACCAAAGTCAACTTTTCAGTTGAAAAAAAACAAATTTGCCCAAAATATTTTCAACCTTTTTTCCCAGTTGCCATTTTCTGAAAAAAGTGAAATTGGCATAGTGGAAGGGGGCCTATAGGTTCATGAGATGTATTTCTAATCCTTAGAAAAATCCCAGGGTAAATTTATAGAATTCTGAGATGAACAGCATGCAACCACTTGCTGAAAGCAATGCCTAAGATATGTTCCATTTGACAGAACACGTATTTTCTGTTATGGTTTAGGGACTGACTTTGTGACATTTTGGTATTTTAGACTTGTCAAGTAATAACCGACTGTATTTGTACACTCCATGCGTAAAGACAAGCCTGGCTCCCTATTCTAGTCTATTTAACATGGAAAATAAGCTAAGCTAAGAAATCAAAGATAGAATTAATGATTCTAGAGTGCTTTTCATTATATTTTCCTCTGTGAAATAAACCTGCAGTGGGGAAAATAAGTATTTGATACAGTGCCGATTTTGCAAGTTTTCCCACTTACAAAGAATTGAGAGGTCTGTAATTTTTATCATAAATACACTTCATCTGTGAGAGACAGAATCTTAAAAATTCCAGAAAATCACATTGTATGATTTATAAATACTTAAATTGCATTTTATTGCATGAAATAAGTAGTTGATCACCTACCAACCAGCAAGACCTGTTAGTTTTTCTTTAAGAAGCCCTCCTACTCTGCACTCATTACCTGTATTAATTGCACCTGTTTGATCTCGTTACCTGAAGAAAAGACACCTGTCCGCACACTCACTCAAACACACTCCAATCTTTCCACCATGGCCAAGACCAAATTGCTGTCTAAGGGCACCAAGGACAAAATTGTAGACCTGCACAAGGCTACGATGGGCTACAGGACAATAGGCAAGCAGTTTGGCGAGGACAACTGTTGGCACAATTATTAGAAAATGGAAAGAACACAAGATGACTGTCAATCTTCCTCGGTCTGGCACTCCATGCAAGATCTCACCTCGTGGGGAAAGGATGATTCTGAGAAATGTCAGGAATCAGCCCACAACTACACAAGAGGACCCAGTCAATGAATTGAAGTGAGCTAGGACCACAGTCACATTACCGTTCGTTACACACTACGCCGTCATGGATTAAAATCCTGCAGGGCACGCAAGGTCCCCCTGCTCATGCCAGCACACGTCCAGGCCTATTTGAAGCTCACCAGTGACCATCTGGATGATCCAAAGGAGGCATGGGAGAAGTTCATGTGGTCAGATGAGACCAAAATAGAATGTTTTGGTATCAACTCTACTCGCCATGTTTGGAGGAAGAAGAAGGATGAGTACAACCCCAAGAACACTGTCCCAACCGTGAAGCATGGTGGGGGAAACATCATACTTTTTTGGTGCTTTTCTGCAAAGGGGACAGGACGACTGCACCAGATTGAAGGGAGGATGGATAGGGTCATGTATTGTGGAATTTTGGCCAACCTCCTTCCCTCAGTAAGAGCATTGAAGATGGGTCGTGGCTGGGTTTTCTAGCATGACAATGACCCGAAACACGCAGCTAGGGCAACTAAGCAGTGGCTCTTTTAGAAACATTTCAAGGTCCTGTAGTGGCCTAGCCAGTCTCCAAACCTGAACCCAACAATAGAAAATCATTGGAGGGATCTGAAACTCAATGTTGCCCAGCAACAGCCCCGAAATCTGAAATATCTGGAGAAGATCTGTATGGAAGAGAGTGCCAAAATACCTGCTTTTGTATGTACAAACTTGAACAACTACAGGAAACGTCTGACCTCTGTAGTTGCAAAGAAAGGTTTCTGTACCAAATATTAAGTTCTGTTTCTCTACTGTACCAATACTTATTTCTTGCAATGAAATGCAAATTAAATATGTAAAAATCTTACAATGTGATTTTCAGAATTTTTCTTAAGATTCTGTCTCTCACATGTGAAGTGTACCTACGATACCTCTCCATTCTTTGTAGGTGGGAAAACTTGCAAAATCGTCAGTGCATCAAATACTTATTTTCCCCACTGGAGGTGTGTACCGGTTTCCTAAAGTAATACTTAAACTGTGAGGCTGACCTCACCAGAAGAGTACCCCTTAGTTGCTTGAAAGGTGCGCTTGGAAGGCAGTCGTCTTAGAAATTATTATATGTTGAATAGTCCTTCCTATGGTTGCAGATATCTCTAGGTTAGCATTAGCAACATAATTGACTAATTCTTTATATTTATTTTAATGCTCTACTGCCCATCTGTGCAAACTGCAGCCCTGATCTTTGGTTGTTCCTATGTGGCCTGTGCAACATCCAGCCCTTTGGCTATTCCTGTCCAGCCTGCGGTACGCCCATCATTTGGTTCAAATGTGTGCAGAATTACACGGCAATCCTCTTTTCTGGCTGATTGGTTTCAATGTTATCTGCACCCTCAGGATGCAGATATTGTTGAACATAGTGATGGAACATGCAACCATTTGCTACCTGTTCCACCATTCAGCATGAGTGTCTGAGTTTAAGAGCAACAGATGCAATAATTTCCCTAGATCACCTGCAGCATAGAGTATTAGTCCACATGATGCACACCGTGGAGCAGTACACCTGTGAAACAAGGCAAGGAGGGTAGTACTTTTTTCTATTGTCATTTGGTACTTGTGTGGAAATTAAACTAAATGTGGGCTGTGGAGGCCATCATACTGTATAAAGGAGCTTTGGGGGACATCATACTATGTGGAGGAAGTTTGAAGGGCATCATACTGTGAGATTTATATTTCAGCATGGACCTCCACTGAATATGGTGAGGCCACAGTGGAAAACGTTTGATTATCTATGTCTCTTACCCCCATGTGTAGGGCATCGCCAACGCTTAAGTATATGTTTATTTCATAGGAAAAATGACAGACCCTTTTTATGTCCTAGTCCTAAAGGACTTCGTGTTTTGTACAAACTTTTAAGGCCAGGTTTCCATGGTGCCATAGCCGCATGTCACTGAGAACGTGCCAGTATGTGGTGGCCAATGGCTGCATGATTATGTGGTCATTACTTTTAAAAATGCTGGGTGGCTGGCCACCCATGCGGGTGAGGTTTAAGCAGCATGGAGCTTTGACAATGGGAAACAAAGGATTTTTAGCTCATGGGTTCTTCTTCGAAAATATTTTCTCATTATTTGTTACAAATCTGAAACCTGTGCCAGAAAAGAGCATGCATACATTAGCCTAGCACAGAGAATGGAAATGGCTAAAAAATCCTGAGATCAAGGTTGGTTCTTTGAGTTTTGCTGTGTACTGAGTTGTATGACTGTCATTGTCTCTCTGGCTGTAACTGTAGCTCCTGTGGAGGCTCTCTGGCGGTGGCAGCGCGCGCTTCTACAATGAACATTGACACAGACATGCTGTGTCCCATCTGCAACTGTTGCTATAATTAACTGTGCACACCTGACTAAGCCTGCAGTAGGGTTTTAGGAAACAAGCCACTGTTTCTGTGAAATGCAAGTGAAGCGATGATTCTCCTTCCAGCGAGCGGAGGATTTTGCAGAAAAACTGTTTTGAAACATAATTAATTATTTAATACCTTCAAAAGAAATGTTCCGATCATCAAAGCCTTAGACTGTTTTAAACGTTAGATAGCCAGAAAGCTCCTTTGTATCAGGGTCAGAAACAAACAGAGGGTCCCTGTGCAATAACAATGTATGGGCCCTTATTCTCCAACATCTCACCAAGGAACACTCCATATGTTTCTCCTCAGTAACAATACGTTCACACAAATGTTTTTTTATTTCTGCGAGAAACTGACCACACACGGACCAATATGGTGAGCATTTTTTTCCACAAGGACTAACTTGTGTGGAAGAAAATCAAACCATGCACTTGTCTTTTAGTTTTTCGAATGAGGCTCTCCTATATATCTCAATCGGTACTCAAAATAAAATGGATAACATACATATACCATCCGTATGACACACGTTTATATTGGATCCAATGGAATTATTAACATAGGAAACTGTATTTGGTTGTGCATAATTTTTTAAATTATTGATCTATAAAAGCAGATGTCACAAGAATGTCCTACAGATCCCATACGAATCACAATACACATGAAAAATCATTAGTTTTTTCTGGATGAAAAACGCACAAGTTTTTAATGTGCCCGTGTGAACTTTTTGTCGATTTGTAAGTAGTGAAAATGATTAGCACAGTCTTTTACTTGGAAACTACGGTAAATATACATTTAGACTTCAGTTTTTCTGTAATTGTATTTTTCATGGATAGAACTCGTACGCTCATATAACGATCTATGGGGCTGTTCACATGTCCATGATTTTTTTGCAGACCAAGTAGTTGGTGCAAAATTGTAGATACGTGTGATATTGATTTGAGTGTCTGATTTTTTTTTTTTTACATACGATAAAAACTGGTGAAACTCGGATGATGTTCTCATCGAAATCTGATAAAACTTGAGATTTCCATTGTGGACTTCACCCGTTGCAATGCATAAGGTGGAAATCATTCCAAATCTGCGACAAGCTATGTGTGTAAAATATGAGGATTTTATCACAGATTATGCTACAAATATATATTAATCTATTTTGCTGCTCATCTTATGTACCATGTAAATGTAAGACATGTCCCCCTCAACATACTGGGTCCCTTTTTCACGGGTTTCACAAATGATATGTTCAACATTATTTATGTGAAATTGAAATATGGAGCTAAGGAAAATCTCCCGCAATATGCTCAAAATCACTAGACAGAGGCCCAAAGTGTGTGTGGTTTTTTTTGTTCCCTATCTGCCAGGTGGCATATACTGTATACTTTTTTTGCAATCTGCCTTTATGGTGGAAAAATGCTGTGGCAACGTCATCTGAAGCCATGGGTCTAGATGGGGTCGGCCAAAACTATAATGCCTGGGGCGGTCCCTGCCAGCTGAAGGTTAGGTTGATTGGGCATGTCAGATTTCAGACTGCCAATTGCTTTGTTCTTCCAGAGATAAGCCACCCGCAGAGATGTCTGTTGGTGGTTTTCTCATAGACAATGCAGGAGTGCTTGGCTGAACGAGTGCTGCTGTGTATAGGAGAGACGGTCAAGATGGCTGTCGGCCAAACAATCGTCTGAAGCACCTTTTGGCCAATAGCCTTCTAATGTGTATGGTTGGCTTATATATATCCACAAAAAAAACAAAAGATAGTTAGCTCACCTGAATATCGGCTATTCCACACCTGTTCGTGCACGGAAAAGCTGAGCACTCAGTCCACAGAAAAATCGATGAATCCAGCAGGAATGTAGCAAAATCAGTAAATTTATTTCTTCATTTTTAATAAAAGGAAAGGGTTGTATCCTATGGTACACCATTTGTAAATAAGTATAATTTCTTACAGCATTATGCACACATCGCAGCGTTCTTCCGACGCGTTTCGACTAACGTCTTAATCATGATTTAAGACGTTAGTCGAAACGAGTCGGAAGAACGCTGCGATGTGTGCATAATGCTGTAAGAAAATATAACTTATTTACAAGTGGTGTACCATAGGATACAACCCTTTCCTTTTAAAAAAAATGAAGAAATAAATTTACTGATTTTACTACATTCCTGCTGTATTCATCGATTTTTCTATGGTTGGCTTAAATCCGCAAAGTATTCTGTCCGTGACAATCACTACTTTATTTCACATATCTCCAGCATTGATATGATTAGATATGATTAGAATTTTTGCCATATACAGTGAAGGAAATAATTATTTGATTCCTTGCTGATTTTGTAAGTTTGCCCACTGACAAAGACATGAACAGTCTACAATTATAAGGGTAGGTTAATTTAACATTGAGAGATAGAATATCAAAAATAAAATCCAGAAAATCACATTGTATAAATTCTATAAATTTATTTGCATCTTGCAGTGAGAAATAAGTATTTGATCCCCTACTATTAAGAGTTCGGGCTCCTACAGACCAGTTAGACGCTCCTAATCAACTTGTTTCCTGCATTAAAGACAGCTGTCTTACATAGTCATATTTATAAGACTCCTGTCCACAGACTCAATCAGTCAGACTCTAACCTCTACAACATGGGCAAGACTAAAGAGCTTTCTAAGGATATCGGGGACAAAATCATAGACCTGCACAAAGCTGGAATAGGCTACAAAACCATACATAAGCCACTGGGTGAGAAGGAGACAACTGTTGGTGGAATAGTAAGAACATGGAAGAAATACAAAATGACATTGATCTGGGGCACATGCAAAATCTCACCTCGTGGGGTATCCTTGATCATGAGGAAGGTGAGAGATCAGCCTAAAACTACATGGGTGGTACTTGTTAATGATCTCAAGGCAGCTGGGACCACAGTCACCAAGAAAACCATTGGTAACACTTTACGCAGTAAAGGTTTAAAATCCTGAAGTGCCCGTAAGGTCCCCCTGCTCAAGAGGGCACATGTGCAGGCCCATCTGAAGTTTGCCAATGAACACCTGGATGATTATGTGAGTGATTGGGAGAAGGTGGTGTGGTCAATGAGACAAAAATTGAGCTCTTTGGCATTAACTCAACTCGCCATGTTTGGAGGAAGAGAAATGCTGCCTATGACCCAAAGAACACCATCCCCACTGTCAAGCATGGGTGTGTTTTTCTGCTAAGGGCACAGGACTACTTCATCGCATCAGTGGGAGAATGCATGGAGCCATGTACCATAAAATCCTGAGTGACAACCACGTTCCCTCCACCAGGACAATAAAAATGGGTCGTGGCTGGTTCTTCCAGCAAGACAATGACCCAAAACATGCAGTCAAGGCAACAAAGGAATGGCTCAAAAATAAGCATATTAAGGTCATGGAGTGGCCTAGCCAGTCACCAGACCTTAATCCCATAGAAAACCTATGGAAGGAGTTGAAGATCCAAGTTGCCAAGCGACAGCCTCAAAATCTTAATGATTTAGAGATGATCTTCAAAGAGGAGTGGACCAAATTTCCACCTGACCATGTGATTTTCTGGATTTTATTTTTGATATTCTATCTCTCAATGTTAAAATTGACCTACCCTTAAAATTATAGGCTGTTCATGGGCAAACTTACAAAATCAGCAAGAGATCAAATAATTATTTCCTTCACTGTATTTATCAATGAAATTAGCTGTTTTTTTATTATAGTACTGCTTTCTTCAACCAGTGCAAATCCAGTACCAGCAAGTATTATCCGTCATACCGTGTGAGTGAGGTTTTGCATTACTACAGGTTTAGCGGCTGTTTTTTCCATAGGCTTTGAGTATAGTGAGCCTTGATCCTTGATTTACATTGGGTATACAGTAAGCAAATGAAAAATATGGCATCTCTGTGACATTATTTAGCTGTTTTACTGTTTATATTAATTCTGTTCATTTTATTATGGAAAACATCCCCTGTTTCCATCTGTAAACTATTCGTAACTCTTCATTTTCTTTCTCCATTTAGTAATACGAGTGTCTAAAAAATATTGTGGGTCTCATTCCCAGTCGTCGTAATTAAAAAGTTGCAATTTAATAATCTATTAAAAAACTGATCAGCTTGTTTCTGGCTTCCAAAAAGAATGATATAGCCACACAATATGAAAAATGTAGATATATTCTATAGCTCTCGTGCACTTTTTATGTATGTTCATCTTGCGCGAAGGTGGATGTTGCCTTTATAACGCTGAGATCTTACATCTAATCACTGATTAGTTTTACTCCTTTTCTGCAGCTGTAATTTTTACATTTCCCAGTTACTACATGTATCAGTGTGATCATTGCTCTTCCTGGGCAGTATACAGGGAGGACAGGCTGTAATGAAGGAACTGGACCTTGGTCCGCCACTCCTGCTTGTACACCTGGCTAAATCATGGCATGTTTTATTTTATGGTGTATTATAGACAGAAAAGAAAGGAAGAAACAGAACAAAATCTCAACAAACTTGTTGCTGTCAAAATTGTGGAAGTAAGATTTTTTTCTCCAGCGCTGTCCTACAGAAAAGAGAAGGGCTACAGTGCCATCTATTGCTGCATACCCCGCTAGTGCGTATGGATGGCCAGTGTGACTATGCCAAACATTTATCTCCTTAGCTGGATAGAAAATGATTTTATTAATTGCTTCATTTATCCCCCTTCTTTTTGCCTAAATGCGATTGGCGGGGCTGGTACCTAGCGGGATTGGGCTCACAGACTCAAACCAGCGACTGCCATATGTCTCTTATTAGCCCTGGACGATAATTGCGAGGCAGCAGGAAGAAGCATTATTAAATATCAAAGCCACTGCTTTCATGGTAACCCCTTATGTACCAGATGTAAAATGCCTACACCTCAGGCAATAAATAACTTTAAAAGCCGCAAGATGTCAGATGAGAACACTCAGTTGTATGGAAATTCTTCGAGCGGAGGTACTGGGTTGGGCAGTAGTAGAGATTTCGTCTCAAGATCCTGCTGATTATTTATGGTGAAGTCCTCTGGAAACTTAACTCCAAGTGACTGGGAAGTAGTCAGCCATGCAACATATTATTGGCTACTTCTTTTTTCTAAACTTTTGCAAACAATATACCATATAAAATGCATTGTGCTTGAGCAATTCTATTAAAAAGGTTTTCCAGTCTATAAAAGTGATCAACTTTAGGTTTTCCAGTCTACAAAAGTGATCAACGTCCCTATGAATGGGTGATCATAGATTGGTGCTTGCCAGAATGGAGGACTTTGTTCACTCACAACTCCACTGAACTCCTCTAGCCCTGGCCAGGGAAGTACCAGTTCAGTGGCATGTGAGCAACAAGATTGGTACTTCAAAATGGGAAATAAAGAAAATGGACTTCAGTGATATTTCATGTACTTTGTATCACAAAATCAGGATTGGCAATGTAGAGTTTGTCATAGAAGTGCGATTTACTACAAAAAATGATTTTGGATTAAATTTGAACCGTACAGAAATGTTCCAAAAAGAAATGAATTCACACATATAGGATGGATTTTTCAGGTTCCAAGATTTGTGCAAGAAATCTGCCATGTGTGAACATGCTTGGAATGTGCCTGTACAATACTAACCACCAGTATGCATTCTGCACCATAGTGGGTGGTATGCTGATCTAATCAAAAACATGGAGATCTTGGGTGGTCACCATCTATGGTGCTTGTTTGTGGGGAGCCTGCCATCCACAAAGCTTCATTTAAACTACTTATAAATAAAGGGCCCTTGAAAAAATCATAATATGTAAGTGTAGTTTTCAGAAGCGTTTTATTTCTTATGCAAATGAAGGAGCTCTGATGCACTCTTCTGCCCCTAAATCCCCATGATGTGCTGCTCCCCATATGTTGATTAACAGCGCTCGCTTAACCCTGAGTGCGTGCTGCCTATACTGCCTATACTGAGTCCCTGAATCTGTGCATGCACACTGACACTGCAGGAGTTGCAGGCAGCGCTCTCATACCGCTCTCCTGTCCGTAACTGCTGCTCGCTCCAATGAAACAAAGATATGCAGCGAGCAGGTGCTGCAAACAGGAGAGAGGGATGGGAGTGTGCACACACTGACATTATGTGCGTATGCATGCTGAGATCCTGCAGTGTCAGTGCGCACGCACAGCGCCAAATTTTCATTTCAGGCAGTTCTCGACCTGGATGAATGCTGTCAATCAACATAGGAGGTGTGTGGTATGATAATTGAGCTGCGGAATGGTGGCCATGCCAAGGGTGCACCAAGGCTTCTTCCTTCGCATAAGAAATATAACGCCTTTGCTGAAAAACCAAGCAAGTAAAAACTATACTACATTGTTTCATTTTATAGAGGCTAAATCCGCTATTTAATTGTATATGTAGTTTAAATCCAGTTATGGGTTGACAAACTCCCTTTAATTAATTCATTAATTAATTAATTTACCATTATATTTGTGCATAAAAGGCAATGGTTTCTCATATCCCTCACCTTGTAGTCACAGGGTATAACCTAAAATAAGCTACCATTTTACAAAACTGCAGAACAACACAGTGCCCTGTCAATCACCCATGGTAGGCAAAGGTTAGGACAAACTAATACACTATGCTATTCTCTGTATCAGCAATGTGTTCCCTTTCCGGCCGCGTACAGCGCCTTATTATATCGCTCCGTATATTTTCATGACACTGAAAAACAATCCAACTGCATTTCCCTGTTCCACACACGAGTGAACAATGGGCTGGAATGTGCGGGAGTTTCTCTGTGAGTGGAAGGATGTGAGGATGGAGACAGGAAAGGTGTTTGTGGTGGGGTTAGATGGCCACCTTCCAGCTGCTCACTGGCCAGTACAGTTATGGTGACGCTATTTGGTGTCACAATCAGATGCGTAAGCAATGTGCAAAGCATATGGCTTCCATTAATAAGTATGCCTTGCTGAGCGTAGAGTCTGAGGTGACACCTTAGACTTCCAATGCTAGAGAAGAATCATTAATTCACATCCTCAGCCAAACCCAGGCTTATGACAACTCCTTGCACTAGCGCTTTTCACTGCTTCTAGACATTTTAAGTTATGTGATTGATTTATATGGGAATGATCAAGCACCTGGCATGAACAACATGAGGTCAGGATATCGCTAAACAAGACTCCTCAGATGTTAAAGGGTGACTTTTCCCAAGAAGAGGCAACTTTTATGAGCGCTCCAGAAGTTCCTGCTGTTCTGCACAGTATGTCGCTTGTTGGAGGAGCAGTTTTTCGTCCAGAGCTGATCTTCATCCTGCAATGAGAAACAGCTTGATTTCTAATACTTCAGACCTTACCATTCTATGTCATAGTTTTCGAGTAACCTGACGAGACATGGCGAGAAGTGGTATCTACAATGTGTTCTCGTAGAGAAGCGAAATGTCAGATTGTGCATGTAGCCATTAATACACTTGCTCAAGAAAGCTACAAGCTGTTTCTCGCTCACATTAACGTCCCAAATATTGGGGGCTCAGAATTTTATAACTTATGTAATGGTTTTTTTCTTTTCCTCATGAAGCCAGAAGTAAATGCAGGTGTGATGAGTGTATTATACGTATCCGTGTTACAATCGGATTGTACGTTATTGCTTATGTATTAAAACAAATGCCATATGGATGGAAAAAATGGACATCTGGACACGCGAGTGGTGTATGGATGAAAAAAGGACAATTTTTCATATGCTTGTCTGAACCTGACCTTCGTAAAGTGGAAGACTACAAGATTGCAAATTATCAGAAAGCCCACATTTGGAAGTACTGCACCCCAAACAAGCAGTGTTAGGACAGGACCCAACCAAGAAAGGTTGATTTCTGCACAGCAACACCAAATCATTCAATGTGAAGAGGTGTTAGTTGCCTCTGACAATGTCCTATCACAATCTATGTTGTACTGTTTTCTTAAAGGGGTGTTCTCTGAATACATTTATCACCTATTGATAGCATAGGTATAAATGTATGATCGCTGTGGGCCCAACAATCGGGAATCCCACCGATCCTGAGAACTGGGGTGAATAAAAGGTAGTGCACATGCATGATCACTCAATATCAATGAAGGTGTCAGTAATCAGACCCACAGTGATTTAACACATATTAGTGGATAGACGGTAAATATATTTAGTGGGAAACACTCTATAATAGAATTTTCATTATTAAAACTTGGCAGCGCAGTTTTTTTATGGTAGCTTTGCATTACAGTAGAGAACTTCTTTACCGGGTATATAGCTGCGATCTCTTTATGAACATGATATACTGACTAAGTATTGCATTTTTTTTCTCTGTTTGTGTGTCCTATATTATTCTAAACATGTAATGATCATAAACATATTTGTTTGTGTTTTATAGGGTCCTCCAGGTTCTCAGCCATCACCTCATGCACAACCACCTCCGCACAACCCCAATAACCCAATGATAGGTCCACATAGTCAGGTAATGGCAAGCAATGTCAAACTTTTTCATTCCAAGGCGTTTAGCTTCTGGAAGTGAGGGCTATTTATAATAACTTAGGCAATTATGGGTGGGCATGCCCAAAGAATGATGTTCTCAACAGCAATAACTGAAACATAATGACTTTATCTAGCTCTGGTCACAAAGCAATCAATCTCATCCCTCCATCTTCATGGTAGATATGAGCATATTTTTAATTACACATCTTTCCCAACTGAGTTCATCTCAATTACTTTAATACTGAAAGGGACAAAGTTGCAAGTTTTATTTTTGCCTGGTGGAAGCACATTATTTCCAATAAGCTTGGCAGGGCAGTATCAAATTGTTCAAATTCTGAAAGGCAACTGTCCTTTAGCCAGACATACAATAATATTTTATAATGTTTACTGTTTTATGGCCGGTGGTCAAAAATTATCAATAATGATGGGCACACATCTAGTTGGTAACTCCTCCAAATTATGATTACATCCAGACTTAGTCATTTTCACTGTTAGGTGCATATTTATCAATAGTATGTACCGTAATTTATTAAAGTAGTTTATGCTTTTTGATAAATTTACAGCATTTTTGTACTGTATAGTCTATATTTACCTCACTTATTAGTTGGCTTTCTTTTGTCAGAAATTTGTACACATTAGGCTACGTCTCTTTTCAGCTAGCACATTCCTCTTATGATGGAAGGCATGAAAAACCTTTTTTTTTTTTTACACAAATGAAATTTCCTATAGCACTGTCCATATACAGTGGGTGAAATATATATTGAACACGTCACCAATTTTCTAAATAAACATATTTTTGAACGTGCTATTAACATGAAATTCTTACCAGATGTTTGTAACAACTCATCCAATCCATTCAGGCAAAGAAATCAAACCATATATGTCCATAAATTAATTTATGTGTAATAATGAGAAATGAAATAGGGAAAACGTATTGAACACATGAAGCAAGAGAGGTGCAAAATGTCATGGAAAGTCATGACACCAGGTGTCTCATAACCAAGGTGCCACAGAAGAAAAATCTGATGATGGGTAAAACCAATGAGCTGCCTCAAGACCTTTGCAACCTTACTATTGCAAAATGTAATGATGGCATTGGTTGCAGAAAATATTTCTAGAGTACTGAAGGTTCCAGTGAGCTCTGTTGGGTCATAATCAGAAAGTGGAAAGAACATAATTTTCACCGTAAACCATCCATGACCAGATGCTCCTTGCAAGATTTCAGACAGAGAATCGAAAAGAATTTTCAGAAGAGTTGTCCAAGAGTTGTCAACCAGGATGATGACGATGAAAGGAAAGTGGACATCTCAGCAAGACAATAATCCCAAACACAGGCAAGGAAACTCTCAAATGGTTTCAGAGAAAGAAAATAGAGCTGCTAGAATGACCCAACTAATCACCTGACCTGAATCCAATAGAATATTTATGGACGTTCATAGAAGGAGCCCACAGAAACTTTAGTATTTGAAGAGTGTTTGTGTGGAACAAAATCAAAATCACACTTGAGCAATGCATGTGACTAGTTTCTCAATACAGGAGGCGCCTTGAAGCTGTAATCACCTATAAAGGCTTTTGTATGAAGTATTCATTATATTTCAGTAAGCGTGTTCAATACTTTTCCCTGTATCATTTCTCATTGTTATACATAACTTATTTTGTGGATATCTATGATTTCATTTCTTTGCCTGTGTGGATTGAATGGGTTATTACAGACATATAGTGAGAGTTTTATGTTAATAACACCTTTAGAAATATATTTACTTAGAAAATAGGTGATGTGTTCAATATTTAGTTCACCAGCTGTATATTATATAGGTTAAGCTTTAAATCTACATATCCCAATTAACATTATTTCCTTTTGTTTTGCAGCCATTTATGTCACCTCGGTATCCTGGTGGCCCTCGACCTTCCCTAAGAATGCCAAATCAGGTTTGTTCATTTCAGATAAAATGTTTTAGGCTTTTTTCATATCACACTTATTGGTTTTGGTATTACAACTAGAGTTACTAAATTACACTCATAAATTCCCATGTTTAAAAAAAAGTATACTATGGGGTTATATTCTTGTTTCTAGATATCTTTGTATGGAATTGTGCAGTGTGTTATGCTACTCCATACAGTAAAATAATGCTAACTCTAATTTATACAAGACATATGGAGGCTAAAGCAACATTATTTTGGCCTGAGAATGGTGGCCTATTTATCCAACTAACGGAAAGTTTGCTAAATAAGCTAGAGCAGGCCGTTCTGGTTTCTCCAATTTGTACCCCATGTATCATTCATCCCAGTTTCAGCATGTGTTAGAACTTTGATGTTTATTATCTATTTTCTATGGTGTTTGCTGAGACAAAGGAACCTGACAATAAAGGTGGTATACAAAAACAGTCCGTCCCAGGCATAATATAAGGAAACTTTGAGGAAAAGGACTCTGTACTTATTGCTTTTTAGAATTAAGATGTTTACATTGGAAGTTTATGAAAAATAAATTGAAATGTATGATTTTCTGGTTTATAGCCCCCTGTAGGAGTCCCAGGTTCACAGCCCCTATTGCCAAATTCCATGGACCCCACACGACCACAAGGTACATTTACATATATGTGTATACAGAATATTGTTTCTTTTTTTTTCCTACCTGTGCTCATAAACATAGGTGATCCAGTCATAATGCACTTTTTTTTTACCCCTTCTTGACCAAGTGATTTTGCATTTTTAAATTTTAATATTTTTTCCTACCTTTTCTTTCCAAGAGCCATAACCTTTTCACACTCTGTGTGGCTGCAGACTTATGAATTCAGGGATTCGCCAGTTTCAGACCCTTAACCATTGGATGCTGCCTCACTCACTACATCTGTAATAAGCCAAGGCCGCGCCCCGAATAGTGATGCAGATGGCCAGTGGGTGATTCCATCTAGTTGGCGCTGCCTTGCTCTATACAAGGGTATGGAGAACGAGGGTGCACCCACTGGCGGGGAGCATGTATAACTCATACATGCCATCTGTTCCCGGGTCTGAAACTGGTGAATCCCTGTAGCGCACAGTGCGTACCCTGGGTGGATTCATAAGTCTGCAGTTAGGCAGAGTGACTGTAGACTTATCGATTTTGACCGGACAACCCATTTAAGTGGGGCCTATGTTTTAGATTTGCTATGAATTATTGTAGAGCTTAAATTCTGTTAGGAAGAATGTATAACAATGTTTTATAAAAATCGGTGGATTTTGATACTTGTACATCTAACATTTCCATTGCATTGCAGCTCCAACAAGGAATGAATCTGTTGATTTTTGTCATTGCTTTCTACTGCTAGGCCTGTAATAAATAATAATAATAATAATAATGTAATAAATACCACTGTTAGTTTGCCTTTGCAAAGTTTTGCACCTTGTCTTTAAATTAAGTAGTCGCTAATGTTGATATTGATTGATTTTTAAATACATGTTCGAAATTTTACAGAGTGACAGGTAGTCCCACCTCCATTAATAAAAACATTTTAAAAAGATAACATTTGGACCAAATCCCTGAGGTCTGTTGTCAGCATCAGGGCTGTTAGGGCTGGCGGAACGCACCGAGTAAATATAACGTTAGTAAAAGGTGCGTTGGCAGCCCGGGGTCCACCGTGCAGGAGTGGAAACTGCTGCTAGATAATGGCGGCACTATTTGGTGGTACTATACCAGAAAAGACACGGGTTCCATCACTCGGTATGTAGTGAACTCTGTTGCTTCACAGAGTTGCGGGGAGTCAAGGAAACGCTGTGCCCTGTTAGCAGTCACAGGGTGCAGCAAATGAATACTAGTGGGATCCCTGCAATTCACCCCCACTATGCTGGAGATTGATTGCGCTCTGACCCTCGGTGGCTTTTGAGCCCGCGCCTGAGGACACCCTGAGTCAGATGCAGAGATCAAGCGGGAGTTCCCACCCTACACTGACCGGTAGTCAGGAGAAATAGAAGATAGCTGCACAGAGTGCGTACAGTGCCGCACTGGCGGTCACTGCTGGTTTGACGCAGTACAAATCGTGATCTTGTGTATAAATTAGCCCTGTCAGGCGCTAGTTAACTCCAACATTCGCGAGCATTCAACATCACAAAGAATGGGAATGATTAAGGAGCAATCTCCAGAACAGGCATACAACCACACACACGATAATAGGGATATACTAGTGCATCTTTTATACCTGTAGCTCTCCAGGACCTTCCTAGTGAACCAATAGGTTCACTACAGGACCTGAGCGAGTGACCCCCGACCTCCAATGAGAGGTCTTCCTTTGAGCATGCTCCGAAGGAGAAAAGCAGGACTTAGTCCCAGGAGCGCCTGCTCGCCGCTGATCAGTACTGGTTATAATGGCTGAACCTGGAAAGCCAGCAGTAACCAAACACGCAGTATCTGTCTGAGCCAGACACTGGGACCGATGCCTCCGCTGAGCAGGCTCCACTGTAGCTGGAGAAGAACGGGAGACTGCAGCAGAGGTGGTTCGAGATTCCCCCTGTGCAGAAGCGGAAACTCGACACCTAACAAGGGCCTTGTAGTTTCTGCAAGTGGCAACCAAATTGTCATGATCCATTCCATGCTCCTCGCTAATCCTTTGTGTGATCGGGGTCTAGGTGTGGCTTCTATACATATTGCCTCTAATAGGGGCTTGCATTGTATTTATATTCCCTTTGGGTCGTGTTATCTCCATCTTTGGGTGTAATGTAATATGTAAGAAAAGCCTTCAGAGATTGTGTTAGGGGTGTTTTTTCAGTTTATCTAGTGCGGAGATGGTGCCGGGATTGAATGGTTGTTTATTCCATCCGTTCTCCGGAAAGGAGTCAGTTGTGACTCCATTATTTGTGCACTGGACAATCCTAGTTGAGTTTGTGTCCCGGGGTGTTTCCCCCTGTGATGATCGAGGCATGAACTTGGGGAGGCGGCGCCGGGGATGTGTAACCTGGCATCTCCACCTTTTGTAATTATAGTGGGGTTTATCTATCCTTTTTGTGAGGGTGTGTGTTTCCCCGATGATGGTTAAGCTTCTCCACCTAGAAAGTGTTTCCACCATGTGTGGCCAGGAGCCAGGTATGGTGCACGGTGAGTGCTGGTTAATAGGGGCGGCCACCGGGAGACGGACCAGGGACAGCCCCCCGTGTCCTAGTGGTGGCCGGGTGGAGGGTGTCTCCAGGTGACTCGCCGGGGACATCCCCCTGTATTCGACTGGTGGATGGATGGAGGGTGTCTCCTGGTGACGCGCCAGGGACAGCCCCCTGTTATGGCCGGCAATCAGGCAACACAGCGTGCAGTTATCAGCGCACATACAGAGATCTGGCAATAACCAAAAACAATAGGACGAGCTCTGAGACGTGGAATCTCTGTAGACTGCAGTACCTGATCTATCCTCACACAACTATAAGCAGCAGTGGATTGCGCCTATCAACTACCTATGCAACTCGGCACTGCCTGAGGAGCTGACTAGCCTGAAGATAGAAATACAAGCCTGACTTACCTCAGAGAAATACCCCAAAGGAATAGGCAGCCCCCTACATATAATGACTGTTAGCAAGATGAAAAGACAAACGTAGGAATGAAATAGATTCAGCAAAGTGAGGCCCGATATTCTAGACAGAGCGAGGATAGCAAAGAGAACTATGCAGTCTACAAAAAACCCTAAAACGAAAACCACGCAAAGGGGCAAAAAGACCCACCGTGCCGAACTAACAGCACGGCGGTGCACCCCTTTGCTTCTCAGAGCTTCCAGCAAAAGTTAATAGCAAGCTGGACAGAAAAAACAGAAAACAAACTAGAAGCACTTATCTAGCAGAGCAGCAGGCCCAAGGAAAGATGCAGTAGCTCAGATCCAACACTGGAACATTGACAAGGAGCAAGGAAGACAGACTCAGGTGGAGCTAAATAGCAAGGCAGCCAACGAGCTCACCAAAACACCTGAGGGAGGAAGCCCAGAGACTGCAATACCACTTGTGACCACAGAAGTGAACTCAGCCACAGAATTCACAACAGTACCCCCCCCTTGAGGAGGGGTCACCGAACCCTCACCAGAACCCCCAGGCCGACCAGGATGAGCCACATGAAAGGCACGAACAAGATCTGGGGCATGGACATCAGAGGCAAAAACCCAGGAATTATCTTCCTGAGCATAACCCTTCCATTTGACCAGATACTGGAGTTTCCGTCTAGAGACACGAGAATCCAAAATCTTCTCCACAATATACTCCAATTCCCCCTCCACCAAAACAGGGGCAGGAGGCTCCACAGATGGAACCATAGGTGCCACGTATCTCCTCAACAACGACCTATGGAATACATTATGTATGGAAAAGGAGTCTGGGAGGGTCAGACGAAAAGACACCGGATTGAGAATCTCAGAAATCCTATACGGACCAATAAAACGAGGTTTAAATTTAGGAGAGGAAACCTTCATAGGAATATGACGAGAAGATAACCAAACCAGATCCCCAACACGAAGTCGGGGTCCCACACGGCGTCTGCGATTAGCGAAAAGCTGAGCCTTCTCCTGGGACAAGGTCAAATTGTCCACTACCTGAGTCCAGATCTGCTGCAACCTGTCCACCACATAATCCACACCAGGACAGTCCGAAGACTCAACCTGTCCTGAAGAGAAACGAGGATGGAACCCAGAATTGCAGAAAAATGGAGAGACCAAGGTAGCCGAGCTGGCCCGATTATTAAGGGCGAACTCAGCCAACGGCAAAAATGACACCCAATCATCCTGGTCAGCGGAAACAAAACATCTCAGATATGTTTCCAAGGTCTGATTGGTTCGTTCGGTCTGGCCATTAGTCTGAGGATGGAAGGCCGAGGAAAAAGATAGGTCAATGCCCATCCTACCACAAAAGGCTCGCCAGAACCTCAAGACAAACTGGGAACCTCTGTCAGAAACAATATTCTCAGGAATGCCATGTAAACGAACCACATGCTGGAAGAACAAAGGCACCAAATCAGAGGAGGAAGGCAATTTAACCAAGGGCACCAGATGGACCATTTTAGAAAAGCGATCACAGACCACCCAAATGACCGACATTTTTTGAGAAACGGGAAGGTCAGAAATGAAATCCATCGAAATATGTGTCCAAGGCCTCTTCGGGACCGGCAAGGGCAAAAGCAACCCACTGGCACGTGAACAGCAGGGCTTAGCCCTAGCACAAATTCCACAGGACTGCACAAAAGCACGCACATCCCGTGACAGAGATGGCCACCAGAAGGATCTAGCAACCAACTCCCTGGTACCAAAGATTCCTGGATGACCGGCCAGCACCGAACAATGAAGTTCAGAGATAACTTTACTAGTCCACCTATCAGGGACGAACAGTTTCTCGGCCGGACAACGATCAGGTTTATTAGCCTGAAATTTCTGCAACACTCTCCGCAAATCAGGGGAGATGGCAGACACAATGACTCCTTCCTTGAGGATACTCGCCGGCTCAGATAACCCCGGAGAGTCGGGCACAAAACTCCTAGACAGAGCATCCGCCTTCACATTTTTAGAGCCCGGAAGGTATGAAATCACAAAATCAAAACGAGCAAAAAATAACGACCAACGGGCCTGTCTAGGATTCAAACGCTTGGCAGACTCAAGATAAGTAAGGTTCTTATGATCAGTCAAAACCACCACACGATGCTTAGCACCCTCAAGCCAATGACGCCACTCCTCGAATGCCCACTTCATGGCCAGCAACTCTCGGTTGCCCACATCATAATTACGCTCAGCAGCAGAAAATTTCCTGGAAAAGAAAGCACATGGTTTGAACACTGAGCAACCAGAACCTCTCTGTGACAAAACCGCCCCTGCACCAATCTCAGAAGCATCAACCTCGACCTGGAACGGAAGAGAAACATCAGGTTGACACAACACAGGGGCACAGCAAAAACGACGCTTCAACTCCTGAAAAGCTTCCACGGCAGCAGAAGACCAATTAACCAAATCAGCACCCTTCTTGGTCAAATCGGTCAATGGTCTGGCAATGCTAGAAAAATTACAGATGAAGCGACGATAAAAATTAGCAAAGCCCAGGAATTTCTGCAGACCTTTTAGAGATGTCGGCTGAGTCCAATCCTGGATGGCCTGAACCTTAACCGGATCCATCTCGATAGTAGAAGGGGAAAAGATGAACCCCAAAAATGAAACTTTCTGCACACCGAAGAGACACTTTGATCCCTTCACGAACAAGGAATTAGCACGCAGTACCTGGAAAACCATTCTGACTTGCTTCACATGAGACTCCCAATCATCTGAGAAGATCAAAATGTCATCCAAGTAAACAATCAAGAATTTATCCAGATACTCACGGAAAATGTCATGCATAAAAGACTGAAAAACAGATGGAGCATTGGCAAGTCCGAACGGCATCACCAGATACTCAAAATGACCCTCGGGCGTATTAAATGCCGTTTTCCATTCATCTCCCTGCCTGATTCTCACCAGATTATACGCACCACGAAGATCAATCTTAGTAAACCAACTAGCCCCCTTAATCCGAGCAAACAAGTCAGAAATCAATGGCAAGGGATACTGAAACTTAACAGTGATCTTATTAAGAAGGCGGTAATCAATACACGGTCTTAGCGAACCATCCTTCTTGGCTACAAAAAAGAACCCTGCTCCCAATGGTGACGACGATGGGCGAATATGTCCCTTCTCCAGGGACTCCTTCACATAACTGCGCATAGCGGTGTGTTCAGGTACGGACAAATTAAATAAACGACCCTTAGGGAATTTACTACCAGGAATCAAATCGATAGCACAATCACAATTCCTATGCGGAGGTAGGGCATCAGACTTGGACTCTTCAAATACATCCTGAAAGTCCGACAAGAACTCTGGGATGTCAGAAGGAATGGATGACGAAATAGACAAAAATGGAACATCACCATGTACTCCCTGACAACCCCAGCTGGTTACCGACATAGAGTTCCAATCCAATACTGGATTATGGGTTTGTAGCCATGGCAACCCCAACACGACCACATCATGCAAATTATGCAGTACCAAAAAGCGAATAACTTCCTGATGTGCAGGAGCCATGCACATGGTCAGCTGGGCCCAGTACTGAGGCTTATTCTTGGCCAAAGGTGTAGCATCAATTCCTCTCAACGGAATAGGACACCGCAAAGGCTCCAAGAAAAATCCACAACGTTTAGCATAATCCAAATCCATCAGATTCAGGGCAGCGCCTGAATCCACAAACGCCATGACAGAATATGATGACAAAGAGCACATTAAGGTAATGGACAAAAGGAATTTGGACTGTACAGTACCAATAACGGCAGAGCTATCGAACCGCCTAGTGCGTTTAGGACAATTAGAAATAGCATGAGTAGAATCACCACAATAGAAACACAGTCTGTTCAGACGTCTGTGTTCGTGCCGTTCTACTTTAGTCATAGTCCTGTCGCACTGCATAGGCTCAGGCTTACTCTCAGACAATACCGCCAGATGGTGCACAGATTTACGCTCGCGCAAGCGACGACCGATCTGAATGGCCAAGGACATAGACTCATTCAAACCAGCAGGCATAGGAAATCCCACCATTACATCCTTAAGAGCTTCAGAGAGACCCTTTCTGAACAAAGCCGCTAGTGCAGATTCATTCCACAGAGTGAGTACTGACGATTTCCTAAATTTCTGACAATATACTTCTACATCATCCTGACCCTGGCATAAAGCCAGCAGATTTTTCTCAGCTTGATCCACTGAATTAGGCTCATCGTAAAGCAATCCCAGCGCCTGGAAAAATGCATCAACATTACTCAATGCAGAATCTCCTGGTGCAAGAGAAAACGCCCAGTCCTGTGGGTCGCCGCGCAAAAAAGAAATAATAATCAAAACCTGTTGAATAGGATTACCAGAAGAATGAGGTTTCAAGGCCAAAAATAGCTTACAATTATTTCTGAAGCTCAGGAACTTAGTTCTGTCACCAAAAAACAAATCAGGAATCGGAATTCTTGGTTCTAGCATCGATTTCTGATCAATAGTATCTTGAATCTTTTGTACATTTACAACGAGATTATCCATTGAGGAGCACAGAGCCTGAATATCCATGTCCACAGCTGTGTCCTGAAGCACTCTAATGTCTAGGGGAAAAAAAAGACTGAAGACAGAGCTAAGAAAAAAAAATGATGTCAGGATTTCTTTTTTCCCTCTATTGGAAATCATTGGAGGGCTCCTTGTACTGTTATGGCCGGCAATCAGGCAACACAGCGTGCAGTAATCAGCGCACATACAGAGATCTGGCAATAACCAAAAACAATAGGACGAGCTCTGAGACGTGGAATCTCTGTAGACTGCAGTACCTGATCTATCCTCACACAACTATAAGCAGCAGTGGATTGCGCCTATCAACTACCTATGCAACTCGGCACTGCCTGAGGAGCTGACTAGCCTGAAGATAGAAATACAAGCCTGACTTACCTCAGAGAAATACCCCAAAGGAATAGGCAGCCCCCTACATATAATGACTGTTAGCAAGATGAAAAGACAAACGTAGGAATGAAATAGATTCAGCAAAGTGAGGCCCGATATTCTAGACAGAGCGAGGATAGCAAAGAGAACTATGCAGTCTACAAAAAACCCTAAAACGAAAACCACGCAAAGGGGCAAAAAGACCCACCGTGCCGAACTAACAGCACGGCGGTGCACCCCTTTGCTTCTCAGAGCTTCCAGCAAAAGTTAATAGCAAGCTGGACAGAAAAAACAGAAAACAAACTAGAAGCACTTATCTAGCAGAGCAGCAGGCCCAAGGAAAGATGCAGTAGCTCAGATCCAACACTGGAACATTGACAAGGAGCAAGGAAGACAGACTCAGGTGGAGCTAAATAGCAAGGCAGCCAACGAGCTCACCAAAACACCTGAGGGAGGAAGCCCAGAGACTGCAATACCACTTGTGACCACAGAAGTGAACTCAGCCACAGAATTCACAACAGCCCCCTGTATCTCATTGGTGGATAAGTGGAGGGTTTCTCCGGGTGACGCTCCGGGGACAGCCCCCTGTATTTGATTGGTGGATAGGTGGAGGGCGGGTCCAGGTGACGCATCGGGGACAGCCCCCTGCATTTGATTGGCCGATAAGCGGTGTGTGTCCTGGGATGACGCGCCTGGGATATCCCCATACGAGTAACCTGATTGGTAAGATCTGATGTTAATAACTTCGAGATGCCTGACCTTAGACACGCCCCCAGGAGGAAGCAGATGCGAAACGCGCGTCAGGGTAGTCAAGGGATAGCATGCCACGAGGCAGGGGAACAGCGAGTCTATTCAGGTAATATGTATCGGGCAGATTGCCCATTATTTCGTATGAAGTTGTTGACATGACAGAGGTATTACCTGTATGGCTGATGTAATGATCATTGGCTTTGCTTAGAGACGTCTCTTGGATGGTGGAAATTTTTGCCCTAGACTTTATTAATGCAGTATGCAATTATGGGATATGGATCATGTGCAATATTTGGCGCCCCCCCTTGGGTTTGACTATTTGTGGAAGGGACTGGCCTTGGGTCTTGAGTATATCCTCCCCTGTGTGGACCATCCGTTGTTTAACGAGTAATTATTTCTTTTGCACTGTCACTTTGAGAAATTGAGCATTTACCGTGGATAGATGTGTTAGCAATTTTGCAAATGTCACTTTATGACCGTGGTATTGACCACAAGGAAATGTCCTTTCTGTGACTATTTAATCTATATAACAATTAGACGTAACATACGTGCAGTTCCCGCCGCTTATCTTGACATAGTATTTGATCTGATTTTGAGGCACTGTTTTAATGTTTTGTATTGTTTATATGTGAATAAAGGTTTGGTTTTAGTATTGAAAACACTTCGTGACTGAGTTTAATAACTCTACGGTCAATATGTTTATATCTAATTTGGAGTGTGGCCCATCCTTTATTTGAGGAAACGGGTTGGTGCGTTATGTTCATTACAGGGTTTATTAGTGTCTGCCCTTTTTGTGGACGGATCATGTCAAGGGTTAACTTTGCTCTGCCTCATTCTGGGTTCAGGTTTGCTATTTAGCTCCCATGAATCTTGCTGGCAGTGTCAGCTATAGTTCTGCCTTCGGCATGTTAACCTGACCCTGCTGGTAGCTCTTGATTTGCCCTGCTGTGAACCCTGACTTGTCCTGTGTCTGTTAACTCCCTCTGTCTGCCCTTTTCCCAGTATTTCTCTGTCTGTTTATCTGCTTGATTCTCCGGTTCTGATCTCCTGGCTTGGCTATTTACTTTGTTACTGTTTGTCCCTATTGTACCGTATATTGCCTGTTCTGGTTTACTGATCTCTGGCTACGTCCTGACTATCCATCTGTCTAATCCTATTATACTGTCGTGCTATCTCGTGCTTTTGACTCGGCTTGCCGGACCACTCTCTCGCCACTTGGTGGCGTCTATTCTGCTGTCCTGTGTGTGCAGTCTCACTTTCTTCTCAAGCTCCCCCTGGTGGAGGTTGCGCTGTACTGCACTGCAGCAGCCTGACACAAATTTAATGAATGGGCGAGAAATGTTCTTAGTAAAGTCTTATATATACAGTATCCATGTATGTATAGACACAGGTATGTGTGTGTGCTTGATACCTATGTTGCCACGTGTTGGGAGGTTGTGCCACAAGACATCATTCATGCTTAAAGGGACACTGTCACCTGAATTTGGAGGGAACAATCTTCAGCCATGGAGGCGGGGTTTTTGGGTGTTTGATTCACCCTTTCCTTACCCGCTGGCTGCATGCTGGCTGCAATATTGGATTGAAGTTCATTCTCTGTCCTCCGTAGTACTCGCCTGCGCAAGGCAAGATTACCTTGCGCAGGCGTGTTCTACGGAGGACAGGGAATGAACTTCAATCCAATATTGCAGCCAGCATGCAGCCAGCGGGTAAGGAAAGGGTGAATCAAACACCCGAAAACCCCGCCCCTATGGCTGAAGATTGTTCCCTCCAAATTCAGGTGACAGTGTCCCTTTAAGGTCTTTCCTCATATGGCACTTACTTCGACATACAAGGAGAAACTGTGCCCTGAGAAAATGCTCTAAACTCTGCACTACGATTCATATTTCCTCTCCCGTCAGTGGCTCATTAGTGCTGGACTCACAAAAGGACAAAGTGCAAAAATAATTATGCTGTCACCAAGACCAGTGCGGCTTTTTACAGCAGCCTTTCAAAGCAGAGCAGGCTTCTTCCTGAGCACTCCCCAGACAAGCCTTCTCTGCTATTAAGGGGTACTTGTGTAGTGTATCCTAAGTACATGAATTAGAATCGCTGAACGCTGCTTTAACACCATATGGTGACTTTAACTTTACTTGGGAAAAGGTAGCAGGAGGTGGAGAGGGACGATGCTAGGCGTCCCATTACCTCTCCTGTGAGGCGCTGCTCAGCAGCTGGCACCAGCAATGGAAATTCACAGCCGTTTAGACCACATAATGTGCCCTTTTCTACCTGCTGTAATGCCTTCAACTACTGCTGAGGTTTGGCCAGCTTCCATGTGTAGAGTAAGTATAATGAATACACTACTAGGAACATGAGAAGAGTCTCGCTTACATATAGTGTTGTTCTAAGGGTTCTGTCTGTGACACATCTTAGACCCATCCCAATATAACTGGTGGGAACCTAGTCTGACATCAGGTATTCGACGTTGAAAAATGCATTTTTTTGTATCTGGTCATTACATATACAGTATACACAAAGATTATCATGAGATTTTCTCTTGGCACCGTTGAAATTGTTGCAGAAAATGAAGTATTTATCCCAGAGAATAACTGAAATTGCACATGTTTTGTTATAAACATGTTTATTTCCTTTTTGTATATTGGAACCATATAAAAAAAAACAGAGAAAAAAAAGGCAAATTGGACAGATTTCACACAAAACCCCCAAAATGGTCGGACAAAATTGTTAGCACCCTCAACATAATATTTGGTTGCATTTGGAATAAATAACTGCAATCAATCTCTTCTTATAACCATCAACAAGATTCTTACACCTCTCAACTTTTCTTTTTTAAACTACTCCAGGTCTCTCATATTTTAAGGCGCCTTCTCCCAACTGCAATTTTAAGATCTCTCCACAGGTGTTCAATAGGCTTTAGATCCGGACTCATTGCTAGCCACTTCAGAACTCTCCAGTGCTTTCTTTTCATCCATTTCTCATGCTTCTTGAAGTATGATTGGGGTCACTGTCCTGCTGGAAAACCTATGACCTAGGACGCAAATCCAGCTTTCTGACAATGCAACCCAAATTCCTTTGGTAATCTTCAGAATTTATGATGCCTTACACAAAGTTAATGGAGAAATATGGTACACCGCACACTCTATGCTTATATTTGCAAGGTGATAAGAAGTTTATTTTACAAGTGTGGTTTATAATACAAGGAAAGCGACCAAAGGTAATTATAATTATATAATTACCTTTGGTCGCTTTCCTTGTATTATAAACCACACTTGTAAAATAAACTTCTTATCACCTTGCAAATATAAGCATAGAGTGTGCGGTGTACCATATTTCTCCATATACGTAGGGCTTGTACAGCCCACTACACCAGCACCTCGCTCCCCCATTCAAACCGAGTGCGCGCCAATTTTTATTTATACTTACACAAAGTTAAGGCACCCACGCAAGAGGCAGCAAAACAACTCCAAAACATATTTGAACCTCCACCATATTTGACTGTAGGTACTGTGTTCTTTTCTTTGTAGGCCTCATTCAATTTTCGGTAAACAGAATGACGTGCTTTACCAAAAAGCTCTATCTTGGTCTCATCTGTCAACTAGAAGCTTTCCCAGAAGGATTTTGGCTTACTCACGTACATTTTGGCAAACTGCAGTCTATCTTTTTTATGCCTATGTGTCAGCAGTGAAGTCATCCTGGGTCTGGACCTAACATTTCATTTCATTCAAATGCAAACGGATAGTTCACGCTGACACTGGTGCCCCCTGAGCCTGTAGGACAGCTTAAATTTCTTTGGTTTCTTGATTGGGGCTGCTTATGCACCACCAGGACTATCCTGCATTGCAACCTTTTATCAATTTTTCTCTGCTGTCCAGGGAGATTAGTATGGGTTGTAGACATCTTGATTTTGTTACACACCATGGACAGAGGAACATCAAGATCTCTAGAGAGGGTCTTGTAACCTTGGGATTGTTGACATTGTTCAACAATTTTGGTTCTCAAGTCCTCAGACAGTTCTCTTTCTGTTCTCAATGCTTAGTGTGGCATACACAGACACCCAATGCTAAGATTGAGTCAACTGCTCCCTTTTTATCTGGTTTCAGGTGAATTTTCATATTGCACACACCTGTTACTTGCCACAGGTGAGTTTGAACAAGTGTCACATGCTTGAAACAAAGTTGTTTACCCACAATTTTAGAAAGGTGCCAACAATTTTGTCTTGCTCATTTTTGGGGTTTTGTGTGAAATTATGTCCAATTTGCTTTTTTTTCAGTTTTTTTTGTGTTGTTCCAATACACACAAAGGAAATAAACACGTGTATAACAAAACATGTGTAATTGCAATGATTTTCTGAGAGAAAAACTTTATTTTCTGGAACGATTTTTAAGGGTGCCAACACTTTCGGCCATGACAGTATATGGTATTCAACTACATTGTTTTTTACGGTACCATTATAGCTTCTAGGGAGACCTAATGATATCACAGGTCAAAAGTGAGAGTAATGGCTCATTTTCACTACTGTGCTCCAGCCCTACTCTTCCTCCATATTTCTTCTGATTTAATATGTAATATGTGCAAGGTTCTATCAAGTGCCATGATATATCAGAGTATTCTCTCATAGCATTGCTTCATAGTACAACGTCCTAGAGGCACCATGTACCTTGCGCTTTTCTGTATTCTTCTCCCTATTAACTGCCCTAGTAATTCGCAATTTAGTGCCAGCAGATTTATCGTTAATGGCTCAATCTTGAAAGCTGATTGGTGGCCGTTAATTAGCCTGTTTAGACCAATAAATATTCTATAAACATAATAAGATCATAATTCTGCCCTTATAAAATATCATATTATCGGCAGCACATCCCCTGTTTACGTGAAGCAGTGTGCTGCTGAGAGCAATGATTTTTAGGCCTGATTGATTGTTTAGATGGGCTGCAGGAACAAAAGTTCTTATGGATGCTTGTTCCCCAATAATCCTCCTGTCTAAATGTTCTTTAATATGATGTTAAATGTTATTACACATCAACTAATCCATACGTCTTTAGTCTTATCAGTATCTGATAAGGCAGAAGTTTCCCTCTCCTTATAATAGCTTGAAAATCTCTTAAGGGTGTTGTTCGGTATTAAATTACAGGTCTGCAGTTACTCTACGTGGCTACTGTGAGGATTCTCTAGCGGCGGTCATGTGTCCGCAAGTATGTGAAATACATACTCCTGGCAACAATCTGACCAGGTGGAAGCGGCCTCAGTCTATGCCGTGTGTATTGAGCAAAGCCAGAAACAGTCTAGTCGGAATGTGGCCGGGAGTATGCATATCACATAATTGTGGTCACATGACTGCCGGCACCGGAGAATCCTCACAGCGTGCGATGTGAGGATTCACGAGTCTGCAGTAACACAAGAGTATTTTAAGACCAGACAACCCTTTTAAGCTCTTCTTCAAACCCTATTACTGCAGATAAACTTTTGCTCTGAGCAGAACCCCCATAATGTATGCTTGAATTGGCTATGAGGGCCAGGGGTGTCCTAAAAATGATACTATGTATTCTCTATGACATGCTATATGAATGGAGGTGGATATGAATTCTCCCGCGGGCGGCATTTCTGCTGGGAGACAGCAAATTGTACGTTCGCACACATGGTTATGATTGCCTATGTACACCGTCACACCAACTCTGCGTACATGGCTTGGTCAGTGTGCATGAGCCCAAATGGCTACTCAGGGAAAATGTTGTAACCCTCTGGATTTTGGGGCCTCATAATATATTTATATTAAGGCCATGTTCACGTGTTGTGGATGTGGGGTGCATTTTGCACATGGATTTCTGAAATTTGCAGCACTTCTAAATCTTAAGTTTGCATCTATTTGCTGTACTTATTCATTCATGTTTGTTACGGAAACAGTACAAATAAAACAATGCTGCCGAGCCAGCCATTTAACCTGTGGCTATAGGGCACCTGTTGGGATAAATGAGTAAAATCCACATCAAAAAGGTGCATTTCCAAAGCAGATGTTGACATGCTGACAAAAAAACGCAATAAAAAACATTCTTGTGACCTGAAAAATAATGAAAACAGGCAAACCCTCCCCACAGAATATGGATGAAGGAGAGTTAAAATTCATCCACTTTCCTGGTACTGTAAAATGCTGCGGACTTTATGTGTGGAAAGATGCACTGGATTACTTCAGATGGGCTACAAGGAAATATGTGGCCATGTATGTGGTTGATTTCATAACTGATAGAGTATGTATGTTACATAATGTAAGAGTTGTGACGGCACAAGGGACTGACCAGCTCCACACAGCTAAGAGCAGGTGGTCCTATTTGGATTCTTCCATTGAATTTTTTATATTAACAGGTGCTTCTCACAAAATTAGAATATCATCAAAAAGTTAATTTATTTCAGTTCTTTAATACAAAAAGTGAAACTCATATATTATATAGAGTCATTACAGAGTGATCTATTTCAAGTGTTTATTTCTGTTAATGTTGATAATTATGTTTTATAGCCAATGAAAACCCAAAAGTCATTATCTCAGTAAATTAGAATACTTTATAACACCAGCTTGATAAAATCCGAAATTTTGGCCTATGGAAATGTATGTTCAATAAATGCCCTCAGTACTTCAATCAAGCACAGTGATACTGTTGTTTTAAAACCAGGTGTTGGTACTTTTGGCAGTGTGGACAGGTGCCAAGTCCTACTGGAGAATGAAAATTCCATCTCCAAAAAGCTCGTCAGCAGAGGGAAGCATGAAGTGATCTAAAATTTCCTGGTAGATGGCTGTGCTGATTTTGGTCTTGATAAAACACAGTAGACCTACACCAGCAGACATGGCTCCTGAAACCATCATTGATAGTGGAAACTTCACACTAGACCTTGGAAATCAAGGTCCCAGACTCTGGAGGAAGAGTGGAGAGACAGACAATCCAAGCTCCTTAAAGTCTAGTGTGAAGTTTCCACAATCACTGATGGTTTGAGGAGCCATGTCATCTGCTGGTGTAGGTCCACTGTGTTTTATCAAGACCAAAGTCAGTGTGGCTGTCTACAAGGAAATTTTAGAGTACTTCATGCTTCCTTCTGTTAACAAGCTTTTTGGAGTTGGAAATTTCATTCTCCAGCAGGACTTGGCACCTGTCCACACAGCCAAAAGTACCAATACCTGGTTTTAAAAATAACAGCATCACTGTGCTTGATTGGCCCGCAAACTCGCCTGACCTTAACCCCATAGAGAATATATGGGGTATTGTAAAGAGGAAGATGAGAGACACCAGACCCAACAATGCAGACATACTGAAGGCTGCTATCAAACCAACCTAAGCTTCCATAACACCTCAGAAGTGCCACAGGCTGATCGCCTCCATGCCACGCCGCATTGATGCAGTAATTGATGCAAAAGGAGCACAACCAAGTATAGAGTGCATTTACTGAATATAATTTCAGTAGGCCAACATTTTGGATTTTTAAATAATTTTTCAAGCTGATGTTATAAAGTATTCTAATTTACTAAGCTAATGATGTTTGGGTTTTCATTGGCTGTAAGCCATAATCATCAACATTAACAGAAATAAACACTTGAAATAGATCACTATGTTTGTAATGACTATATAATATATGAGTTTCACTTTTTGTATTGAAGAACTAAAATAAGTTAATTTTTTGATGATATTCTAATTTTATGAGATGCACCTGTATGTCACTGTAAAGGCATGTCATCCATTGATTCAACTTGTAAAATGCTAAATATACTGTGCAGTATAGGTTTGTTTGTTCTTTTGTCATTGTTTGTCTGCTAGGCCCTCCTGTATAGTAGAACAAAGGTATACCGGGCATTGCTTTATTGAGATAATTGGAATCAATCACTCTTAATGGGTTTTTACTTTTTGTGTTTTGTTACCTGTATTCTTATGATTATTCATTTTTGTATGGATTACATTTTATAATTTTATATATTTCTACATAATATCTGTACCTTCCCAAAAACATGAGCTAAATAAGTTAATTATCTATTTATAGCATTTAGTTGAATGGTATACATGATTTCAATACATTTGCCATGTATATATACAGTACAGACCAAAAGTTTGGACACACCTTCTCATTTAATGATTTTTCTGTATTTTCATGACTATGAAAATTGTAAATTGACACTGAAGGCATCAAAACCATGAATTAACACATGTGGAATTATATACTTAGCAAAAAAGTGTGAAACAACTGAAAATATGTCTTATATTCCAGGTTCTTCAAAGTAGCCACCTTTTGCTTTGATGACTGCTTTGCACACTCTTGGCATTCTCTTGATGAGCTTCAAGATGTAGTCACCGGGAATGGTCTTCCAACAACCTTGAAGGAGTTCCCAGAGATGCTTAGCACTTGTTGGCCCTTTTGCCTCACTCTGCGGTCCAGCTCACCCCAAACCATCTCGATTGGGTTCAGGTCTGGTGATTGTGGAGGCCAGGTCATCTGGCGTAGCACCCCATTACTCTCCTTCTTGGTCAAATAGCCCTTACACAGCCTGGAGGTGTATTTGGGGTCATTGTCCTGTTGAAAAATAAATGATGGTCCAACTAAATGCAAACCGGATGGAATTAGCATGCAGCTGCAAGATGCTGTGGTAGCCATGCTGGTTCAGTATACCTTCAATTTTAAATAAATCCCCAACAGTGTCACCAGCAAAGCACCCACCACACCATCACACCTCCTCCTCCATGCTTCACGGTGGGAACCAGGCATGTAAAGTCCATCCGTTCACCTTTTCTGTGTCGCACAAAGACACGGTGGTTGGAACCAAAGATCTCAAATTTGGACTCATCAGACCAAAGCACAGATTTCCACTGGTCTAATGTTCATTCCTTGTATTCTTTCGCCCAAACAAGTCTCTTCTGATTGTGCCTTTCCTTAGCAGTGGTTTCCTAGCAGCTATTTTACCATGAAGGCCTGCTGCACAAAGTCTCCTCTTAACAGTTGTTGTAGAGATGTGTCTGCTGCTAGAACTCTGTGTGGCATTGACCTGGTCTCTAATGGGAGCTGCTGTTAACCTGCGATTTCTGAGGCTGGTGACTCGGATAAACTTATCCTCAGAAGCAGAGGTGACTCTTGGTCTTCCTTTCCGGGGCGGTCCTCATGTGAGCCAGTTTCTTTGTAGCACTTGATGGTTTTTGCTACTGCACTTGGGGACACTTTCCCCATTTTTCGTACTGACTGACCTTCATTTCTTAAAGTAATAATGGCCACTGGTTTTTCTTTACTTAGCTGCTTTTTTCTTGCCATAATACAAATTCTAACAGTCTATTCAGTAGGACTATCAGCTGTGTATCCACCAGACTTCGGCACAACACAACTGATGGTCCCAACCCTATTTATAAGGCAAGAAATCCCACTTATTAAACCTGACAGGGCACAGCTGTGAAATGAAAACCATTCCCGGTGACTACCTCTTGAAGCTCATCCAGAGAATGCCAAGAGTGTGCAAAGCAGTCATCAAAGCAAAAGGTGGCTACTTTGAAGAATCTAGAATATAAGACATATTTTCAGTTGTTTCACACTTTTTTGTTAATTATATAATTCCACATGTGTTAATTCATAGTTTGGATGCCTTCACAGTGTGAATGTACAATTTTCATAGTCATGAAACTACAGAAAAATCTTTAAATGAGAAGGTGTGTCCAAACTTTTGGTCTGTACTGTATATATATATATATATATATATGTGTGTATATATATATATATATATACATATATATATATTTATGTATATGTATAAATTCTGCATAACGGTTTCATTTTTTTTATTATTGATTGTTGTCCAGGTCATCCAAACATGGGAGGACCCATGCAAAGAATGAACCCACCCCGAGGCATGGCAGGCATGGGACCTCAGGTAATCTTATTAGTGTAACCCTTGTTTTGAAATATGATATTATAACAGTCTCTACTACTAAATAAATATTATTCTCCTCTTAACTAATCGATTCTTCTTCTCCTAGAATTACGGCAGTGGAATGAGACCTCCTCCAAATTCATTAGGTGGACCTGGAATGCCTGGAATGAACATGTAGGCACATTCACATTTGGTTTCATTGGTTTTATGTTGTGAGATGTGTTACCTTTCTTCAACTCAAAAAATTATTCATATTTTTTATAGGGGCCCAGGAGGACGAGGTCCTTGGCCAAACCCTAATGCTAATTCGGTAAGCAATTGAGACCATTGAAACAACACTAAATCACATTTCAGCTAGCTCACTATAAAAACAAAGAGCCAAGATGAGGCAACAAAATGTCCAGTTGACTTTTGTGACTGAGCTTAAATTACAACCTACAGTTCGTATAGAAATGTTTACGGTAGCCAATATAATTTATTCTTTTTCTTATGCACTGAAATGGCAGCTATCTCAGTAGATTAGTTTCTTTCCCATATAGTCAATTCTAAAAGTTTTGTTTGATTAAAGAGACTCTGTCACCTGAATTTGGAGGGAACAATCTTCAGCCATAGGGGCGGGGTTTTCGGGTGTTTGATTCAGCCTTTCCTTGCCCGCTATGATGTTACCATAATCATGCGCATATATATGGAAATCTTTATTAAGACCAAAAAACGTAAAAAAATAATAAAATAAAAAACAAAGTAACAGAATAATACAATAAAATTAAAAACAATATATCAGAATGCTCTTAAATGTATATGCGTAAATAACTCCTTTGATAACAGAAATTTTATTAGGGATTTAGTATTTGGTGTTTAACGTTACATTTAATTATCTTAATTCCTGCTTTATTTAAACATAATCTCTGTATGTGCAGGACAGGGCAAACCCAACTGATTGGCATAAAATATATATATATAGATGTCAAAAGTATATATAAAATTCATTTAACGTAATAAATCAATAAAACCATACATAACATGTATGCAATATAAGAGCATATGCGATCCGAAAATTATATCTGCATGGCTACAAAAAATAAAATTAAATGTGAAAAAAATGTGAAAAAATATATATCATGTGTAAAAATTATGTAAATGTGTATATTAAAAAATGTGTATATATATATATATAAAAAACAATATGTGCCCCAAATGTTAAATTAGTTATATTAAAAAATAATAAATCATAGTGTAGTAAATGTGTGACAAATGTGCTAATAAATTAGATACAACTGCAATGTGTGAAAAAATGAATCACAAAGATACAATTATAAACCAGATCACATATGCTGCCTAATACATCACACACATATAGTGCAATCTTAATTATAAAATACACCAACCAGTATAGGGATGCCACTGCCCCGCACACACCACTCCAACGCACGTTTCGCTCGCTGCTTCGTCAGGGAGACTCCAGAATTATTGTATTATTCTGTTACTTTGTTTTTTATTTTGTTATTTTTTTACGTTTTTTGGTCTTAATAAAGATTTCCATATATATGCGCATGATTATGGTAACATCATTGCATTTTTATTGTTATGTCTCAATTTGAATAAAAATATTTTGTATATATTTTCTGGTCTGATGAATTTTTTAGGAGTTTATGATTTGTATATTTTTTCATTGACCATATAGAACTTTATATCTGGTATCCTTTTCTATATACGTTTTTGCTTTCCTTGCCCGCTGGCTGCATGCTGGCTGCAATATTGGATTGAAGTTCATTCTCTGTCCTCCATAGTACACGCCTGCGCAAGGCCATCTTGCCTTGCGCTGGCGTGTACTATGGAGGACAGAGAATGAACTTCAATCCAATATTGCAGCCAGCATGCAGCCAGCGGGTAAGGAAAGGGTGAATCAAAAGCCCCAAAACCCCGCCTCCATGGCTGAAGATTGTTCCCTCCAAATTCAGGTGACAGTGTCCCTTTAACATAATAGCTGTATTCTTTGTATTGCATTGAAGAGTAGAGTTCTCCTTTATGCTTTGTAAGTGTTAAACTCATGACAAAGTTGCTGGAATCTTATTGTTAGTGTACGTTACGTCTCACTAATTCTATTTTTCTTCATATTCAGATAGCATATTCATCATCTTCACCAGGAAACTACGTGGTGAGAGATTTTAATTGTTTGTTTGTTGTTTTTTTTTTTTGCTTGTTCACTTTTTCTGTTTTAATTTTTCAATTTGACACTTTTGTTAATGAGGTCATATTGATTCTATTGGGGCGGTGTTACAAAAGCTTCTTGGCCACTGTACCAGCATTAAAATTTAAGTTGACATAATTTGAAAAAAAAATTCAGATCTTTATAGATTCATTAATTTTGCTTATATTAATAACAGTTCCTATGTTTTATATGTTAATTTAGGGTCCTCCGGGTGGTGGTGGCCCACCTGGCACACCTATAATGCCCAGTCCTGGAGGTAAGCTCTTTTTATATACAATTCTTATCATATGGATGACAATGCTTCAGAGCCTACAAAAAAGATGTAGTGTTGGGCCATGCAGCACACAGTCAATACTCTAGAGCTGTATGTCATTATGATTTTTGACATTATGTGCTGTGTTTAGTATATGTTACACAGTTCGGAAGTACCTCTCATATCAGCCAAGAAGCATAGGTCTAGCCTGTGTGTTTTTCAGTTCAGAGGTAAAACAGATGTTGACCTCCCAAAAGAGAATTGTGTCCAAGTTCTCCAGTATTTCTATGATTGTAATTAATTTACTACTGTGTTCAGCATTATTTTGCACAGAACAGCTTAGCACTTAACCAACACTTATGTTTCTATAGAAAAAAAAATGATAGATACAAGAGCAGATTTTTCAGGTGCACAAAACCCAGAGATCACCGCCGACAATCACCGCCGTCAAATGTTCTCCTGACAGAGCCTAATCTGAACAGTCATACTACAGACAAGGCTTGTCCTCCCAAAACATATCCATGGTCTCATAGTTGATCATTTGGCTATGAATTGACTTCTTCCATCTGCTTTTGGGATGTGTCTGGAGAAATAAGGTCACCGAGGACAAAGAGCAGGAGCAGAATGGATAGTCAGTCTTGAATGTCATAAAAGACTTAACAGGAAGTTTTCTCAGCAGTTTTTATCTTTATGGTTTCTTAGTACATTGTCATGTGTATAATCCATGGAACTACACAACACAGTGAGAGTGTTATATGTCTGATGGATGTCTTACAATACATATTTATCAGGATGAATTCTCACATTCTTTGCAAGAAAAATAGTTAGAATTGAGAGTCCTCAGTGGTTGATACCTTTTAATGGCTAACTGAAAAGATGGTAACAAATTGCAAGCTTTCCAGACTACACAGGTCTCTTCATCAGGCATAGACTAAAAGAAATTCTGAGCAATCACATACAGTTAGGTCCATGTATATTTGGACAGAGACAACATTTTTCTAATTTTGGTTATAGACATTACCACAATGAATTTTAAACAAAACAATTCAGATGCAGTTGAAGTTCAGACTTTCAGCTTTCATTTGAGGGTATCCACATTAAAATTGGATGAAGGGTTTAGGAGTTTCAGCTCCTTAACATGTGCCACCCTGTTTTTAAAAGGGACCAAAAGTAATTGGACAGGTTCAATAATTTTAAATAAAATGTTCATTTCTAGTACTTGGTTGAAAACCCTTTGTTGGCAATAACTGTCTGAAGTCTTGAACTCATCGAAATCACCAGACACTGTTTTTCCTCCTTTTCGATGCTCTGCCAGGCCTTCACTGTGGTGGTTTTCAGTTGCTGTTTGTTTATGGGCCTTTCTGTCTGAAGTTTAGTCTTTAACAAGTGAAATGCATGCTCAATTGGGTTGAGATCAGGTGACTGACTTGGCCATTCAAGAATATTCCACTTCTTTGCTTTAATAAACTCCTGGGTTGCTTTGGCTTTATGTTTTGGGTCATTGTCCATCTGTAGTATGAAACGATGACCAATCAGTTTGGCTGCATTTGGCTGGATCTGAGCACACAGTATGGCTCTGAATACCTCAGAATTCATTCGGCTGCTTCTGTCCTGTGTCACATCATCAATAAACACTAGTGACCCTGTGCCACCGGCAGCCATGCATGCCCAAGCCATCACACTGCCTCCGCCGTGTTTTACAGATGATGTGGTATGCTTTGGATCATGAGCTGTACCACGCCTTCACCATACTTTTCTCTTTCCATCATTCTGGTAGAGGTTGATCTTGGCTTCATCTGTCCAAAGAATGTTCTTCCAGAACTGTGGTGGCTTTTTTAGATGTTTTTTAGCAAAGTCCAGTCTAGCCTTTTTATTCTTGATGCTTATGAGTGGTTTGCACCGTGCAGTGAACCCTCTGTATTTACTTTCATGCAGTCTTCTCTTTATGGTAGATTTGGATATTGATACGCCTACCTCCTGGAGAGTGTTGTTCACTTGGTTGGCTGTTGTGAAGGGGTTTCTCTTCACCGTGGAGATTATTCTGCGATCATCCACCACTGTTGTCTTCCATGGGCGACCAGGTCTTTTTGCATTGATGAGTTCACCAGTGCTTTCTTTCTATCTCAGGATGTACCAAACTGTAGATTTTGCCAATCCTAATATTGTAGCAATTTCTCGGATGGGTTTTTTCTGTTTTCACAGCTGAAGGATGGCTTGTTTCACCTGCATAGAGAGCTCCTTTAACCGCATGTTTACTTCACAGCAAAACCTTCCAAATGCAAGCACCACAACTCAAATCAACTCCAGGACTCTTATCTGCTTAATTGAGAATGACATAACGAAGGGATTGCCCACACCTGTCCATGAAATAGCCTTGGAGTCAATTGTCCAATTATTTTTGGTTCCTTCAAAAACAGGGTGGCACATGTTAAGGAGCTGAAACTTCTAAATCCTTCATCCAATTTTAATGTGGATACCCTCAAATGAAAGCTGAAAGTCTGAACTTCAACTGCATCTGAATTGTTTTGTTTAATATTCATTGTGGTAATGTCTATAACCAAAATTAGAAAAATGTTGTCTCTGTCCAAATATATATGGACCTAACTGTATTTATGCACAACATAGTATAGAAAACAAACATGGCTAAGACAGGTGACATGAAGCAGATTTACCATGGGTGATAAACAGTTATGTCCATAAATGTCTCTATTTAGATTCTTTGCATAATGCAGGAACATGTCATTATATTTCTTCTGTTGTCAGGGCTCTGAAAAGACTGGCAAGGTACTCAATCCTAGCCACCCTTGTACCTTAAGGTACCGTCACACTGGACGATATCGCTAGCGATCCGTAACGTTGCAGCGTCCTGGCTAGCGATATCGTCCAGTGTGACATGCAGCAGCGATCAGGCCCCTGCTGTGATATCGCTGGTCGGGGAAGAAAGGCCAGCACTTTATTTCATCGCTGGACCTCCCGCAGACATCGCTGAATCGGCGTGTGTGACGCCGATTCAGCGATGTCTTCGCTGGTAACCAGGGTAAACATCGGGTTACTAAGCGCAGTGCCGCGCTTAGTAACCCGATGTTTACCCTGGTTACCATCGTTAAAGTAAAAAAAACAAACGCTTCATACTTACCTACCGCTGTCTGTCCCCGGCGCTGGGCTTCTCTGCCCTGGCTGTGAGCACAGCGGCCGGAAAGCAGAGCGGTGACGTCACCGCTCTGCTTTCCGGCTGCCCGGCGCTCACAGCCAGTGCAGGAAGCAGAGCGCCGGGGGCAGACAGCGGTAGGTAAGTATGTAGTGGTTGTTTTTTTTACTTTAACGATGGTAACCAGGGTAAACATCGGGTTACTAAGCGCGGCCCTGCGCTTAGTAACCCGATGTTTACCCTGGTTACCGGCATCGTTGGTCGCTGGAGAGCGGTCTGTGTGACAGCTCTCCACCGACCAAACAGCGACGCTGCAGCGATCCGGATCGTTGTCGGTATCGCTGCAGCGTCGCTAAGTGTGACGGTACCTTTACTCCTCTCCTCTAGTCGGGCTCTACTCTCAACTGCCAACTCTCTATGGTCATCATATTGACCAGACTATAGAGGATGTTGGTCAGACATTCTCCAATACAGTCCCTCGCCAACCCTTATATTGCCACCTGCTGGTATCCAGTGGTATTACAGGGCAACAACTTACATTTAATCTGACAGAATGACAATGGCCCCTTTTGGGTCATTACTAGTGATGAGCGAATATACTCGTTACTCGAGATTTCTCGAGCATGCTCTGGTGTCCCCCAAGTATTTTTTAGTGCTCGGAAATTTAGTTTTTATTGCCGCAGCTGAATGATTTACAACTGTTAGCCAGCATAAGTACATGTGGGGATTCCCTAGCAACCAGGCAACCCCCACATGTACTTATGCTGGCTAACAGATGTAAATCATTCAGCTGCGGCAAGAAAAACTAAATCTCAGAGCACTAAAGAAATACTTGGAGGACAGCCGAGCGTGCTCGAGAAATCTCGAGTAACAAGTATATTCGCTCATCACTAGTCATTACACATGCCCTATTTATGTTTAGTAATCGCCCAAACCCTGAGAATTGTATATTATTGATATTAATTTCTATAATCAAAGATTATTTTGTTTGGTAGGAATTTTCTTCTTGTTTTGTGCATATAAAGTTTATTCATTGTACAATGAAAGGTTTTGCTATTTCCTTCAATTGCTTACCCCATTTTCAAGAGTTCTGCTTTCAGTCATCGAATGCATGGTGGATTAGAAATTTGTGTAACTGTACAATGGAAACCATGTAATGGATTGTGCTTTTTATTTTGGCGTTTTTTTTCTTTTGCAGACTCTACAAACTCCAGTGAGAACATGTACACAATGATGAACCCAATAGGACCTGGCGGAAGCAGGCCAGGTGTAAGTGAACAGTTGGATGTATAAATTCATGCAGGACTATTTCATCACAGACTATTCTTGCTGCGTGACTATTGATGTGAATGTGTCAGACCTCTCCTCTTTTGTACTACCATCATCATCATAGCAGCTAAACAGCAAAGGTCCCTGACGATTATTATTAGAGCAACAGATCTTTGGGTTCCTACAAGAGGGATCATATCAAAGTATTACTATGGATGCAACATTATTATTGTCAGTAAATTATTAAATATACTGTAGTAATGATATTATAATAATATATTGTAATTAGACATACTCTTAGAGCTGTACAGTCATGGACAAAATTTTTCATACTGACATACGTTTTGGTCTTCACAAAGTTTTCAGCTTCAGTTTTTATAGGGATAATTTGCATTATGTCTAGATTGTCATGAAGAATGATCAGTTGAATTGCAAAAGAACTGCAAAGTCATTCCTTACCATAGAAATTTACTTAAAACACCACCGACATATAATCACCTGCTTACATTATATCAGTGATCTTCTTGTTAGCTCAGGAGAAAGTATTAATGAGGACAAGGCAGCTGATACCACTCTGTCATGCTGATTAAAATATAAGAGCAGACTGGTTGCTTTATAATAGGGCTTGTACTTGAAATTATTCTTCTTTGTTGCCTCAAAGGAAATGTGCATTGATTTGCATCTAAAGAACTTTACAGGTAAAGACATTGTAGCTTGTAAAATTGCCCCTAAATCAACCATTTATCAGATCATCAAGATCTTCCAAGAGAGAGGTTCAAAACTGTAGAACACACAAGAAAGTCTAGCAAGTGCCAAGACTAATGAGGATTCAGCTATGGGATTGCTTCAACACCAGTGCAGAGCCTGCTCAGGAATGGCAGCAGGCAGGTGTCAGTACATATGCACACACAGTGAGGTGAAGGCTTTAGGAAACTGGCCTGGTAACAAAAACGGCAGCAGAGAAGCCACTTCACTCCACGAAAAACATCAAGGATGGACTGACATTATACAGAAAGTCAGGGAGTGGACTCCAGAGGGATCAGACTGCAGAGGAATAGGGTAGTTATCTTCTGTGATAAAGCCAAGTCATACTGTTTGGGACATCTGAAAAAAAAATTGTCCTGAGAAGAAAAGTTGACCTCTACCATGAGTCCTGTGTCATGGCAATGGTAAAGTAACCTAAGACCATTCATGCATGGGGTTTCTTTTCATCCAAGACAATTGGCTCACCAACAATTTTGCCTAAAGGTACCGTTACACTAAACGACTTACCAACGATCACGACCAGCGATACGACCTGGCCGTGATCGTTGGTAAGTCGTTGTGTGGTCGCTGGGGAGCAAAACATCTGCAAAATTAATGAACATGCTGCGTTTTTTTACAGCAATGCGTTTTTTTTTTCGCAGAAAAAAACGCAACATATGCACAAAAATTGCAGAATGCATAATAAATGATAGGATGCATATGTATGCATTTTTTATGCATTTTTATCACGTTTCTATAGCAAAAAAATGCCAAAAGTCCGGAACGTGTGCACACAGCCTAAGGCTAGGTTCCCATTACGTTAGGGCAATCCGTTAAGCGCATAGCGCTAACGCAATGCTTCTATAGGGTCGGCGTTCTCTCTCCCTGCTAGCGCAGATTCCCGATCTGCGCTAGCGAGGAACGGGCCTCGGACGCACCTCGGATGCTGCAAGCAGCGTCCGAGGTCCGTCACAAAAGAATGGCACATCGCTAGCGCGTGCCGAAAATGGAATGCGCTAGCGATGCGCTTCAGCAAAAAATAACATTGCTGTCAATGGGTGCGCTAACGGACCCGTTGCATGGCGTTAATTGCGACATTTTCGCCGTGCAACGCAGTCCGTTAGCGTGCACACATTAACGCAATGGAACCTAGCCTAGCTGTTAGTCTGATCTATAAGAAATACTTCTTTAAAGTATTTGCAAAGAAATTGGCAAAAACCTCTGAGACAGGTGTAGTTTGGGAACCTACAGATTACTACTAGATATCACAAATGTCTCCCTGTTATTTTGTTTCCGGTTTCAGCAGAAATTTCAGAACCCTCTGTATGTTGCTGCATTAAATACAACGCGGGCCATTTATATGGATACACCTACATAAAATGGGAATAGTTGGTGATATCAACTTCCTGTCTTTGGCACATTAGTATATGGGAGGGGGAAAACTTTTCAAGATGGGTGGTGACCATGGCGGCCATTTTGAATTTGGCCATTCTGGATCCAACTTTATTTTTTCCAATGGGAAGAGGGTCATGTGACGCATCAAAGTTATTGAAAATTTCACAAGAAAAACAATGCTGTGCTTGGTTTTAACATAACTTTATTCTTTCATGAGTTATTTAAATGTTTATGACCACTTATAAAATGTGTTCAAAGTGCTGCCCATTGTGTTGGATTGTCAATGCAACCCTCTTCTCCCACTCTTGACACACTGATAGCAACACCGCAGAAGAAATGCTAGCACAGGCTTCCATTATCCATTGTTTCAGATGCTGCACATCTCGTATCTTCACAGCATAGACAATTGCCTTCAGATGACCCCAAAGATAAAAGTCTAAGGGGGTCAGATTGAGAGATCTTGGTGACCATTCAACTAGCCCACGATGACCAATCCACTTTCCAGGAAACTGTTCATGTAGGAATGCTAGGACCTGACACCCATAATTGATGCTATGGTGTGGTATATGGGGTAAAAAGATAGTGGGGTCATTCTTCATCAGTGGAAACCTCAATGCCACTGGATATCTGAAATTGCTGCATGATGATGTGTTGCCCACTTTATGCACTGAAGATGGCACGTTTCCTGAGTTTTTCCAGCAAGATGGTGCCCCACCACATTATGAGTGTCAGGTCCAAGCATTCCTACAAGGAATCTGACCCCCTTAGACTAGCATTTCTTCTGTGGTGTTGCTATCAGTGTGTCAAGAGTGGGAGAAGAGGGTTGTATTGACAATCCAACACAATGGGCAGCACTTTGAACACATTTTATAAGTGGTCATAAACTTGTAAATAACTCATGAAAGAATAAAGTTACATTAAAACCAAGCACACCATTGTTTTTCTTGTGAAATTCTCAATAAGTTTGATGTGTCACATGACCCTCTTCCCATTGGAAAAAATAAAGTTGGATCCAAAATGGCCAACTTCAAAATGGCCGCCATGGTCACCGCCCATCTTGAAACATTTTCCCCTCCCATATACAAATGTGCCACAAACATGAAGTTGATATCACCAACTATTCCTATTTTATTTAGGTGTATCCATATAAATGGCCCTCCCTGTAGATCATCAGCTGCCTGCAGTCCTGTTTCACATCCCCATTGAGAGAAATCGTGTGAATACAACTGTTCTATAGGTGGGTGATGTTCTCATACTTGTTTATGACCAGTGTTTGTTTGTTTTTTCCCAGTTTCCAATGGGTCCTGGTCCTGATGGCCCAATGGGAGGAATGGGCGCAATGGAACCCCATCATATGAATGGATCATTAGGTAGGTTCATTTCTGAAATATATTTAAATTAATTAAACTTTGTGTTTAACGATCAAAAAAAAATTAAATTTGGCCAGTAAGGAATATATGTCGGCATTTACCTGTTTATCATAGAATAGTATGTAACAATCAAAACCATGTAGGTTTTCTCCATAAATCAGGAAAAATATACCGTCTGCCGCTCATGGCAAACACTCAATTACAGATATACAGTATATATATATATATATATATATATATATATATATATTTTTTTTTTTTTTTTTTTTTTTGCAATAGATACTTTACAGTCTTCTTAAAACAGTCATAAGGAGAGAAAAAAACACATTGCAAACAGGAAAGAGTTATAGTAATGGTGTTCTTTCAAACCCCTAGAGAAAATGAAATGTCATGAAATCCTATATAGTACCTTTTTGGGCTACATGCAGGTTTGAAGTCGCATACTGTATTGTTATAGTGACACCTAGTGGACTTGAGTCTAAATGCATTTGATCTGCAAGAATGCAAAAACCTACATTTACATAAATCAATTTCATCATTTTTTTCATATGCAAGTAGCAAGGCATTATAAAAATATAATTTCTCGTGGAAAGCTTTGTTATGTTAAGGCTCGCTTCTTCTTTTTTCTTTTTGTTTTTTACTTGTTTTCGAACATTGCAACGATATAGCATTTTATGGCATTTTTTCATTCTTGACTCCAATGGTGGAAAAAAAAGAAGCAAAACTATTCAAAAAATATATGTGCCAGATGAAAAAAACTTCAATTAAACCATGAAGCAACAGTAAAGTGTGTATTTCTGGTAACAACAAAAAAAAATCAACTGTATTTGAATGTTGATAAAATGTATAAAGGAGACAGAGTATTTGTAAGAATATGCATCCTATTGAATTAGGGAACTACTTTGAGAAAACATATTGGATACATCATAGTAATATAGCTTCATGATGTGTTTGTGTGTTTTTAGTTTGTTTCGCTACAATGTGAGTTTAATGTATATCCGTCAGTACCCGGAAACTGTCAGCAAGTAGATAAAGTGCCTTGGATCTGCGGATTGCTTTATCGTACTCATGGTGTTGGTGCCTAAATACTGCCTGCAGTTCAGTACACAGTACAAATATCACAGATTTATCACCAGTATATGTTTCTTTATGTGCTAATGTTAGTGATACGGAACTTGTTGATGGTTTCCGAGATAACCTTCATTACCGCTACTCTTCCAAGGCGACATCATATACTGTCCCACCTCGTTACATCACCCCCATATTTAGGCAACTTATCAGGAGGCAAGAAAATATATGTTATTTAATAAAAAATACTGCGCTTGTTTTATAATATGAATTACAATGTGCATTTAATGTCGGTCAGCCTCTTAGGCTACTTTCACACTAGCATTTTTTTAAATCCGTCACAATGCGTCGTTTTGCAGAAAAAACGCATCCTGCAAAAGTGCTTGCAGGATGCGTTTTTTCCCCATAGACTTCTATTGACGACGCATTTGCGATGGATTGCCACACGTCGCATCCGTCTTGCGACGGATGCGTCGTGCTTTGGCGGACCGTCGGGAGAAAAAAACGCTACATGTAACGTTTTTTTCTCCTGACGGACCGCTTTTTCCGACCGCGCATGCGCGGCCGGAACTCCGCCTCCACCTCCCTGCACCTTACTATGGGGCAGCGGATGCGCCGGAAAAATGCATCCGCTGCCTCCATTGTGCAGTACGTTAAACGCTAGCGTCGGAATCTCTCCCCGACGCATTGCGACGGGGAGATTCCGACGCTAGTGTGAAAGAAGCCTTAGAATCTAAATAAAGGCTAACTTTTATTGGAATAATGCCTTACTTAGTCAAGTTATTGCACGAGAAATACAGCAGTCTGTCTCTGCCCTAATTCTAAGTCTGTTCTTTTTAATTCATTGTGTTGCCCATCATCTTTTTTTCTCATTACAGGCTCTGGAGATATGGATGTGTTGCCAAAGGTATTACAGTACATTTGTATACAGGACCGTATGCATGACCGGAGCTATTGGGGTGGTTCACTTTTTTAAATAAAAGTGGTCTCTAAACGATAGAACTTGTGTAAAATAACAAAATCTGGTAGAACTCAAAGGTTTACCTCATTTTGTCAGAGCAGACAATCATTTAAGGCCATAGATGAACTCATGTGTGATCTACTTGATGGATGGGAGTTAGACACCAACAGGCTCTAGGATGTAAGGAAGAAAATATTGCCAACAGTTCTGCCAATTCTTGGAATTCTCACAAAAGTATTCCAAAATGATGGTCTAATAAGATATATTACATGTGTTACCTAAACATTCTTTTTGTGTATGTATTTTGTTTCCAGAATTCTCCAAATAACATGGCAGGGATGAATAATCCTCCAGGGACGCCTCGTGATGATGGAGAGATGGCCGGGAACTTCTTAAACCCCTTCCAAAGTGAAAGCGTAAGTGCTCCACAGTTCCAATAGACGCCACACAAGCTCACACCATAGGACGACGGGCTACAAGTCCTCCAGCATTGTTCTCAGGAGCTTCATGCCATTTTTTGGCAGATTAGAGGAGTGATGGGATGAAGCCAGCTTCTGTATCTCTCAGTGTCATAGACAAATCTGAGTTTCTCCAGACTAGATTGCCACCAGGTTTTATCTCCCCCATCTGAGAGGAGAATCACATGGGGGCAGAAGCCCTGATTCCATCAATGTGTCACTTTCTGGGCTGCTTGATGCAGTTATGATACAATCCCTGTTTTCTCTGCTGCAGTTCTCTGAATGCTGAGCTCTGCATAGCTCCACCCACACCACTGATTGGAAGCATCCTGTGCCTAGGCAGAAACTGAAAATCAGTGGCGGGGGCAGAGTTATACAGACCTCATGAATATGGAGGACTACCTAGCAGCAGGTTTACTAGTCCTCTAATAATAATGTCCCAGAAAGTGATACATCGCTGCTCCTACATGATCCAGCTCTCAGATTAGGTATCAGACACCTGGCAGCAGATTCCCTTTAAGCCCAATCTGATCAGTGCATAGTGGAGGGCCTTTCTATGACTCTAGAGATAATAATGAGGTTAGACTCCATATTTAGGCACCTTTCTATAAAAACTAAAATGTACCTGTTAGTTTTTGCTCCAGCGCTTCTCCGCCTACTGTAATGGGACTTCGCAACCACGGTCATCCATTTTAAAGCCTAATGGCAATAGTTTAATTCAATATATCCAGGTAGGAATATCTATGACATTTGATTTCAGTCACCACTGTATATCAGTAGATGTGGGAGAATTTGTAAGACCCCCATCCACATAATAAAAAGAAGAGCAGAGGATTTCTTCTTTCTGCGTTTTGTGTGTGAACAGTTCTAGACCCCTTCCATGTAAGTGACCATGTTTTCTTCTCCTCGCAGTATTCGCCCAGCATGACCATGAGTGTGTGATATCCTCATATACCCCAGTGCATTGAGCCTCTCGCGTGGAGAACTGTCCGTGTCCAAGCAGGGAGGATTACAAATTAGTACATTGTATATTTCGAAGCAGGAACGTTCCCACCCTCCAGGCTCCTCTACAGACACTATAGATCCTTACAGTCAGGTGGACTGCATCTCTGCAATGACTTGACCTATTGAGCAGTGGTGTGAAGGAAGGACATTTTAGCCACGACCTTGTGAAGTTCTTTCCTATTCTTCTGCCAAATCCCAACTAACAAAGACAAGAGATCGTTCCATGACATTGAAACACAACTGTCGAAACTGGGGTTCAACTGTCAGCAAAGTAATTGGATGAACCATCGACTCGTAGACCTAAAACCTGTCAAGAATTCTAGCTTGGCTTCAGAGGAGAAGTATTGGAAGACCTACCATGAATCGTCGGATTCTTTTGTGCCAGGAAAAAAAAAATCTTCTGACATTGAAGAGTTTAAACCTATATCTGTGCAAGTTTCTGATTTTATTTATTATTACATTTCTTTCTACTTACTGGATCATGTGGAGACCCAACCTCCTGTTATCTCTCCTCCTTGCGGTGTACATAATATAGCAGCCCACAAAGTCCCATCATGCGACATGAATACTGGCTCTGCGGTCACCTCCTGATGTCTGCCACACCACCTCTGCATCACCTGGACAAAATATTCCTTCATTTCTCTGTACACCATGGGTCTTTTGTTAAAAAATAAACAATATGCATAGAGGAATATGAAGAAAACAGATGCATAGGTGTTAGAGTAAATTGTTGTAACCCAATGTAAGCAAGCGTATTATGGGTTCTAGTATAACCGAAAATGAAGCATTTCTTTATACGCAGTAGAGACCAAAATGGGCCCCTGCACCCAACCATTTCCTAATGGCATGTGGCGGTGTATTTTTCTATGCCTTTATCTGCACACTACTGGAACAATTGACTCCAGTTGTCATGGAAAAGAAACGGATGGGTTTCTTACAAATAAACTTTAAGGAAAGGAGACCGCAAACATAAAATAGCTAAAATAACAAATACAGCAGATACTCAGCTCTCCCCCGGTGCAGCGACCGGTGTCTCAGTAGTTTGGCAGGAGCAGCGACGACATGTTGACAGCACTAGCGCTGTAAGGCTACGTTCACATTTGCGCCTTTGGGCGCAGCGTCGTTGACGCATACCAACGCATGCATCATGCGCCCCTATCTTTAATATGGGGGCGCATGGACATGCGCCGTTATGCGTTGTACTGCGTTTTACGACGCATGCGTCATATAGGCACACGGACAGGGCGCAGAGGACGCTACTTGTAGCGTTTTTCCTGCGCCGAAATTCCTGCTCTGTGCTTTCTTATGACAATGCATGCGTCGCAAAACGCAGCATTGTGCACTTGCGTTGTTGGTTGTGTCGCGTCGTGTCGCCGACGCTGCGCCCAACAACGCAAATGTGAACATAGGTTAACTAGTTACTGAGCTCATTCACTGTGCCATGGTAGACGGCACAAGCTACTGAGTTAAGTGATAGGCTGCAGCGGTGATGGACGCTGTTGATGTAACGTCACCACTGCAGATTAAAGCAGCAGCGGACAGCTAGACCTAGGGAGATGTGAGCACCTCTGTGTTTGTTATTTAAGTACAGTATTTGGTGTCCACTTTTTTGACAACTCCCTCAATTAATTTGTAAGAAGCCCATCTGTTTTCCATATATTGATCAGGCATAACATGAAACCATGTACCAAAAAGCAGCGTATTCCAGCTGCAAATCTTGGCTCGGCATGTGGCTCAAACTAACCGTGTAACATGGATCTAGGATTCTGTTGTTATTTGGTTAATAGTCTGGCAATGAAGCCTGGACATCTGGCTGTAATACAGATGCTAAAGGCGCCTGGTTTCTGACGCTTTCGATCACAGCAAGCATTGATGTCTTTAGAACGTTGCCCTGCAGTAGCTCCACTGAAAGATCAGACCAGATGAGCTGGCCTGAGCCACAATGATCTGTGAGTGGCTTTTCCACCATCAGAACTAAAGGATCGGGTAAATGAGTTCCAACTGCTGACACAATCCATTGGGGGAGAGTCGGGAGACCTCCTTACTCATTTGATGGCCAGCCAATCCAGGTAAAGTCGTCGGGTTTGGACAACTTTTATCTAATGTGTATGGGGCCTTTGCATTTGCCAATTGAAATGCTTCCAACACATCAATACCAAGAGTGAACTGTTCACTTCCTGTCTAGGACAACCTACCAATCTCATAAAATAATAATTACTGACTTGACCCGTCATTGGTCTTCGAGGCTGATTGTTGCAAGTCTGCATAACAGCTATATATAGATGAATCAATACTACTTGCAAAGTTGCTTCATTTTTTTTCCGTGCACTGGAGCAATAAAAAGATTGGATGCAAAGGTTGTAGAAGGTATATATGGACTTTAAAGGGAACCTGTCATGTCCCAAACACTATTACTGTAACTTGCAAATATAGGGTTGATCTGCAGGCTAATAGTGTTACAATGCTAATTAACTATATTCCTCCCCAGAGCCGCTGGCTTTCAGTCATAGAGGCCTGCCCGAAGCAGCTACAGTCCCCGCTCATTACGCTATAAGCATGCCCCCCATTTTGATAGACAACTCGCTAGGTGTGCTTACATCTGCTGATCACAATGCTTTGAGCAATGAATGTAGCTGCTACTTTGACGACTGTATGACTGAAAGCCGGCGGCTCCTGGAGGGAATATAGTTCATACTCTCCCGGTAGCTACGCTTTTAGTAAAGAGGCATTTTTGACGTTATTAACCTGCAGATTAACCCTATATCTGCAGGTTCATAGCATTTAGAGACAGGACAGATTTTCTTCAAATTCATTTTGCATAGGACAAAGGAGGCTGTTGAAACAATATACACAGACAAACCTGTGACTACTGCAATAAATAATGACATAATAATGACATCCTGATATCTCAGCATGATCCTGCATTTCAATGTAATTAGGGGGAAAAAACTATGGAAACACACTAATGGATGTTATCACAATTGTTACCAAATTGGATGATTTTGAACCGAGTTATCTCAATGATAGTAGTTTTTATATGCATAAATGTACTAGATCATGTTCAAGAGCTAAGAAAAGGATGACATGCTATTCTTCTTTCTGTTATATCTGAAGCAATATTCTTTAGGCCAGTACGCAATTGTAGAAATTCTATCTCATGAGCGAGAATTGTGTATACTAAAGATATTGGGAATCGGGTCAATATGGGGAAAAATGGCAGATTGGATATAAAACAGGAAGTGAATTCTCCGATTTTTCACTGGTAAATGTAATTGAACATTTTTTTCATTGTAAATGTCCACATGGTTTAAAGTCAGGTTAGATTAATCTGTTGCAGTGAATCACTGGAGGAATATTATGTGAGGTCCGTGTAATAGCCATTCATGTGTCTTCCAAGCAGTAAAGTCTGTCTGTGTTGGTCCAATAACATCGTAAATAAGTGTCATACATTTATTGCTGTTGTTTGAAAGCCATTGTTATGTAGGCATCTCAACTATTCTGTGACGTTTGGATCAGTAAAATGAAGAAGAACCTCAGCACAAGTAGATATATCTTTTAGAGTCCTGTCCTAATCTGGTCATCAAAAGTGGGCTCTCATGAAAATGAACAGATATGTGAGAGACTATGGTCATTTTTATCTGATTCTTTATATTTTCTACAAAGCCAACTGTGAGCAAGAAGCTGCAGTTCTTACTGGGGAAATACCTTGGTAAAGGTCATGGGCGAATCATAGGAAGGGCAAAAGTTGCCCAAGGGCCTCGACTATCTAGGGGTATGATGGGTCCTCCACCATTCCCTCTTAAAAAAAACCATTCAAATAACTGAATGTTCACTCTTTGTCACTGTTGAAACATGGTGCCACCATAGTCTACACACTACAGCATTATGATTATATAAATACTTGTTATTGGGATATATTTATATACATTTTTTTTCCTTTTTCAAAAAATTGAAAGATCCCCCTGTCTACAAAAAAAGAGGGGCACTACCCCATATTTTGCTCAAAGGCCTTTAGCGACATTGATTTGGTTTAGCAATGGTCAATTCTTGCATACAAAAGTTTGGACACATACATTGTCTCCAGCGTACAGACACAGTGCTTGGAGGACCTGATCCACATGATGCCTTTGCTGACTAGCCTGAGCCCTACAAGCTAACATCTCAATATATGCATGAGTACATGTGCACTACATATCTTCCATACAGTTTCATACAGGAACTCCTCCATTATGACTCTTGAGGGGGACTTTTTGGTCTGTAATACTACTGTGAAATGTTAAATCAGGCTTATGAGCCCCCTTCAAGGCTACAGAGCAGACAAAAGCAACATACAAGCCGAGGATATGAAGTAACTCTAAATATACTTCACATGGGAGCTTTTTACATTCTCCAACTTTTGGAGCCTGCAGGGGTTAGGAATGAAGTAAGGAGAAATATGAACTGTCTCTTAAAGAACAGAGAATACACTTTAACTTTCTTATGAAGGATTTGGGTTTTTTGTTTTGTTTGTTTTTTGTATTTTTTTTTTTTTTAAATTTAAACATAAAGGACCTCATTGCAAAAGATGTCTGTGCTCTTTTTGTTGTTCACTTGGATTTTTTTTCTATTGTATCCCAAAGTAACTTTGTACAGAATTATGCTATTGACCCACACCCTTTTTGTTCTTAATTTTTATACTTTTATTTTACCTCCTGCAATGTCTGCGTTATTCTAGTGTGATGTAAAATACTGTAACATTAGGACAGGATTTAAAAGACAAAAAAATAAAATTGTACTGCTATTTGTTCTTTATATATGACAGTATTTGGGATATAAAGCATTCTCTCAAAGAGCCTGCTTTGTATTTTGCTCGTAGGGTTAGAATTCAGTCCTAGATTTTAGTTGTCCAATGTAGGCTCTACAAATATATATATATATATATATATAAATATATATATATATATATATATATATATATGATGTACATCATGTCATTTGTATGTTCTTTATATTGTAAAAATTCTTTAGACTGAAAGTTGCTTAACAAAAAAAGAAAAAAAAACAAAACTGCATCAATAAATGTAATTTGAATTTTTTCATATATTTTAGTCAAGTCTCTTTGTTTGAGATATGTAATACTAATTGATAAAATGAAGACAAACACCACCTCCTCAGGCTACACTTTTGTTGCCACTTCAGCAAAAATGGCTGCAATGGAGCCATACTTCACTCGGAAATGCTGCAGTGTTTCATTGAAAACAGTTTTAAAATCTGAACGATGGGAAGACGCCTCCTTTGTTCCAATGTGCACAAAGGAAAACCTGTCCATCAAGCTGAGCCAGCCATGGAGAGTATGGAAATGTCACGGGGTTTCCAAAACAGAGAAGAGCCAGAAGACCGCAGCTTCAGATTGCTCCTACTCAGGCGCTGAGAAGAAGTACTTCTCCTTCTTTTTAATGGTGTTTATTCCTTTTAGCAGAACAGGGGTTAATCAGCCATGTTGGAAAACCCTGAGCTCTCAGCTGAGCTCAGCCACTCCCATTCCCTTTACAATCTGGCTCCTGATTCAAATCCATGTCAGAGCTAGCATTTGCTGCATGCCTTAGGAGGTGAGGAGTTCATATGAGGAGGAGTTCTGGAGGAGTAATCTGTGACTGTTGCGTGGTTTGTAAGTGTGATAATTCCCTTTCCTTCTCTCCTTTGGTTTATTTCCCTTCCTCAATTCCCAGGTACATTCCTCTGTTTTATGTAAGTACAAATATTTTGTATGCCAGGTGTTTTCTGTTTACCCTCATTTGTGTTCCCCTGTTTGTCAGGTTGGTGTACTGTGGTGCACAGTAGCGCCCCTCTTCCCTGGATGGGGGAAGAGGACAGACGGAGGGCTAATTCAGGAGATAAGGCAAGGGTGGCTGCCCCAGCATCTTCACCTTCAGAAGTATCCTGGGGAATAGGGTGAGCTAGGGCTCCCCCTAGTGTCAGTGACAGGGAAGGAGCCCCTGATCCCGGGTCACTTGTCAGGTGTGTTGTGACAGGAAATTTGCCAATGCCTGCTCATCTTTTAAACTGAATGTTTTCTGAAATAGTTTAGCCAATCCATTCCCTTACACAATTTTAAGGATATTAGCTTCTTAAAATGGTATAGCATATAGTTATGATATGACAATATGACTGGTGGGGGCTGTCTCCTGGGACCCCTGTACAGACAGCCTTTAAAGGGGTTGTTCTGGACTTTTACATTGTCATATCCGGTGACACTGATGTGATCAGTTGTGGAGCTGCACTGCACAGCACTACTCCGTAAACTGTATATCAGCGGTGACCAGGTATGGCACTGGGTGAATGTGTAGTACCAGGCCCAGCCACTATACTGTGTAGTGCTCAATGACAAATATTTTCTTTACAAAAAATGTATATTTTATAATACATTACTGCATATTTATTGCCTTGCGCAAGCGTGTACTGCGGAGGACATAGAATGAACTTCAATCCAATATTGCGGCCAGCATGCAGCCAGCGGGTAAGGAAGGGGTGAATCAAACACCCGAAAACTCCGCCCATATGACCGAAAACCGGTCCCGCCAAATTCAGGTGACAGGTTCCCTTTAAAGGCATAGAGATTTAGCCCAATCAAATGGAATAGCAGGAACTATTATTATTTTTTTTTGCAGAACAGACTACAGAGTGAGGTGCACTCACACACAGACCGTGCAGACAGCCATGAACAGCGCTGCAAGGCCAAAAAAAGCTACTCTACGTACTTCTATATAGTGTTTTCCCACAATCTAGCTGTATACGGATGGGAAGCCACTAATAGGATAAATTTGAACAAATGTGCAGCTGGCTGCACTAATTGAAAAACGGACAATGGAACGGATGAGGCAGTGATGCACCCTGAGCTGACTACAACCAGCTGTGGCTGCAGAACAGACTACAGAGTGAGCTGCACTCACATATAGACCTTGCAGACACCTGTGAACAGCGTTGCAAGGCAAAAAACAAGGTTCTCACACAGCGGTTGCTAAATTAGCCTGGGTAAAGCACAATGAAGCAAATCGCTATCTCTAAACTGGCACTCAGTCAGAACACAGCGTCCTGTCCCTAACTGAATTCACAGCAGAGTGAACCCAAAATGGCAGCGACTTTTATAGTGCATCATGACATCATTTCAGCAGCCAATCACAGCAATGCCAGTAGTTACATGCCTACCATGCAGAACAGGATGTGCCCACACTTCTAATCATTCCTCATTGGCTGAATTCTGGCTGTTTGAATTATGGGAACTTCCGATTCCGGTATCTGATATACTGAAAGTATCGTAACTCGGTATCGGAATTCCGATACCGCAAATATCGGCCGATACTTGCGGTACCGGAATGCTCAACACTACTGTTAAGTCTTTCATTGTTCAGAAAAAAAGTGTACCACTCTGAATTTTCTTAAGACTGTACCGATAACCTTCCGAGTGCTTTAACGCAAACACAGTTTAAGGTCCCCTGACGTTCTTTCTGATGGAATTGTTCACTTTTCACGCCTTTTCCATCTGGCCCAGACCGACATGACAACTTCTTCCACCCAGGACTTGGCTACAGAGAATACAACAAAGACACATTTCACTTCTCACATTTTCAGCATGATACCATCTATTCCCAACCTGCACAAACTCCTCATTCTTATGGTACCCCAATGCTGAGCTGCTGCTGCCGTATGTGTCCCTATTACTGCACCTGCTCTGTGGTTCTCTGTACCCTCTAAATTCTAAACACTGCCCATATTTTGCCCCATAGAAAGTAATAATGCCCTTTGTGTGCCCCTTTGACAGTCACAGTAACCTGAATTCCCCTATAACAATAAGTGCCCACTTTGCATTTAATAATGTCCCGAGTCTTCTCCCTGTACAGCTCCTCTATACATAATATGATGCTCTTTTATACACAGTACAATGCCTCCTCACTGTGTATATATACTGACCCCTTAATATCCCCCAAACTGTTTAATGGCTTCAACACTGTATGATGGCCCCCCTCACTGTAATCTCCACACTGTATGATGACACCCTAGAAAGCCTCCATATAGCATAATACACCAGACAGTCCTCAATATAATATAATGCACTACCCATAGGTCTCCCCATAGGTCTCCATATCGTATAATGCACTCCCCATAGCTCTCTATATTGTATAATACATTCCCCATAGGTTCACAATCTCCATATAGTATACTGCACTCCCCATAGGCCTCCATATAGTATAATGCATGCCCCATAGGCCCCCATATTGTATAATGCACTCCTCATAGGCAGACTCTATATAAAGTATAATGCACTCCCCATAGGGCTCCATATAGTATAATGCACTCCACATAGGAAGACACTGTACTGTATAATGCACTCCCAATAGGCAGACTCTATAGTATAATGAACCCCTATAGGCAGCCTCTGTAGTGTAATGCTCCCCCATAAGCAGCCTCTATAATGTAATGCACCCCCAGAGGCAGCCTCTAAAATGTAATGCACCTCCATAGGCAGCCTCTGTAGTGTAATGCACCCCCATAGGCATCCTCTATAATGTAATGCTCCCCCATAGGCAGCCTCTGTAGTGTAATGCACCCCCATAGGCATCCTCTATAATGTAATGCACCCCCATGGGCAGCCTCTGTATTGTAATGCAGCCCCATAGCCACCCTCTGTAGTATAATGCATCCCCATAGACATCCTCCATAATGTAATGCTCCCCCATAGGCACCCACCATAGTGTAATGCACACCGTAGGCATCCTCTATAATGTAGTGCACCCCCATAGGCAGCCTTTGTAGTGTAATGCACCCCCATAGGCATCCTCTATAATGTAATGCTCTCCCATGGGCATCCTCTATAATGTAATGCTCCCCCATAGGCATCCTCTATAATGTAATGCTCCCTCATAGGCATCCTCTATAATGTAATGCTCACCCATAGGCACCCTCTGTAGTATAATGCACCCCATAGGCAGCCTCTATAGTAAATTGAACACCCATAGTCACCCACCGTAGTGTAATGCACCCCATAGGCATCCTTTGTAATGTAATGCACCCCATAGGCAACCTCTATAATGTAATGCTCCCCCATAGGCAACCTCTATAATGTAATGCTCCCCCATAGGCAGCTTCTGTAGTGTAATGCAGCCCCATAGCCACCCTCTGTAGTATAATGAACCCCCATAGGCAGCCTCCATAATGTAATGTTTCCCCATAGGCAGCTTCTGTAGTGTAATGCACCCCCATAAGCAGCCTCTATAAAGTAATGCTTCCCCATAGGCAGCCTCTGTAGTGTAATGCTCCCCTATAGGCATCCTCTATAATGTAATGCACCCCCATAGGCAGCATCTGTAATGTAATGCACCCCATAGCCATCCTCTGTACTATAATGCACCCTCATAGGCAGCCTCTATAATGTAATGCTCCCCAATAGGCTGCCTCTGTAGTGAAATGCTCCCCCATAGGCAGCCTCTGTAGTGTAATACAGCCCCATAGGCAGCCTCTATAGTGTAATACAGCCCCATAGGCAGCCTCTGTAGTGTAATGCAGCCCCATAGCCACCCTCTGTAGTATAATGCACCCCCAGAACCACCCTCCCTAGTATAATGCACCCCCATAGCCACCTTCTGTAGTATAATGCACCCCCATTACCACCCTCTGTAGTATAATGCACCCCCATAGCCACCCTCTGTAGTGTAATGTAGCCCCATAAACTAAATACTCACCTCTCTTCCTCTTGGTTCCTGCGCTGCTCCCTGCTCCCGCTCATCTCCGACCACAGGCCCCGAGTACTGGCATCATCGCGCCCGCTATCCCTGTTGGCGTTGATGATGTCAGATGCTGACAGGGGGATGATGGGAGAGGGAGCCTAAAGCTCCCTCTCTCATCACTGTGGTCAGCTGTATTGGCATCTAGCCGATACAGCTGACCCTGAGATGATGGGCGGGGGGGCCCACTGCTGGCTCAGGGCCCCTCTGCCTGCACAGGGGACCCATAGCGGCAGAGTAGGGAGTTCAATTCTCCCTGCTCTGCCTCAGAATGTTACTCTATCGGCGCGATGTGCACGCCGACACAGTTACAGTAGCATAGCTCCGAGTGGGCCCCCTCAGAGTGCGGGGCTCTGGGTGACCGCCCTCTCTGCCCCCCAGTTGCTACGCTACTGTGTCCATGTGTTACATACTTGTGGCATCCATGTGCCACATCAGTGTGACACGTACTGGCACCTGGGAAAAGTGGCACACTTCGTGATGTTCCCAGGCACCAGGTGTTGAAGACAGCTCGGATAATTGTCATCTGGTCTCCCTCAGATCAGCGCGACCAGTTGATGGTAGTTGTATTCAGCAACCACTGTGTACATCGCTTGTAAAATAAATAATTAAAAAAAAAATTGCATGGGCTCCAGCATAATTTTCATAACCAGCAGAGGGAAAGACAACTGCTGGGCGCTGATGTTAATAATCTTGGAAAGGGAATAATATCCCAAAAGGTTCCCAGGTTGTTAATAACAGCTCACAGCTGTTTGCTTAGCCTTTACTGGTTAGTTTACGGGGACCCCAGAAGAAAAATGTGACCACGCAGCCATGAATCCAGGACAAACTGAGCTGAGCTTGGGGCACAGCTTCAGTGACGAGCGGTAACATCCTAGAGGTTACCGCCGGTCACTGCTGTTCCCACTCTCAGTTCAGTGTGAGCTGGCTGATGGACTGCCGTAACCTTCATGACATCACTGCTAGCACCGTGAGAAATTTCCCTTTTTTTCCAAAACAGATTTGTTATTAGTAAATTGATTAAATAATTACAATGGCTTTTTAGCAAGCTATACAAAAAATATCCCTTTATTTGAGGAGCAGGAACAAGATAAGAAGCAATTGCTTGTCAGCAAGCCATGCAAGCATTATCCCTATTTTAGAAGCATTTTTATGCTTGTGTACCACAAAGAGGATACAATTCCCAGCACAATATAATATACGCAGCTATACAACACCCTGGAAAAACAGTGGCAGCAGTCGCATAGTATACAGGGTGGGCCATGTATATGGATACACCTAAATCTAATGGGAATGGTTGGTGATACAAACATCCTGTTTGTGGCACATTAGTATATGGGAAAGGGAAAACTTTTCAAGATGGGTGGTGACCATGGGGGCCATTTTGAAGTTGCCCATTATGGATCCAACTCCATTTTTTTCAACGGGAAGAGGGTCATGTGACACATCAAACTTATCAAGAATTTCACAAGAAAACAATGGTGTTCTTGGTTTTAACGTAACTTTATTCTTTCATGAGTTATTTACAAGTTTTTCTTTTTGTTTACAGCCATTGGCATATCACAGCGGTTAACACGTGAGGAGCATATAGAAATTGTGTTGATGCCTGGTGAACGCAGTACCCGGGTCATTGCAGCAGATTTCAATGCAATACACCCATCTCCCATGCTACAGTTAGCAAACTGCTTGCCAAATTTCGTGAAACAGGTTCAGTGTTGGATTTGCCAAAATGTGGATGCAAGAAAACTGTCACTAATGAAGAAACATCAGTGGCTGTCCTAGCTTCATTGATCAAGAGCCCACAGCGTAGCACTCCCCGCATGTCACTGGAGAGTGGCATCAGTCGAACATCCCTTCGGCGGATATTAGCTACTCACAAATAGCACCCTTACAAAATCCAGCTGCTGCAGCATCTCAACAAGGATGACCCTGATCGGCGTGCTGAATTTGCAGAATGGGCAAAACAAAAATTGGAACATGACCCTCAGTTTACACAGAACATTATGTTCAGTGATGAGGCAAACTTTTTTGTGAATGGTGAAGTTAACAAACAAAACCACCGCTATTGGTCTTACACTAACCCACAGTGGATAGATAGTGGTATATGGGGTACAAAGATAGTGGGGCCATTCTTCATCAATGGAAACCTCAATGCCACTGGATATCTGAAATTGCTAGATGATGATGTGTTGCCCTCTTTATGCACTGAAGATGGCACGTTCCCTGAGTTTTTCCAGCAAGATGGTGCACCATCACATTATGGGTGTCAGATCCGAGCATTCCTACATGAACAGTTTCCTGGAAAGTGGATTGGTTGAAGTGGGCCAGTTGAATGGCCACCAAGGTCTACCGATTTGACCCCATTAGACTTTTATCTTTGGGGTCATCTGAAGGCAATTGTCCATGCTGTGAAGATACGAGATGTGCAGCATCTGAAACAATGGATAATGGAAGCCTGTGCTAGTATTTCTTCTGTGGTGTTGCTATCAGTGTGTCAAGAGTGGGAAAAGAGGGTTGCATTGACAATCCAACACAATGGGCAGCACTTTGAACACATTTTATAAGTGGTCATAAACTTGTAAATAACTCATGAAAGAATAAAGTTACGTTAAAACCAAGAACACCCATGTTTTTCTTGTAAAATTCTCAATAAGTTTGATGTGTCACATGACACTCTTCCCATTGGAAAAAATGAAGTTGGATCCAAAATGGCCAACTTCAAAATGGCCACCATGGTCACCACCCATCTTGAAAAGTTTTCTCCCTCCCATATACCAATGTACCACAAACAGGAAGCTGATAGAGCCAAACAGGGGAACACCCTGTATTACAGTATGTTCAATTCCCTGCGGCTGTTAAACTGCCTCAACACATGCGGGGATTGCCTAATAAGCGTGTTGAAGCTATCAGTCGCAAACTAAGCAGCCCAGGGAATTGAACATAATATACGAGCACAGTCAGATAAGACGTTATATGAGCACCTTCACTCATAACTAGAGTCCATTGATATTGGAGGCTGGGCTGTAAGGAGGGAAGGAGGATGGCTTCAAACATTCTCTCCTCTTCTCTTCTCCCTCGGCAACATAGACTAATCTCACTACTGGACCCTGGCTGTGTTGTGACACCAGCAGGAGGCAGCGTAGCTATTAGATACAATAAGTATCTCTTCTACAAAACAAGAGAGGATATTGTTGCTGCTGAAGCAACCTGTGCCCCATCTTTTCTCTCCATTCTGCTAGGAGCTAGGTAAATTCTGGAGATCCCCCCGACCTCCCAGGACAGCTCTTAAATTTTGAATAGATCCGCTGAATCTGTAGTGGTTGAGAGATATGGGGGTAATATACAGTGACGAGCAAAAGGGTAACAATGTTTTGAAGTTTTGAATTTCAGGCTCCCTATCTCACCATTCGCTACTGCTTCAAACGAGCCCCTATATACAGTATGATGTCTCCCACACCTCCCTATATGCAGTATAATGTCCCCATAGCTTGAGGTATTCAGTACGATGCCCACACAGCTCCCCATACACAATATGTCCCTACAGCTCCCTATATACATTATGATATCCCCACAGTTCCCTATTTACAATATGATTCCCTCACAGTACCTTATGCACAATATGAGGTCTGTGCAGCTCCTTCTACATTGTATGATGTCGTCATAGCTCCCTATGTACACTATGGTGTCCTTAAAGCTCTCTATATACAGTATGATGTCACGATATCTCCCTATATACACTATGTTGTCCTTAAAGCTCTCTATATACAGTATGATGTCATGATATCTCCCTATATACACTATGTTGTCCTTAAAGCTCTCTATATACAGTATGATGTCGCCATAGTTCCCTATGTACACTATGGTAGCTCAAAGCTCCTTATTTACAGCATGTGATTGAACTGTATTGCCATCATGTTGACACTGACATAGTTTAATGTGGCAGTCACTGGAGATAAACTTATTCCCAGGCAAGAATTTTGGGGTTGAAGCCCCTGATCTTTGAAGCTAGTGATGCCCCTGGTCTCTTTTTCTCATATCTACCCTGAATGTATTGTCCCTCTACAGACCTTTATCACATTTCCTTAGGTCTGGTGGTTTATAAGAGTCTGTTTGCTGGAGCCCCATCCACTGGGCTCAGCCGGGATGATGAGAGTTCCAACGAAGTATAAATCGCACAGCGGGGAAGCCCACTCAGTGCACAGGTATTGCGTGAACCGATACTGCAGGCATATATACAGCCGTAAGTGCTCTGTGAGCCGGGGTGCCACTCCTAAGAAAATAGCCACAATGGATACAAAAATTTAAAGAAACGGATGGCAATCACCGGTTAAAAAAAATTCTTCTTTATTCCAATACTTTAAAACATCGGCGTTGGGAGGATGGGAGCAGGAGTTGAATGGACGACAGCCGTTTCGCGCTGCAGTGGCGCTTCTACTGGTCACACCAGGATGATGAGAGTAAGGCCTGGGTCACACTAGAGAGTTTTACGGACGTAGAAGAGGCGCAAAAGCAATGCATTGCACACGGAACAATGATTCTCTATGGGGCAGCTCCTATCTGATGTATATTTAGCAGCCGTATTTTACAAGCATAGAAAATCGCAGCATGCTGCGTTTGTCAGCGTATTGCGCAAAAAATCCGCCAATGAAAGTCTATGGGGGCGAGAAAAATACGGATTACACACGGACCAATCAGAATCAGTGAGACATATATACATATATATATATATATATATATATATATATATATATATATATATATATATATATATATATATATAGTAGAAAAAAAGGAACAGCACAACTCTAGTACTTATCTTCAGGTGCAGGGCCTCAAGCAACCAGTCCAGCGATTGCAGCAAGTTTACAGACACTCAAAAAAGAGGCAGCACTCCATAGTTTAAGTGAAAAATGTGGAAGGTTTAATCGACCCACATAGCCGGGCCACGTTTCAGCTCCATCTGAGCCTTTATCAAGCTTGATAAAGGCTCAGATGGAGCTGAAACGTCGCCCAGCTATGTGGGTCGATTAAACCTTCCACATTTTTCACTTAAACTATGGAGTGCTGCCTCTTTTTTGAGTGTCTATATATATATATATATATATATATATATATATACATATATATATATATATGTATATATATATATATATATATATATGTCTCAAAATTTCCAGCTTCATTTTAGTGACCGACATTAGCCACAGCCATCATAAATACTTCCATATAACAAACATATATAAATCAGGAGGACACATGGAAGTTCGCTAAAACAGATATAAACATAACTTTATTAACAATAATTACCACACATAAATACATGCAACTGTCACATATTGACAGTGCAGACTCAACAAGTATAAGACACCAGAAAAAATTGGGTCTATCGTATATAAATAGTAAACATAACACCACACAATAAGGTATAGTAAGGTGCAGGCAAGAAAAAAATCCCCACTAGAGTCTCCCAGCAATCTAAATCTCATGTGGAATAAACTCTGAGTATAATGTGTAAGTAGCCGGAGACTCTCACCCACACTAAGTGCCTGACATGAGCCACTATAGAAGTAAGGGGGGGGGGAGAGGGATTAAGGGGGACAATTATCTCACCTCACTGCAGGTAGGCCACTGTACACGCCCCATATATATATACATAGTACAGACTAAAAGTTTGGACACACCTTCTCATTTAAAGATTTTTCTGTATTTTCATGACTATGAAAATTGTAAATTCACACTGAAGGCATTAAAACTATGAATTAACACATGTGGAATTATATACTTAACAAAAACGTGTGAAACAACTGGAAATATGTCTTATATTCTAGGTTCTTCAAAGTAGCCACCTTTTGCTTTGATGACTGCTTTGCACACTCTTGGCATTCTCTTGATGAGCTTCAAGAGGTAGTCACCAGGAATGGTCTTCCAACAATCTTGAAGGAGTTCCCAGAGATGCTTAGCACTTGTTGGCCCTTTTGCCTTCACTCTGCGGTTCAGCTCACCCCAAACCATCTCGATTGGGTTCAGGACTAGTGACTGTGGAGGCCAGGTCATCTGGTGTAGCACAACATCACTCTCCGTCTTGGTCAAATAGCCCTTACGCAGCCTGGAGGTGTGTTTGGGGTCATTGTCCTGTTGAAAAATAAATTATGGGCCAACTAAACGCAAACTGGATGGAATAGCATACCGCTGCAAGATGCTGTGGTAGCCAAGCTGCTTCAGTATGCCATCAATTTTGAATAAATCCCCAACAGTGTCACCAGCAAAGCACCCCCACACCATTACACCTCCTCCTCCATGCTTCACGGTGGGAACCAGGCATGTAGAGTCCATCCATTCACCTTTTCTGCGTCGCACAAAGACACGGTGGTTGGAACCAAAGATCTCAAATTTGGACTCATCAGACCAAAGCACAGATTTCCACTGGTCTAATGTCCATTCCTTGTGTTCTTTAGCCCAAAACAAGTCTCTTCTGCATGTTGTCTGTCCTTGCAGTGGTTTCCTAGCAGCTATTTTACCATGAAGGCCTGCTGCACAAAGTCTCCTCTTAACAGTTGTTGTAGAGATGTGTCTGCTGCTAGAACTCTGTGTGGCATTCACCTGGTCTCTAATCTGAGCTGCTGTTAACCTGCGATTTCTGAGGCTGGTGACTCAGATAAACTTAATCTCAGAAGCAGAGGTGACTCTTGGTCTTCCTTTCCTGGGGCGGTCGTCATGTGAGCCAGTTTCTTTCTAGCGCTTGATGGTTTTTGCAACTGCACTTGGGGACACTTTCAAGGTTTTCCCAATTTTTCGGACTGATTGACCTTCATTTCTTAAAGTAATGATGGCCACTCATTTTTCTTTTCTTAGCTGCTTTGTTCTTGCCATAATACAAATTCTAACAGTCTATTCAGTAGGACTATCAGCTGTGTATCCACCAGACTTCTGCACAACATAACTGATGGTCCCAACCCCATTAATAAGGCAAAAAATCCCACTTATTAAACCTGACAGGGCACACCTGTGAAGTGAAAACCATTCCCGGGGACAACCTCTTGAAGCTCATCAAGAGAATGCCAAGAGTGTGCAAAGCAGTCATCAAAGCAAAAGGTGGCTACTTTGAAGAACCTAGAATATAAGACATATTTTCAGTTGTTTCACACTTTTTTGTTAAGTATATAATTCCACATGTGTTAATTCATAGTTTTGATGCCTTCAGTGTGAATTTACAATTTTCATAGTCATGAAAATACAGAAAAATCTTTAAATGAGAAGGTGTGTCCAAACTTTTGGTCTATACTGTGTGTATACATATACAGTGGGGCAAAAAAGTATTTAGTCAGTCAGCAATAGTGCAAGTTCCACCACTTAAAAAGATGAGAGGCGTCTGTAATTTGCATCATAGGTAGACCTCAACTATGGGAGACAAACTGAGAAAAAAAAATCCAGAAAATCACATTGTCTGTTTTTTAACATTTTATTTGCATATTATGGTGGAAAATAAGTATTTGGTCAGAAACAAAATTTCATCTCAATACTTTGTAATATATCCTTTGTTGGCAATGACAGAGGTCAAACGTTTTCTGTAAGTCTTCACAAGGTTGCCACACACTGTTGTTGGTATGTTGGCCCATTCCTCCATGCAGATCTCCTCTAGAGCAGTGATGTTTTTGGCTTTTCGCTTGGCAACACGGACTTTCAACTCCCTCCAAAGGTTTTCTATAGGGTTGAGATCTGGAGACTGGCTAGGCCACTCCAGGACCTTGAAATGCTTTTTACGAAGCCACTCCTTCGTTGCCCTGGCAGTGTGCTTTGGATCATTGTCATGTTGAAAGACCCAGCCACGTTTCATTTTCAATGCCCTTGCTGATGGAAGGAGGTTTGCACTCAAAATCTCACGATACATGGCTCCATTCATTCTTTCATGTACCCGGATCAGTCGTCCTGGCCCCTTTGCAGAGAAACAGCCCCAAAGCATGATGTTTCCACCACCATGCTTTACAGTAGGTATGGTGTTTGATGGATGCAACTCAGTATTCTTTTTCCTCCAAACACGACAAGTTGTGTTTCTACCAAACAGTTCCAGTTTGGTTTCATTAGACCATAGGACATTCTCCCAAAACTCCTCTGGATCATCCAAATGCTCTCTAGCAAACTTCAGACGGGCCCGGACATGTACTGGCTTAAGCAGTGGGACACGTCTGGCACTGCAGGATCTGAGTCCATGGTGGCGTAGTGTGTTACTTATGGTAGGCCTTGTTACATTGGTCCCAGCTCTCTGCATTTCATTCACTAGGTCCCCCCGCATGGTTCTGGGATTTTTGCTCACCATTCTTGTGATCATTCTGACCCCACGGGGTGGGAATTTGCGTGGAGCCCCAGATCGAGGGAGATTATCAGTGGTCTTGTATGTCTTCCATTTTCTAATTATTGCTCCCACTGTTGATTTCTTCACTCCAAGCTGGTTGGCTATTGCAGATTCAGTCTTCCCAGCCTGGTGCAGGGCTACAATTTTGTTTCTGGTGTCCTTTGACAGCTCTTTGGTCTTCACCATAGTGGAGTTTGGAGTCAGACTGTTTGAGGGTGTGCACAGGTGTCTTTTTATACTGATAACAAGTTTAAACAGGTGCCATTACTACAGGTAATGAGTGGAGGAAAGAGGAGACTCTTAAAGAAGTTGTTACAGGTCTGTGAGAGCCAGAAATCTTGATTGTTTGTTTCTGACCATATACTTATTTTCCACCATAATATGCAAAAAAAATGATAAAAAAACAGACAATGTGATTTTCTGGATTTTTTTTTCTCAGTTTGTCTCCCATAGTTGAGGTCTACCTATGATGTAAATTACAGACGCCTCTCATCTTTTTAAGTGGTGGAACTTGCACTATTGCTGACTGACTAAATACTTTTTTGCCCCACTGTATATATATATATATATATATATATATATATATGTTTCATACAGCGGTAGATAGCATAAAAGCCGGTAATTCAATTGCCGGCTTTTGCTATCTCCTTATCAAACCCGACAGGATATGAGACATGGTTTACATACAGTAAACCATTGCATATCCATTATTTTTTTTTTACATATTCCCCACTAATAATGTTACATTCATTCACCTTTTCTGCAGTGGCTGGGGGCAGATGTTTTTAGCCGGGGGGGGAGGGGAGGGGGGGGGCAATAACCGTGGACCCTCTCCAGGCTATTAATATCTGCCCAAAGTCACTGGCTTTCCCACTCTGGCAGAGAAAATTGCATGGGAGTCCATGCCAGTTTTTTCCATGATTTAACCCTTTATTTTAACAGCTAGAGCCCCCAAATTTTGCATACACAAACTACTAACATTATTACTAAGGAATGTGTAAAAAAAATAAGGGATATGAAATTGTTTACTGTATGTAAACCATGTCTCATATCCTGTGGGGTTTGATAAGGGGATAGCAAAAGTCGGCAATTGAATTACCGGCTTTGAAGCTATCTACCGCTGTATGAAATATAAATATATATATATATATATATATTTATATATACTGTATATATGTTTTCACGAATATTTGAGCCCATGGATCCATTCAATGTCCATTTTGCAAGCCGGCGAGAAAATCTCACCGTACGGATGCCATATGGATTACATACGGAGGTTTACATGCGCAAAATACGCAGCCACACCCTGCCTACGGATGACATACGGATCACTGTTTTGGGATGATTTCTGCGTATTACGCCTGTAAAAAACGGACCGTATTTTCCTACCTCAAGTGTGACCCCAGCCTAATTGTCCTAAATTGCACATTCATCATCAGTGAAGAGAAACAAGAATGAGTGACATACAGCAGCTTGCACCCTGCAAATCATTGTGCAGGAACAGCAGCGCACACGCTGGGCAGGCGCTTCATTCCTATCTGCCTTACTCCAGTTGTGCAATGAGAAGGAACATTGTGTTTGGGATTTAATTATTGTGATCTTTGGGGGTCACAGTGCCAATAATAGAGGGGAGAAATGTCCTCATCAGTATCTATAGTCGCAATACATGACCCCATCCATCCTCCCTTCAATATGATGCAGTTGTCCAGTCCCCCTTGCATAAAAGCACTCCCAAATTATGATGTTTTTCCCACCATGTGCAGTGCCCCAGGGTCCTGGTCGTTGCATTATTATCATTCTCCTCTAGGGGGGAGTGATTGTACGCTTAGAGGCAATAAAGGAGATCTCTTTACTAGGTAACACCAACACACAACACATTTCACACTCCAGTCCACCAGGGAGAGCTATGCTCCTATTTATTAGGGCACTCCTCACATATAGGTAAAACTGGTGGCCTGGATAGGAAGAGAGGCAGATACTAGCTGGGCCTCGGCTCAGGCAGTTGCTATCTGAGCTCCGCTCAGGTAGTTGGTCCTTGACAGGGATGGGATCCTGTCAGAGGCCTAGACAGAAGGACACGGAGCTGTGCCTGCCCCACGTGCGGCAGCTTCCAGAAAGAGACATGAACAGAGAACTGTATTGTAGAGAGTGAGAAGAAGTCATAGCAAAAGTAGAGGAAACCAGAAGGAGTTCTGCCCTACACAGGCTGCCTCCTTCTGAGGCGCAGGATCCCGGTAGCTGGAACACCGAGGGAGCAAGACTTCTTTATGCCTTGCTCCAGAGACCGGCAGGACAGCTAATTCCACGTTACCTGCCTGCACTATACCCAGGAGGCAAGGTGGCACCCACGAGAGGCTGGGGCATGATAAGAATCCCTGTAAAAAGCCTCATGCCACCGGTCATACAGGTTTATCCTATCCATCTGGGGGACAGAGAGAGACACAACATCTACAACAGTTGTGAGGACCTTATGAGAGGCTCAGCACTAAGGTACTACAACACCCAGGCGCTAGAGGAAGGCTACTGATTTCCACCTGGATAAAGGGACTCTGGATTTGCCTCCAAACCAGCCGGACTCTGCCTGCCCTGTGATCTGTGCTCTGGACTGTGGATGCTGAAGCCTTCAGTAAAAAGGTAAAGAGACTGCAACCTTGTGTCCTCGTTCTTCACTGCATCTCACACCATCCACCATCTACACTTTGGGAAGCCCTGGGGACATACTTCACCGTGACATCCCCCTTGAGAACTGAAGGACCCGCTACCGAGTACCCCACTGCCCACGGGGGCCCTCCACATGCTTCACGGTTGGGACAGCGTTCTTGGAGTTTTACTCATTCTTTCTTCTTCCAAAAACACGGAAGTTGGAGGAGTTGATACCAAAAAGCTCCTCTGGAAAATATGCAAATTGTCTCTTCAGAGAGGAAGAGAACTAGAACTTTAGTGCCACCTATTGAAGACAATTTGCATATTTCCCAGAAGAGCATTGCGGCTTTAACCCATTACTTGCCAAATTAAAATTTTTACAAGTATGGATTTTTCAGAAAAGGGCATCCCAATATTCAATTAAAAATGACAATGACATGATTTCCTATTTTAAAAACATTCATTTTACAAACACAACACAAAAAATTGGACCTAATTATAAAAATTATAAAATCTTAGTTGCTAGAAGCTAAAGATTAGGCGTCCCAAAATTAGGACATTGGTAGATAATGGGTTAAGTCTCCTCATCTCGACATGCTTATCATGTCACTCTCCGCAAGGAGAAACGATACTTCTTGGATCCCGGTCAGACGCCTCTCACTCAGCCAAACCAGATCTTCACTTTGCACTGATGAGGGGCAGTACCCCGAAACACCGTGTCTGCAAAGTGAGATACTGGTTTGGCTTTTATCCTAAGTCATGTGACAAGGCTCGTTAAAGGGTCAACATTGACTGTTAGGATTGCTACTTCCAATAGGTGGCTCTAGAGTTCTAGTCCTCTTCCTCTCTGAAGAGACAATTTGTCTATTTACTGAAGAAATACAAAACAATGTTGTAAATATCCAGTTTATTATCACCAAAGTTTGAGTGTAAAGCTCCTGTGTCCCCACGTAAAATCCATCCCAGGGCCCTATAGTTATGTGTGATGTCGGGGGAGAAGGACCCGGCCTGTTGGATTTCCAGAGGAGTCTGACAGCGGCTCTGTCATAGAGAACACAGGGGTGCTGGGCCGATCTGAGCGTCCTGTGTATGGGGTTCTCGGGAGAGATCGCTGTCAGCTGAATAATAGTTTGGGGGCTTAATGTGTACGGGACCTTTACACTGAGCTATTACGTGACTATGTACTTACAGCTGTTCAGTTTCTTTCCTCCCTCAGTCGATCACTAGGATCACAGTATTAAGGACGGGAAGGAGAAGCTGCCACGTGACAGCAGCTCCAATTTCTGCAGCAGGATATGTATAGACCCTACCGCCCCCCCCATACAGCTGGTTACCATCCTGCATGCCCCCCAAGCTCTGACGAACACTGTGACAACTCTGCCTACTCCCTGTGATTTCAAGAGGTGATAATGACTCCTGGAGATGAGCAGACCCCAAAGAAAGAGGATATCTGTAGTAACAAGATCTTCTATTACTCACATGTTGTTCGCCAGCCAGATGTACCAGGCTTTATCTGCTCTAAAGACAATGAGATGTGATGACGACCCCAATAATGACAAGCAGCCATTCTACGTGGACACACTATGTAAGCATAAAAGATGTGGCACTCACCCCAAGATTGCTGAAAAACAATGTCCTTTAATTCGCTTTATGCAGCATTAGACATCTGTGGAGAGGCGGCAGGTAAAAGTGACAGGAGAACGGACGACGGCCGCTTCCACAGATTGCTGAAAAACGGGATTGTTTTTCAGCAATCGTGGGGTGAGTGCCACATCTTTTAGGCTTACATACAGGGGCGGATTATCAGAGGGTCAATATGGGCGGTAGCCCAGGGCCCAGTGGTCTGGGGGGGCCCTGGGCTACCGCACAGATTAACCCTCTGATAATCGTCTGTGAATGCCTGCCGGGCGGCGTTTATGTGCCCCGGACCCGGTGGGCTGAGAGAGGGGGCCCGCATTGGGCCCCTTCTCATCTGCTCACCGGGCCCTTTCCGGCGCTGCGGTGGTTTCCTATTGACGTGCGGGCACGCGCCCGCACATCAATAGTTAACAACAACAGCCGCCAGCCAATTGGAGGCTGGCAGCTGAAGTCGGCCGCAGCGCACACGTCGCCGGCGTCTGATGTCATTGTCAGTCGCCGGCAAGTGTGCGCTGCTGAAGGGAGCTCGCCGCCTGGAGCGCGGACAGGTGAGGAGACTGTTTTTTTTTTTGTTTGTTTTTTTTTTGATCGGTTAACGGTGGACACACTGGGGGGCAATGCTGGAGGACACACTGGGGGGCAATGCTGGAGGACACACTGGGGGGCAGTGCTGGAGGACACACTGGGGGGCAATGCTGGAGGACACACTGGGGGCAATGCTGGAGACAGTGGGGCAGATTGCTGGAGGACACACTGGGGGCATTGCTGGAGACAGTCGGGCAGATTGCTGGAGACAGTGGGGCAGATTGCTGGAGACAGTGGGGCAATGCTGGAGACAGTGGGGCAGATTGCTGGAGACAGTGGGGCAGATTGCTGGAGACAGTAGGGCAATGCTGGAGACAGTGGGGCAGATTGCTGGAGACAGTGGGGCAATGCTGGAGACAGTGGGGCAGATTGCTGGAGACAGTGGGGCAATGCTGGAGACAGTGGGGCAATGCTGGGGACAGTGGGGCAATGCTGGAGACAGTGGGGCAATGCTGGAGACAGTGGGGCAGATTGCTGGAGACAGTGGGGCAGATTGCTGGAGACAGTAGGGCAATGCTGGAGACAGTGGGGCAGATTGCTGGAGACAGTGGGGCAATGCTGGAGACAGTGGGGCAGATTGCTGGAGACAGTGGGGCAATGCTGGAGACAGTGGGGCAATGCTGGGGACAGTGGGGCAATGCTGGAGACAGTGGGGCAATGCTGGAGACAGTGGGGCAATGCTGGAGACAGTGGGGCAATGCTGGAGACAGTGCGGCAGATTGCTGGAGGACACACTGGGGGCAATGCTAGAGGACACACTGGGGGGCAATGCTGGAGACACTGGGGCAGATTGGAGGACACACTGGGGGCAATGCTGGAGACAGTGGGGCAGATTGCTGGAGACAGTGGGGCAGATTGCTGGAGACAGTGGGGCAATGCTGGAGACAGTGGGGCATTGCTGGAGACAGTGGGGCAGATTGCTGGAGGACACACTGGGGGCAATGCTGGAGACACTGGGGCAGATTGCTGGAGACACTGGGGCAATGCTGGAGACACTGGGGCAGATTGCTGGAGACACTGGGGCAGATTGCTGGAGACACTGGGGCAATGCTGGAGACACTGGGCCAGATTGCTGGACACACTGGTGGTAATATGCTGGACACACTGGGGGTAATATGCTGGACACACTGGGGCAGATTGCTGGACACACTGGGGGCAGGACTGGAGGCATGGGCAGAATGTAGACACGGGGCATGATTGGAGACACGGGGTAGAATGAATGACATGGGGCAGGATTGGATCATGGGGCAGGATGGATACGATGGAGACAGATGGGGCAGGATGGGGAGATCATATGGGGCAGGATACTCATGAGTGCAGGATGGGAGAACATATGGCTGGAGCCAGGAATGAGACACACGGGGCCAGGGTGGGGAATATTATTACCATAGGGGCTAATTAAGGGATATTATTACTGCAGTGATGTATTTATTTTATTTTTTGAGTATACTGTTTTAAATGGGGGGGCGGTCCTGTTACTGTGCAGAGTGACACTATATCGCCTTTTTGTCTTCATGTGGTGTAATGTAGAAGTTGTGAAAAATTAAGTAATATGTTCTGCAAGCAGAGCTCGAGATAACTGTGTTATTTCCTGCAGAAACGAGTCCTTGCTGGAAGAAATGATGGCGGTCTGTGCTGGATGAAAGATGAAGGACTTCACCTAGAGACGTCACTGGTGAGTCAGTGTTACCTATACACTGACACTATAGACTGTATACTATATACAGAGGTCCTGTGTACAATGTCACCAGTGATCACTGTATTACCTATACATTATATACAGAGCTCCTGTGTACAATGTCACCAGTGATCACTGTATTACCTCTACACAGACACTGCATACTAAGTACAGATCTCCTGTGAATACTGGCACTTATGGTGATAGTATTGTGTGTTTTTTTTAATTTTTTATTACTGATCAGTATTGTAGTATTCAGTCACTATGTGGTGGTAATATGTGGTCTGGAAATTGTGTTGTGGTATTTGTCCCTTCTATGTGCTATTTGGTCACCAAGTGGTAATTTGTGGTCTGGTCATGGTGCGGTGGTATTTGTTCCTTGTATGTGATATTATTCGATCACTGTGGTTGTAATTTGTGGTATGGTCATGGTGCGGTGGTATTTGTTCCTTGTATGTGATATTATTGGTCAAGATATACCTAAATTGTATTGCAGATTTTAACAAATATTTAATAGGTTACAGTAGAGTAGGGCCCGGCCATTTTTCTGGAATAATCTGGTTCGGGTATATCATGACCCCCGTCACATGACCCCCTCACATGACCCCCGTCACATGACCGGGGGGGCCCACAGTGTGTGAACAGCATGGGGCCCTGGCTACCCTTAATCCACCCCTGCTTACATAGTGTGTAACTCTATTGTTCTGCTATATGTAGAGCACCGCCCATGGATGCATCAATTGTTGTGTTTTTAAGTCTGATGGAAAGCCGGTCCCATATGTTCTATAGCCTGTGAAGATTGCTAGTTACTTGGTGCCGCTCAGTTCGGAATCTTGTTTGTTTGGCATTCTATGTGGACACTTAACATAGTAACATAGTAACATAGTTAGTAAGGCCGAAAAAAGACATTTGTCCATCCAGTTCAGCCTATATTCCATCATAATAAATCCCCAGATCTACGTCCTTCTACAGAACCTAATTGTATGATACAATATTGTTCTGCTCCAGGAAGACATCCAGGCCTCTCTTGAACCCCCCGACTGAGTTCGCCATCACCACCTCCTCAGGCAAGCAATTCCAGATTCTCACTGCCCTAACAGTAAAGAATCCTCTTCTATGTTGGTGGAAAAACCTTCTCTCCTCCAGACGCAAAGAATGCCCCCTTGTGCCCGTCACCTTCCTTGGTATAAACAGATCCTCAGCGAGATATTTGTATTGTCCCCTTATATACTTATACATGGTTATTAGATCGCCCCTCAGTCGTCTTTTTTCTAGACTAAATAATCCTAATTTCGCTAATCTATCTGGGTATTGTAGTTCTCCCATCCCCTTTATTAATTTTGTTGCCCTCCTTTGTACTCTCTCTAGTTCCATTATATCCTTCCTGAGCACCGGTGCCCAAAACTGGACACAGTACTCCATGTGCGGTCTAACTAGGGATTTGTACAGAGGCAGTATAATGCTCTCATCATGTGTATCCAGACCTCTTTTAATGCACCCCATGATCCTGTTTGCCTTGGCAGCTGCTGCCTGGCACTGGCTGCTCCAGGTAAGTTTATCATTAACTAGGATCCCCAAGTCCTTCTCCCTGTCAGATTTACCCAGTGGTTTCCCATTCAGTGTGTAATGGTGACATTGATTCCTTCTTCCCATGTGTATAACCTTACATTTATCATTGTTAAACCTCATCTGCCACCTTTCAGCCCAAGTTTCCAACTTATCCAGATCCATCTGTAGCAGAATACTATCTTCTCTTGTATTAACTGCTTTACATAGTTTTGTATCATCTGCAAATATCGATATTTTACTGTGTAAACCTTCTACCAGATCATTAATGAATATGTTGAAGAGAACAGGTCCCAATACCGACCCCTGCGGTACCCCACTGGTCACAGCGACCCAGTTAGAGACTATACCATTTATAACCACCCTCTGCTTTCTATCACTAAGCCAGTTACTAACCCATTTACACACATTTTCCCCCAGACCAAGCATTCTCATTTTGTGTACCAACCTCTTGTGCGGCACGGTATCAAACGCTTTGGAAAAATCGAGATATACCACGTCCAATGACTCACCGTGGTCCAGCCTATAGCTTACCTCTTCATAAAAACTGATTAGATTGGTTTGACAGGAGCGATTTCTCATAAACCCATGCTGATATGGAGTTAAACAGTTATTCTCATTGAGATAATCCAGAATAACATCCCTCAGAAACCCTTCAAATATTTTACCAACAATAGAGGTTAGACTTACTGGCCTATAATTTCCAGGTTCACTTTTAGAGCCCTTTTTGAATATTGGCACCACATTTGCTATGCGCCAATCCTGCGGAACAGACCCTGTCGCTATAGAGTCCCTAAAAATAAGAAATAATGGTTTATCTATTACATTACTTAGTTCTCTTAGTACTCGTGGGTGTATGCCATCCGGACCCGGAGATTTATCTATTTTAATCTTATTTAGCCGGTTTCGCACCTCTTCTTGGGTTAGATTGGTGACCCTTAATATAGGGTTTTCATTGTTTCTTGGGATTTCACCTAGCATTTCATTTTCCACCGTGAATACCGTGGAGAAGAAGGTGTTTAATATGTTAGCTTTTTCCTCGTCATCTACAACCATTCTTTCCTCACTATTTTTTAAGGGGCCTACATTTTCAGTTTTTATTCTTTTACTATTAATATAGTTGAAGAACAGTTTGGGATTAGTTTTACTCTCCTTAGCAATGTGCTTCTCTGTTTCCTTTTTGGCAGCTTTAATTAGTTTTTTAGATAAAGTATTTTTCTCCCTATAGTTTTTTAGAGCTTCAATGGTGCCATCCTGCTTTAGTAGTGCAAATGCTTTCTTTTTACTGTTAATTGCCTGTCTTACTTCTTTGTTTAGCCACATTGGGTTTTTCCTATTTCTAGTCCTTTTATTCCCACAAGGTATAAACCGCTTACAGTGCCTATTTAGGATGTTCTTAAACATTTCCCATTTATTATCTGTATTCTTATTTCTGAGGATATTGTCCCAGTCTACCAGATTAAGGGCATCTCTAAGCTGTTCAAACTTTGCCTTCCTAAAGTTCAGTGTTTTTGTGACTCCCTGACAAGTCCCCCTAGTGAAAGACAGGTGAAACTGTACAATATTGTGGTCGCTATTTCCTAGATGCCCGACCACCTGCAGATTTGTTATTCTGTCAGGTCTATTAGATAGTATTAGGTCTAAAAGTGCTGCTCCTCTGGTTGGATTCTGCACCAATTGTGAAAGATAATTTTTCTTGGTTATTAGCAGAAACCTGTTGCCTTTATGGGTTTCACAGGTTTCTGTTTCCCAGTTAATATCCGGGTAGTTAAAGTCCCCCATAACCAGGACCTCATTATGGGTTGCAGCTTCATCTATCTGCTTTAGAAGTAGACTTTCCATGGTTTCTGTTATATTTGGGGGTTTGTAACAGACCCCAATGAGAATTTTGTTACCATTTTTCCCTCCATGAATTTCGACCCATATGGACTCGACATCCTCATTTCCTTCGCTAATATCCTCCCTTAAAGTGGACTTTAGACAAGACTTTACATAGAGACAAACCCCTCCTCCTCTCCGATTTTTACGATCCTTTCTAAACAGACTGTAACCCTGTAAGTTAACTGCCCAGTCATAGCTTTCATCTAACCATGTCTCGGTTATTCCCACTATGTCAAAGTTACCTGTAGATATTTCTGCTTCTAGTTCTTCCATCTTGTTTGTCAGGCTTCTGGCGTTTGCAAGCATGCAGTTTAGAGGATTTTGTTTTGTTCCAATCTCCTCGCTGTGGACTTACTCATACTTGGCCACTTTCTTTGCCTTCTCTGCGTCCTCACTGTGAAATACAGGATGAAAACATCCCATTAGATTAGAATGGTGGGAGCAAAGATTTATAGCCCCCGAACCATGACCCCCATAATAAGCCTCCACATAGTGGCCTCTGGTTTTATCCATTATAAGTGGAGGATAGTCCTGCAGGGACCACATGTAACATCAGTGTTAACACCCCAAAAAAATCACAGTCTGTCCCTAATAATAATAGTCCTCTTCCTATTCTATCTGTCGCCATCCCTAAATGATCCTCAGAGGAAGATGAATCGATCTCTGTCTCCTCATATCTTTAATATGGAGTCTCTTCTGCTGTCACATGAGATGCCTGGAGTCTCTTCCTGTACCCTGTGACCATATCAGATAATGGGGGCTTCTAATTCATGTCCCCACCCATTCTCAGTGTCCATGTACAGTATTATCTGCTGCCCAGCCGGCGCCCCCCAGTGTTGGGTCTCTCTACAGCTGGGGAGATGTGGAGACAGACGTCCTATCCCTCAACCTGTAGAGATCAGACGTCTCTGATGTTAGGTCTGTAATCACCTCCTTCTACCTCTACTTACATCCCCACGGTGGTCTCCTCTGCTTTCTGCTCCTTTTGCTCTTCACTCACTTCTTCTCCCTCCTCCGCCCTAATCTCTTCCACTTCCTCCTCTTCACTAGTAAAGACATAACAGAACAACTCAGACATAAATGTAGAAATATATTGTTCCCTCGTATGTCCTATGTCCAGAGTGGACGACTCCCTTCCATATTTCCGGAGGATTAGTTCTGAGAATTGTGTCGGCGGTAGATCTACAGTATATTCTTCTCTGTGCTATAACGGACATTGTATATTGGAGATGTATATGGACAAAAATTGCACCAAAGAAGATGACTGACGACAATGTGATATGGGGGATTGAGCACTCAGATAAGTGTAGTCACATGTTAGTGATGGGGTAACAAGGGGGTGTAATATCGGGTGAGGGACATCCCATATAAATGATCCACGAAACAAAACCTAGGTAAGTATAGTCGCATGAAGTGGGGATAATCCCATATAGGACATAGCTAATTGTCAGCATTATCTCATAAAAGGGGTCAAAGTGTAATTAAAAACATAATGTATTTTTCCGATTATAAAACGCACTTTTTTCCCAAAAATATTTTGGGTGCCTCTTATGGTCCGGTGTGTCTTATTCTCTTTAAAATACAGTACTCGATGTACAGTAGGTGCTCCTCTGTGATGCGCCCACCCTGCGGTGCCTTCGTCAGGGAGTGGCATCATTACTGAAAGAGGTATAAAAGTGCAGCGCTAGCCAATGGATGCGGGAGCTCACTGCGACCCACGTCATGAGACCAACCCCCGTCACAAACACGTTCATGATGCTAAAGTACACAGGGAGATACAGGAGGCAAGGACACAGACTGCCCATGCGTACTGCCAGGATGATCTGCAATGGTAGTCTAATCAGAGTATATGTAATGGGAGCGTAGTACTGAAAAACAGCCACAAGATGGGGATAGAGACCATCATTACACAACAGAGTTATTTCAATAGTGAGAAATGGAACAAGATGAAAGTTCTGCAGCAGCAATGACCGAACAGTGAGATCAGAGTCAGGCATCAGAGTCAGGTATCAGAGTCAGGTATTTCTGATGTTTGACTTTTATATATGATCATGTCCTAAAATGAACACTGTACTGCAAGGCTTCAGTGCTAACCACTGAGCCACCATGCTGCCAACCTTAATGGATCAGGGCCAATAGCAATGATGTAAAATCCATGTGCAGTTATCACCCCCTAGTGGCAGATGCAGGCAGTTTGTTTTGTCAGTTAATGAATCTGTTATTCCCTTTGTTTTTTGCTATTAATGTTATGGCAGATGAGTTTATATGCTGCAGCCATGTATCTCTCAGCTGTGCCTAGTTCGCTAGCCTGTATATAGACACATGATTAGAGAGGTGTGGGATTGTTATAGATTGCCAATATTGAGAACATTAGACCCACGGTGCTTCATGGCGGAGACAATCATTTATAGATGAGTCGCCCGCCAGAGCCGTGGGGCACCCGGTACCGGGTCCGGTGTTCACAGGGGGATGTCACGGTGGCGACCTGGTAGATTTTAATTTTCTCAACACATTCCACTATGTAATGAATAAAGATTTACAACTGGAATATTTCATTCAGTGATATCTAGGATGTGGGATTTTAGTGTTCCCTTTATTTTTTGGAACAATGTACACACGTCTTTTAGATGCCAGCGTACCTGCTGAGTTTCCCAAGGCAAAGACGCTTCTGGAAAATGGCAGCAATGTTCTTCCTGAGGAGTTTATTGGCCTTTTTTCCCCCCTCTGTGTTTGTGGTGACTATGCCACCAGAATCCTGTATTTTTTTTGCAATTTATACTTTAAATAACGAGCGGCTTCCAAGTGAAAACGGACTGAAAGATTAACATGCTACCTTTTTTAACCGCTTCTTGGCTTTTAAAGCCTAAAGCGATTAAGAGATGACAGAACATGGAACATTTCACAGCAAGTAGTTTTTACATTAATGTTCGTTATGTTCATTCTTTCACGTTAGAAATGGCACTATTGTAATAATAATTATTATTTGTAGCGCTAATGCGGGTGGAAACTGCCCTGAAAATGAAATTGTGTGCACATACCTAAACTCATTTTCTGTCCCTTACTGGACTCTTCTCATTTGATTTTGACCACATCAAAGTTCAGCTCAACTCTGATGCGGTCAGTAGCCATAACCCAGCTGAGAGACGTTCACAGAGATAAGAGAGTTACAAACTCCCCATCAGAATGATACGCCGATAGCTCGAGTCATTACAATGCAGGGGTGAGGCTCCCCGATTGATTCCCTCTTTTTGTACTCTGACAAGTGTGCACCTCCTAATGAATTTGGCACGTCTATCTCTTCACCAGGGTAAACGTAACCATATTGGGATAGTAGGACTACAAAATGTGTGTCCGAGGAGATAATTGTAGTGCGCTGCCCCTGCAGCTAAAATCCAAATATTGAAGCCCACTTCCCCATCGGGTCTTAATGAAGAGTTACACTTTACCGGTTTCTAAGGTTGATTCTGTTTTCAGTGTGGCTGCGCTTACTCTTCGTTCATCTCTATTAAGATTTATATTGGTTCCTGCATTTTCCATCAGCTGCTGTGTAGGGGGACCCTTATCTTCAATCAGGCCAGTTCCACTGTATGGCTTGGCCCTGCATTTTATCACTGCCCAGTATATATATTAGTTCTATGGGTGCTTAGGTTCTCTACATGTCCAGTGGAGCCATCAGACCATCGGTATAAGACCCACAAAAGAAAAAAGAGCCACTCGAAAATACTGCACACCACAAAATATAATTGAAAATATAACAAGGTAAACTTTTATTGGTATACAGATAAAAACATCTAAAAACAGTGAAAAATAACAAACTCCATACTAATCCCTGCAAATGACAGTAGCTAGAGAGAGCACATATCCTGCACACTGCATGAATAAAGCATCACATCAATAAGACAATAAAGACGCAGTATATGATGCAAGAAATACCCCATCTGATATAGCCCCATAAACACAATAAAACCTCAAACATGAGATATATGACAAATATATATACACTGCCTGAGGGGGCCAGAGTGAGAAAAGAAATATATATATAATACCTAACAATATGCTCACAGATATATCCGCCCACTAATAAGAGCAGCGATAAAGAGCCCAGGACCCATGTAAATAATACAATGTGCAACTAGTAAAAACATGTAATTACCATGGACAAGGAGCAAGCATGAAGGTCCCAGGTCCAGCCATATAACTGGTACAGAGCATGTAAAAAAATGCCAGCAGAGGTAGATGAAAGGGCAAAAGGCAAGGAAAAGTGTGGAGAGACACCCCACGCGTATCGCCGTTACAGGGACGGCTTCGTCAGGGGAAGAGTGGTAAAACCGCTACCAAAGCAAGTTTAAATACCATATGGTATGATCAGGAATGAGCGAGGCGCACCTGGAGCCCGGAACCGGAAGTGACACAAAGTCCGGGCGGAAGAGCATGAAAGGGCAGACGTCTCTGCCAGTACTGCACAATGCGCATGCGCCCGGATCCCCAGCGCAGCGCATTGTGCATAGGTAGTAAAAATATAAACAGAAGTCCCCCAAAGAGGGAAAAAAGGTGGAAAAGGGGGGGCGGGCAGAGCAAACACCGAGAAAGGCACATGCATAAAAAGCGGGGAGGAGCCAACCAAACCAATGCACACACATAGATATTAATAGGGAGACAGAATGTACCAGTCGTAAGGGGAAATAGTCCCCACAAGAAGTAATCAAACAACAGAATAAAGAAATCATTATAGCATAATGGTGTAATCTTTTATTCAAAAAAGAAAAAGAAAAAGAAAGAAAACATGTAAAGAAAAATAATAATAATGGAAAACCAAAATAAAAATAATGTATTCCTATTATAGCCAATATATATCTCCAAAAGGTAAGCCTATTTTTCTTAATGGTCCCATAGTACCAACAATAAGAATCCACAGATATCTAAAGTATAATATTAGTACTCCTAAATTCCTGGCCCCAAACGGACTGCCATCCAAATTTACATATAAAGATATTACAAGCCATGTATGAAAGAAGCTTGGTCCAGCTTGTATCCATGTGTCCAGGATCCTAGTCCAGAAGTAGAAAGGACCAAAATAGATAATGAGCTCCATAGTAAACGGGACCTAAAAAATGAATAACAGAAAACATATACGGTCAAAAATCAGTCATCCCAAGAAGCCAGTAAAAAACAGGTCCTCATTGATACCAAGAGGAGCTGTAGAATGTAACAAAAAAATCCAGCGTGCTTCTACCTGTAAAAGTTTGCGCTCAAGTGATTCTCCTCTACCCGAACCTCGGACATGCTCTAGACCAACAATACTGGTCCCTGCGTGTCTACCTGCATGTTGTGTTAAAAAATGAGATGCCACTGTGGTAAGAGTTTTACCCCTACGGGAGTCAGCCGATGCAGTGTTGATCGTAGATAGATGCTTCTGAATACGTCGACGAAGCTCCTGAGACTTCTGTCCCACATATATACGTGGGCATGGGCAAATGATTGCATAAATGACGTTTGTAGTCTTGCAATTGATGTAAGATTTTAACCCGTGTGTGATGTGATCAGTAGGGTTACAAAAACAATCCCTTACTGGGCGCATATACTGGCAGACGTTACAATCTCCGCAGGGAAAGGAGCCCTTAAGCGAGATTCCCCGATTCAATCTTACCGTGGGCCTGATGTAATGACTTCTCGTAACAATGTCTCTCAAATTTGGTGCCCTCCTGGCCGTCATCAAGGGCCGCTCACTGACAATCTGTGATGTTACCAAATCCGTGGTTAGGATGCCCCAATGTTTTTGCAAAATGCTTCTTACCTTGGACCAGTGGGTGTTATATCCCGTAATGAAACAGACAAATTTATCTGGCGGCTTCTTTTTTGGCTCCAACAAAGAAACCTGCGACTGGTTATTGGCCCTCTGGTAAGCTTGTGACACACATCTCTTGGGGTATGTCCTCCTTTTAAATCTCATAGTAAGATCTCGTGCTTCTCTTTGAAAATCTTCATCGAGCGTACAATTTCTCCTGGTTCTAAGAAATTGCCCGACAGGGACCCCCCTTTTGGTATGGAATGGGTGGAAGCTGCGAAATTCCAATAGACTGTTGGTGGCTGTAGGCTTACGGTACAAGCAAGTTGACAAAAAGCCGTCCCGATTGACGACGTTAAGGTCCAGAAAGCTCACTGAGGAAGGGGAACATGAAAAGGTCAAAAAAATATTGAAAGGATTTTCATTGAGTGAATTTATAAAGGCCCCAACTTCCTCCTGGGAGCCTGACCAGATGAAAAACACATCGTCTATAAATCTGGACCAACAACGTACCTTAGACTTGTACCATGTGGAGTTATAGACAACAGTAGACTCCCACCACCGCAAAAAGATATTTGCAAGCGCCGGGGCACAGCGGGCCCCCATAGCCACGCCGGAAACTTGGAGATAGAAATTCCTGTCGAACAAGAAAAAATTGTGCTTAAGAATGAAATCAAGAAGATCAACAATGAAAGAGTCATGTAACCTGTCCGAATTCTGTTGTGAGTCGAGAAAGAAAAGAACAGCCTGCAAACCATGGTCGTGATCAATGTTTGAGTATAGAGACTCAACATCACATGTAACCATGATATCACCCTGATCCAGGGTGATACCTTGTAAAGATTTAATAAAGTGTGATGAGTCTCTAATGTATGAGGGGAGTTCCAAGGTCAAAGGCTGTAAAAAGAAATCGACATATGTACAAGCTCTCTCACAAAGACTCCCTATGCTCGAAACAATAGGGCGTCCAGGTGGTCTGTGGAGGTCTTTGTGCAACTTGGGCAACATATAAAATGTTGATGTGGTAGGATGTTTGACCCAAATGAAATCCCGTTCTCCCGTGTTGATAATCCCTAATTCCAGGGCTCTGTCAATAAGTTTTCTCAATTTAACTGAAAAAGTGCCCGTAGGATCTGATGGGAGTTTACGGTAATATTTCACATTATCCAGTTGTCTATAGGCTTCTTGTACATAGAGGTCATGAGGCCAAAGAACAATATTACCCCCTTTGTCCGCCTCACGTATGATGAATTCCTTATTGGCCTTCAAGCCAAACAGGGCACGTCTCTCAGGCGGAGTAAGATTGTCAACCATGGGGATCCTTGCAGGTAATGTCTCAATGTCTTTTTTGGCCATCTCAAAAAATATTCTTATAGCAGGGACAATGGAAAAAGGAGGCGAAACAGATGATTTGTTCCTATGTGGAAACTTAGGCCTACCTGTATCCTCTTGTCCTTCCCCCAAAAGTTCCATGAGATCCTGGAATACATTTTGTTCCGTCTGGTCCAAGAAAGGAACAGCCTGTGGTTTGTTGTGAAGAACCTGTAGGATGATCTTTCTACAGAACAAAAAAAGATCTTTGATCAATGTGAATTTGTCCACCTGTTGAACCGGTGAAAACGATAAACCTTTAGACAAAACTGAAGTCTCATGTGCAGAAAGGACATATCTCGACAAATTGACAATCTGAAGAACATCCCCCTGACCATACTCACGGGAATTATCTGAATCAGAGATGTTTACTTGCGAAATTGCCTCCGTGGGTTGCGACGCGGAGGTCTGTGGTTGTAGCTCCTGGTGGTTTGAACAGACCCGCCTCCTACCTCCCCTCCTGGTCCTGGGTCGATGTCGCTGTCTGCTGAGGACAAAAAATCGCTCGAGGTATACACCTCCGTAGATGTCGCTGGTCTCTCGGTATTGGTGACCCTATGTCCTTGATTGAAACCCCGGCGTTTGTTACCTTGATGTGTCCAGGAAAAGGCTACCTTATTGTCAAAGTCAGCTTTGTCCCTTAAGAATTTAGAGCGTTTTTTGGACATAATTTCTTTGTCGTACTTATCAAGCAGGTCCTTAAGCCTGGCTCTAAATGGCTGGACCTGAGAGACCTCATCAAAATTTGTCAGTTTTGCTTCCAGATTTTTAATATCGGTTTTGACAGTTGTTAATAATTCTCTATCATGTGTAATAAGCAGGTTGATCAGGATACTAGAGCAACGTATCAGACCCTGTTCCCATAAAGAACGGAAAGTGGGAGATGGCTCCCAGGCAGGAAAAATAGAAACCCTAAGCCCTCTGGGAATGATGTTGAGTTTCAGGTACTCCTCGAGACACCGAATATTCCAGAGTAACCTAATGCCATGCTTTTGCGAGGCAATCAACTCCGTAGTTAAACCTAAGAAGTCTGAATCGCCTGAAGCGTTACTAGTCTCCAAAAAAGCATTAGAAGACGCGGCCCTCCATGCTGCCTCCCGTGTGTCCCAATCCATGGGCCCAAATACACCTCGCACAATACCTGATAAAAATAGGAAATCTCTATAATCGAAACTATAATTAAATATAAGCTAAGATAAGCTGTGTGCTGCTGGTCAGAACGGCAACCAAAGGGCGCCAAACAACAATAGCGATACAATGAATATACCAGCGCACTACTAATCACCCATATAAATCAGTAAGGGGTGCAAACGAGTGGTAATATAGTATAAGACCCACAAAAGAAAAAAGAGCCACTTGAAAATACTGCACACCACAAAATATAATTGAAAATATAACAAGGTAAACTTTTATTGGTATACAGATAAAAACATCTAAAAACAGTGAAAAATAACAAACTCCATACTAATCCCTGCAAATGACAGTAGCTAGAGAGAGCACATATCCTGCACACTGCATGAATAAAGCATCACATCAATAAGACAATAAAGACGCAGTATATGATGCAAGAAATACCCTATCTGATATAGCCCCATAAACACAATAAAACCTCAAATATGAGATATATGACAAATATATATATACACTGCCTGAGGGGGCCAGAGTGAGAAAAGAAATATATATATAATACCTAACAATATGCTCACAGATATATCCGCCCACTAATAAGAGCAGCGATAAAGAGCCCAGGACCCATGTAAATAATACAATGTGCAACTAGTAAAAACATGTAATTACCATGGACAAGGAGCAAGCATGAAGGTCCCAGGTCCAGCCATATAACTGGTACAGAGCATGTAAAAAAATGCCAGCAGAGGTAGATGAAAGGGCAAAAGGCAAGGAAAAGTGTGGAGAGACACCCCACGCGTATCGCCGTTACAGGGACGGCTTTGTCAGGGGAAGAGTGGTAAAACCGCTACCAAAGCAAGTTTAAATACCATATGGTATGATCAGGAATGAGCGAGGCGCACCTGGAGCCCGGAACCGGAAGTGACACAAAGTCCGGGCGGAAGAGCATGAAAGGGCAGACGGGCTCTTCCGCCCGGACTTTGTGTCACTTTCGGTTCCGGGCTCCAGGTGCGCCTCGCTCATTCCTGATCATACCATATGGTATTTAAACTTGCTTTGGTAGCGGTTTTACCACTCTTCCCCTGACGAAGCCGTCCCTGTAACGGCGATACGCGTGGGGTGTCTCTCCACACTTTTCCTTGCCTTTTGCCCTTTCATCTACCTCTGCTGGCATTTTTTTACATGCTCTGTACCAGTTATATGGCTGGACCTGGGACCTTCATGCTTGCTCCTTGTCCATGGTAATTACATGTTTTTACTAGTTGCACATTGTATTATTTACATGGGTCCTGGGCTCTTTATCGCTGCTCTTATTAGTGGGCGGATATATCTGTGAGCATATTGTTAGGTATTATATATATATTTCTTTTCTCACTCTGGCCCCCTCAGGCAGTGTATATATATTTGTCATATATCTCATGTTTGAGGTTTTATTGTGTTTATGGGGCTATATCAGATAGGGTATTTCTTGCATCATATACTGCGTCTTTATTGTCTTATTGATGTGATGCTTTATTCATGCAGTGTGCAGGATATGTGCTCTCTCTAGCTACTGTCATTTGCAGGGATTAGTATGGAGTTTGTTATTTTTCACTGTTTTTAGATGTTTTTATCTGTATACCAATAAAAGTTTACCTTGTTATATTTTCAATTATATTTTGTGGTGTGCAGTATTTTCGAGTGGCTCTTTTTTCTTTTGTGGGTCTTATACCGATGGTCTGATGGCTCCACTGGACATGTAGAGAACCTAAGCACCCATAGAACTAATATATATACTGGGCAGTGATAAAATGCAGGGCCAAGCCATACAGTGGAACTGGCCTGATTGAAGATAAGGGTCCCCCTACACAGCAGCTGATGGAAAATGCAGGAACCAATATAAATCTTAATAGAGATGAACGAAGAGTAAGCGCAGCCACACTGAAAACAGAATCAACCTTAGAAACCGGTAAAGTGTAACTCTTCATTAAGACCCGATGGAGAAGTGGGCTTCAATATTTGGATTTTAGCTGCAGGGGCAGCGCACTACAATTATCTCCTCGGACACACATTTTGTAGTCCTACTATCCCAATATGGTTACGTTTACCCTGGTGAAGAGATAGACGTGCCAAATTCATTAGGAGGTGCACACTTGTCAGAGTACAAAAAGAGGGAATCAATCGGGGAGCCTCACCCCTGCATTGTAATGACTCGAGCTATCGGCGTATCATTCTGATGGGGAGTTTGTAACTCTCTTATCTCTGTGAACGTCTCTCAGCTGGGTTATGGCTACTGACCGCATCAGAGTTGAGCTGAACTTTGATGTGGTCAAAATCAAATGAGAAGAGTCCAGTAAGGGACAGAAAATGAGTTTAGGTATGTGCACACAATTTCTTTTTCAGGGCAGTTTCCACCCGCATTAGCGCTACAAATAATAATTATTATTACAATAGTGCCATTTCTAACGTGAAAGAATGAACATAACGAACATTAATGTAAAAACTACTTGCTGTGAAATGTTCCATGTTCTGTCATCTCTTAATCGCTTTAGGCTTTAAAAGCCAAGAAGCGGTTAAAAAAGGTAGCATGTTAATCTTTCAGTCCGTTTTCACTTGGAAGCCGCTCGTTATTTAAAGTATAAATTGCAAAAAAAATACAGGATTCTGGTGGCATAGTCACCACAAACACAGAGGGGGGAAAAAAGGCCAATAAACTCCTCAGGAAGAACATTGCTGCCATTTTCCAGAAGCGTCTTTGCCTTGGGAAACTCAGCAGGTACGCTGGCATCTAAAAGACGTGTGTACATTGTTCCAAAAAATAAAGGGAACACTAAAATCCCACATCCTAGATATCACTGAATGAAATATTCCAGTTGTAAATCTTTATTCATTACATAGTGGAATGTGTTGAGAAAATTAAAATCTACCAGGTCGCCACCGTGACATCCCCCTGTGAACACCGGACCCGGTACCGGGTGCCCCACGGCTCTGGCGGGCGACTCATCTATAAATGATTGTCTCCGCCATGAAGCACCGTGGGTCTAATGTTCTCAATATTGGCAATCTATAACAATCCCACACCTCTCTAATCATGTGTCTATATACAGGCTAGCGAACTAGGCACAGCTGAGAGATACATGGCTGCAGCATATAAACTCATCTGCCATAACATTAATAGCAAAAAACAAAGGGAATAACAGATTCATTAACTGACAAAACAAACTGCCTGCATCTGCCACTAGGGGGTGATAACTGCACATGGATTTTACATCATTGCTATTGGCCCTGATCCATTAAGGTTGGCAGCATGGTGGCTCAGTGGTTAGCACTGAAGCCTTGCAGTACAGTGTTCATATATCTCATGTTTGAGGTTTTATTGTGTTTATGGGGCTATATCAGATGGGGTATTTCTTGCATCATATACTGCGTCTTTATTGTCTTATTGATGTGATGCTTTATTCATGCAGTGTGCAGGATATGTGCTCTCTCTAGCTACTGTCATTTGCAGGGATTAGTATGGAGTTTGTTATTTTTCACTGTTTTTAGATGTTTTTATCTGTATACCAATAAAAGTTTACCTTGTTATATTTTCAATTATATTTTGTGGTGTGCAGTATTTTCGAGTGGCTCTTTTTTCTTTTGTGGGTCTTATACTATATTACCACTCGTTTGCACCCCTTACTGATTTATATGGGTGATTAGTAGTGCGCTGGTATATTCATTGTATCAGACCATCGGTAGGCTTTTCTATACATGTCCAGCATTCTGCATTTATATTATACTTACCCATGGTTTTGGTTTGTTGCTTATTTAGCAGGGATTGACACTGGTTCAGACAGGTCCCCCGCATCATTGGGTTCCTGTCCTCACGGTTGCCACCTCCAATGTTCTGTACCCCACTTGCTTGTCTTGCATGTGTGGCGTGGACTTGATCAGCATTTATTTATCCCTATTTGTTCATTATAATGTGTTCTATTGCTTTTGAAATTGTATGCACCCACATTGCAGCTGGCATCAGTTATGGGTCAGCTACACAGCACAGCACGTCTTCTCAATACAAGCATTAGTTTATTAGTATGAGACGCTTTTCCATAACCATACATACTATGCTTTCACAATACCTATATCTGGATGTAGTATGCGCCACCTCGCTGCTGTCATTTAGGGACCATAAGCAGTCTTGGCGGGCCGGAGCAAATGATCCTTTGATGTTCTGGACTGCCTGTGACCACCGCAGGGAGGTGTACCCTCCATATTCTACATAGTAACATAGTTAGTAAGGCCGAAAAAAGACATTTGTCCATCCAGTTCAGCCTATATTCCATCATAATAAATACCCAGATCTACGTCCTTCTACAGAACCTAATAATTGTATGATACAATATTGTTCTGCTCCAGGAAGACATCCAGGCCTCTCTTGAACCCCTCGACTGAGTTCGCCATCACCACCTCCTCAGGCAAGCAATTCCAGATTCTCACTGCCCTAACAGTAAAGAATCCTCTTCTATGTTGGTGGAAAAACCTTCTCTCCTCCAGATGCAAAGAATGCCCCCTTGTGCCCGTCACCTTCCTTGGTATAAACAGATCCTCAGCGAGATATTTGTATTGTCCCCTTATATACTTATACATGGTTATTAGATCGCCCCTCAGTCGTCTTTTTTCTAGACTAAATAATCCTAATTTCGCTAATCTATCTGGGTATTGTAGTTCTCCCATCCCCTTTATTAATTTTGTTGCCCTCCTTTGTACTCTCTCTAGTTCCATTATATCCTTCCTGAGCACCGGTGCCCAAAACTGGACACAGTACTCCATGTGCGGTCTAACTAGGGATTTGTACAGAGGCAGTATAATGCTCTCATAATGTGTATCCAGACCTCTTTTAATGCACCCCATGATCCTGTTTGCCTTGGCAGCTGCTGCCTGGCACTGGCTGCTCCAGGTAAGTTTATCATTAACTAGGATCCCCAAGTCCTTCTCCCTGTCAGATTTACCCAGTGGTTTCCCGTTCAGTGTGTAATGGTGATATTGATTCCCTCTTCCCATGTGTATAACCTTACATTTATCATTGTTAAACCTCATCTGCCACCTTTCAGCCCAAGTTTCCAACTTATCCAGATCCATCTGTAGCAGAATACTATCTTCTCTTGTATTAACTGCTTTACATAGTTTTGTATCATCTGCAAATATCGATATTTTACTGTGTAAACCTTCTACCAGATCATTAATGAATATGTTGAAGAGAACAGGTCCCAATACTGACCCCTGCGGTACCCCACTGGTCACAGCGACCCAGTTAGAGACTATACCATTTATAACCACCCTCTGCTTTCTATCACTAAGCCAGTTACTAACCCATTTACACACATTTTCCCCCAGACCAAGCATTCTCATTTTGTGTACCAACCTCTTGTGCGGCACGGTATCAAACGCTTTGGAAAAATCGAGATATACCACGTCCAATGACTCACCGTGGTCCAGTCTATAGCTTACCTCTTCATAAAAACTGATTAGATTGGTTTGACAGGAGCGATTTCTCATAAACCCATGCTGATATGGAGTTAAACAGTTATTCTCATTGAGATAATCCAGAATAACATCCCTCAGAAACCCTTCAAATATTTTACCAACAATAGAGGTTAGACTTACTGGCCTATAATTTCCAGGTTCACTTTTAGAGCCCTTTTTGAATATTGGCACCACATTTGCTATGCGCCAGTCCTGCGGAACAGACCCTGTCGCTATAGAGTCACTAAAAATAAGAAATAAAAATAAGAAATAATGCCTGACCCTGTAAAGCTCATAGATTTCCATTGGAGGTTTTCGTCCGCATTGCACGTATGAAGTGGCAAACAATTTGCCCCCTGGTTACCTGTAATCGCGATTGTGCATGCGCCTAATGACGGATATGCGATCTGTTATCATGATTGCACCTGTGCCACCTGATATACCCTTATTAAGTGACGGACACTTCCTTCTCCGCTGTATACCACAACCACCGGTATTGCACTATTCAATCATTCCATTTTTTTTTCTTTCTGCTTGGTGTTTCCCCACACTTCCCCTGATGAAGCTGTGACACAGCGATACGTGTGGGGTTTAATTCCGCACACATGGGCTATGCTGCTGTGCATTTCCCACCATTATTTTCATCATGTGTGACTCCCCCTAGCATTGCTCCCCTTGGACTTGTTTTTGCTACTATATATTCAGCTCCCGCATTCATCGTTGGCCTTTATCTGCTCTAGGGTGGCTTTGAGGGTTTTTGTCATTAGTGTGTTGTATAATGTAATGACCATTTCGTCTGTGTACCATTTCTCATTATTTGGCTTTGTACAATTGCTGTGATTTACTGCACATAGTTAGGTCCATATATATTTGGACAGAGACAGCATTTTTCTAATTATGGTTGTAGACATTACCACAATGAATTTTAAACAAAACAATTCAGATGCAGTTGAAGTTCAGACTTTCAGCTCTCATTTGAGGGTATCTACATTAAAATTGGATGAAGGGTTTAGGAGTTTCAGCTCCTTAACATGTGCCATTAACATTTGTGGTTACGATACGATACGATACACTTTATTGATCCCGTGGGAAATTATGGTATCACAGCAGCACAACTTAAATCATAAAAATCATAAAGGAATTACATAGTTGACATGACAGTGGAGTTGACAGAAGAACATTATACATTAGAATAGGACATACACAGCGAGTGAACTGAAATGTAGAGAAATAAGTAGACATTCACCTTGGTGGTTTAACCCTAATGTTATTGTTGTACATTCCCATGGCAGTTGGCACAAACGATTTCCTATATTTTTCCTTCTTACACCTCAGAAGTATTAGCCGGTTACTGAAGGTGCTCTTCTGTCTCATGAATAGCTCATATAATGGATGTGCATTATTGTTCATAATTGCCATACACTTTTTCAGAGTTCTTTTCTCCACTACCTCCCCAAAAGAGTCCAGATTGCAGCCCACAGCAGAACTTGCCTTCTTAATAATCTTATTCAGCTTATTAGCATCAGAGGCCCGCACACTACTACACCAGCATGTGATTGAAAAAAAGATGGCACTTGCCACTACAGACTGGTAGAACATTTCTAACATTTTGCTATACACATTAAAAGACCTCAGCTTCCTTAGGAAATACAATCTGCTCATCCCCTTCTTGTAGACAGTCTCTGAGTGGCATCTCCAGTCCAGTTTGCTATCCAAATGGACCCCCAAATATTTGTAACTCTCAACCTGCTCTACCTCCTGACCAGCAATAGTGATCGGTAAGCATTCTATCTTTATCCTGCTATAGTTGGCCACCAACTCGTTAGTTTTCTTAACATTTAGTTGTAGATAGTTACCATTGCACAAATCCACGAAATTCGACACCACCCTTCTATATTCCTCATCCCCCTGATCTCCCCTGATGCATCCCACAACCACGGAGTCACCCGAAAATTTTTGAAGGTGGCAAAGATCAGATTTATACTGAAAGTCTGAAGTATACAGAGTGAAAAGAAAGGGCGCAAGCACCGTTCCCTGGGGGGCACCAACACTGCTCAGTAATCTGCTTGACACCACTGCTCCCATCTGTACAAACTGTGGCCGATCTGATAGGTAGTCAGTTATCCAAATTCTCATCCCCTCCTCAACCTTCATATCAGTCATCTTTTTGTGTAGTAAAAGTGGCTGCAGGGAATTAAATGCACTCGAGAAATCGAAGAACATCGCTCGCACCGTGGTTCCGTCAATCTCCAGAAATGAATGTACCCTATGTAACAGAGAGAGAATAGCATCATCCACCCCCAATCTATGTCGGTAGGCAAACTGAAGGGGATCGATAAAAGCGTTAACCCTCGGTCTTAAGTGAGCAAGCACTAATCTTTCCAAGGCCTTCATAGCGTGAGATGTTAAGGCTACAGGACGATAGTCATTTAGGGTTGCAGGAGAAGAAGTCTTGGGTACCGGCACCAGACAGGAAGTTTTCCATAACACAGGTACCCTCTGTGTTTGTAGACTTCCATTAAATAGGCGTGTAAAGACAGTACACAGCTGGTCTGCACACACTTTAAGGACACGTGGACTGAGTCCATCAGGTCCTGCAGCTTTACCAATGTTAAGTGACTTAAACTGCCTCCTCACATCATTTTCGGATACTCTGCTTTTTTCGGTTAACTGCATTATTGTTTACTGTTCATAAGCATCTGCCCTATCTCACTTTATAAAGTGGATCCTTGCCTGCGGCTTTACTGTTTTAAATGATTTTATGGCTTTCTATGGTTCATTTTTTGGCGTATTTCAGGTGTGCTCTTCACTAGTGTATCCCTTTTTTCTATGTTACGGTTTCCTATGATACATGATGTAGCACCATGGCACACAGTATAGGCTGTGCACCCGTTTCCTCGTATTGCAATGTATTCATGAATTTGGCACATACTATGCAGTTGGAGTACATTTCTGGAATAGTTTCCACCACTTTATTGGTATAAATTATAATGAGCTTGTCAGATATGCTTGGCCACACCACCAATAGGCTATTCAAACTTTCCAAAACGCTGGTTGAGTTGGTCAATGCAAAAGGTAGCATTATTTATGTTCACCTGTAAGCCGAGCAAAAAAATGTAGGCATTTCAAGCCAGAAAACAAGCGGAAATGGCTTGGTCAATTGAAAAAAAGAGACTATAGTAAAAGACTGTGCAAAAATTTGAATGAAACCAATTAAAAAAATATATCTTTATCCAAAAATATATGCATTTAATAGAAAAAAAAAATACATACATAGGTCTCCATATCATATGAGCCTCGTTCAGATGTACATGAGTCATGTACACGTTCTATGTTTTTCACAGATAGATCTTGTACCTGTTATAGTATAGAGGGCTGGACCCATGTCTGAAAAACAGTGAGATGTCAGATTTTGAATAAGTCATGCACCAAATTACCCATCTAAGTCTATGGGTCCTCCAAAATCACAGATGGCACACTGATGGCATCAGTGTCGTATTCATGTTTAATATTGCAAAATGTAGGAGAAGCTTTGCAGTTTATTTTTTCTTCAGTGAAAAATCACTGACCAAACACGGAGGACAAGCGAAACTTTTAAAGAATCAGAGATGTCAGATGAGGGGTGTGTATATGAAGAGTAACACTATTTCTGTATTTTTAGCATGTCCCCACACTTGTCCCTCTGAATAGACTTTAATAAGATACAGGTGTAAACCTATCACTCGTTGAAAGTGAACGATCAGAGCAGGAGACAAAGTGGCTTATTACAAAGTTTTGTCTCTCTACTTGTACTGTTGATGTATGGAAAGAAAAAAATGTAAAAAGGTGCATTTACTCTTCAAATCTAATAGCAATACAACTGTATTTGTGCAAGTTGCAGAAAAAAAAAACCAGCTTTGAATATGTGAACACATCCTATTGCTTAGGCGTCTTTCACACTTCCGTCTTCCAAATCTGCACAGGATCCGTCAAGACGTTGAAATGACGGATCCTGTGCAGATTGTGGAAAACGGGTGCACTGGGCCCGTCTTTCTGACGGACCCGTCGAGGCTATGTGCACCTGTTGTGTATGCGTCTTCGCAGCGGTTTTCACAACACAAACCAGGTTAAAAAAAAAATAAAAAAATTGCAGTATTCTCACCTACAGGTGTCCCGCGCACCGATGCTCCCGGCACCTAGCGTTCCTAGGAATACATTGCGACTTCTCGGGAGATTTTGCAATGTATTCCTAGGAACGCTAGGTGCCGGGAGCATCGGTGACGCTGCGCGGGACGTCGGTAGGTGAGAAAATTGCGATTTTTTTTTTTTATTATTTTTCACATTATATCTTGTTACTATTGATGCTGCATAGGGAAAGAAAGCAAGCGAGAGAGAATTTCCCTGACGGGAAATTCTTCCACGCATGCTCTCTTTGAAACGGCGGGACCCGACACATCCTGCGCCCATAGGCTTCCATTGTAGCCAGTGACAGGCAGCGCAGGATGCATTGCAGACCGATTTTCCGATGTGCAGAAAAAACGTTCCTCTGAACGTTTTCGCTGCCCGACGGACCGTTTTTTTTTACACAGGATCCAGTGTACGACGGTTGAAACGAATGGCCATCCGTCACAATCCGTCGCCAATACAAGTCTATGGGAAAATGCAGGATCCTGCAAATTTTTTGGCATTCTCAAAAATCGACGGATTGTGATGGGAGCTGATAGACGGAAGTGTGAAAGAGGCCTTAAAGGCAGCAGTAAAAGTGTAGCTGTGCATGAATGAATCTAAATACAGCTAGCTAAAACACATCAAGATGAGGACCTGGGTATACTGGCTACCTGCAAAATAAGGCAATGTTTACACCACATTTGGTTTACACAGTGTATTGATTGAGCCTGTCTGCAATCTCCTATAGGCCCAACGTGATTACAGCGTAAGCAGTGCCACTCAATATTTCTCATAATGAAGCTTCTCATCACTTACAAAGAAAAAATGGGAAATCTGGTTTTGTTCTTTATCAAAAGAGGCAATCTGTACAAACATTCAGGATTGCGTTCAGTATAAAGATTTGGAATCTGCTGCACCTATAGCGCTTATCGACTTAAATATGGGTTCAGGAAGACATATTCCCTGTAAGGTGTTACACCGGGGTGACTTGGCTTGCATTCCTCTCATGTGGGGTTCATTTGGTCTTTCTAGCCACCTACAGTATTTAAATATATATAACGTCTCGGTTATCAGGGTAATAAGTGTAGTCCAATCACACGACCAACCAAAGTTACTTGAAGTTAGTTTTATTAACCTCGTTATGTTATCATTAAAATAATATATGGATATTAACCTGAAAGAAGTGCAAAATTTTAGTAACTAGATCATATCAAACAACTGACAAGATCTAATGTAGAAAAGATCAGTGCAATTGTAGTGTGAACCCCGAACTTCTATGGTAATAATCTTCCATAAGGGTCCATATTGATAAATTCTAAAAACTCGTGGGCCTTAACTAATTCTCTATCTCTGTGTCACTGGTGGTCACAGTTTGCTCCAGTCCATTACAGTGGCCAGTTTTCATGCCTGGGTGATAAAAGCCATTAACCTGGCCAGGTCCTTTCTTACTGGATACAGGGCACGAACTTAAGACTTGGCTGGATCTCTTGAGATTTATAAAACTTCTTTGCATCTTGTACTCCAACATCATATGATTCTGAGGTGGTAGACCCAAACAAGCCCTGGAACAATAACACAGTTCATGAATGTCACAGATGGAATAGGAACGACTCCAAGGCATAGGAAGTAAAACATTAGCTCCCAGTATGGACAGGTCACCTTAATGTACCAGTTCGGGTTCTTTTCCTTATTTCACCCCCGGATAGGTATCAGTAACGCAAGTTCCCGGTCGTTAGTAAAATACTGTCCAGTCGTCATTTTCTGCTGTTCCTGGCACTACTCCAGTTCTCTTCTGAACCACGTGACCAGAGTTGTTACTGGCCGGATCACTTCAGTTTTTGCTGGACAGACCTAACTCACTGCTAAATGTAAGTCTATGAGACTCAGAATACGGCTTTCAGACAGAGGTACAGCCAGAGAGATCACAACACTAACCAACAGTGACTTCCACCATTCAGCGGAGTGGTCAGAAGATAGTGGCACTGGGAACAGCAGAAGATAGCCTCTGACACATATTTTACTACATACAGGAACATATGTTACCTATCTGGTGGGAATATATAAGAAAACCCCAGAGAGGTACCACAAAAATGAAGCAAATGCAAAAGATATTAAATTAGTTGCAAGAAAATCCATATCGCCGCATATTAGGAGACATTCCCCCCGTACACTTTAGAGGTGCTCAGAAATATCAGAAAAGTCCAGATAGCAATGGCAAAACATATGCTATAGTATGAATTGCAGCACTCATGGGGATATAAAATCCAGAAGACTTTATTCCGGAAGCATAAAATGACAGCAGGTTGGCACGTGGAGTACAGAAAATATGGACAACCATCATTTTGTGCTTTTGGGACCAGGAAGAAATGCAGATCAGGCACAAAACAGCTGTTAGGCCGGGTTCACATCAGCGTTCAGGTGCTTTGCGGAGGGCTGCATACGTCCTCTCCTAAGCTTGGCCTACTTCTGCATACATCCTGCATTCCTATGTATGTATGCGGATGCGTCGTTTTGACACGCCAACCGCTCGCACAAAACGCAACTTGTTGCGTTCCCGTGAGGTCGGCGGGGGCCTCAAAACTACGTATCCGCATACATCCGCACGTCCAGCATACCCGATGTTAAAGATAGGTACACAGGACACATGCAGAAGTAGGCGGGGCTTAGCGGAGGACATACGCAGCCCTCCGCAAAGCACCTGAACGCTAATGTGAACTTAGCCTTATCCATATTCTCTGTATTCCACATGCCTAGCCTGCTGTAATTTTATGTTTTCGGAATAAAGTCTTCTGGATTTTATATTCCAATGTGCTGCAATTCATCTTATATGATATTCTTTGAACATTACCTTTAAAAAAGACACGAAATTTCACATCCCGATCAAACCACAGTAAAATGTACTTCGTAATAAAGCATATGGCCAGATCAAGATATTGCACAATGTATGAAATATTTGCCATCTCAAGACACTACCAGGGAATTATAACAAGACAATCTGAACTCTGGTGGGAAACATTTGGAAGATCCACAGAGTCAGATTTCTTACTGGATGTTCATTCTGCAGTAGACATTTGTGTGGTTGCCACCCTTTTGCCACAAATGATACAAATAAAACTTAGTTTACATGTAATTATCTTAAGTGGGTAAAATTGTAAAGAACGTGTGCCGTGCTTGCATGCTCTTTCCATTAGAGCTTGTAAGCACTGGGCTGAAGCTGTCCAAATCGCCTTCAGTACTATTGCACTCCTCCATGCTGCAATGCTGCCTCTGCCTACAGCATCAGAGAGCACAATTCGCGTCAGGAAAGCAAAAATATCGCTAAGGCAGGAGAGCACCGCCCCAAACCAGCAGGCGGCAGAGACGCTAGGGAGCAATGCAGTTCTGGAGATACAGTGGGGGAAATAAGTATTTGATCCCCTACCGACCATTAAGAGTTCTGGCTCCTACAGACCAGTTAGACGCTCCTAATCACCTCGTTACCTGCATTAAAGACAGCTGTCTGAAAGGGAACCTGTCACCCCCAAAATGGGAGATGAGCTAAGCCCACCGGCATCAGGGTCTTATCTACAGCATTCTGTAATGCTGTAGATAAGCCCCCGATGTATCCTGAAAGATAAGAAAAACAAGTTAGATTATACTCACCCAGAGGCGGTCCCTATGCGGTCCGGTCCAATGGACGTCGCTGTCCGATCCGGGGCCTCCCATCTTCTTACGATGACGTCCTCTTCTTGTCTTCACACTGCTGCTCTGGCGCAGGTGTACTTTGTCTGCCCATAGGACGTCATCCTATCAAGATGGGAGGCCCCGGACCGGACCGCGACGCCCATCAGATCAGACCGCCCCTGGGTTAGTATAATCTAACCTCTTTTTCTTATCTTTCAGGGTACATTGGGGGCTAATCTACAGCAGGGGTGTCAAACTGCATTCCTCGAGGGCTGCAAACAGGTCATGTTTTCAGGATTTCCTTGTACTGAATAGGTGATAATTTAATCACCAACTCATTATTTGTGTAGGTGATTAAATTATCACCTGTGCAGTACAAGGAAATCCTGAAAACATGACCTGTTTGCAGCCCTCGAGGAATGCAGTTTGACACCCATGATCTACAGCATTCCAGAATGCTGTAGATAAGCCCTTGATGCTAGTGGGCTTAGCTCATCTTTCATTTTGGGGGTGACCGGTTCCCTTTAAATAGTCACCTTTATAAAAGACTCCTGTCCACAGACTCAATTAATCAGTCAGACTCTAACCTCTACAACATGGGCAAGACCAAAGCGCTTTATAAGGATGTCAGGGACAAGATCATCGACCTGCACAAAGCTGGAATGGGCTACAAAACCATAAGTAAGACGCTGGGTGAGAAGGAGACAAGTGTTGGTGTAACAGTATGAAAATGGAAGAAATACAAAATGACTAACAATCAACATCGATCTGGGGCACGATGCAAAATCTCACCTCGTGGGGTATCCTTGATCATAAGGAAGGTGATCAGCCTAAAACTACACAGGGGGAACTTCTTAAGGATCTCAAGGCAGCTGGGACCACAGTCACCGAGAAAACCATTGGTAACACATTACGCCGACAAAGTTTAAAATCCTGCAGTGCCCTCAAGGTCCCCCTTCTTAAGAAGGCGCATGAGCAGGCCCGTCTGAAGTTTGCCAATGAACATCTGGATGATTCTGTGAGTAATTGGGAGAAGGTGCTGTGGTCAGATAAGACAAAATCAAGGTCTTTGGCATTAACTCAACTCGCCGAGTTTGGAGGAAGAGAAATGTTGCCTATGACCGAAAGAACACTATCCCCACGGTCAAGCATGGAGGTGGAAACATTATGTTTTTGGTGTGTTTGTCTGCTAAGGGCACAGGACTACTTCACTGCATCAATGGGAAAATGGATGGAGTCATGTACTGTAAAATCCTGAGTGAAAACCTCCTTCCCTCCACCAGGACATGAAAAATGGGTAGAGGCTGGGTCTCCAGCAATACAATGACCCAAACATACAGCTAAGGCACCAAAGGAGTGGCTCAAAAAGAAGCACATTAAGGTCATGGAGTGGCCTAGCCAGTCCAGACCTTAATCCCATAGAAAACTTATGGAGGGAGTTGAAGCTCCGAGTTGCCAAGCGATTGCCTCAAAATCTTATTGATTTAGAGATTATCTGCAAAGAGGAGTGGACCAAAATTCCTCCTGACATGTGGGCAAACCATCATCAACTACAAAAAAGATCTGACTGCTGTGCTTGCCAACAAGTGTTTTGCCGCCAAGTATTAAGTCTTGCTTGCCACAGGGATCAAATACTTATTTCTCCCTGCAAAATGCAAATAAAATTATATAATTTATACAATGTGATTTACTGGACTTTATTTTTGATATTCTATCTCCCAATGTTAAAATTAACCTACCCTTAAAATTATAGACTGTTCATGTTTTTGTCAGTGAACAAACTTACAAAATCAGCAGGGGATCAAATAATTATTTCCCCCACTATAGAACAGGAGACAACCCCTTTAACCCTTGTCAGGCTGCATAATTTTACAACCTTAACAGGCTGCATAGGTACAATTGTACCTTCACATATACCTCCACTGTGGGAAGACTTTACTTGGTTTCAGAAACTAAAGTTCATTCAGCTACAAATGTTATGCTGATATCTATTGTTCAGTGTTGTTACTGGTCACTTATGTTGCTGTCAATTAAGTTAATTCAAACTGGGAGTGGCTTCTACTTGTCTTCCTGCCTCCCTCCTCTCATTAGCCATTTTGCTGTTCATCTCATTGCTGTGAGCACACATTTCTAGGCTTGTGAAGTCTTCAATTTCTTGGAAACGAAGGTAGGAAAGTCTCACAGCATCTAACAGCCAGTTATACCTTTATTCTCATTATGTGGGGACAGAACAGTCAAATTGTCTTTCAGCCTGGACTTGGCTTACATATATTTTGTATGAAACTTATCACTATAGGTATAATTTTTATACGAAAAATGGATAATAATTAGTATCTACATATTGTTTTACGATGTTTTATTTATATTCAGCACAAAATACGAAGCCAAAATTCATCTAGCAAGTCATCATGAGTGATAGTAATGCTGGATCTAGTTTCCGCCATAATCCAAGAAAACGTGTTTGCAGGTTAGTATAATTTTGTGAAAAGCCAATAATGTAGTATTTCGGAAAATTATTTATTTTACATTTTTTCATATTTACAGATTTACGTCTGACGAAATAATGCGAATGCTAGAAGAATCTGATTCTGAGCATGAGGATGAACCATATGTTCCATCTGATGATGAAAACTATGTACCACAAGTGGATGTTACTGAAGAAGATTCAGACATTGAACAAGAAATGGTCATAGAGCATGAAAATGAATACGAATCAGACGAAAGTGTTGAGGATGATTCTGTGCCTCAAAGTGCAGGCGACATTTGGACTGCTAAGGATGAAACTCAATGGTGCAGTAATCCACTGCCAAATGCACAAACAAAATCTCGTAATGTCCTACGACAAAGAGGTGGCCCTGCAGCAATCAGCAACCTATATACAGCAAAAGAGCTATTCAAGTCCATCATGACTCCCGAGATGTGTGACATCATATTACGGGAAACGAATCGAAAGGCCAAGAGAGTTTGTGATGCTTACAACAACGAACTGGTACAACGTTTTCCTGATTCTTCCAAACGGCCACCACAAAAAACATTCAAGCAATTTACTGAAACTGAACTTCATGCATTTTTGGGCATACTGATTGCTGCTGGTGTGCACAGAGCCAACAAAGAGAATCTGGAGGAAATGTGGAATGTTGCTGCTCTGCCTCTTATACGTGCAGCCATGTCTCGTGACCGCTTCAAGATGATACTCAGATTTATCAGGTTTGACAACGAAAATACACGTGCAGAACGTGTGCAAACAGATAAAGCTGCACCAATACGGGACATCTGGACAATGCTGAACAGTAATCTGGAGAGAGCCTACAAGCCATATCATTGTATCACCGTCGACGAGCAATTATTTCCATTTAGAGGTCATACTAAATTTACCCAGTATATACCTTCAAAACCAGCTAAATATGGCATAAAGATTTTCTGGGCTTGTGACTCATCAAATGCCTACCCTTTACAAGGTCAGCTCTACACTGGGAAACCAACTGATGGTCCTCGACAAGTAAACATTGGAGAACGAACAGTATTGGACCTAGTGAGCTCGTATAAAGGCTCTGGAAGAAATGTCACCACCGATAACTTCTTTACAACCATGGAACTAGCTAAGGTATTGAACTCCTGGAACATGACACTAGTTGGTACAGTGAGAAAAAACAAAAGGTTCCTACCTAACAACATGCAGCCTGCCAAAGAAAGGCCTGTATACTCGACAAATTTTGCCTACAATCATGATGCAACAGTCTGTTCATATGTACCAAAGAAGAACAAATCAGTCGTGCTTCTATCATCTATGCACATGACGGGAGAAGTTGAAGAGACACTAGCAGCCAAGCCAGAGATAATAAAATACTACAACATAACAAAAGGTGGCGTTGATGTTATGGATAAAATGTTGGGAGAGTACACTGTGAAACGACGAACATCACGTTGGACTTTGGCATTTTTCTACAATATGATTGATGTCAGTGGGTTAGCATCCTACATCATCTACAGAGAACACAATCCAAGCTTCAGGGCAAAGGATCAACGAAGAAAGTTCCTGAAAGATCTCGCAAATCAGCTGTGTATGATTGCAATTGAAGATCGTAGTACAAACAAAATGATAATGAGAAACCATTTTCTTCGAGGTGCAGTAGAAATGGTGCTTGGACGATGCATTGTGGTAGCATCGCAGCCAGCAGCTGGCCCCAAAATACCTCATGGTAGTCGTGGACCCTCCCCTGTTGTTGGTAGTTGCTATGTCTGCAGAGACCTGAGGCGAAAACAACGCAAGACTAGAAAGTCTTGTGTGGTTTGTGTGAAACCCATTTGCGATGAACACTCTGTAGCAAAGCCAACATGCATTACTTGCAAAGAAAATCAATAAAAAAAAGTTTCTTACATTTTCTTTTATAATGTAAATGAACAGTTTTTTACTTGTTTATAATAGTTAAATAGCATTATCATTAAAAAAAAATTTATGCTTTTTCCCTTGCATTATCTTCATTCAAAATATATGAGGTACATTTGTACCTATGCAGCTTGTTATGGATGCAAAAAGATCTCGACCCCTTATCTCGGAAGCGGGTGGAGATATTTTATTGAAATTTGGCCAATATATTCTGGACCAAAAATGTAGAGATGTCACGAAATTTCAGCCCTCTACGTCTTTTCAAAAAAAAGTTATTGCAATTTTAAAACGGAATAGTTACAATTGTACCTATTCAGCCGGATAAGGGTTAATACAGAAAGAGCTTATACATTACCTCAGGATGTTCTCAATGCAGTTTCTTTGTCTGAAAAGAGCATTAATTACTGGGGCTCCTTCCGGCACAAGAGGGGCTTTACAGAGGAAGCTGAGAATGGAGAGTACACTGTGAAAAGTCTGGAAATCTTCATCTTTTTCACAGCGGAAAGTTATCCTTTGACAAACTTCAGTAAGGATTACCAAGTCTAGGATAATGGGACTAGCAAGAAGGGAGTCCTAAAAAAAAATAATAGAAGTTATAAAAAATGTGCTAAACACTTTCAAAAGAACTTTTTATGGCAACAGAAAACATGATTATGACATTGTGAAAGCTATTAAAGACAAACAGATAATCCGGAATTATTTCCCTGTCTGTATGGAACGTGAATGCATGACAAAAGTTGGGAATGGCCACTGTTCCACACTGGTGAAGAGGTTTTACCACCACACAGGTTCATGCTATATTGCTAGTCTACATCCTCACTAGAAATGGGGGTCTACAGATCCCTGGAGCAAAGGACGTCGAATCTACTACAGTGGGACAAAACTGCAGTTTCTGCATAACAATGGTTTGGGAAGGATTTTACAGACAAAAATAAATCACTATTTACCACTTTTTATTTTTTTTTTAAATACTGGGACCTACAACATTCAAAACATGAAGGCATAGGATCCAGCATAAATTTACACAAATAGACCCTCCCCCAGTATAGTGCTCTTACACTCGGCTACCCTCCCCCAGTATAGTGCTCTTACACTCGGCTACCCTCCCCCAGTATAGTGCTCTTACACTCGGCTACCCTCCCCCAGTATAGTGCTCTTACACTCGGCTACACTTTCCCAGTATAGTGCTCTTACACTCGGCTACCCTCCCCCAGTATAATGCTCTTACACTCGGCTACCCTCCCCCAGTATAGTGCTCTTACACTCGGCTACCCTCCCCCAGTATAGTGCTCTTACACTCAGCTACCCTCCCCCAGTATAGTGCTCTTACACTCGGCTACCCTCCCCAAGTATAGTGCTCTTACACTCGGCTACCCTCCCCCAGTATAGTGCTCTTAAGGTACCGTCGCATTTAGCGACGCTGCAGCGATCTAGACAATGATGCCAATCGCTGCAGCGTTGCTGTGTGGTCGCTGGAGAGCTGTCACACAGACAGCTTTCCAGCGACCAATGATGTTGAAGTCCCCGGGTAACCAGAGTTACCAGTGTAAATGTAAAAAAAAAAAAAAAAAACACTACATACTTACATTCCGGTGTCTGTCCCCCGGCGTTCTGCTTCTCTGCACTGTGTGAGCGCCGGCCGTAAAGCAGAGCGGTGACATCACCGCTGTGCTTTACGGCCGGCCGGCGCTCACAGTGCAGGGAAGCAGAACGCCGGAGGACGGGACAGACACCGGAATGTAAGTATGTAGTGTTTGTTTTTTTTTACATTTACACTGGTAACCAGGGTAAATATCGGGTTACTAAGCACGGCCCTGCGCTTAGTAACCCGATGTTTACCCTGGATACCAGTGAAGACATCGCTGAATCGGCGTCACACACGCCGATTCAGCGATGTCTGCGGGAGATCCAACGACGAAATAAAGTTCTTGCCTTTCTGCTCCGACCAACGATATCACAGCAGGATCCAGATCGCTGCTGCGTGTCAAACACAACGATATCGCTATCCAGGACGCTGCAACGTCACGGATCGCTAGCGATATCGTTGTTAAGTTGTTCAGTGTGAAGGTACCTTTACACTCGGATACCCTCCCCCAGTATAGTGCTCTTATACTCGGCTACCCTCCCCCAGTATAGTGCTCTTACACTTGAGGCCTCCCCCTCTGCTCACAGCACGCCGGCATTTACCACCAACATGTCTCAAGGTAACTGTACACAATTTTTGTGATATATATGTACAATTCTGTTGCCTGGATTACACTATGTACTCCCTAGCTCTCATCATGCATAGGGCTTGACCATGGGGGTTTATTCAATTCAATCCAATACTATGTGCACATTTAGGATTGTTCACCCCAGTTCCACCATTTAGCATTTGCTGGCATGCAGTCAGAGTGGGGTGCTCGGATTTTTGTTTTCTTTAGCATTGTTTATGTCATCTACATATGCTATCTTTAGATGTTGCTCCTCCTTTATACCTTTTTGTCCATATATTGTGTTCATTTATAGTATGCTTATGTATATTTAATACTTTAATAAACGAATTTTGCATATTTATCACTCTTTCTGATACCTCTATTCTTTCAGCACGGACCCTTGGTCAATAACCCCAGTATAGTGCCCTTACGCTCGGCTACCCTCACCCAGTATAGTGCTCTTACGCTCGGCTACCCTCCCCCAGTATAATGCTCTTACGCTCGGCTACCCTCCCCCAGTATAGTGCTCTTACGCTCGGCTACCCTCCCCCAGTATAGTGCTCTTACGCTCGGCTACCCTCCCCCAGTATAGTGCTCTTACGCTCGGCTACCCTCCCCCAGTATAGTGCTCTTACGCTCGGCTACCCTCCCCCAGTATAGTGCTCTTACGCTCGGCTACCCTCCCCCAGTATAGTGCCCTTACGCTCGGCTACCCTCCCCCAGTATAGTGCTCTTACACTCGGCTACCCTCCCCCAGTATAGTGCTCTTATACTCTGCTACCCTCCCCCAGTAAAGTGCTCTTATACTCAGCTACCCTCCCCCAGTATAGTGCCCTTATACTAAGCGACCCTCCCTCAGTATAGTGCCATTATACTCAGTGATCCTCCCCCAGTATAGTGCCCTTACACTCGGCTACCCTCCCCCAGTAAAGTGCTCTTACACTCGGCTACCCTCCCCCCAGTATGGTGCTCTTATACTCGGCTACCCTCCCCCCAGTATAGTGCTCTTATACTCGGCTACCCTCCCCCAGTATAGTGCTCTTACACTCGGCTACCCTCCCCCAGTATAGTGCCCTTACACTTGGCTACCCTCCCCCAGTATAGTGCTCTTATACTCAGCTACCCTCCCCCAGTATAGTGCCCTTATACTAAGCGACCCTCCCCCAGTACAGTGCCATTATACTCCGTGATCCTCCCCCAGTATAGTGCCCTTACACTCGGCTACCCTCCCCCAGTAAAGTGCCCTTACACTCGGCTACCCTCCCCCCAGTATAGTGCTCTTATACTCGGCTACCCTCCCCCCAGTATAGTGCTCTTATACTCGGCTACCCTCCCCAAGTATAGTGCTCTTACACTCGGCTACCCTCCCCCAGTATAGTGCTCTTAAGGTACCGTCGCATTTAGCGACGCTGCAGCGATCTAGACAATGATGCCAATCGCTGCAGCGTTGCTGTGTGGTCGCTGGAGAGCTGTCACACAGACAGCTTTCCAGCGACCAATGATGTTGAAGTCCCCGGGTAACCAGAGTTACCAGTGTAAATGTAAAAAAAAAAAAAAAAAACACTACATACTTACATTCCGGTGTCTGTCCCCCGGCGTTCTGCTTCTCTGCACTGTGTGAGCGCCGGCCGTAAAGCAGAGCGGTGACATCACCGCTGTGCTTTACGGCCGGCCGGCGCTCACAGTGCAGGGAAGCAGAACGCCGGAGGACGGGACAGACACCGGAATGTAAGTATGTAGTGTTTGTTTTTTTTTACATTTACACTGGTAACCAGGGTAAATATCGGGTTACTAAGCACGGCCCTGCGCTTAGTAACCCGATGTTTACCCTGGATACCAGTGAAGACATCGCTGAATCGGCGTCACACACGCCGATTCAGCGATGTCTGCGGGAGATCCAACGACGAAATAAAGTTCTTGCCTTTCTGCTCCGACCAACGATATCACAGCAGGATCCAGATCGCTGCTGCGTGTCAAACACAACGATATCGCTATCCAGGACGCTGCAACGTCACGGATCGCTAGCGATATCGTTGTTAAGTTGTTCAGTGTGAAGGTACCTTTACACTCGGATACCCTCCCCCAGTATAGTGCTCTTATACTCGGCTACCCTCCCCCAGTATAGTGCTCTTACACTTGAGGCCTCCCCCTCTGCTCACAGCACGCCGGCATTTACCACCAACATGTCTCAAGGTAACTGTACACAATTTTTGTGATATATATGTACAATTCTGTTGCCTGGATTACACTATGTACTCCCTAGCTCTCATCATGCATAGGGCTTGACCATGGGGGTTTATTCAATTCAATCCAATACTATGTGCACATTTAGGATTGTTCACCCCAGTTCCACCATTTAGCATTTGCTGGCATGCAGTCAGAGTGGGGTGCTCGGATTTTTGTTTTCTTTAGCATTGTTTATGTCATCTACATATGCTATCTTTAGATGTTGCTCCTCCTTTATACCTTTTTGTCCATATATTGTGTTCATTTATAGTATGCTTATGTATATTTAATACTTTAATAAACGAATTTTGCATATTTATCACTCTTTCTGATACCTCTATTCTTTCAGCACGGACCCTTGGTCAATAACCCCAGTATAGTGCCCTTACGCTCGGCTACCCTCACCCAGTATAGTGCTCTTACGCTCGGCTACCCTCCCCCAGTATAATGCTCTTACGCTCGGCTACCCTCCCCCAGTATAGTGCTCTTACGCTCGGCTACCCTCCCCCAGTATAGTGCTCTTACGCTCGGCTACCCTCCCCCAGTATAGTGCTCTTACGCTCGGCTACCCTCCCCCAGTATAGTGCTCTTACGCTCGGCTACCCTCCCCCAGTATAGTGCTCTTACGCTCGGCTACCCTCCCCCAGTATAGTGCCCTTACGCTCGGCTACCCTCCCCCAGTATAGTGCTCTTACACTCGGCTACCCTCCCCCAGTATAGTGCTCTTATACTCTGCTACCCTCCCCCAGTAAAGTGCTCTTATACTCAGCTACCCTCCCCCAGTATAGTGCCCTTATACTAAGCGACCCTCCCTCAGTATAGTGCCATTATACTCAGTGATCCTCCCCCAGTATAGTGCCCTTACACTCGGCTACCCTCCCCCAGTAAAGTGCTCTTACACTCGGCTACCCTCCCCCCAGTATGGTGCTCTTATACTCGGCTACCCTCCCCCCAGTATAGTGCTCTTATACTCGGCTACCCTCCCCCAGTATAGTGCTCTTACACTCGGCTACCCTCCCCCAGTATAGTGCCCTTACACTTGGCTACCCTCCCCCAGTATAGTGCTCTTATACTCAGCTACCCTCCCCCAGTATAGTGCCCTTATACTAAGCGACCCTCCCCCAGTACAGTGCCATTATACTCCGTGATCCTCCCCCAGTATAGTGCCCTTACACTCGGCTACCCTCCCCCAGTAAAGTGCCCTTACACTCGGCTACCCTCCCCCCAGTATAGTGCTCTTATACTCGGCTACCCTCCCCCCAGTATAGTGCTCTTATACTCGGCTACCCTCCCCCAATATAGTGCTCTTACACTCGGCTACCCTCCCCCAGTATAGTGCCCTTACACTTGGCTACCCTCCCCCAGTATAGTGCGCTTATACTCGGCTACCCTCCCCCAGTAAAGTGCTCTTATACTCAGCTACCCTCTCCCAGTATAGTGCCCTTATACTAAGCGACCCTCCCCCAGTACAGTGCCATTATACTCAGTGATCCTCCCCCAGTATAGTGCCCTTATACTAAGCGATCCTCTCCAGTATAGTGCCCTTATACTCAGAGATTCTCCCCCAGTATAGTGCCCTTATACTAAGCGACCCTCCCCCAGAATAGAGCTCTTATACTCAGTGATCCTCCCCCAGTATAGTGCCCTTATACTCAGTGATCCTCCCCTAGTATACACTGTGCAGAATTATTAGGCAAGTTGTATTTTGATCACATGACACTTTTTATACATGTTGTCCTACTCCAATCTGTTCAGGCTTGAGAGCCAACTACCAATTAAGTAAATCAGGTGATGTGCATCTCTAATGAGGAGGGGTGTTGTCTAATAACATCAAAACCTTATTTAAGGTGTGCTTAATTATTAGGTAGCTACCTTTCCTTTGGCAAAATGGGTCAGAAGAGAGATTTGACGGGCTCTGAAAAGTCCAAAATTGTGAAATGTCTTGCAGAGGGATGCAGCAGTCTTGAAATTGCCAAACTTTTGAAGAGAACAATCAAGCGTTTCATGGCAAATAGCCAGAAGGGTCGCAAGAAGCGTGTTGGGCAAAAAAGGTGCAAAATAACTGCCCATGAATTGTGGAAAATCAAGCGTGAAGCTGCCAAGATGCCATTTGCCACCAGTTGTGCCATATTTCAGAGCTGCAACATTACTGGAGTAACAAAAAGCACAAGGTGTGCGATACTCAGGGACATGGCCAAGGTAAGGAAGGCTGAAAAGCGACCACCTTTGAACAAGAAACATAAGATAAAATGTGAAGACTGGGCCAAGAAATATCTTAAGACTGACTTTTCAAAGGTTTTATGGACTGATGAAATGAGAGGGACTCTTGATGGGCCAGATGGATAGGCCAGAGGCTGGATCAGTAAAGAGCAGAGAGCTGCACTCTGACGCCAGCGAGGTGGGGTACTGGTATGGGCTGGTATCATCAAAGATAAACTTGTGGGACCTTTTCGGGTTGAGGATGGAGTGAAGCTCAACTCCCAGACCTACTGCCAGTTTCTGGAAGACAACTTCTTCAAGCAGTGGTACAGGAAGAAGTCGGTATCGTTCAAGAAAAACATGATTTTCATGCAGGACAATGCTCCATCACATGCCTCCAACTACTCCACAGCGTGGCTGGCCAGTAAAGGTCTCAAAGCAGAAAGAATAATGGCATGGCCCCCTTGTTCACCTGATCTGACCCCCATAGAGAACCTGTGGTCCCTCATAAAATGTGAGATCTACAAGGAGGAAAAACAGTACACCTCTCGGAACAGTGTCTGGGAGGCTGTGGTGGCTGCTGCATCGTAAATAGATCAAGAAACTGACAGAATCTATGGATGGAAGGCTGTTGAGTGTCATAAAGAAAGGTGGCTATATTAGTCACTAATTTTTGGGGGGTTTGTTTTTGCATGTCAGAAATGTTTATTTCTAAATTTTGTGCAGTGATATTGGTTTACCTGGTGAAAATAAACAAGTGAGATGGGAATATATTTGGTTTTTATTAAGTTGCCTAATAATTCTGCACAGTAGTAGATACCTGCACAAACAGATATCCTCCTAAGATAGCCAAATCTAAAAAAAAAAAAAAACACTCCAACTTCCAAAAATATTAAGCTTTGATATTTATGAGTCTTTTGGGTTGATTTGAGAACATAGTTGTTGATTAATAATAAAAATAATCCTCTAAAATACAATTTGCCTAATAATTCTGCACACAGTGTAGTGCCCTTATACTCAGCAATTCTCAGGAAACCCAAGTGTCTTTTGCAGGTTTTTCCTGGTTGTATTTGCAGCACATATAATGCTGTGACCAGACCTTAGCTGGAATTACATAGGAAAGAACTACAAACAGTGGGGGCTCATTACATTTTTACTGATTATGTGCTTAGGCTATGTGCACACGTTGCAGAATTGCTACGTAAATTTCCGCAGCAGTTCTGCAACTACCTGCCGCGAGTATATCGCATGCGGAATTGGCATGCATATTCCCGCTAAACACTAGCGTTTTATAAGCGTAATTAGCTTGCAGAATGCTAGTGTTTTCCAAGCGATCTGTAGCCTCGCTGTGAAAAATTATTGACAGGTTGGTCACATTTCTCAAAAATAGTGTTTGACAAGTGTGACCAACTTTTTTCTATTGATGCTGCATCAATAGTAAAAAAATCTAATGTTAAAGACAGTTAAAAAAAAAAAAAAAAAAAAGTCATATTCTCACCTTCCGGCGGCCCCCGCAGCCTTCCCGCTCCTCGCGATGCTCCTGTTTCCAGTAATGCTTTGCGGCAATGACTCCAGGTGACGTAGCATCTCGCGAGACCGCTACGTCATCACAGGTCATTGTCGCAAAGCATTACGAGGAACGGGAAGGCTGCGGGGGCCGCCAGGAGGTGAGAATATCACGATCTTTTATTTTAATTCTTTTTTTTTTTTTTTTAACAGGTATATGGTTCCCAGGGCCCGAAGGAGAGTCTCCTCTCCTCCACCCTGGGTACCAACCGCACATGACCCGCGGTAAGCTGATCAATGCATTCTTATGTGTGCAGAATCCCTGCAAAGAATGAATAATGCTGCGTTTTTTTTCCGGAATGCGATTCCGCCGTGGGAAAAAAAACACAGCATGTGCGGAAATGCATTAAAAATGATGGGATGCTTATGTAAGTGTTTTTTTCTGGGGAAAACGGCCGAAAAAACGATAAAAAAACTCACTAAAAATCCTGAACGTGTGCACATACCCTTATAGTATTTTTTCCACTTTTTATCTAGCCGTTTCTTTTTTACCCATTATTCCATAAAATTATCTGAGGCAAAACACAGCTCACCAAATTATTTTTTTTTTTAAATGCCACAATAAAAAATAATACCAAAAAACGTACAAAATGATTTTGTTTTTTTTTTTAAATAAAATGTCCCTACAGGGAAAGATGTGCCCATTTCTTTGGTAGTTACAGCTCATTGTTATGGGTTACAGTGACCGTGACAGTGGTATCATGCAGGTCACCGGGCATGCTACTCTTCAGCAAAGTGTTTCGTTACTAGATGGACCCGTTAAGATGAATAAAATGGAAGGCAACAGGTTCTACCCATGTACTGTCATTTTCTGACTATGAAATTGGCATTTCCCGCGGGCACCATTACTATACACCTTCTTGCAGTTGCTTTACAACATAACATATTACAAATTCTAACACGGATGTGATCAAGACGGATATTACAAGGCTTACCTCACAAGTGTTGTGAATAACAATGGTGTTGGTGCCACCCATCATAATTTCGGATGTATACTCATCCATTGCTCTTTTACTGTCTCCCACATGCGGGACATACTTAATAACCACCTAGACACAGACAGGGAGTATTAGATAAAGCACACAACACGGGATACTGGCTGAAATAGAGTATTCCTAAAACGGTCCATTAGCGCACAGTATTGAAGATTCAATATCAGGAGTAGAAATATTTGATTGCAACCAAAAGATCAAACTGTTCGAGAAAAAGACGACAGATAGCAGGAGTACTCACACAGTGGTCTGGCTTCTCATTTGCTCCATACAAGATAGGGTTTGATTGAACCATGTCATCCACCACGTTGCTTTTGGAGATCTCCTTGGAGCGGAACTGCTGAGGAGCAGAAAGGTTCTTCCCATCATTGTTACCCAGGTGGTTATAGCTCACTATGGACACCGTCTGGGAAAAAAAAGAAAAAAAGTCATGGAGAAGTTGTGTAGTGTCATGCATAAACTGAAGCCGATGGGACTAACCTAGGCTTGCTGGGGGTCCACCCGCTGAGAACAAGGCTCTTGCGGAGAGGAGATTGCATATGTGCACTTGTGTTCCTTTTCTGCAAAGCACATTTTTGTGTGAGTGATGGGGTCTCACCAATCAGACCCACACAAATCACGTAGTTATCCCCTATCCAAAGGATAAGGCTGGAATCACACATGTAGCTTTTGTAGCATAAAGAAGCTAAAGTTCTATAAATGTACAAATATATTTATTACACACACGTTAGAATTATATTTGAAAAAAAAGCTAGGTTAAAACCTATGATGGCCTGTTATTTGAGCCTGGCAGACACAAGCGGGTGGTGAGCATGTACTATTTTATGGGTGCGTGACCCCCTAATTACCACCCGCTTAGTATTTATATGTAGCTGAAAGGGTGGATGCCCGGGTGCCAGTCACAACCAAGCACCTGAGAGGGAAAGAAAGCAGTTTTTAACCCTTCCTGTTTCTTGCTATATAGAGTGCTAACAAGTGATTATGCATATATTGCTGGTAATAGTAGTTCCAATAGAAGAGCCCTTCCACACACCAGGTTGCATCGGTATTTGTAAGCCAAAACATAACTCATTTTTCCATTACACCTTTAGCTGTCTTTGTTCCACTCCTGGTTTTTGCTTAGAAACACTGAAACAAAATACACAAAAACAAAGGCTTTCAAAAGTAGAGACTAAAGAGGGTTAAAGGGAATCTCAGAAAACTTTTACCATGTAATCTGAGAGCTGAATGATATTATATATTAGGAGGAGATTATCACTACACAAGGGGTAGTTGTCTCATGCCTCAGAGTCAAATGATCTGTGTAACCACGCCAGCACAAATGATTAGCATCTGCAAATATACAGTACAGTGTACATAAAAACCTGTTAAGCAGTGGTGTGGGGAGGGGCTCATACAGGGCTCAGCAAAGAAAACTGTGATTGTATCAAAACCACAGCAAGCAGCCCAGCAAGTGACAGCTGGAATCAGGGTCTCTGCCCCTAACTCATGCTGCTTTCTGATTACATAGTGAAAGCTTGCTGACTGATTCCCTTTAAATACTTATCAGTTGCCTGCCAGGGGAGTTGTAAGAGCTTTCAACAGCTCAAAGACGTGTTTGTGCTACCAAATAATGTTTTCTCTCAGTTTCTTCTCTGGCATGCTCTTCAGACTTGAGCTAGAACAACTAATTTAGATCTCGATTAATAGCCTGCTCGTTCGTCAGGTGACCGGAAGCCTGTTTAGACAAGCTGAATACAGTAGGAACGGTCGATTAAAGGCCGTGTGTCAGATTGTGTAAACATACCCTTAGAGTATGTTCACACAACAATTTTTTCAGGGAGGTGAAAACGATGAGGGTTTCAAGAGGAATCTGCTTCAGGAAACATTGGTTCTTTTTTTTTTTCTTTTTGTACATGTGCTCCGCTTGTCGTGTCTCTCCCTTTGATGTGGGCTCCGGTAATGAGCCAACATCTTTCCTGGCACATGTCAGCTGTTTTGAACAGCTGACATGTGCCCCCAACAGCCATAGGTGGATTGCAATTCAGCTCGCAGCTGTTAACCTGTGAAATGCCACTGTCAATCTCTGACAGTGGCATTTAATGTGATCACGCCGGAAGCGCGTCACTAATTTCTGCTACACAAAGGCGATCTGATCATTGCCTGTATGTAGCAGAGGCAATTGGATTATCGCAGCTTCTAGTCTTCCATGGAGACAATTAAAGCAAGTGAAAAGTAAAAAAAAGTTTTTAAAAATATAAAAAAATATAAAAGTTCAAATCACCCCCCCCCATTTGCCCCATTCAAAATAAAACAATTAAAAATAAACATATTTGGTATCGCTGTGTTCAGAATCACCCGATCAATACAAAAAAATTAATCTGATCAATAATCGGCGTAGCAAAAAAAAAAGTGAAATTGCCAGAATTAAGTTTTTTTGGTGGCCGCAACATTGCATTAAAATGCAATAACGGGCGATCAAAAGAATGTATCTGCACTAAAATGGTATCAATAAACGAAAAATGGAAACGCTACGGGTCTCGGAAAATGACAATTTTTTTTTTTTTTACAAACCTTCGATTTTTTTTTTCACCACTTAAATAAAAAAGAACCTAGACATGTTTGGTGTCTATGAACTCGTAATGGCCTGGAAAATCATGATGGCAGGTTAGTTTTAGCATTTGCTGAACATGGTTATAAAAAAAAAAAAAAAAGTTTTGCAATTTCACCACACTTGGAATTTTGTTTTCCATTTTCCAGTACATGATAAGGCAAAACCAATGGTGTCATTCAAAAGTACAATTTGTCCTGCAAAAAACAAGCCCTCACATGGCCATACTGACCACAAAATAAGTTATGGCTCTGGGAAGAAAGGGAGCGGAAAAAACAAACGCAAAAACGAAAATGTGTTGCAGCGTGATGGGGTTAAATCACGAAGCAGGCGTATTATCATTGTATTAATATTTCTTGAAGTAGTTTGCTAATATTTCTGTTGAGGTTTTCTGTAAAAGATTTTTTTTTCTTAGCGGTTTTCAGAGATTTTTTGACATTAGCAAGCAATGAAGAAAACACTAGCCTTTTTGGACAAAACGTTCAAAAAACAAAAAAACAGCCAGGGGTCTTCAGGGGTGTTTTCTAACCTTCCCATTGACCAGAAGAATGGTGTGCTTACTTCTTTTAACCACTTGGTGTTTATGGAGACCAGAAAGTGGGAATACATAAGAATGAATAGAATTTTTTTTTTTTTTTTACTTCGCCACTGGGCAGAGTTCAAGGCTTCCATAAGTTTTCGCCTGATTCATCGTATGCAACTCTTCTAAAAGTTGTTAAACTTGTCAGAACTGTACTCCAGTTTCCCTTGAAGTGATTTTATGTACACAAGATATTTTGGTGCAATTTCTCAGCCATTTTGCATTAAAGAGGTTAAAGACTAAAATAACGTCTATTTGAATGAAAGATTAAGGCTATGTGCACACCTTGCGTCGGGTCCCTGCGGGTTCTCCCGCAGCGGATTTGATAAATCTGCAGGGCAAAACAACTGCGGTTCTCCCTGCAGATTTATCGCGGTTTGTTCCGCGTTTTCCGCTGCGGGTTTCCGCCTATACTATTGATGCTGCATATGCAGCAATATGCAGCATCAATAGTAATGTTAAAAATAATAAAAATTGGTTATACTCACCCTCTGATGTCCGGATCTCCTGGGCGCTGCACCCGGCGTTCCGGTTCCAAAGATGCTGTGGGAGAAGGACCCTTCGTGACGTCACGGTCATGTGACCGCGACGTCACCGCAGGTCCTGGTCGCACAGCAACTCTGACCGGACGGCCGCGTGCAGCGCCCAGGAGCTCCGGACATCAGAGGGTGAGTATAACCAGATTTTTTATTTTTTAACCCCAAATATGGTTCCCAGGGCCTGGAGGAGAGTCTCCTCTCCTCCACCCCGGGTACCACCCGCACATTATCCGCTTACTTCCCGCAACGTGGGCACAGCCCCATGCGGGAAGTAAGCGGTTCAATGTATTCCTATGGGTGCAGAATCGCAGCGATTCTGCACAAAGAAGTGACATGCTGCGGGTTGTAAACCGCTGCGTTCCCGCGCGGTTTTTCCCGCAGCATGTGCACAGCGGTTTGCGGTTTCCATAGGGTTTACATGTTACTGTAAACGCTATGGAAACTGCTGCGGACCCGCAGCATCAAAATCGCGGCGGTTCCGCGGAAAAAACCGCTAAGTGTGAATATAGCCTTAGGATGCTTTCACACATCAGTTTTTTGCCGTCAGTCACAATCTGGCGAATTTTGAAAAAAATGGATCTGTCAAAAGTTTCCGCTGGATCCGTTTTATTCTCATAGACTTGTATTAGCAATGGTCTCACATTTCATCCGTTTTTCACCGGATCCGTCAAAATATTTTTTTCCGGCGGCCAGAGAAAACTGACATAGTACGCTTTTTGTGTCCGTCGAAAAAACGGACAGCGTCGGATCCATCGCCGTCCATCGTTTGCTAGAATGGAACCTTATGGCGCCGGATCCGTCAAATGACAGAATCTGGAGACGGATTCCATTTTTTTTAACTGAGCATGCTCCGATTTTTTTTAGGATCCAAATAGCTGGATCAGCAAGTCGGATCCATCGAAAAAAATGGATCTGTCGCATAAGTTTTTCACAATCTGCATTGGATCCGTTTTTTTCAACATTCGACGGACTGTGACTGATGGCAAAACACTGATGTGTGAAAGGGGTCTAAAAAAGGTTATTTTTTTACTTTGCACAAGAATTCAAGAACGACGCAAGCTACTTTGAAGAGTTTGGCGCAAAAAAACTGTCGCAAATACCACTATAAATCAGGGCTTAAGTGCACAAATACATAATTAAGTAACTTTCTCCAGGAGTTTAAAATTCAAGCAGAAAAGGAGGTTTTGGAGGAGCTTTTCTTTTCCTGAAGAGGTTTTTTTTCCCTGAAGAGTTCTTTGCAGCCTCGTTTGGAGAGGTTTCCTTCAGGGTCCTCTATAAAGAAGTAACAAGCACTTTCACATTCCCACCCACCAGTTTTCAAAACTTCTTAAGGGGAATAAAAAAAAAGAGAATAGTCATGTGAGCAGCAAAGTGGAATTCCCATACAAATAAACTGTAAGAATTTGCCAATAGTTTTTGAGGGGGATTCTGAAGAGGATCTGCTCCAAAAACTCTTGAAAAAAAAAACTCAGGGAGACCATAGGCCTTTGTCTGTGCTGTTATGCAGATGTGGACAGCTAAAGGCAGCCAAGCTGGGGGAAGTAAATCTGAATACATCACCTAAGAATACTCCCTCAGTGAGGCTTTGGTTCAGATTAAAATGTAAAATACATTCCTACACTCCAAAATGCTTTGAAAGGACGGCCTGAGGAGATTGTAGTACCATATCCTCAACGCCTGACCCTCTAGTCTGGCCTCTAAGACATTACATGATAGGACATTGACTTTGAGTGGTTACATCCAGCTCAAACCTTCTTGGGTTACTTTAGCTGAGCCTCCTTCGGTAAAGGACTGCAGTCTACTTCTATACATACAAGTAAGAGGGCCTCTTTTACAAATGTCATAGGCAAAAACGCTGCACACAAGCTTAGGTCTAACAATATTTTGGAGCACATATTTACCTTCAATCCGGCACCGACAAGGAAATCCACCAAAACGGACTTAATCTTCGTCTGCCCAGATTTAAAGTCATCTCCGCCAATAAAGACCGAGTGCCTCACAGCCAGTTCGATCGCCCCAGGAACAAATGTGTTTTGGGGAGATCCATTGATGTAGGCACAGCCTTCTAAAATGCTGGCCACTGCGAACATTGTGGAAGGGGACACTTCAAGTTCAAGCTGTGGAAGGGAAGAAACCAGAAATAAACATCGGTAAGAAACTAGCCAGAAGTGATGAAAAATCACTGACTGAGAAGCATTCATCCAATTCATGCCATTATATCATGAGAAAACGAGCGCAAGGATATTACTACATAACAATTCCTTTATTAGGTGACTAGGTCAGGATACCAACTCAGGGAGGGGAAAGTTCAGTGCTAGACTTGTGTTCTTGCCTTATCACCCCAAGGTTGTGCTAATCGCTCTAGATTACACACATTTTCCTTTGCAAGTCATCTGAGGTGTCAAGCAGAGAGCAGGACAGAGCACCAGTGTGATGAAACCTGACCCTAGGAAGGAAATGCAAAGACAGCAGCATGAATGGCATCATCTGTCTGAGCCAACCAGAGACGGGAGCACTACAAGGTGACGGGGAGGAACTAAGCTGCTTACATGTTCTCCCCCACCCATTCCATACAGCCCAGGATTCTGCCTATGCTTCTCGCAGGTAACAGATGGGACAGCTGACGGCAGCAGGGGCTTCTCTACCTAAAGTGAGTTGGATTATGAAGAAAGATATGGCCTTCTTATGTAGCTGCAACACTTTTCTTGGTTGCGTGGCATCCCTGTTCCCAGGGCTGTGGAGTCGGTAAGCCAAACCTCAGACTCCTCAATTTCCGTGACACCGACTCCGACTCCACAGCCCTGCCTGTTCCATCAGTATTCTCGGACATCCTACACAAGTTTTATCCTGACACATGGGACTATTACATTTGCTTGTCAGAACTTTGCCCAGAAATCTCACAAAGCACTCACCTCAATGGCCTTCAGCAAGTTATCAGCAGTATCATTAACCCCGGGGATCACATCACAGAACCTTTCAGTGTTTGCAGTCCACAAAACAATAACCTTGTCTACTCCACTGGTTCTCTTAAACTCTTGGATGTCTTCACGAATTTTCTGGACCTACATATAAAGTGAGAAAAAAAAGTACAAATCTTGATAAATAACAAAAAAAATGAATAAAATGTTTTGATAGGTGTGTGAGGAAACCCAGCTTGGTTTTTGAGTCTACAGGTCCTTCTCAAAAAATTAGCATATAGTGTTAAATTTCATTATTTATCATAATGTAATGATTACAATTAAACTTTCATATATTATAGATTCATTATCCACCAACTGAAATTTGTCAGGTCTTTTATTGTTTTAATACTGATGATTTTGGCATACAACTCCTGATAACCCAAAAAACCTGTCTCAATAAATTAGCATATCAAGAAAAGGTTCTCTAAACGACCTATTACCCTAATCTTCTGAATCAACTAATTAACTCTAAACACATGCAAAAGATACCTGAGGCTTTTATAAACTCCCTGCCTGGTTCATTACTCAAAACCCCCATCATGGGTAAGACTAGCGACCTGACAGATGTCAAGAAGGCCATCATTGACACCCTCAAGCAAGACCCAGAAAGAAATTTCTCAACAAATAGGCTGTTCCCAGAGTGCTGTATCAAGGCACCTCAATGGTAAGTCTGTTGGAAGGAAACAATGTGGCAGAAAACGCTGTACAACGAGAAGAGGAGACCGGACCCTGAGGAAGATTGTGGAGAAGGACCGATTCCAGACCTTGGGGAACCTGAGGAAGCAGTGGACTGAGTCTGGTGTGGAAACATCCAGAGCCACCGTGCACAGGCGTGTGCAGGAAATGGGCTACAGGTGCCGCATTCCCCAGGTAAAGCCACTTTTGAGCTACAGAGAAGCAGCACTGGACTGTTGCTAAGTGGTCCCAAGTACTTTTTTCTGATGAAAGCAAATTTTGCATGTCATTTGGAAATCAAGGTGCCAGAGTCTGGAGGAAGACTGGGGAGAAGGAAATGCCAAAATGCCTGAAGTCCAGTGTCAAGTACCCACAGTCAGTGATGGTGTGGGGTGCCATGTCAGCTGCTGGTGTTGGTCCACTGTGTTTCATCAAGGGCAGGGTCAATGCCGCTAGCTATCAGGAGATTTTGGAGCACTTCATGCTTCCATCGGCTGAAATGCTTTATGGAGATGAAGATTTCATTTTTCAGCACGACCTGGCACCTGCTCACAGTGCCAAAACCACTGGTAAATGGTTTACTGACCATGGTATTACTGTGCTCAATTGGCCTGCCAACTCTCCTGACCTGAACCCCATAGAGAATCTGTGGGATATTGTGAAGAGAAAGTTGAGAGACGCAAGACCCAACACTCTGGATGAACTTAAGGCCGCTATTGAAGCATCCTGGGCCTCCATAACATCTCAGCAGTGTCACAGGCTGATTGCCTCCATGCCACGCCGCATTGAAGCAGTCATTTCTGCCAAAGGATTCCCGACCAAGTATTGAGTGCATAACTGAACATTATTATTTGTTGGTTTTTTTGTTTGTTATTAAAAAACACTTTTATTTGATTGGATGGGTGAAATATGCTAATTTATTGAGACAGGTTTTTTGGGTTATCAGGAGTTGTATGCCAAAATCATCAGTATTAAAACAATAAAAGACCTGACAAATTTCAGTTGGTGGATAATGAATCTATAATATATGAAAGTTTAATTGTAATCATTACATTATGGTAAATAATGAAATTTAACACTATATGCTAATTTTTTGAGAAGGACCTGTACAGTTATCCAAACCCCAGGTGAAATGGGATGACGTCTCCCCATCACTGTGCTGTGTCCTATCATATTAATGATTTATACAGCAGTCAATAAAGTAAACTCGGAAAAGGACTGGTCTACAAACTCTGTAAAGTCCCAAAACACCACTTACCGCAGATATAGGGTCAATCTGAAGTTAAATAATGCTTCACTTCTATTCAATTCTATTTAGCCAGGTCACTGGAGCAGCGGCTATAGGGAGGAAATGAAATTCTATTCTCCATGCAGCCACTGGCTTCCAGTCACTGGGACAGTGCAGGTTCTATTGCCACTTCTTCACTGACAGCAGAAACGAGGTGGGGAACATCACACTCAAGATATATAGAGATCTCAGAGATGGGACCTCTACCTATCAGACATCTATGGCATTTCCTGTGTTTCAGAACACTAAATTACATAGATATACATTTTGTAACCTGTATAAAACTTCTACCAGAACGCTGGATGAAAAGTGGAAAATGCAAGTGTATACAAACCCATTAGACATGGAATTATACTGTGGTTGATAAAGGCAATATTTTTTCACTATATATATTAATCAGTATGTAAACTAGGGGGCAGGTCAGTGAGGGATCAGTGACCTGTCAGAAGCCATACTGGTGCATACTTAATCAGCACCACATGAAGACCCCCCACAGGCCGCCCCCTCTACAACCACAAGACGGATTTCATCACCAGGTATCAGTGTAATCAGTATAACAGCGCTGACCTGACACGGTCTGTAGTTACTGTGCACAATCCTGCTGACAGGTTCCCTTTAACCCCTTCACCCCAAAGCCTGTTTTCACCTAAGTGACAGGGCCAATTTTTACAATTCTGACCACTGTCACTTTATGAGGTCATAACTCTGAAACGCTTCAACGGATCCTGGTGATTCTGACAATGTTTTCTCGTGACATATTGTACTTCATGATAGTGGTAAAACTTCTTCGATATGACTTGCATTTATTTGTGAAAAAAACAAAAATTTGTCGGAAATTATGAAAATTTAGCAATTTTCAAACTCTTAGTTTTTATGCCCTTAAATTAGAGAGTTATATCACATAATATAGTTAATAAACAACATTTCCCACATGTCTGCTTTACGTCAGCACAATTTTGGAAACATAATTTTTTTTTGTTAGGACGTTATAAGGGTTAAAAGTTGACCAGCGATTTCTCATTTTTGCAACAAAATTTGCAAAACCATTTTTTTACGGACCACCTCACACTTGAAGTGACTTTGAGGGGTCTATATGACAGAAAATGCCCAAAAGTGACACCATTCTAAAAACTGCACCCCTCAAGGTACTCAAAACCACATTCAAAAAGTTTATTAACCCTTCAGGTGCTTCACAGGAATTTTTTGAATGTTTAAAAAAATTGAACATTTAACTTTTTTTTCACAAAATTTTTACTTCAGGTCCAATTTGTTTCATTTTACCAAGGGTAACAGGAGAAATTGGACCACAAAAGTCGTTGTACAATTTGTCCTGAGTACGCCGATACCCCATATGTGGGGGTAAACCACTGTTTGGGCACATGGCAGAGCTCGGAAGGGAAGGAGCGCCGTTTGACTTTTCAATGCAAGATTTGCTGGAATTGAGATCTGAGCCCATGTCACGATTGGAGAGCCCCTGATGTGCCTAAACAGTGGAAACCCCCACAAGTGACACCATTTTGGAAAGTAGACCCCCTAAGGAACTAATCTAGATGTGTGGTGAGCACTTTGAACCTCCAAGTGCTTCACAGAAGTTTATAATGTAGAGCCGTAAAAAAAAATTTTTTATTAATTTTCACAAAAAATGATCTTTTTGCCCCAAATTTTTTATTTTCCCAAGGGTAAAAGGATAAATTGGACCCCAAAAGTTGTTGTGCAATTTGTCCTGAGTACATCGATACTTCATATATGGGGATAAACCACTGTTTGAGCGCATGGCAGAGCTCGGAAGGGAAGGAGTGCCATTTGACTTTTCAATGCAAAATTGGCTGGAATTGAGATCGGACGCCATGTCGCATTTGGAGAGCCCCTGACGTGCCTTAACAGTGGAAACCCCCCACAAGTGACCCCATTTTGGAAAGAAGACCCCCTAAGGAACTTATCTAGATGTGTGGTGAGCACTTTTAACCCCCAATTGTTTCACTAAAGTTTAGAATGTAGCATTGTGAAAATTAAAAAAATCATTTTTTCTTTCCACAAAATGATGTTTTAGCCCGCAATTTTTTTTTTCCCAAGGGTAACAGGAGAAATTGGACCACAAATGTTATTGTCCAATTTGTCCTGAGTACGCTGATACCCCACATGTGGGGGGAAACCACCGTTTGAGTGCATGGCAGAGCTCGGAAGGGAAGGAGCACCGTTTGAAATGCAGACTTAGATGGAATGGACTGCAGGTGTCATGTTGCATTTGCAGAGCCCCTGATGTACCTAAACAGTAGAAACCCACCACAAATGACCCCATATTGGAAACTAGACCCCCCAAGGAACTTATCTAGATGTGTTGTGAAAGCTTTGAACCAACAAGTGTTTCACTACAGTTTATAACGCAGAGCCGTGAAAATAAAAAATATTTTTTTTTTCCACGAAAATGATATTTTATCCCCTATGTTTTTATTTTCCCAAGGGTAACAGGACAAATTGGACCCCAAAAGTTGTTGTCCAACTTGTCCTGAGAACGCTGATACTCCATATGTTGGGGGGAACCACTGTTTGGGTGCACGGCAGAACTCGGAAGGGAAGGAGCGCCATTTGAAATGCAGACTTAGATGGATTGGTCTGCAGGCGTCATGTTGCATTTGCAGAGCCCCTGATGTACCTAAACAGTAGAAACCCCCCACAAGTGACCCCATATTGGAAACTAGACCCCCCAAGGAACTTATCTAGATGTGTTGTGAGAGCTTTGAACCAACAAGTGTTTCACTACAGTTTATAACGCAGAGCCGTGAAAATAAAAAATATTTTTTTTTCCACGAAAATGATATTTTATCCCCTATGTTTTTATTTTCCCAAGGGTAACAGGACAAATTGGACCCCAAAAGTTGTTGTCCAACTTGTCCTGAGAACGCTGATACCCCATATGTTGGGGGGAACCACTGTTTGGGCACACAGGAGAACTCGGAAGGGAAGGAGCCCTGTTTTACTTTTTCAAAGCAGAATTGGCTGGAATTGAGATCGGACGCCATGTCGCGTTTGGAGAGCCCCTGATGTGCCTAAACAGTGGAAACCCCCAATTATAACTGAAACCCTAACCCCAACCCTAGCCCTAACCCTAGCCATAACCCTAGCCCTAACCCTAGCACTAATGGGAAAATGGAAATAAATACATTTTTTTACATTTTATTATTTTTCCCTAACTAAGGGGGTGATGAAGGGGGGTTTGATTTACTTTTATAGCGTTTTTTTGGCGGATTTTTATGATTGGCAGCTGTCACACACTAAAAGAGGCTTTTTATTGCAAAAAATAGTTTCACCACATTTTGAGAGCTATAATTTATCCATATTTTGGCCCACAGAGTCATATGAGGTCTTGTTTTTTGCGGGACGAGTTGACGTTTTTATTGGTAACATTTTCGGGCAGATGACATTTTTTGATCGCTTTTTATTCCGATTTTTGGGAGGCAGAATGAACAAAAACCAGCAATTCCTGAATTTCTTTTAGGGGGGGGCGTTTATACCGTTCCACGTGTGGTAAAATGGATAAAGCAGTTTTATTCTTCGGGTCAGTACGATTACAGCGATACCTCATTTATGTAATTTTTTTTATGTTTTGGCGCTTTTACACAATAAAAACTATTTTATATAAAAAAATAATTGTTTTTGCATCGCATTATTCTGAGAGCTATAACTTTTTTATTTTTCTGCTGATGATGCTGTATGGCGGCTTTTTTTTTGCGGGACAAGATGACGTTTTCAGCGGTACCATGGTTATTTATATCCGTCGTTTTGATCGCGTGTTATTCCACTTTTTGTTCGCCTGTATGATAATAAAGCGTTGTTTTTTGCCTTATTTTTTTTTTTTTTTGCGGTGTTCACTGAAGGGGTTAACTAGTGGGATAGTTTTATAGAGCGGGTCGTTACGGACGCGGCGATACCAAATATGTGTACATTTATTGTTTTTTGTTTTTTTTACATAAATAAATGGATTTATTGGGAAATGTTTGTTTTTTTTTTATTTGGGGATTTTTTTTTATTTTTTTTTTACACATTCTATTTTTTTTTTTTTTTACTTTCTAACATTGTCCCAGGGTGGGACATCTCTGTATTAGATCAGATCGTTGATCTGACACTGTGCATAGCACAGTGTCAGATCAACGATCTGACAGGCAGCTTAGCTGGCTTCCAGCGCCTGCTCTCAGCAGGCGCCGGCTAGCCAGGTCACTTCATGACCCGGAAGGAGTCCGGCGGCCATCTTGGATCCGGGGACTCCTTCCGGGTCACCGGAGCAACGCGATCTCATCACTACTGACAGCGGCATCAGAGGGGTTAAATGCCCGCGATCGGCGATAGCGCCGATCGTGGGCATTGCTGCGGGGTGTCAGCTGTCGTATACAGCTGACACCCGCACCCGATCACCGCGGCGCTCAGCGCGAGACCGCGATGATCGGTGCGCCGTACTAGTACTGCTGCTGGCACTAATGCAGTGCCGGCAGCGCAGTACTAGTACGGCGCATGTCGCGAAGGGGTTAATGACTAGGCCAAATTTCTTTAAATCTGACCACTGTCATTTCATGTGATGATAACTCTGGAACGCTTCAACGGATGCGGGCGATTCTGAAACTGTTTTTCCAATGACATATTGTGCTTCCTGATAGTAGTAACATTTAATCAATATGATTTGCGTATATTTAAGAAATTATCAAAAATTTGATAAAACAAAAATTTAACAATTTTCCAACTTTAAATTAACCCCTTAACGACTGCCAATACGCATTAAAACGACATCCATTAAAGGGCCTTAATCCTTCACTGCGGTTTTAAAATAGGGATTGGGAATACCCCAGGGTCAGAAAATCTCCAGGGTTTCAGCTATTGGGGTTAGCCGAGACCCTGGAGAACACAATCAGGGCAGTTGTTCCCCGCCTCTGATCACGTGATAGCCGTTATTCACTAGATAAAGAGAGAAATGTTTTTAATAGCGAGCACACTTTTTTTTTTTATCGACATGATGTACAGGTCAGAGGCAAAAGCAATGAGGTCCCCAAGACCCCCCTCAGTACCTCCGCCATGCCAGGGTCCCTCCAGCTATGTCCCCATGGCCCTCTGCCTCCTCTTCCTGAAAAAAAAAAAATGGTGGGCACATATTTATTAACCCTTCAGGTGCTTCACAGGAATTTATGGAATGAGGAAGAAAAAAAATAATATTTATATTTTTTCAGAATTTTTTTTTTTTTTTTGAGGATAAAAAGAGAAATTGGACCTGTACATTTGTTGTGCTATTTCTCATGAGTACGCCGATACCCCATATGTGGGGGAAACTACTTATTGGGTACATGCAGGGCTCCGAAGAGTAGCAGCACTGTTTGATTTTTTTGAACGCAAAAGTGGCTGTAATCGAGAGTGGACGCATTTGGAAGCGCCTGATGAGCCTGAACAGTGGAAACCCCCATAAGGGAGCCCATTTTGGAAATTACACCCCTGAACGTACTACATAGAATTAGATAAATTTAGGTTGTCATAATGAATATGTCGTCATTAGTGTTGAGCGCAAGTGCTCGTCACTCGAGTTTGAATTGGGGCGCTCCGGTATGCACCAAGTATCGTGGGTATTCAAGTGACCCCAACGCAAACTTGAGTAGCGAGCACTTGCGCTCAACACTAGTCATATCGTCATCATTTGTTTCTTTTTCTTTTGTCTTCACTTTTGTTAAAACCCTAACCTAAGCTCAACCCCAACTGCAAAGAATGAAATAAATAAAAATTATAAAATAAAAAAAAAATTATCTGACTAAATGGATGACATAGAGGGAGTGATGACATACTAATTAATGGCTTTTGATCACTGTGATAGACCCTATCACTGATCAAACGGAACCAATAAGAAAAATCCCTGCTGTTGCTGGTCGGCAGATCTTGGTGGGAGCACTGCGCATGCGTCCGCCAATTTTTTTTCCCATGAAAAGGAAGTGGAGGGCCGGGGAAGGAGCAGGAGGGGCCTGGGGAATGGCGGAAGTACCGGTGGTGGTTTAGGGGACAGTTTCTCTCTTTTATGATATGAATATCATGTCAGAAGGGAGAGAAATTATTTTAATAGCACAGTTTTTTTGTTTTTTTTTTACGTGATCGATGTTATTCATTGAATGACAGCAATCAGAAAATTTTCAGACCCTGGGGGAATGCCACTCTTATCTAAAGTAGTTTATAGAAAAAGGGTGTATTGCAGCACTCCAGTTGGTACATACATTCTTAATTGCAAAAAACAGAAAGCAGTGTTTCTACTCTACATGAATAGAAACGCTGCTCCTGTTTTTTGGCAATGTAATAAAAGACTTATTTATGCACCGACTGGAGTTCTGCAATGCACCCTTTTTCTATAAAAACTAGTATAGATTAGATATGGCATGAAATTCTAATGCTTGGCCTTGGAGTCCCAATGCATCCTCATCTATACATGCGTTTTGGGCTTTGCTGTCGTTTGGATGGGATTACGTGGTGCTGCCTTTTTGTTTGTTATCCATACTAGTTGTCCTTCTGCCCTGCACATGTTTTCAGATGGGTAGGGCTGTACTTACTTGTTCAGCTTTGGTGCCATGGATAACATGGTCTGCTCTGTCTTCTTGATTGGCGGCAATAAACTCCGGTATGTAAATTGAAGGTCGCGGCTGCATCTTTTCCATGTAAGGTCTCAATTGTTCCTGGAGTTGCCAGTCTAGAACCTCAGCTCTCTTCATAGAATCAGCCAGATTTAAAGATGAAATATCCCAACCTATATTATTCCAAATAAATATAAATGTATATATTTTTAAACAATCTGTTAAAGTAGAAATCCACTTGTATGCAACTTTTGGCTCAAATCTAGAGTTGAACAAGCATCTTGCTTGGGTCCATAATGTGTATTTCCCTTGGAGATATAAAAGGCAGATGGCCAGAATAGACCAAAAATGAGTTATAGGTGGGGTTGATGATGCGTCGTGTTGTCAAAAATCAACAACTCGATCACTTCTTACCACTTCAAATTTGCTCCTGAAATATGCAAGCTTGAATTTGATTGGGTGATTGGTGTAGGACTGAATGCAAAAAAAAGCAGACCGACCACAACTTACCATCAAAGATAATATCATTAGGATGTACCATGGGAAGAAGGTCACGAAAAGGAATATGTACATCTCCATCAGGTCCACTGCCCAAACAGACTGTGGATGACTGGAATAATGAACCATAATAGTTGGCAACCTAAAAATAGAATTCATAGGAGTGAAATCGGTTCATCTAGACAAACTATCACCAGATGTGTCTGCACTCAATAACCCCACACACAAAGTAATAAACTTGTATAAAGCCTCTATAATCTTATCAGTAGCAGAGGAAACCTGATAGCACAGTGCAATGTCTTCCAGGACTACTGCAGTCTTCACCTTACACGTAGTACTGCTCAAACCTTGCATGTGCGGACATGCATTTGTGCCGTAACCCAGAACACATCATCCTGTGGACAGCGTAACCCCATTAAAGTGTGACTGTGCATACCTATTACAGTACCAGTAGGCCTTGCCTAGTTATGCACTTCAAAGCCTTTGTGTTTGCTGAGGTCACTGCATCAGAAGTGTTACCGTTTGGGGCAGTCAAATTAAATATTTCTGTGTCATGTACCTTCTTTCCTGTCTTGGTCATCCACGACAGCCCCATTCGATTGGCTAATACTGCTGCGGTAACTGTGGTCCCATTATTTCCGCCCCAGCCAACCAACATAACTCCAAGCTTGGGTACTTTTCTTTCTGTCCTGAAAGTGAACGTGGTGGAACACGGTTTGACCTGTGGGGGGTGAGAAAGATGTTGCATATTTATGACATGGAAACATGAAATCGCAGTGTGTAAGAGAAACATGGAGCATGGGAATACATAAGGTCTGCTGTACAAAGCTTTAGCTTTACAGCTAGCCAAAATAATTTATGGTCAAAGCCAAGAGCGTCCAACACTTGCATCAAATCACGATAGATGGATACATGGACATTTAGGTTTATATGATAAAACCACAAAATGAGCATGAATGTACAATTTAGCTGTTACCAAGCCCCAGTGCTGGGTGTGCTGTAATCAAAAGATGACCTGTAGGATTTCCTACAATAAATTGGTTCCAAAGTGTAAAAACGAATACATAAAGCTTTAGAGAGCATAATCGTTCATGCAGCCCACTCTGCCTCCACTTGTGGCCCCAGTCTTCCTTGTAAGTAACACAGCCCCTACAAGACTACAATGAGCGCTTCCCTTGCTAGTAAAAGAAGGCGCTCATTAATAAATACAGGCGTCCCTGCGTAACCAATGAGAGCACCCTTACTACAGAGGAAAGCAGTCATGGGTTAGCTAAGGCCGATGTCACACAGTAATAGCCCACCTTTGTCACAGAAGCAGCCAATGAGCATTTTGCTTTCTAGTAAGAGGTGTTCATCGGTTACTGAACAGCACCTATGAGGCTCTGTCCATGTGTAACATGGGTCACAGGTGCCCATATTAACCAATGACCATTTTGCCCTGTAGTGAAAGAGGGCACTCATTGTCAGAAAATAAGTAGTATGCTTAAAAAGTGATGGTGACTCCTCACATATTACTAGTATTAACAATGTGATGTCATTACTAATATTAATGCATTATTCTTAGTGCAACCAGTGCGCTCCCAATTACAGTGGAAGATTTGATTATTAGTAGGGCTATCAGAGTTCCCTACTCTTACATGGATTATCGGAGACAGAACACTTGATGACTAGTGACTGTCCAGTGCTTAATGCTGAACACGGATTTCCCCCGTAAGTCTAATGCAATTTTCGGAGTTCCAGGGTGGGAGTGGGAGAATGAGAGTGAGAGATCAGCTCCACAGTTCAGGTTCCCATTGTTTTCAATGGGGTTCAGGTTCTGGTTAACGAGCCGAACTTTAGAATAAAGTTCAAGACGGGTACCAGAAACCGAACTTCCACCAGTCCGCTCATCCCTATTGATGACCTATCCATGGAATAGTCAAATAAGGCAGCACACTGTAGCGCCAAAACCTGCAAACATGAAACATGAAAATTGAATTGCATTACTGCACTAGAAATATGAAAAATTGAGAAAGTTTAGCGCATAAATTGGCCAATTTATGTGTACCTTGTAGCCACAATAAAGCATTTCTCGAATACAAGGGCCTAATAATACCTTTCCTCTCTGAGAATACAGGATACATCTGAAAGGGAACCTAATGTGAGTCCTCTCTGACTAAAATCTCGCTCTCTGTGCAGGGATAGTGGCCCTGTTGTGATTGAAAACACCTCTGGCTAGGAGGCGGAGTGCTCAGTCAGAAGGCTAATGAATACAAATTTCAAAAAACTGACTATGACATCCAAACAGACTAAGTGTGAACAGGTGCTGAACCTAGAGTCACCAACTCATATAAAGTCAAATAAATAAGGATATTTTTGAAATTTCTATGCATGGAATAGGTCATCAGTATAAGGTTGGTAGGGAAGCCGTGTGTTGGACCCCCAGCAATCAGCTGAAATTAGCACTGGAAGCAGTCGGATACAGATATTGAACAAAACAGCCTCTTCCGTTGCTTTGTGGTCGCTGCTGAATACGATTTATCTTCCAGTAGGAGATTAAAAAAGTGGTTCTTAAGTGGTTAAAATTGCAAAGTGATCCCAAAAACAAGCAATTTGGCAACTACGGTAACTTGATTAAAACGCCTCTTGGTTCTCAAGAATAAAGTGTTTTGTTTTTTTATTTTACACTTTACAGATTGTTAGCTAAGTTACAAGCCACATCTCTGCCATGGCTGGTTTACTAGGCAAGGAGCACACGCTTGTAAACGGTTTAGTATAGAGCTTGCATGTGCTGCTCGGAAACAGTCTGGATCAGGCCAGTGGCTCAGCCACACAGCCACCATGATTTGTCAATCTCCTGAAGAACAAACATGAGACAACCCTTAAGTGCAGTTTTCAGCTGATCACTGGGGTGCCAACCAAACTCACACTGGTTATTCATTCTACAATAGGTCACCAATTGTTAAGTTCCGTACAACCCCTTTATCCCCAAGGGTGGTTTGCACGTTAATGACCGGGCCAATTTTTACAATTCTGACCACTGTCCCTTTATGAGGTTATAACTCTGGAACGCTTCAATGGATCCTGGTGATTCTGACATTGTTTTCTCGTGACACATTGTACTTCATGACAATGGTAAAAATTATTTGATAGTACCTGCGTTTATTTGTGAAAAAAACGGAAATTTGGCGAAAATTATGAAAATTTCGCAATTTTCCAACTTTGAATTTTTATGCAATTAAATCACAGAGATATGTCACACAAAATACTTAATAAGTAACATTTCCCACATGTCTACTTTACATCAGCACAATTTTGGAACCAAAATTTTTTTTTGTTAGGGAGTTATAAGGGTTAAAAGTTGACCAGCAATTTCTCATTTCTACAACACCATTTTATTTTAGGGACCACATCTCATTTGAAGTCATTTTGAGGGGTCTATATGATAGAAAATACCCAAGTGTGACACCATTCTAAAAACTACACCCCTCAAGGTGCTCAAACCCATATTTTTATTAACCCTTCTGGTGCTTCACAGGAATTTTTTGAATGTTTAAATAAAAATGAACATTTAACTTTTTTTCACAAAAAATTTAATTCAGCTCCAATTTGTTTTATTTTACCAAGGGTAACAGGAGAAAATGGACCCCAAACATTGTTGTACAATTTGTCCTGAGTATGCCAATACCCCACATGTGGGGGTAAACCACTGTTTGGGCGCATGGCAGAGCTCGGAAGCGAAGGAGTGCCATTTGACTTTTCAATGCAAAATTGACTGGAATTGAGATGGGACGCCATGTTGCGTTTGAAGAGCCACTGATGTGCCTAAACATTGAAACCCCCCACAAGTGACACCATTTTGGAAAGTAGACCCCCTAAGGAACTTATCTAGAGGTGTGGTGAGCACTTTGACCCACCAAGTGCTTCACAGAAGTTTATAATGTAGAACCGTAAAAATAAAAAATCATATTTTTTCACAAAAATTATCTTTTTGCCCCCAATTTTTTATTTTCCCAAGGGTAAGAGAAGAAATTGGACCCCAAAAGTTGTTGCCCAATTTGTCCTGAGTGCGATGATACACCATATGTGGGGGGAACCACTGTTTGGGCACATGGGAGGGCTCAGAAGGGAAGGAGTGCCATTTGAATGCAGACTTAGATGGAATGGTCTGCAGGTGTCACATTGCGTTTGCAGAGCCCCTAATGTACCTAAACAGTAGAAACCCCCCACAAGTGACACCATTTTGGAAAGTAGACCCCCTTAGGAACTTATCTAGATGTGTGCTGAGCGCTTTGACCCACCAAGGGCTTCACAGAAGTTTATAATGGAGAGCCGTAAAAATAAAACAAAAATTTTTTCCCACAAAAATTATTTTTTAGCCCCCAGTTTTGTATTTTCCCGAGGGTAACAGGAGAAATTCGACCCCACAATTTGTTGTCCAATTTGTCCTGAGTGCGCTGATACCCCATATGTGGGGGGGAACCACTGTTTGGGCGCATGGGAGGGCTCGGAAGGGAAGGAGCTCCATTTGGAATGAGGACTTAGATGGAATGGTCTGCAGGTGTCACATTGCATTTGCAGAGCCCCTAATGTACCTAAACAGTAGAAACCTCCCACAAGTGACACCATTTTGGAAACTAGACCCCCTAAGGAACTCATCTAGATGTGCTGTGATAGCTTTGAACCCCCAAGTGTTTCACTACAGTTTGTAACGCAGAGCCGTGAAAATTAAAAAAAAAAATCTTTCCCCCAAAAATTATTTTTTAGCCCCCAGTTTTGTATTTTCCCGAGGGTAAGAGGAGAAATTCGACCCCAAAAGTTGTTGTCCAATTTGTCCTGAGTACGCTGATACCCCGTATGTTGGGGGAAACCAACGTTTGAGCGCATGGCAGAGCTCGGAAGGGAAGGAGCGCCATTTGGAATGCAGACTTAGATGGAATGGTCTGCAGACGTCACATTGCGTTTGCAGAACCCCTAATGTACCTAAACAGTAGAAACCCCCCACAAGTGACCCCATATTGGAAACTAGACCCCCCAGGGAACTAATCTAGATGTGTTGTGAGAACTTTGAACCCCCAAGTGTTTCACTACAGTTTATAACGCAGAGCCGTGAAAATAAAAAATCTTTTTTTTTCCCACAAAAAATATGTTTTAGCCCCGAGTTTTGTATTTTCCCAAGGGTAGCAGGAGAAATTGGACCCCAAAAGTTGTTGTCCTATTTGTCCTGAGTACGCTGATACCCCATATGTTGGGGTAAATTCCTGTTTGGGCACACGGGAGAGCTCGGAAGGGAAGAAGCACTGTTTTACTTTTTCAACGCAGAATTGGCTGGAATTGAGATCGGACGCCATGTCGCGTTTGGAGAGCCCCTGATGTGCCTAAACAGTGGAAACCCCCCAATTATAACTGAAACCCTAATCCAAACACATCCCTAACCCTAATCCCAACAGTAACCCTAACCACACCTCTAACCCTGACACACCCCTAACCCTAATCCCAACCCTATTCCCAACCGTAAATGTAATCTAAACCCTAACTGTAACTTTAGCCCCAACCCAAACTGTAGCCCTAGCCCTAACCCTAATCCTAACCCTAGCCCTAACCCTAGCCCTAACCCTAGCCCTAGCCCTAACCCTAGCCCTAGCCCTAACCCTAACCCTAGCCCTAACTCTAACCCTAGCCCTAATGGGAAAATGGAAATAAATACATTTTTTTAATTTTTCCCTAACTAATGGGGTGATGAAGGGGGGTTTGATTTACTTTTATAGCGGGTTTTTTAGCGGATTTTTATGATTGGCAGCCGTCACACACTGAAAGACGCTTTTTATTGCAAAAAATATTTTTTGCGTTACCACATTTTGAGAGCTATAATTTTTCTATATTTTGGTCCGCAGAGTCATGTGAGGTCTTGTTTTTTGCGGGACGAGTTGATGTTTTTATTGGTAACATTTTCGGGCACGTGACATTTTTTGATCGCTTTTTATTCCGATTTTTGTGAGGCAGAATGACCAAAAACCAGCTATTCATGAATTTCTTTTGGGGGAGGCGTTTATACTGTTCCGCGTTTGGTAAAATTGATGAAGCAGTTTTATTCTTCGGGTCAGTACGATTACAGCGACACCTCATTTATATCATTTTTTTATGTTTTGGCGCTTTTATACGATAAAAACTATTTTATAGAAAAAATAATTATTTTTGCATCGCTTTATTCTCAGGACTATAACTTTTTTATTTTTTTGCTGATGATGCTGTATGGCGGCTCGTTTTTTGCGGGACAAGATGACGTTTTCAGCGGTACCATGGTTAGTTATATCTGTCTTTTTGATCGCGTGTTATTCCACTTTTTGTTCGGCGGTATGATAATAAAGCGTTGTTTTTTGCCTCGTTTTTTTTTTTTTTTTTCTTACGGTGTTTACTGAAGGGGTTAACTAGTGGGCCAGTTTTATAGGTCGGGCCGTTACGGACGCGGCGATACTAAATATGTGTACTTTTATTGTTTTGTTTTTTTTTATTTAGATAAAGAAATGTATTTATGGGAATAATATTTTTTTTTTTTTTTTCATTATTTTGGAATATTTTTTTTTATTTTTTTTTACACATTTGAAATTTTTTTTTTTTACTTTTTTACTTTGTCCCAGGGGGGGACATCACAGATCAGTGATCTGACAGTTTGCACAGCACTCTGTCAGATCACTGATCTGACATGCAGCGCTGCAGCCTTCACAGTGCCTGCTCTGAGCAGGCTCTGTGAAGCCACCTCCCTCCCTGCAGGACCCGGATCTGCGGCCATCTTGGATCCGGGGCTGGAGGGAGCAGGGAGGGAGGTGAGACCCTCGCAGCAACGCGATCACATCGCGTTGCTGCGGGGGTCTCAGGGAAGCCCGCAGGGAGCCCCCTCCCTGCGCGGTGCTTCCCTGTACCGCCGGCACATCGCGATCATCTTTGATCGCGGTGTGCCGGGGGTTAATGTGCCGGGGGCGGTCCGTGACCGCTCCTGGCACATAGTGCCGGATGTCAGCTGCGATAAACAGCTGACACCCGGCCGCGATCGGTGGCGCTCCCCCCGTGAGCGCTGCCGATCGCATATGACGTACTATTGCGTCCTTGGGAAGTAAAGCCCACCCCACATGGACGCAATAGTACGTCTAATGGCAGAAAGGGGTTAAACACGGTCTTTCATATTGTCCCCAAAAGAAGCAAAAAACAAACATCTGCTTTAGGCCCCGATCTGTAAATTGTTAGCATTTTTAAGCATCACGTTTTATTGCACCTTCTTATTTGGTTATGCATCCACCATGGCAGAATTTGGAGCACAAGTCAGAGCTAGTGCTAGGGGATGGGCACTGATATTTTCAGATTAGAGCACAGTGTTAATTGAAGTCTATTAGTAAGTTGTATATCTTGCTGTTTCAAACACATTTGCTGGGATAATCAAATGGTATGGCTGATGTTTTCTTACTCTGTCATCTGGAAAGCTTGTCCATGCAAAGTAGCCAGTCAGCAGATGAAATGTGAGACAAGCTCAGTGATGCTGTGATAGAAGTCATATTTTATTTATGAAAGTATGGCCAGCGGAAACAGCACTGGATCTGTGTGATAATGCCCAAGTGTAGCCATTACCATGGCCTGCAATTACAGCTACTGACTGTGACAGACAACACTAGTGATTAGAAAGCAAAAAATAGAACACCAGCAGGGTAGCCATAAACCACCAGTAAGACTTAAAAGATACTGTAGTTTATTGAAAAATTCACATTAAAAAAATAATTACCATTAAATACATAAGAGTCTAATAAACAGGAAAAAAGGTGGAGAGCATCAAGAATCCAATGTGTAAAGCAACACTCGGCACAGAATAACCCTATTGAGAGAAGCCAAGTGGCCATGCCTTCATGCTCTGTCCGGTCATATATTTTACGCCATGATGGTGGCGGGCAGCAGCAAATGGCATGAGCAGCAGTGCCTATGCACCGCTCTAATTGGCACCTGTGATCACAGTATAAACTAACTGGATACCAATCCTATAATACTTCCCCTTGAGAAAGTGTCACGTGAAACGCGCGTCGGGGCAGCGTGGTGAGTGCATTTTATCCTCCTTCACTTTGGGTAAGCAACAATACTTCTAACTACCATACTTTGTAGTTTATGGCTACCCTGCTGGTTCTTTTTTTTTTTGCTGTCGATAAAGCTTGAAGTACTCCATCATCTGATTATAGTCAGTCTTTGGGAATCATTCATTTAGAAGGGATGGGGGGTACATTGTACTCTTGTCCCAGACATTAATTATGTGCTCTATGAATGTTTAAATACTCTAGTGATTAGAGTCGAGTCTGGTGTGTTATATTTCAGACCTATCATACATCTTAAATAGCGGAACACAGAGGAAACCTTGAATGCCAGTTACACAATTCCATACACACCAGATCAGTGTTCTCCAACTTCGGTCCTCAACAGCCACCAACAGGTCATGGTTTCAGGATTTCCTTAGTATTGCACAGGTGGTGGAATTCTTGCTGTCTAGCTGATGCAATTATCACCTGGGCAGGACCAGAGTTGGGGAACAATGCACTAGATGAATCTCTGCCGAAACTGCCGTTTCAGCAAGATCAACTAAATATCTAATGTTCTAATGTGTACCATGGTGTCTCAACTTTCCTCTAACATCACATGTGATGTGAAGAAAACGAAGGATCAGGAGTTTAACATCACGTTTCAAGTGTGTGTGCGCGTTTTAAAGGGAATCTGTCAGTAGGATGAACCCTCCTAAGCCGTCTATATGGGCACTCGGGTCATATGTAGCTGAATACAATAATACCTTGATATCTGTGATACGATGTCTTATTCCAGAGAATTACAGGGTTTTCTTATATGTAAATGAGCTGTTCAGGACTATGGGCCGGACACTGATTTGCATGGGAGTCTGTCTCAAGGGATTATTATATATGGAAGGGGGAGTTATCAGTGTGAGACATGTAATGACCGACAGTCTGCTCTCCTGATCTACATGTCTCACACTTTCATTTAAAATAATCTCTGTAGACAGGTTCTCGTGCAGATCAGTGTCCGGCCCATATATATTAAAAGCTTGTTTACATAAGAAAAACATGGATTTCTCTGGAATAAAACATCAGATTGCAGATATAAAAATATCATTTTATTCAACATTCTGTGATCTGCATGCTAATTTTGATAGCAGAGATTGGTTGATCCTACAGACAGATTCCCTAATGTGTTGTATTAACCTTAAAAGATGCAGACCGCCAGAAAAAATAAGTCCAAAGTTGCAGATTTAGGATTGAGTCTCCCCATTAATTAATAAATTAATCATTTAGAGTTCTGTCTGAATTCCATTTTCTAGGTCTCAGATGACGGGAGACAGCAAAGTTGCTTCAAAAGTAGTATGAAGCTAAGATATATCGACACTTTCTGGTAGTAGCCCACAAGAAACCCAACTATCCCATCAGAAGAACCATTAGTTTTCCTAAACAATCTGTTGCAACTAAAGATCAGTGAAATAATTTGCGTGACCCCCGGTCCTGTGGCCAGATCAATAGTTTATGGCTGTTGGTTAAAAGCTCCCTGGGAACCTGCCTGCACCTCAAGCTCCTCTTTTGCTTTGACAGTCAGACACAATGTTGTGTGCACATCTTGCTGCAAAAATGACATCACGCCAGGCGAGGTGACCAACAGAGGAGCCAAAAATGCCAGCAGACAAGAGGTGGCTCACAGGGCTCCCATCCAGTGGCCCTTGAATATTGACCTGGCCGCTGGACCAGGGTTCTGTGAATTCATTTGCTCACCTCTATTTGCAAGAAGATAAGTAATAAGAATATATCATGCTGTTGTGAACAGAACATTTAAAGTGCCTACACACCCTACATGACCACTGGTGATAGCTCGCTCCCTCAGCTATCCCATACATATAAATGCTCAACCGGGCCAAGATGGCAGAAAGCCACGGTCACCTCTGGCAGAGGATTATCTCCATGGAAGACTAAAGTTATGGAAAATGATATTAAAATAAGCTTGATCCTGCGTCTCTTGTGAATAACATGCAGGAGGGAAAATGATATACTGCAGACGGATGACTGAAATGGGGGTCTTTATATTTTAAGACATCTAAGGGGCTGCTTACATCAGCTAATAATTTGTAATGTTTTGCAGCCAGGCAATAAAGGGAACCTGTCACATGAAAAACCCCATTGATTACATTCTGAACCTGCCTGGTGCCTGAACTTAGAGGCCCACTGCCAGGAGGAAATTAACTTTATTCCCCCAAGCAGCATATAGTCACAGAAGTGGCGTCGGAGCGGGTTCAGTCACTGCGCTGTGTATGTAGAGAGGTGGAAGTAACCGTGCCCCTGGCACTGACTGACAGCTGACCCTGAGCCGCGGTCAGTGAGGGGGGATGCAGTATCTCTATACACAGAGGGCTGACTGAACCAGCGCCGGTGTCACCCCTGTGACTGTACGCCGAACGCTACCGGGAGGAATGAAGTTCATTTCCTCCTGGCAGCAGGGCTCTAAGTATGGGCACAGGGCAGGTTCAGAATGTGATTAACCTGAGGATTAACCCTATATCAGCAGGTTAACACCTTTTTTTTCACGTGCCAGGTTCCCTTTAAATGCTGAATGAGTTAAGTTGTGTAAAATGACAGCACAAAAGTGTCACCGAAGTCCCATTAAAGGGAACCTGTCACCCCCAAAATTGATGGTGAGGTAAGCTCACTGGCATCAGGGGCTTATCTACAGCATTCTGTAATGCTGTAGATAAGCCACCGATGTTACCTGAAAGAGGAGAAAAAGAGGTTAGATTATACTCACCCAGGGGCGGTCCTGTCAAATGGGTGTCTCAGGTCCGCTCCGGCGCCTCCTATCTTCATTCCATGACGTCCTCTTCTGGTCTTCACGCCGCGGCTCCGGCGTACTTTGTCTGTCCTGTTGAGGGCAGAGCAAAGTACTGCAGTGCGCAGGCGCCGGGGCTCTCTGACCTTTCCGGCGCCTGTGCACTGCAGTACTTTGCTATGCCCTCAACAGGGAGATAAAGTACGCCTGCGCCGGAGCCGCAGCATGAAGACCAGAAGAGGATGTCATGGAATGAAGATAGGAGGCGCCGGAGCGGACCTGAGACACCCATCGGAACAGGACCGCCCCTGGGTGAGTATAATCTAACCTCTTTTTCTCCTCTTTCAGGTAACATCGGGGGCTTATCTACAGTATTACAGAATGCTGTAGATAAGCCCCTGATGACGGTGAGCTTACCTAACCATCGATTTTGGGGGTGACAGGTTCCCTTTAACTGCATAGTAGCTAGTTTTTCAATCTCCTCCGATGGACAGACATCTTATCCTATCGTTTACCATAACAAGTGATCAACATTACATGAGATTTCAGGTATTACCTTGGTAACCCCATTTTCTTCATACACTTGGGTGGTATTATAGTTGTAATCTGCTTCTATAAGATCCTTTGAATATCGTACATTGGGGCTTTCAATCTTGAATCTTTCTGCCATTCTTAATCTTAAGGAGAAAAAAAAATTCAGATAATGAAACACGTTAAAGTCGCCTCTCTGATATCTACTGTAAATGCTTTTATACAGGGATCCATAGTCCTTCTCCTGACAATAGGAATAGTAGCAGCACCTAGGGGGAATCCTAGAGATGGTGGGGAGGAAAAAGCAAAGAAATTCCAACTTTAGACAAAATAAAGGTGGAAACTATGTGAGGCTGTATATCTGACGCATATGTACCCTAGAAGTATGCCCGTGACCACTATATTCATAGACACCTAGGGCTGGTGTTTAGGGTGGTCTTGATGAGGGGGCTGCTGGAGTCAGACACTTCGGATTTATGAAGAGGTGCACGCTTTTCTTGGGATCACTGAGACCTGTGAAGTTAAAGATTTCACTGCCCATTTTTATACAAGGTTTCACCTCCCAGAAAGCTGTGATCCCATGCTGTAATGTCTGTATCCTCTCTTCCCCTGCCCAGGAGCTGTGGTGTGATCAACCCATGTCCCTGTATTGTACGGTCAGACACGGCCATTACACAGCAGGGACACATGTATAAGATTATCTCAGCACAGGAGCATTTTATTCAACACATCCAACTGTGGAAATTAGTATTCCAAGATCTATTGATTAAAATGTACTTTGTTATTGGGAAAACCCCTTTAATGGATTTAAAGAAAATCCCCCACAAAACGCTTATAAAATGCTATAAAAAATGCTTCAGGAAAAACACAGCAATACATAGGCGCTCCGGTGTATGAAGGAGACGGAGAGACAGCGGCCGGGGGCATCTATAGTGTATGGGGGCTTTCATCTTACAGCATTAGGAGGGACAGGTGATGCCAACACTGCCCCAGAGAAGACACCAGTCTGGCATGAATGAGCCCTGGCACAGGGGCAAGGCTGAAGTCAGTGTTCGTTTAGCCATCTTCCCATATAGGCTATGGCATTAGAGAAGCATACAGAATCTCTGCCATGACCCCATTCCCAGCCATTCACAGACAGGGATGCCACTCACTGCTATACGGCCAGTCCTCCTGCTGGCAGACTGGACGGGAGACATGGAGCCTCCGGCACTCACCAGGAGCTGTCAGAAGATGCCGGCTGAGCTGGAGCTTCCTGCTAGTGACACAGTCTGCAGTGCCACACAGCCCTCCGTCCTCTTCCCCTCCTCCCCTAGTCACAACGCTCCACACTATGGCCGCCCCCAGCCGGCTCCCCGCCTTCCTATACATACAAGCCCTGAGGAGGGGGACCTGTGATGACAGACTGCATGCAGTGAGGGAAAGGGCGCTCTACCTCACCATTAATCATTGTCAGGCCTCATGGCGGATAGACCTTCCAGAACCTTCTCTGAAGAAAGCACCATAATAAACGCTGACATGTAGTAATGTCATAAATGGCCACCTCACGCTGCTATATGAGCAAAAAATGGGATTTCACAAACCACTTCTAGTCCGTCTTGATACCTTGCAAACTTCGCCCAATTTTGTTACTTTTCTTTTTTTTTTTACACAACCATTTTACAAATATCATTATAAAAAAAACCGTATGAATATTGCACAAACTCCAGCGCGACCTATTTCTGTAATAAATCACTAGTATGTTTTTATCACCTGGAATTTCTGTAATATTACAGTTTTTCCCTATTGAAGACAGAAGTTCAAATGGAAGACGATCTAATAACCATGTATAAGTATATAAGGGGACAATACAAATATCTCGCTGAGGATCTGTTTATACCAAGGAAGGTGACGGGCACAAGGGGGCATTCTTTGCGTCTGGAGGAGAGAAGGTTTTTCCACCAACATAGAAGAGGATTCTTTACTGTTAGGGCAGTGAGAATCTGGAATTGCTTGCCTGAGGAGGTGGTGATGGCGAACTCAGTCGAGGGGTTCAAGAGAGGCCTGGATGTCTTCCTGGAGCAGAACAATATTGTATCATACAATTATTAGGTTCTGTAGAAGGACGTAGATCTGGGGATTTATTATGATGGAATATAGGCTGAACTGGATGGACAAATGTCTTTTTTCGGCCTTACTAACTATGTTACTATGTTAAGACAGCTGCCATTTTGGCACCGTCCGCGTCACACGCTATATCACTATATATATATATATATATATATATATATATATACATATATATATATACATATATATATATATACATATATATATACATATACATATACATATATATATATATATACATATACATATATATATATATATATATATATATATATACACATATATATACAGTACAGACCAAAGTTTGGACACACCTTCTCATTTAAAGATTTTTCTGTATTATCATGACTATGTAAATTGTACATTCACACTGAAGGTGAAGGCATCAAAACTATGAATTGACACGTGGAATTATATACTTAACCCCTTCATGACCCAGCCTATTTTGACCTTAATGACCTGGCCGTTTTTTGCAATTCGGACCAGTGTCCCTTTATGAGGTAATAACGCTTCAACGGATCCTAACGGTTCTGAGATTGTTTTTTCGTGACATATTGGGCTTCATGTTAGTGGTAAATGTAGGTCAATAATGTTTGCGTTTATTTGTGAAGAAAATGGAAATTTGGCGAAAATGTTGAAAATTTCGCAATATTCAAATTTAGAATTTTTATTCTGTTAAACCAGAGAGTTATGTGACACAAAATAGTTAATAAATAACATTTCCCACACGTCTACTTTACATCAACACAATTTTGGAAACAACATTTTTTTTTGCTAGGAAGTTACAACGGTTAAAATTTGACCAGCGATTTCTCATTTTTTCAACGAAATTTACAAAACCATTTTTTTTTAGGGACCACCTCACATTTGAAGTCACTTTGAGGGGTCTATATGGCTGAAAATACCCAAAAGTGACACCATTCTAAAAACTGCACCCCTCAAGGTGCTCAAAACCACATTCAAGACGTTTATTAACCCTTCAGGTGCTTCACAGCAGCAGAAGCAACATGGAAGGAAAAAATGAACATTTAACTTTTTAGTCACAAAAATGATCTTTTAGCAACAATTTTTTTATTTTCCCAAGGGTAAAGAGAGAAACTGGACCCCAAAAGTTATTGTACAATTTGTCCCGAGTACGCCGATACCCCATATGTGGGGGGGAACTACTGTTTGGGCGCACGACAGGGCTCGGAAGGGAAGGAGCGCCATTTGACTTTTTCAATTAAAAATTGGCTCCAATCTTTAGCGGACACCATCTCGCATTTGGAGAGCCCCTGTGTGCCTAAACATTGGAGCTCCCCCACAAGTGAGCCCATTTTGGAAACTAGACCCACCAAGGAATTTATCTAGATGCATAGTGAGCACTTTGAACCCCCAGGTGCTTCACAAATTGATCAGTAAAAATGAAAAAGTACTTTTTTTTTCACAAAAAATGTCTTTTAGCCTCAATTTGTTCATTTCCACATAGGCAACAGGATAAAATAGATCCTAAAATTTATTGGGCAATTTCTCCTGAGTACAGTGATGCCTCACATGTGGGGGTAAACCACTGTTTGGGCACACGGCCGGGCTTGGTCGGGAAGGAGTGCCATTTGACTTTTTGACTTTTTGAAGTGTCGCGTTTGGAGAGCCCCTGTCTGCCTAAACATATGAGCTCCCCCACATGTGACCCAATTTTGGAAACTAGACCTCCCATGGAACTAGCCTAGATGTGCGGTGACCACTTTAAACAACCAAGTGCTTCACAGAAGTTTATAACGCAGAGCCGTGAAAATAAAAAATCATTTTTCTCTCCTCAAAAATTATTTTTTAGCCCGCAATTTTTTATTTTCACAAGAGTAACAGGAGAAATTGGACCCCAAAAGTTGTTGTGCAGTTTGTCCTGAGTACGCTGATACCCCATTTGTGGGGGGAACCACTGTTTGGGCACACGTCGGGGCTCGGAAGGGAAGTAGTGGCGTTTTGGAATGCAGACTTTGATGGAATGGTCTGCGGGCGTCACGTTGCATTTGCAGAGCCCCTGATGTGCCTAAACAGTAACCCCCCCACAAGTAACCCTATTTTGGAAACTAGACCCCCAAAGGAACTTATCTAGATATGTGGTGAGCACTTTGAACCCCCAAATGCTTCACAGAAGTTTATAACGCAGAGCCGTGAAAATAAAAAAATAATTTTTCTTTCCTCAAAAATGATGTTTCAGCAAGCAGTTTTTTATTTTCACAAGGGTAACAGGAGAAATTGGACCCCATTAGTTGTTGCCCAGTTTGTCCCGAGTATGCTGGTACCCCATATGTGGGGGTAAACCACTGTTTTGGCGCATGTCGGGGCTCGGAAGGGAGGGAGCACCATTTGACTTTTTGAACGTAAGATTGGCTGGAATCAATGGTGGCGCCATGTTGCGTTTGGAGACCCCCTGATGTGCCTAAACAGTGGAAACCCCTCAATTCTACCTCCAACACTAACCCCAACACACCCCTAACCCTAATCTCAACTCTAGCCATAACCCTAATCACAACCCTAACCGCAACACACCCCTAACCACAGCCCCAACCCCAACACACCCCTAACCATAACCCTAACCACAAGCCTAATCTTAACCCTATTTCCAACCCTAGCCCTAATTCCAACCCTAACCCTAAGGCTATGTGCCCACGTTGCGGATTCGTGTGAGATTTTTCCGCACCATTTTTGAAAAATCCGCGGGTAAAAGGCACTGCATTTTACCTGCGGATTTACAGCGAATTTCCAGATTTCACCTGCGGATTCCTATTGAGGAACAGGTGTAAAACGCTGCGGAATCCGCACAAAGAATTGACATGCTGCGGAAAATACAACACAGCGTTCCCGCGTGGTATTTTCCGCACCATTGGCACAGCGGATTTGGTTTTCCATAGGTTTACGTGGAACTGTTACCAATCCGCTGCAGATCCGCAGCCAAATCCGCACCGTGTGCACATAGCCTAATTCTAAGGGTATGTGCACACGATGCGGAAAACGCTGCGGATCCACAGCTTTTCCGCCGCTGCGGGTCCACAGCAGTTTCCCATGAGTTTACAAAAAACGCTGCGCACATGCTGCGGAAAAAAACTGTGCGGAAACGCAGCGGTTTACATTCCGCACATTTCACATCTTTCTGCGGATTCCGCAGCGGTTTTACAACTGCTCCAATAGAAAACCGCAGTGAAATCCGCAGAAAAACCGCGGTAAATCCGAGATAAATCCGCAGCGGTTTTGCACTGCGGATTTATAAAAACCGCTGCGGAAAAATCCGCAGAGTACCAGAATACGTGTGCACATACCCTAACCCTAACCCTAGTTCTAACTGTAGTGGGAAAAAAATAATTTTCTTTATTTTATTATTGTCCCTACTTTTTTTTTTTTTTTTGATCACTGTGATCAGTGTTTCCAGCCATGGCCGATGATATTGCAGCATCGGCCATGGCTGGATTGTAATATTTCACCAGTTTTTTAGGTGAAATATTACAAATCGCTCTGATTGGCAGTTTCACTTTCAACAGCCAATCAGAGCGATCGTAGCCACGGGGGGGTGAAGCCACCCTCCCTGGGCTAAAGTACCACTCCCCCTCTCCCTGCAGATTGGGTGAAATTGGAGTTAACCCTTTCACCGGATCTGCAGGGACGCGATCTTTCCATGACGCCACATAGGCGTCATGGGTCGGATTGGCACCGACTTTCATGACGCCTACGTGGCGTCATGGGTCGGGAAGGGGTTAACAAAAAAGTGTGAAACTGAAATTATGTCTTATTTTCTAGGTTCTTCAAAGTAGCCACCTTTGGCTTTGATGACTGCTTTGCACACTCTTGGCATTCTCTTGATGAGTCTCAAGAGGTAGTCACTGGAAATGGTCTTCCAACAATCTTGAAGGAGTTCCCAGAGATGCTTAGCACTTGTTGGCCCTTTTGCCTTCACTCTGCGGTCCAGCTCACCCCAAACCATCTCGATTGGGTTCAGGTCTGGTGACTGTGGAGGCCAGGTCTTCTGGCGTAACACACCATCACTCTCCTTCTTGGTCAAATAGCCCTTACGCAGCCTGGAGATCTGTTTGGGGTCATTGTCCTGTTGAAAAATAAATTATGGTCCAACTAAACGCAAACCGGATGGAATAGCATGCCGCTGCAAGATGCTGTGGTAGGCCATGCTGGTTCAGTATGCTTCAATTTTGAATAAATCCCCAACAGTGTCACCAGCAAAGCACCATCACACCTCCTCCATGCTTCACGGTGGGAACCAGGCATGTAGAGTCCATCCGTTCACCTTTTCTGCGTCGCACAAAGACACGGTGGTTGGAACCAAAGATCTCAAATTTGGACTCATCAGACCAAAGCACAGATTTCCACTGGTCTAATGTCCATTCCTTGTGTTCTTTAGCCTAAACAAGTCTCTTCTGCTTGTTGCCTGTCCTTAGCAGTGGTTTCCTAGCAGCTACTTTACCATGAAGGCCTGCTGCACAAAGTCTCCTCTTAACAGTTGTTGTAGAGATGTGTCTGCTGCTAGAACTCTGCATGGCATTGACCTGGTCTCTAATCTGAGCTGCTGTTAACCTGCGATTTCTGAGGCTGGTGACTCGTATAAACTTATCCTCAGAAGCAGAGGTGACTCTTGGTCTTCCTTTCCTGGGGCGGTCCTCATGTGAGCCAGTTTCTTTGTAGCGCTTGCTGGTTTTTGCCACTGCACTTGGGGACACTTTCAAAGTTTTTCCAATTTTTCAGACTGACTGACCTTCATTTCTTAAAGTAATGATGGCCACTCATTTTTCTTTACTTAGCTGCTTTGTTCTTGCCATAATACAAATTCTAACAGTCTATTCAGTAGGACTATCAGCTGTGTATCCACCAGACTTCTGCACAACACAACTGATGGTCCCAACCCCATTTATAAGGCTAGAAATCCCACTTATTAAACCTGACAGGGCACACCTGTGAACTGAAAACCATTCCCGGTGACTACCTCTTGAAGCTCATCAAGAGAATGCCAAGAGAATGCCAAGAGTGTGCAAAGCAGTCATCAAAGCAAAAGGTGGCTACTTTGAAGAACCTAGAATATAAGACATAATTTCAGTTGTTTTACACTTTTTTGTTAAGTATATAATTCCACATGTGTTAATTCATAGTTTTGATGCCTTCAGTGTGAATGTACAATTTTCATAGTCATGAAAATACAGAGAAATCTTTAAATGAGAAGGTGTGTCCAAACTTTTGGTCTGCACTGTATATACGTATATAGGTATCACCCATGGGCGCACCACTGGGCGATACCTATGGTGGCATTGACCGAGTCTCACCCATGAGCGCACCACTGGGCAATACCTATGGTGGCAGTGACCGAGTCTCACCCATGAGCGCACCACTGGGCAATACCTATGGTGGCAGTGACCGAGTCTCACACATGAGCACACCACTGGCGATACCTATGGTGGCAGTGACCGAGTCTCACACATGAGCACACCACTGGCGATACCTATGGTGGCAGTGACCGAGTCTCACACATGAGCGCACCACTGGCAGTGATTGTCTAAGACATGAATGCACCACTGGGCGATACTATACTGCCAGGAGGTTTAGAATCACCAAGCGTACTATCGGGAATTTGGTTTTGCAGTTCCATAAAGATATATATATATATATACAAGTTTTCATGCAATCTCACAAAAAAATTCTGGACAGTCGCTTTTAGTGTTTTGTCATCTAGAAAAAACACGATTGTCCATGCATATTGTCATACGTGGGTCCGTTTTTATGTCAATGAGCCATCTGTGTGTCTGTTTTATACATCAGTATGGCAAAGAGTTTTTACATGAATTTAATAAAGGTTTAATGATACAGTTTCATATCATAAGTTTAATGGTTCCATAAAAACTGCATGACATACAGATAGTAACCCCATCTGGAGCTACGCTACTGCAGTGCGCCGATACAGTTACATTCTGCGGCAGAGCAGAGAGAATCGATCTCCCTGCTCTGCCGCCCCACCACTATGGGGCCCCTGAGCAGGCGGGGGGGCCCCGATGCCAGCAGTGGGCCCCCTGCCCGTCATCGGAAGGTCAGCTGTACCAGCATTTAGCCGATACAGCTGATCACATTGATGGTGGAGCGCTACGCTCCTTCTCCCATCATCTCCTTCTCAGCGACTGACGTCACCGACGCAGACACTGACAGGGGGAGCGATGACGTCACAAGCTGGCGCCCGCTGTCAGGAGATGAGCGGGCGCTCAGAGCTGCGGAGGAAGAGAGGTGAGCATTATTTATTTTTTGTGGGTGCTGCCTTATACTACAGGGTCTGCCTATAGGGGTGCTGCCTTATATTACAGGGTCTGCCTATAGGGGTGCTGCCTTATATTACAGGGTCTGCCTATAGGAGGTGCCGCCATAAATTACAGGCTCTGCCTATAGGGGTGCTGCTTTATACTACAGGGTCTGCCTATGGGGGTGCTGCCTTATACTACAGGGTCTGCCTATGGGGGTGCTGCCTTATACTACAGGGTCTGCCTATGGGGGTGCTGCCTTATATTACAGGGTCTGCCTATGGGGGTGCTATCTTATACTACAGGGTCTGCCTATGGGGTGCTGCCTGATACTAGAGTCTGCCTATGGGTGCTGCCTTGTGCTACAGAGTGTCTATAGGTGCTGCCTTGTGCAATAGAGTCTGCCTATGGGGGATGCATTATATAGTATAGAGTTTGCCTATGGGGGCTGCCTTGTGCTATAGAGTCTGCCTATGGGGGGTGCATTTAACTATATATAGAAGACCTATGGGGAGTGCATTATACTATATATAGTAGGCCTATGGGGAGTGCATTATACTACATTTAGGACTATCTGGTGCATTATACTATATGGATGCTATCCAGGGGGCCATCATACAGTGTGGAGATTACACTGAGGGGGCCATCGTACAGTGTGGGGATTATAGTGAAGGGGCCATCATACAGTGTTGGAGCCATCAAACAGTTTGCAAGCTAATAAGGGGTCAGTATACTGTGTGGGGGTGCATTACAGTGAGGAGGAATCATGGTATGTATAAGAGAGTATCATACTGTGTATAGGGGAGCTGTACAGGGGGGAGACTCAGGACATTATTAAATGTTAAGTGGGCACTTATTGTTATAGGGGAACTCAGGTTACGGTTACTATCAAAGGGGCACACACAGGACATTATTACTTTTTATGGGGCAAAATATGGGCACTGTTTTCTAGGGCACTTGCACCCAGCATTACTATATTATAGAGGGTTGCTTTAGAATTTAGAAGGCACAGTGAACCACACAGCAGGTGCAGTAATCGGGACACATACGGCAGCAGCGGCTCAGTATTGGGGTATCAGGTGCAGTAATAGGGACACATACGGCAGCAGCGGCTCAGTATTGGGGTATCAGGTGCAGTAATAGGGACACATACGGCAGCAGCGGCTCAGTATTGGGGCATCAGGTGCAGTAATAGGGGCATATACGGCAGCAGCAGCTCAGTATTGGGATATCAGGTGCAGTAATAGGGACACATACGGCAGCAGAGGCTCAGTATTGGGGTATCAGGAGCAGTAATAGGGACACATACGGCAGCAGCGGCTCAGTATTGGGGTATCAGGTGCAGTAATAGGGACACACAGCAGCAGCGGCTCAGTATTTGGGTATCAGGTGCAGTAATAGGGGCATATACGGCAGCAGCGGCTCAGTATTGGGGTATCAGGGGCAGTAATAGGGACACATACGGCAGCAGCGGCTCAGCATTGGGGTATCAGGGGCAGTAATAGGGACACATACGCCAGCAGCGGCTCAGTATTGGTGTTTCAGGTGCAGTAATAGGGACACATACGGCAGCAGAGGCTCAGTATTGGGGTATCAGGAGCAGTAATAGGGACACATACGGCAGCAGCGGCTCAGTATTGGGGTATCAGGTGCAGTAATAGGGACACATACGGCAGCAGTGGCTCAGTATTGTGGTATCAGGTGCAGTAATAGGGACACATACGGCAGCAGCGGCTCAGCATTGGGGTATCAGGGGCAGTAATAGGGACACATACGGCAGCAGCGGCTCAGTATTGGGGTATCAGGGGCAGTAATAGGGACACATATGGCAGCAGAGGCTCAGTATTGGGGTATCAGGGGCAGTAATAGGGACACATACGGCAGCAGCGGCTCAGCATTGGGGTATCAGGGGCAGTAATAGGGACACATACGGCAGCAGCGGCTCAGCATTGGGGTATCAGGGGCAGTAATAGGGACACATACGGCAGCAGCGGCTCAGTATTGGGGTATCAGGGGCAGTAATAGGGACACATATGGCAGCAGAGGCTCAGTATTGGGGTATCAGGGGCAGTAATAGGGACACATACGGCAGCAGCGGCTCAGCATTGGGGTATCAGGGGCAGTAATAGGGACACATACGGCAGCAGCGGCTCAGTATTGGGGTATCAGGGGCAGTAATAGGGACACATATGGCAGCAGAGGCTCAGTATTGGGGTATCAGGGGCAGTAATAGGGACACATACGGCAGCAGCGGCTCAGCATTGGGGTATCAGGGGCAGTAATAGGGACACATACGGCAGCAGCGGCTCAGTATTGGTGTTTCAGGTGCAGTAATAGGGACACATACGGCAGCAGAGGCTCAGTATTGGGGTATCAGGAGCAGTAATAGGGACACATACGGCAGCAGCGGCTCAGTTTTGGGGTATCAGGTGCAGTAATAGGGACACATACGGCAGCAGCGGCTCAGTATTGGTGTTTCAGGTGCAGTAATAGGGACACATACGGCAGCAGTGGCTCAGTATTGTGGTATCAGGTGCAGTAATAGGGACACATACGGCAGCAGCGGCTCAGCATTGGGGTATCAGGGGCAGTAATAGGGACACATACGGCAGCAGCGGCTCAGTATTGGGGTATCAGGGGCAGTAATAGGGACACATATGGCAGCAGAGGCTCAGTATTGGGGTATCAGGGGCAGTAATAGGGACACATACGGCAGCAGCGGCTCAGCATTGGGGTATCAGGGGCAGTAATAGGGACACATACGGCAGCAGCGGCTCAGTATTGGTGTTTCAGGTGCAGTAATAGGGACACATACGGCAGCAGAGGCTCAGTATTGGGGTATCAGGAGCAGTAATAGGGACACATACGACAGCAGCGGCTCAGTATTGGGGTATCAGGTGCAGTAATAGGGACACATACGGCAGCAGCGGCTCAGTATTGGTGTTTCAGGTGCAGTAATAGGGACACATACGGCAGCAGTGGCTCAGTATTGTGGTATCAGGTGCAGTAATAGGGACACATACGGCAGCAGCGGCTCAGTATTGGAGTATCAGGAGCAGTAATAGGGACACATACGGCAGCAGCGGCTCAGTATTGGGGTATCAGGGGCAGTAAGAGGGACACATACGGAAGCAGCGGCTCAGTATTGGTGTTTCAGGTGCAGTAATAGGGACACATACGGCAGCAGCGGCTCAGTATTGGGGTATAAGGTGCAGTAATAGGGGCATATACGGCAGCAGCGGCTCAGTATTGGGGTATCAGGTGCAGTAATAGGGACACATACGGCAGCAGTGGCTCAGTATTGTGGTATCAGGTGCAGTAATAGGGACACATATGGCAGCAGCGGCTCAGTATTGGGGTATCAGGTGCAGTAATAGGGGCATATACGGCTGCAGCGGCTCAGTATTGGGGTATCAGGTGCAGTAATAGGGGCATATACGGCAGCAGGGGCTCAGTATTGGGGTATCAGGTGCAGTAATAGGGACACATATGGCAGCAGAGGCTCAGTATTGGGGTATCAGGGGCAGTAATAGGGACACATATGGCAGCAGCGGCTCAGCATTGGGGTATCAGGGGCAGTAATAGGGACACATACGGCAGCAGCGGCTCAGTATTGGTGTTTCAGGTGCAGTAATAGGGACACATACCCCAATACTGAGCCGCTGCTGCCGTATCAGGTGCAGTAATAGGGACACATGGCAGCAGCGGCTCAGTATTGGGGTATCAGAGGCAGTAATAGGGTCACATACGGCAGCAGCGGCTCAGTATTGTGACATCAGGTGCAGTAATAGGGGCATATACGGCAGCAGCAGCTTAGTATTGTGGTATCAGGTGCAGTATTCTGGACACATGGCAGCAGCGGCTCAGTATTGGGGTATCAGGTGCAGTAATAGGGACACATACGGCAGCAGCGGCTCAGTATTGGGGTATCAGGGGCAGTAATAGGGACACATACGGCAGCAGAGGCTCAGTATTGGGGTATCAGGTGCAGTAATAGGGGCATATATACGGCAGCAGCAGCTCAGTATTGGGGTATCAGGTGCAGTAATAGGGACACATATGGCAGCAGAGGCTCAGTATTGGGGTATCAGGGGCAGTAATAGGGACACATACGGCAGCAGTGGCTCAGCATTGGGGTATCAGGGGCAGTAATAGGGACACATACGGCAGCAGCGGCTCAGTATTGGTGTTTCAGGTGCAGTAATAGGGACACATACGGCAGCAGAGGCTCAGTATTGGGGTATCAGGTGCAGTAATAGGGGCATATACGGCAGCAGCGGCTCAGTATTGGGGTATCAGGTGCAGTAATAGGGACACATACGGCAGCAGTGGCTCAGTATTGTGGTATCAGGTGCAGTAATAGGGACACATACGGCAGCAGTGGCTCAGTATTGGGGTATCAGGTGCAGTAATAGGGACACATACGGCAGCAGCGGCTCAGTATTGGGGTATCAGGTGCAGTAATAGGGACACATACGGCAGCAGCGGCTCAGTATTGGGGTATCAGGTGCAGTAATAGGGACACATACGGCAGCAGCGGCTCAGTATTGGGGTATCAGGTGCAGTAATAGGGGCATATACGGCAGCAGCGGCTCAGTATTGGGGTATCAGGTGCAGTAATAGGGACACATACGGCAGCAGTGGCTCAGTATTGTGGTATCAGGTGCAGTAATAGGGACACATACGGCAGCAGCGGCTCAGTATTGGGGTATCAGGTGCAGTAATAGGGACACATACGGCAGCAGCGGCTCAGTATTGGGGTATCAGGTGCAGTAATAGGGGCATATACGGCAGCAGCGGCTCAGTATTGGGGTATCAGGTGCAGTAATAGGGACACATATGGCAGCAGAGGCTCAGTATTGGGGTATCAGGGGCAGTAATAGGGACACATACGGCAGCAGCGGCTCAGCATTGGGGTATCGGGCAGTAATAGGGACACATACAGCAGCAGCGGCTCAGTATTGGTGTTTCAGGTGCAGTAATAGGGACACATACGGCAGCAGCGGCTCAGTATTGGGGTATCAGGTGCAGTAATAGGGACACATGGCAGCAGCGGCTCAGTATTGGGGTATCAGAGGCAGTAATAGGGGCATATACGGCAGCAGCAGCTTAGTATTGTGGTATCAGGTGCAGTAATCTGGACACATATGGCAGCAGCGGCTCAGTATTGGGGTATCAGCAGGATGAGGAGTTTGTGCAGGATGGGAATAGATGGTGATGGGGCTGGAATGTGAGAAGTGAAATATGTCTTTGTTGTATTCTATGCAGACGAGTTGTAGCTGGAAGAATTTGTCATGTCGGTGTCGGCCAGATGGAAAAGACAGGAAAACTGAACGATTCCATCAGAAAGGACGTCAGCGGTAAATCATTATCTGTAATTGTGGTGTGAGATCTCTTATATGTTCTGTAGGACTGGTATCTACCACTGACCATATGGCGGTAATATCAATGTTGGTCTTTATATAGAGATTATCTTCAGTAACATCTGTCATCTGCTGAGGTTCTCCTCCGCTATTAGGGTGCATCACCCAGTTGTAATCAAGGTTACCTTGTTAGGGGCCCACTGAGAAGCTTCGCCCCCCTGAACCAAAACCCTAGCTACGCCTCTGCCCCTTTGTGATCCATTTTTTTGCGCATCCATTGATTTAAAACAGGGGAATCTTATCCGGAATATAGATGAAAGTACTGCATGCGGCATTTTTCCTTTTTTTTTTTTTTTACACGCGGACCATTGGTTCATGTGTGAACCTGTTCATGTGAACTACCAAATGAATGTTCAGTGTGTTAACCATTTAAATGCCTGTCAATCTCTGAAAGTGGTATATAAATGAACAGTTGCCGGCGCTCACACGCAACAGCTTCCATTGGCCCTCTAAGATGTGATCACGGGGCACTGATGGGTTATGGCACCAGGGTGATTTCTGCAGGTGTCCACAAAAAAATATGCAATAATCTTCTTGGATTGTTGGATTCCTTTTGTGCATTTTTGGTGCATATTTGAAGAACGTTTGTAATTGGGTTTTTTTTGTAAGTAAATAAAAGTACCGGTTAATGCACTTAAGGCTATGTGCACACGTGGCAGATTTGCCTGTGGAATTTTCTGTGCAGATTCTGCATCCCTTGGCAGAAAACGCAGGTCAAAATCTGCGCTTTTTTTATGTGGATTTTGTGCATTTTTGTTATTGATTTACTGCGGATTTCATGTGTTTTTACCCCTGCGGATGTCTATTATGGAATCGGTGCAGAAACGCTGCAGATCCACACAGAATTGACATGGTCCTTTTTTGAATCCGCTGTGTTTTCCATGCTGAATTTTCCGCACCATTAGCACTGCATTTTTATTTTTCCATTGATTTCCATTGTACTGTAAATCACTTGCGGATCTGCAGCGTTTCTGGGTGGAAAAAAACGCTGCGGATCCGCAGCAAATCTGTAAGGCTATGTGCACACGTTGCGGATTAGCCTTAGGAATTTCTGGTGCGGATTCTGCCTCTCCTGGCAGAAAACACAGCTGCGGATTTGTTGCGTTTTTTGTGCGGATCCGCAGCGTTTTTTGTGTGGTTTTGCTGTGTCTTTTTTGCGGATTTGTTGCGTTTTTTACCCCTGCAGATTTCTATAATGGAATGGGTACAAAAACGCTGCAGATTCTCAATAAAGAAGTGACATGCTACTTCTTTTAAACCGCAGCGTTTCCGCAGTGGATTTTCCGCAACGTGTGCACAGCATTTTTTTTTCTCATTGATTTACATTGTACTGTAAATCAACTGCGGATCTGCAGCGTTTCTGCACCTCAAAAACCACTGCGGATCCGCAGAGAATCCGCAACGTATGCACATAGCCCAACTGTGCTTTTTTTACAAGTGCTTTCTCAGGCTCCCCATCGAAACCTGTAGAGGTCAGTATTGCAGGTTCAAGTCCCGTGAGGTTGTGCTGACATGTAGTGTAAATGCTGCGCTTTTTCTGCAGGTGCCTGCACCACATTACACAATAACAATCTGCTCAGATTATTGAGGTTTTCCTGCATTCTATCGTGGTTTTTTCCCCCTTTACTTAGGCTACATTCACATTTGCGTTGTGCGGTGCTGCGTTGGCGACGCAACGCACAACGCAAATGTAAACGCATGCACAACGCAGCGTTTTGTGACGCATGCGTTCATTTTTCCATGGTTTTTGGCGCAGAAAAAACTGCATCATGCAGCGTCCTCTGCGTCCTGACGCATGCGCTGCAGTGACGCATGCGTCACAAAACGCAAGTGCAACGCATGTCCATGCGCCCCCATGCTAAATATAGGGGCGAATGACGCATGCGTCGCCGCGGTTGCGCCCGACGCAACGCAAATGTGAACGTAATGTGTTTTCTGATTGCAGATTTGAAGCAGCCTTTAATGTTTTTCTTGTTGGTTTATAAGAAAAAAATGTGTTTGTACATGTCTTTTTTTCATGCTTCCTGAGTATTTGGGGAGTATTTTCCCTCAGTATGTGTATGCCAACACCTGGAGTAGGTGATAAATACAGAAGTGGTGACATGTTTCTAGTATACAGTTAAACGCAGCTGTATTTACGGCATGAGGAACCATGGCCTTGGAAGACTAAAGGGATAAAGTAAGCAATTGTACAAGTTTTAAAAAATATTAAAATGTTAACCCTTTTGCCCATTAAAAATAAAAGATAGATATATATATATATCATTTTGTATTTCTGGGCCTGTAAACATCCAGTCTATCAAAACATAAAATTGATTACCCCGTACGGAAAAAGCCATAAGAGAGAAAACAAACCAGAATTGCACTTTTTCTGGGTCACCACACCTCCCTAAAAATTTCAATTAAAATCAATCAAAACATTGTACTTACCCCAAGTTGGTATCTAGAAAACAGTCACACCACAAACGAAACAAGCTTTTATGTAGCTGTAAGGAGGTTGACCGGACCACGGGTATCTGCATGCCAGGCCTGGAACTTAAAGAGCTGCATCCTCTGTTCCCGGGGGAAGGCTTTGAGGAGGCAGACCTCCCCCTGCAGCCTGGGGGTAGCTCTAGAGAGACAGAGATACCTGCTGTCTCAGGAGGGTGGGGATAGCTAAAAAAAGGCGCGCGCAGCAGATGAGGAAAGTGCGCGAAGCACGACAGTCTGGTGGCGTTTTTTTTTTTTTTAAAACATTGGCCAGTACTGCTCACGGACTCAGTCTTGGCAGCCCATATACCAAAGGTATCACACATGACACAGAGGAGGAGCAAAAACTTACGTGACCATCTGGTAAGAAGCCACTATGTGGTGAAAGAAAAAAAGATTGTTTAATTATGGTGGCCCAAAGAATGGCTGCTTCCCCTGTGGGTCATGTGTGGCATGCCCCAACATTTTAAGATGTAATACATTTATGACATCTGATGAGAGCAGGGAATTCAAGATTCGTGAACACATTTCTTGTGGGACGTCATATGTGATCTATTATGCTACTTGTCCCTGCTCCCTTATATATGTGGGGCTGACCTCTAGGGAGCTCAAGATTAGGGTCCGTGAGCATGTGCGTGGTATTAAGGCTGCCAAGGATGAGTTAGATACATCTACTTTAAAAACTTTACCCAAACATTTTAGGGAATTCCATGGATCCGATCCCTGTGGTTTAAAGGTCAGGGGTATTGACTGCGTTCACGGTGGGGTGAGAGGTGGGAACCTCAAACAGATTCTCGCTCAGCGTGAATGCAGGTGGATTACAATCCTGGATATCCTATCCCCAAAGGGGTTAAATGAAAAACTGACGTTTGCACCTTTTTTGTGATGTCTTGCAGAATATAGAAGCTGGGACCTTTGTGTGTCCTGTTCCTTCCACAGTCTATAGAGGTCCAAGATATATATCTACTGGCTATTATGTGGTAATTCCATTAACTGTTCCCAAGTTGCTTTATTTTTATTTTTTGTCCTTTTAGTGTATTTCTCGTCTTGAGCATATATGGGACATAGAAGACTGTTTTCGTCCTTTGGGGAACTCGGATTGGGAGGACGAGGAGAAATCATCGGCGGCTGTCAGAAAGAAATACTTATTTTCATGGAGTTTTATTGTAATAATTATTATTAATATTGGTAGAGAGTCCTTTTTTCTTAGGCATGTTGCACGAAGTCACTTTAGCATTTTTTCACACAATTACCTTGTTTGGGTATTGATTATGGTATATCAGCAGTAATTTTAATGAATCTGATTGCACTTTAATGCCCTTTTTTGGACTATCCCTTTAACGTATGCTCGTTTTATCAAGTGTTTTCTTTTATATGACACTGTCTTTTTTGTTCTCTTAAGCGGCTTTTATGCGGCTATTTCAATCTAATCTATGTTATATACGGCCACTATACGTCTTCCTTTTTTTTATTTTTTCACTAATTATGCGAGTATTCGATCGGTGGTCTTCTCCCCTGCATATTTAGGAGGGGGACCGCTGACACTATGTGTCTATTTTCACTTACCATCACCCTTGTATTTCGGGACTCTTTTTTCTATCTATGTAATGGCCGCTGATAGTGCGCGTGCGCACCGCGACCCATCCCACACAGCGTACCTCTACAGGGCGACAGGGATGCACAGTGCGCATGCCTTTGACGTCACCGGGTGTATTTTCACCCGCATGCGCACTGTGCAATGACGCCAATAGGAGGCGGCTCCTTGTGTGTGTGGGGGACGCGGGCGCATGCGCCACCTCCCAATCAGTGGGTGATACTGCTATAAAGGGATGGGCAGTTGCAGGACTAGTTCACATCCCCTTTGAGAAAGCCATCAAACGCGAAACGCGCGTCAGGGGTCATAGGGCGGACCACTGCACCTCTCGGACTTACAATGGGTGAGCATTGATGCCAGTGATATATATGTCCTTTAGAATTGGGTGGTGCTTTCAACACGTGTGTATCTTCTGATGCAAGCCTGATTTCTCCTTATATGAATGTGAAAGCATCCGCAGTAATGGAGTTGTTTTCTATATATGGATATATGCTCTGCCAAGTCTTATAAATGGAGCAGTGTTCCTCCCTTTGAGTGTTCAGTTGTCGTTCCTTCCTGTATTCTTATGTTATATGTCATCATAATATATGTCTAATAAAATTATTGTTAAGTTGATGTGTTGGTGATATATGTACTCTGTTTTTCTTGTGTTGAAAATGGCGGCACAGAGGGCAGCATAGAGAGCAGTGTGCAGAACAGTGAGTGGCGCGCCCTGAGGGTACTATTGTGGCAACGGGTCATATAGAGGGAGCCCCCGTTGCTTGTGGAGCAGAGTCGTGCCAGAGTTAAGCTGGATGCTGCACCAGCAAAAGAGAGGACCGCTTGCAACAGCGGGGACCAAAGAGAGATGGGCAGCGTGTGCCCGGAGACCGCCATAAAGCCAGGTGCCAGTCGCTTCAGGATTGTATCGTGCGCGTGCTGCCTAGAAGAGACCGGGAGCGTGACAGCTATTTACATCCCAACTGTACTAGTAAATATCGGCCCAGAAACTTGAGACCTGACCTTGCCAGCATGTGTTAGCAGAGCCACGCTGGGCTCGTACAGGACTGTGGCCCTCACCGTTAGTTAGCCACCACAGAATATGGACAAGGGGCATTGGAAGGTACCGCGCCCACTGTTGCCGGCGTTATTGAGTTCACAGCCGGAGCTATAGTTTTGGGACTTCCTGATAGGCTTGCTACTGAACTGTTGTTAATTGAACAGTTGTACTTCACTTTGCCATTTACACTGTTTTACTCTTTACCTCCCTGCCTGGAGTATTCCCCTGTAAATAAACCTGTTAACTATTGCTCTGCTTCTCATCCGTCACTGCATCCCGCATTCCTGCTAGAACCTTATATAGCTCAAAATAAAAATTACTGGTCTCGAAAATTGGTGACACAAACAAGAGTTAGTGTTAAAACAAAAAGAAAACATGACTTTTTTCACCATTTCATGTGCATTGTATGGTAAAATGAATGGTGCCATTCAAAACTACAACTTGTACCTCAAAAAACAAGTTTTCATACAGCTATGCCGATATAAAAATAAAGTTAAGAAACTTGGTAGAAGGTGAGGGAAAAATGTGAACATATAACAAAAAATGTCTGTACTTAAGGGGTTAATGTAAATTTATTGGGCAGTGGGTGATCCTTCACCTCCTGCTAAAATGTAGCATGGTGTGTACTGAAGTCCCCCAGGGCTGCAATGTTGGTCGTCTTATGGCTGGTCTTCAGAGGAAAACTGCAAGTATATTCTGTAATACTGTGGAATATGTGAACAGTACCAGGGGTTTAACGATTGCCACCGGGTCCGCCATCTGAGGACGCACATTCAGGTAGAACAGCGCAGAGACCCGCTGGCTAACTGCGCTGCAATACATGCATAGCAGAACAAGGCAGTCCTGATTGAAGGTGCACAAGTAGCGGCCCAATCTGTAATCATAATATATTAAGTACTCGGCACTCAAGTATAATGCGAAGAAGTAATTGTAATTTCAATCCACGGTAACATATGACGTTTCGGTCTATTATAGACCTTCTTCAGACAGATTGCACATAGTTTACATAATACAAAAAGATGGTGAGAACTTGTATAAGTGCAGTGCGAAGTGATCGTGGAATCCCACTGAAGGTATGGTCCCTTTGCAAGTCAGCCACATGCCATCGGCCAATCATAGACCAGCAGGTGAAATAAGTCTGCTAGTGATGCGCACCCATGGCTTTGACGTCGTGCGCTGTCCATGCCTTAACTACTCTGTGAAAACTAGGGATAGAAGACAAATGTGAAGAGAGAGTAGATGTCTGAATGAGGAAAGGCACTATCCTTAGCTAGGGCCTGATTTAGGAGAAAAAAAAAGTGAAGTGTGGGGGAGAAAAAATAAATGAAGAAAATGAGAATACTCACCTAGCAATCCCCCGCTGATCCTCCCACACCAGAATTTTTTTTATTAATCCTTAACCCCCGGAGCTTTTTTCAGTTTTGAGTTTTCGTTTTTCGCTCCCCTTCTTCCCAGAGCCATAACTTTTTTATTTCTCCGTCAATATGGCCGTGGGAAGGTTTTTCTTTTTTGCAGGACAAGTTGTACTTTTTAACGACATCATTGGTTTTACCATGTCATGTACTAGAAATCGGGAAAAAAATTCCAAGTGCGGTGAAATTGCAAAACAAAAGTGCAATCCCACACTTGTTTTTTGTTTGGCTTTTTTCTACTAGGTTCACTCAATGCTAACACTGACCTGTCACTATGATTCTCCAGGTCATTACGAGTTCATAGACACCAAACATATCTAGGCTCTTTTTTATCAAACTGGTGAAAAAAAATTCCAATTAAAAAAAAAAAATTGTGACATTTTCTGATACCTGTGCATATTGAGCACTTTGAACCCCCAGGTGCTTCACAAATTGATCCGTAAAAATGAAAAAGTACTTTTTTTTTTCACAAAAAATTTCTTTTAGTCTCAATTTTTTCATTTTCACATGGGCAACAGGATAAAATGGATCCTAAAATTTGTTGGGAAATTTCTCCTGAGTACACTGATACCTCACATGTGGGGGTAAACCACAGTTTTGGCACACGGCAGGGCTCGGAAGGGAAGGAGCGCCATTTAACTTTTGAATGAAAAATTAGCTCCAATCGTTAGCGGACACCAGGTCACGTTAGGAGAGCCCCTGTGTGCCTAAACATTAGAGCTCCCCCACAAGTGACCCCATATTGGAAACTAGACCCCTCAAGGAACTTTAGATGTGTGGTGTGCACTTTGAACCCTCAAGTGCCTGACAGAAGTTTATAACGTAGAGCCGTGAAAATAAAAAAACATTTTTCTTTCCTCAAAAATGATTTTTTTAGCCCGCAATTTTTTATTTTCACAAGGGTAACAGGAGAAAATGGACCCCAATAGTTGTTGTCTAGTTTGTCCTGAGTATGCTGATATCCCATATGTGGGGGGGAACCACTGTTTGGGCTAACCACAAGTGGAGAAAAAGTTTTGGTGTTATTCATATTCTCTGAGAAAAGGCCAAGAAAACAAAAATTCTACTGGGGCACGTAAACTTTTGAGCAGAACTGTACATACATAGTTAGGTCCATAAATATTTGGACAGTGATGGAATCTTCATGACTTGGGCTCTTTATGCCACCATTTGCTTACAATGAAACAGATGCAACTGAAGTGTAGACTTTCAGCTTTAATTAAAGAGGTTGAACAAAAATTTCCTATGAAGCATTTAGGAATTGCAACCATTTTCCTACAAAGCCTCCGCATTTCAGTGGCTCAAAAGTAATAATGGATCAATTAACTTTACAATAAATAAAATGTACAATTTTAATAACGGTAGTTTGTAGAGAGTTATTTGTAGACAAGGATTGCCTGAAGACTTCAAGCCATGAATGTCACCAAATGTTCGCCTTTACGGCAGCTGACTTCAGTTGTTGCTTATTTGTTGGTGTTTCTGCATTAAGTTTTGCCTTAGGCATGTAAAGTACTGTTCAAAATAAAAGCAGTCCAATATGACTAACCAGACTAATCGCTGTTTTTGATATAAATTATATTACCAAGTCAAACAATTTGTGTGCTCATAATAATACCAGTGTGGAGTTCAATTAGTGAGGTCAATCATTCTGTGAACAAACAAGTGTGAATCAAGTGGCCCTTATTTAAGGGTGAAGCCAGGACATGTTGTACATGCATTTCTCCTTGAAGGCCTGAGAAATATGGGTAGTTTGAGACATTGTTCAGAAGAACAGCGTACTTTGATTAAAAAGTTGATTGGAGAGGACGAAACTTATAAAGAAATGCAGACAATGATAAGCTGTTCCACTAAAATGATCTCCAATGCTTTAAAATGGAAAGCCAAACCAGAGAGATGTGGAAGAAAATGGAAGACTACCATTCGAATGGATGGAAGAATAGCAAAGGCTGAGCCAATAAACAGCTTCAGGATCATCAAAGAGAGTCTCAAGTTACCTGTGAGTACTGTGACAGTTAGAAAAAGCCTGTGTGAAGCTAATCTCTTAGGCTACGTTCACACTAGCGTTGTGCGCCGCTGCGTCGGCGACGCAACGCACAACGCACGCAAAAATGCTGCGTTTTGCGACGAATGCGTCGCTTTTTGCCGAAAATCGGACGCAAGAAAAATGCAACTTGTTGCGTTTTCTTGGTCCGACGCTTGCGGCAAAAAAGACGCATGCGTCGCACAACGCAACAAACAAAAACGCATGCGTCCCCCATGTTAAACATAGGGGCGCATGACACGTGCGTCGCCGCTGCGTCGCCCGACGCACACTAGCATAACGCTAGTGTGAACGTTACCTTAGCAAGAAGTCACTGCTAAGTCCCACTGTTAAAAAACACAAACTAAAAAAACGACGTACTGAGGCAGATACAATTTGTCAAAGAACACCAACTGACCTTCAAGAGAAATGTAGAAACATTTGGTGGACTGATGAAAGTACGCTTGTTCTTTTTGGGTACAAGGGCCACAGATAATTTGGCAGATGACCCCCAAACTCTGCATTCAAGCCACAGTACACCCTGAAGACAGAAGCATGGTGGTGCAAGCATCATGATATGGGCATGTTTTTTTTACTATGGTGCCGGACCTATTTACCGCATACCAGGGATCATGGACCGGTTTGCATATATACATGAAGAGGTCATGCTGCCTTACGCTGAACAGAATATGCCCTTGAAATGGGTGTTTCAACATGCAATGACCCTAAACACACCAGTAAATGAGCAACATCTTGGTTGTAGTCCAACAAAATTGAAGTATGGAGCGGCCAGCCCAATCCCCGGACCTTAATCAGATAAAACACTTGTGGGGTGACAATAAAAATGTAATTTCTGAGGCAAAGCCAAAAAATGCCAGAACATTGTGGGATGTAGTCCAAGTATCCTGGGCTGGAATAACCGTTGACAAATGCCAGAAGTTGGTTGACTCTGTAATAAATACAATTCTACCCATTTAATATCCCATTATCCTGAATTGAAACATTCTCTTTTCTCAACCAGCTATTGTATGCAGTTATCAACCTATTTGATTTCAAGCTGGGAAGAGGTTAATTTGTCCAAATTAGATCACTGATATAGCTCTCTTTAACCCCTTTACCCCCAAGGGTGGTTTGCACGTTATGGACCGGGCCAATTTTTACAATTCTGACCACTGTCCCTTTATGAGGTTATAACTCTGGAATGCTTCAACGGATCCCGGTGATTCTGACATTGTTTTCTCGTGACATATTGTACTTCATGATAGTGGTAAAATTTCTTTGATATTACCTGCGTTTATTTGTGAAAAAAATGGAAATTTGGCGAAAATTTTGAAAATTTCGCAATTTTCCAACTTTGAATTTTTATGCAATTAAATCACAGAGATATGTCACACAAAATACTTAATAAGTAACATTTCCCACATGTCTACTTTACATCAGCACAATTTTGGAACCAAAATTTTTTTTTGTTAGGGAGTTATAAGGGTTAAAAGTTGACCAGCAATTTCTCATTTTTACAACACCATTTTTTTTTAGGGACCACATCTCATTTGAAGTCATTTTGAGGGGTCTATATGATAGAAAATACCCAAGTGTGACACCATTCTAAAAACTGCACCCCTCAAGGTTCTCAAAACCACATTCAAGAAGTTTATTAACCCTTCAGGTGCTTCACAGGAATTTTTGGAATGTTTAAATAAAAATTAACATTTAACTTTTTTTCACAAAAAATTTACTTCAGCTCCAATTTGTTTTATTTTACCAAGGGTTACAGGAGAAAATGGACCCCAAACGTTGTTGTACAATTTGTCCTGAGTACGCTGATACCCCATATGTGGGGGTTAACCACAGTTTGGGCGCATGGCAGAGCTCGGAAGGGAAGGAGCGCCATTTGACTTTTCAATGCAAAATTGACTGGAATTGAGATGGGACGCCATGTTGCGTTTGGAGAGCCACTGATGTGCCTAAACATTGAAACCCCCCACAAGTGACACCATTTTGGAAAGTAGACCCCCTAATGAACTTATCTAGAGGTGTGGTGAGCACTTTGACCCACCAAGTGCTTCACAGAAGTTTATAATGCAGAACAGTAAAAATAAAAAATCATTTTTTTTCACAAAAATTATCTTTTCACCCCCAATTTTTTATTTTCCCAATGGTAAGAGAAGAAATTGGACCACAAACGTTGTGGCACAATTTGTCCTGAGTACTCTGATACCCCATATGTGGGGGTAAACCATTGTTTGGGCGCATGGGAGAGCTCGGAAGGGAAGAAGCGCCGTTTGACCTTTCAATGCAAAATTGACAGGAATTGAGATGGGACGCCATGTTGCGTTTGGAGAGCCACTGATGTACCTAAACATTGAAACCCCCCACAAGTGACACCATTTTGAAAAGTAGACCCCCTAAGGAACTTATCTAGATGTGTGGTGAGCACTTTGACCCAATAAGAGCTTCACAGAAGTTTATAATGCAGAGCCGTAAAAATAAAACAAAAATTTTTTCCCACAAAAATAATTTTTTAGCCCCCAGTTTTGTATTTTCCTGAGGGTAACAGGAGAAATTGGACCCCAAAAGTTGTTGTGCAATTTGTCCTGAGTGCGCTGATACCCTATATGTGGGGGAGAACCAGCGTTTGGGCGCATGGGAGGGCTCGGAAGGGAAAGAGCGCCATTTGGAATACAGACTTAGATGGAATGGTCTGCAGGCGTCACATTGTGTTTGCAGAGCCCCTAATGTACCTAAACAGTAGAAACCCCCCACAAGTGACCCCATATTGGAGACTAGACCCCCCAAGGAACTTATCTAGATGTGTTGTGAGAACTTTGAGCCCCCAAGTATTTCACTACAGTTTATAACGCAGAGCCGTGAAAATAAAAAAAAAAAATTTCCCCTCAAAATTATTTTTTAGCCCCCAGTTTTGTATTTTCTCGAGGGTAAAAGGAGAAATTGGACCCCAAAAGTTGTTGTCCAATTTGTCCTGAGTGCGTTGATACCCCATATGTGGGGGGGAACCAGCGTTTGGGCGCATGGGAGGGCTCGGAAGGGAAGGAGCGCCATTTGGAATGCAGACTTAGATGGAATGGTCTGCAGGCGTCACATTGCGTTTGCAGAGCCCCTAATATACCTAAACAGTAGAAACCCCCACAAGTGACCCCATATTGGAAACTAGACCCCCCCACGAACTTATCTAGATGTGTTGTGAGAACTTTGAGCCCCCAAGTGTTTCACTACAGTTTATAACGCAGAGCTGTGAAAATAAAAAATCTTTTTTCCCACAAAAATTATTTTTTAACCCCCAGTTTTGTATTTTCCCAAGGGTAACAGGAGAAATTGGACCCCAAAAGTTGTTGCCCAATTTGTCCTGAGTACGCTGATACCCCATATGTTGGGGTAAACTCCTGTTTGGGCACACGGGAGAGCTCGGAAGGGAAGGAGCACTGTTTTACTTTTTCAATGCAGAATTGGATGGAATTGAGATCGGTCGCCATGTCGCGTTTGGAGATCCCCCTGATGTGCCTAAACAGTGGAAACCCCCCAATTATAACTGAAACCATAATCCAAACACACCCCTAACCCTAATCCCAATGGTAACCCTAACCACACCTCTAACCCAGACACACCCCTAACCCTAATCCCAACCCTATTCCCAACCGCAAATGTAATCCAAACCCTAACCCTAACTTTAGCCCCAACCCTAACTGTAGCCCCAACCCTAACCCTAACCTTAACCCTAGCCCTAACCCTAGCCCTAACCCTAATGGGAAAATGGAAATAAATACATTTTTTTCATTTACTTTTATAGCGGGTTTTTTAGCGGATTTTTATGATTGGCAGCCGTCACACACTGAAAGACGCTTTTTATTGCAAAAAATATTTTTTGTGTTACCACATTTTGAGAGCTATAATTTTTCCATATTTTGGTCCACAGAGTCATGTGAGGTCTTGTTTTTGGCGGGACGAGTTGACGATTTTATTGGTAACATTTTCAGGCACGTGACATTTTTTGATCGCTTTTTATTCCGATTTTTGTGAGGAAGAATGACCAAAAAACAGCTATTCATGAATTTCTTTTGGGGGAGGCGTTTATACCGTTCCGTGTTTGGTAAAATTGATAAAGCAGTTTTATTCTTCGGGTCAGTACGATTACAGCGACACCTCATTTATATCATTTTTTTATGTTTTGGCGCTTTTATACGATAAAAACTATTTTACGGAAAAAATAATTATTTTTGCATCGCTTTATTCTCAGGACTATAACTTTTTTTTTTTTTGCTGATGATACCGTATGGCGGCTCGTTTTTTGCGGGACAAGATGACGCTTTCAGCGGTACCATGGTTATTTATATCCATCTTTTGATCGCGTGTTATTCCACTTTTTGTTCGGCGGTATGATAATAAAGCATTGTTTTTTGCCTCTTTTTTTTTTTTTTCTTACGGTGTTTACTGAAGGGGTTAACTAGTGGGCCAGTTTTATAGGTCGGGCCGTTACGGACGCGGCGATACTAAATATGTGTACTTTTATTGTTTTGTTTTTTTTTATTTAGATAAAGAAATGTATTTATGGGAATAATATTTTTTTTTTTTTCATTATTTTGGAATATTTTTTTTAATTTTTTTTTACACATTTGAAAATTTTTTTTTTAACTTTTTTACTTTGTCCCAGGGGGGGACATCACAGATCGGTGATCTGACAGTTTGCACAGCACTCTGTCAGATCACCGATCTGATAGGAGTGCAGGCTGCTTCACAGTGCCTGCTCTGAGCAGGCTCTGTGAAGCCACCTCCCTCCCTGCAGGACCCGGATCCGCGGCCATCTTGGATCCGGGGCTCGAGCAGGGAGGGAGGGAGGTAAGACCCTCGCAGCAACGCGATCACATCGCGTTGCTGCGGGGGGCTCAGGGAAGCCCGCAGGGAGCCCCCTCCCTGCGCGGTGCTTCCCTGCACCGCCGGCACATCGCGATCATCTTTGATCGCGGTGTGCCGGGGGTTAATGTACCGGGGGCGGTCTTTGACCGCTCCTGGCACATAGTGCCGGATGTCAGCTGCGATAGGCAGCTGACACCCGGCCGCGATCGGCGGCGCTCCCCCCGTGAGCGCTGCCGATCGCATATGACGTACTATTGCGTCCTTGGGAAGTAAAGCCCACCCCACATGGACGCAATAGTACGTCTAATGGCAGAAAGGGGTTAAAGGGAACCTGTCACCCCCCAGGCGTTTTTAACTAAAAGAGCACTAATGCTGCATTCTGTCAAGGTGGCTCTTTTAGTTCGGGTCCCTTCCACCACTTGAAAGAATAGTTTTTATGATTTGTCCCTCATACCTCTAGTTTGTCAGGGGACAAGTCTTTCCCCCCTGACACAGACGCCTCACAGCCATCAGTCATTTCCTCCATTCTTCTGGGCGCTGCCTCCTCAGCGTTGTTATTTACATGAGCTGTAATCTTTTTGTCTCGGGCCACGCGTCCACGCAGGCGCAAGAAGAAAGCCATCATGTGATGTCAGTGGACGGGCAGCGCTAACTGCGCATGCCCAAGAAAAAAAAAAAAAAGATTACAGCGCAGGCGCCAGGTAATTAACTGAACGCTGAGGAGGCAGCGTCCAAAAGAAAGGAGGAAATGACTGATGGCAGTGAGGCATCTGTGTCAGGGGGAAAGACCTGCCCTCACAACAGGGCAGAAAAGTACACCAGAGCAGGAGCGTTGATGCCGGGGAGCGATGAAGAAGCAGGAGGGTGGCGTTGCAAGAAGATGGGAGGTGCCGGACCCTGACCTGCGACACCCATCAGACCGGACTGCACAGGACAGGCCCCCGTGTGAGTATAATTTAACTTATTTTTCTTCACTTGCAGGTCGGACCGGGGGCTTATCTAAGGCATTATAGAATGCTGTATATCAGCCCTGAAAGGCAGTGGCCGCATGTTATAGCAGCAAAATCTGCTGACAGGTTCCCTTTAAATTACAAAGTAAAATCATTCACATAAGCATCTCTGGAAGAAACGGAGTCCGCTTAGAAGTTAGATTCCAAAGCAGTGTGATACTGTTGTTATGGGCGAAGAATCTAGAATTTGTCAGAATGGCTAATGAGAAGCTGAATGGAGGATGCTGGTGGAAATTTCCAGGACCAGTTAGCAGCGTCTCATTAGACAGTGGAAATTTCCAATGCCTGGACCTGCTAAGCATCAGACGCTGGTATTAATAGCACAATGCACAGGTTGCAGAGTATTGCAATACTTATCCCGCTAATTCAGCACTGCTAAACACAGAATTAATCTCTACAACATATTTTATATTTATTAGGGGTTGTCCAGGCTTGGACAAAAGTCTGCCGTCACTGTGTGGAACACGCAATCATTATTCCCAGGTATTGCCAGTGGTCACAATATGTGATGTGCATAGTTTCGGTTATGTGCCGACAAAAAGATTTTAGCTTCTCTCAATAGAGCCAAGTCTCATGGCTGTTTGACAGCAGCAACACATGTAGGGATTACCGTACCTATAGTTAGGTCCATATATATTTGGACAGAGACAACATTTTTCTAATTTTGGTTATAGACATTACCACAATGAATTTTAAAGAAAACAATTCAGATGCAGTTGAAGTTTAGACTTTCAGCTTTCATTTGAGGGTATCCACATTTAAATTGGATGAAGGGTTTAGGAGTTTCAGCTCATTAACATGTGCCACCCTGTTTTTAAAGGGACCAAAAGTAATTGGACAGATTTGAATAATTTTAAATAAAATGTTTATTTTTAGTACTTGTTTGAAAACCCTTTGTTGGCAATGACTGCCTGAAGTCTTGAGCTCATGGATATCACCAGACGCCGTGTTTCCTCCTTTTTGATGCTCTGCCAGGCCTTCACTGCGGTGGTTTTCAGTTGCTGTTTGTTTGTGGGCCTTTCTGTCTGAAGTTTAGTCTTTAACAAGTGAAATGCATGCTCAAATGGGTTGAGATCAGATGACTGACTTGGCCATTCAAGAATATTCCACTTCTTTGCTTTAATAAACTCCTGGGTTGCTTTGGCTTTATATTTTGGGTCATTGTCCATCTGTAGTATGAAACGACGACCAATCAGTTTTGCTGCATTTGGCTGGATCTGAGCACACAGTATGTCTCTGAATACCTCAGAATTCATTCGGCTGCTTCTGTCCTGTGTCACATCATCAATAAACACTAGTGACCCAGTGCCACTGGCAGCCATGCATGCCCAAGCCATCACACTGCCTTCGCCATGTTTTACAGATGATGTGGTATGCTTTGGATCATGAGCTGTACCACGCCTTCGCCATACTTTTTCCTTTCCATCATTCTGGTAGAGGTTGATCTTGGTTTCACCTGTCCAAAAAATGTTATTCCAGAACTGTGCTGGCTTTTTTAGATGTTTTTTAGCAAAGTCCAGTCTAGCCTTTTTATACTTGATGCTTATGAGTGGCTTGCACCATGCAGTGAACCCTCTGTATTTACTTTCATGCAGTCTTCTCTTTATGGTAGATTTGGATATTGATACGCCGACCTCCTGGAGTGTTGTTCACTTGGTTGGCTGTTGTGAAGGGGTTTCTCTTCACCATGGAGATTATTCTGCGATCATCCACCACTGTTGCCTTCCGTGGGCGCCCAGGTCTTTTTGCATTGATGAGTTCACCAGTGCTTTCTTTCTTTCTCAGGATGTACCAAACTGTAGATTTTGCCACTCCTAATATTGCAGCAATTTCTCGGATGTTTTTTTTCTGTTTTCGCAGCTTAAGGATGGCTTGTTTCACCTGCATGGAGAGCTCCTTTGACCGCATGTTTACTTCACAGCAAAACCTTCCAAATGCAAGCACCACTCCTCAAATCAACTCCAGGCCTTTTATCTGCTTAATTGAGAATGACATAACGAAGGGATTGCCCACACCTGCCCATGAAATAGCCTTGGAGTCAATTGTCCAATTACTTTTGGTCCCTTTAAAAACAGGGTGGCACATGTTAAGGAGCTGAAACTCCTAAACCCTACATCCAATTTAAATGTGGATACCCTCAAATGAAACCTGAAAGTCTGAACTTCAACTGCATCTGAATTGTTTTGTTTAAAATTCACTGTGGTAATGTCTATAGCCAAAATTAGAAAAATTTTGTCTCTGTCCAAATATATATGGACCTAACTGTATTTGTTATGCAATCGCTGCATGTGTTGCGGCTGTCTACCAGCCATGAGACATGCAGCCGCAGGGACTCAAACATTTTTCGAGGATACTTGGATAACACCTTATCTGAGCACGTTCGCTCATGACTAGTCAGTACATTTTGAAGCTTATTAATCTGTGTAAAAACTACAGAAAGTTAGTTTTTTTTTATAAAAGTGACATGAAAATATTGAAATAAAAAGCTTAAAAATTGTTTAGCATAAAAATTTGATGCAAATAGGTCATTTTCTAATAACACATTCCTTTAACCGAGATTGTGACCACTGTGGTGTCCGAAATGTCTGCTAGTACATGCACTCAAGTGCATATCAATGTTTTTAGCTTCTGACATGGACGGGACCCAATCTCTGAATCAGTCAGTCGTGTCAAATACCAAGTGAATACACCAAAATAAAGTAATACATGACGAAACAGGGCAGTGGAGTTGGAGTCGGTATAAAATGGACTGACTCAGACTCCTAAAATATATAATAAATTGGGTACAGTAGTTCAGGGCAGGATGGGCTGTAAATATTTTCATAATTTGGGAAAGTTATGAAGTGTCCTATAAATGTCTGTTCTGATCTAAGGAACACTGCTTAAAGCTGCACTTTATGTACATGTTCAGTAGTGACCAGTGTTGTGGTGTCGGAGTCAGGGGAAATGAGGAGTCAGAGTTAGAAGTCTGTCATACCGACTCCACAACCCTTCTATGAACAACGTGGAGCAACAGGAGTACTAATAAAGTGTGACACTAAATACTGCCAAACTTCTGCTGCTCCGAATGTTTTCCTCCACACAAAGCAGCACCCATAGTGGACGGCAGTATTTTCCCGTAGGCCATCACAAGACACTATTTTAGTAGAAAGAGAGCACTGCGAACGTCAATACAGGGCTTGCCTTATTTATGAGCGATGTCCCGCTCCCACAGTATGTCCACGTCACAAATTAGGACACAAGAGATTAGGCATTAATAGGACTACGGTACTACAGCTAGAGATTATATGCACATTTCAGGAGAGCCAACATGACTATGCAGTGCTAAATATTGCCTAAATCTATAACAGGATACAAAACTATTGTCTTCCTGCAGAATGGAAGATGAGACAGATACTATCAGAAGTCATTCAGCCCATTACAGAGGGCCCAGTAGGTTATGTTACATGGAAGGATTTATGTCCCTACTAAGCAGTCTCGTGAAAGGTTCCATCAGTGATTATTACTATATGACAGATGAAATTGCATTGTGCTACTGCCTCTCACCTGCACCAGATGCCATAGGCACCCATGCAGGGCAAAGATACAGGATGCCGCGAGGACAGGTAATATGCAAAAGGACGTGGTCCATATTGGTGTAACAAATAATTCATTTTTATTAATTATGAGAAAGAATATTTGCCTTATCTGGTGAATATGAGCAAGTTACCATCTAAAATCAGCCTGTCTACTATGAAAATGTGGCGGTCCAGCAATATTATTGGCATAAGGAAATATATAAGAACCATGAACCACCAACTGTTCATTGAAAACATTAGAAGACATCTCGTCAGACTTGTATGTTTTTTTAAAGGATGACTTCATATAATGTGCAATGGGATTACGGTAATTTTTTAAATAAAATATACAGCATCTGTAAAACCTGGGGAAGGCATTCTCTGATTGTATCTCCTGCCCCTGTTATTTCACAAAGCAAATTCATCAGGCAGAAGGCTGGCATGTGGCTGGGCTTGAATGGGTATGTTAAAAAGAAGGCCATATTACCAACAGGCACAAAGCCAAAGTGTTTCAATAGCTTTTCACTCCCTTGAGCCTGACAGAGAGGCTTTGAATATCCAGTGTCTATTCAAGCCATGGTCTTTATTTTTCAGCCTGCTACACAACAAGCAAATTGTGTCTCGTAAAAGGAGCCGACTAGTGCAAAGCTCCTTTAACTTACAAGAACTGGCATTCAAGCCTCAGCGCATGTCTGTGTGATCCATTTTCATAAACACTTGTCAATGTTGGAAAAATTGATCAAAAATGCAACCGATTACCGGCAAGCTTGTCCTGCATCCTTATACCAAACCAGGTATATCCTCCATAGAGGTTTGCTTTGACGTCACCCATTATTAGCTCATTTCACTCTAGAAACTGCACCGCTCCCGTCTACTCACTGCGTCTCGGATTCCCGCTCAGCCCCATACAAGTGAACACAAAACCAGATACTGCCCATGAACTAGTGTGGCACTCTCTCATTCCCAACTCTAAGGAAACCAAGTCCAAAGTGTTACCAACTGGGTTAGCAATAGAAAGCGTGTTTCCATAAAATAACTCAGCATTCATATTTTAGTCTATGGGCATTTTTCTCAGGGCATCAGCAGAATCCCCTCAGTCCTTTAGTTCTGCACAGACTACATGATTTTGAGACATGGAACTATACTGGTCAACAGTTTTTTAGACTGTAGTCAATAATCTATTAATCTGACCTTCTGTAAATTTAGTTTATTTGCTTAAAAAAAAAGGAAAAGAAAGACAAAACAACCCAAAAACTTATGATAGAAAGTCTTAAACCCTTCAGGACCGGAGCTTCTTTAGATTTTTCGTTTTTCGCTCCCCTTCTTGCCAGAGTCATAACTTTTTATTTTTCTGTCAAATTGTCAGTGTGAGGGCTTATTTTTTGAGGGACGAGCTGACGTTTTTAATGAGACCACTTTTGTGAAGATAATTTCTTTTGATTGCCCGTTATTGTATTTTAATGCAATGTCACGGTGACCAAAAAAAGGAATTCTGGTGTTTTGATTTTATCGCCAGAGCCCACCTCAAAGCGGGGGATGCTGCCAGCTAGCTGGCAGTAAGGGGATAACACTACTATATTGATCTAGCCGTGTGCCATACTAATGAGAGACAGAAGATAGCGGAACACTTAATAAGGAATTGTTGACCAAGCCACCTCCAAATATCAAGACTAATCATTGAACAATTAAAACATTAAGGGTACCGTCACACAGTGCAATTTTGATCGCTACGACGGCACGATTCGTGACGTTCGAGCGATATAGTTACGATATCGCAGTGTCTGACACGCTCCTGCGATCAGGGACCCCGCTGAGAATCGTACGTCGTAGCAGATCGTTTGAAACTTTCTTTCGTCGTCTAATGTCCCGCTGTGGTGGCATGATCGCATGGTGTAACAAAGGTGTGCACGATATTGTATACGATGTGCGCATAGTAACCAACGGCTTCTACATCGCACATACGTCATGAAATTATCGCTCCAGCGTCGTACATTGCAAAGTGTGACAGCAGTCTACGACGCTGGAGCGATATTGGAGCGATGCTGGAGCGTCACGGATCGTACCGTCGTAGCGATCAAAATGCCACTGTGTGACGGTACCCTAAGTGTGTTGTGTATTTTTCATTTAAGCTTGTAAATCTTAGCTATTGTGGCAATCTAAACTACAATAAGGCTAGGGGTACATGGTGACATATCAAACGACCAAAAACACTCTGGAATTCCACGCCTCAACACGTCCGATTATCCACCACCCTCGGATCCTTCAGACGGAACCTGAAAACCCATCTCTTCAGGAAAGCCTACAGCCTGCACTGACCCTGCTGCCTCCTCACCACCGCCCGAGCTGCTGCCCCACCAACCACCCGAGCCACTGCCGCCCCACCAACCACCCGAGCTGCCGCGTTGCTACCGCCAGAGCTACGGCCTCACCAACCACCTGAGCTGCCGCCTCACCAACCACCAGTGCTGCACCACACCGACCTCCTGTCTCTTCCCCATTATCCCATAGAATGTAAGTCGGCAAGGACAGGGTCCTCTCCCCTCTGTACAAGTCTGTCATTGTAAATTTGTTTACTGTTAACGATATCTATAACCCTGTATGTAACGCCTTTTCACATGTACAGCACCATGGAATTAATGGTGCTATAAAAATAAATAATAATCTTGCAGGTGGCCATATGACACCGCAATCTCCATGTTACACAACATATTTCTGTGTCGCCATAGCATAATGGGAGGGATTCATCAAGACTGGTATTGTATAAGCCAATCGTGACCCAGAGTCCACAGGAGTAAGGGTATGTTTCCACGTGCAGGAAACGCTGCGTGTTTGACGCTGCATAGAGGCGCAGCGTCAAACACACAGCGTCCAGATGTTACAGCATAGTGGAGGGGATTTAATGAAATCCCGTCTCCACTATGCATGGTAACACGCGTGCGGCGGCCCTGCGACTCCAGACATGCGGCGCGTCTTAAGATCGCAGCATGTCCATATACCTTGCGGCGACGCTGCGCCGCCGCAAGGTATAACACAGGGCCCTATGCATGGGGTGCGATGATCCCGGATGTGTGCTATGAACACATCCGGCATCATCGCGTCCCAGAAGGGGGTGGAGCTTAGCGCAGAGCGGGTTTGCCACTCCGACTAAACCGCCGGCAATCCTGAAGGTGGACACATACCCTAAGAGTCACTATTCAGAATTTTATAATGCAACTTTTGTGATGAAAGCAGCCAGACTGTTCACCCATCTTTGCCATTTTGACCCATGAGAAGATATCGTGCCCTTCAAAAATGAAAAGGAACTGGTCATGTAAAAACCGCTATTAACCTGCAGATATGGGGTTAATCAGTAGGTTAATAGTGTTATGAAGCTGCCCGACACCTGCACTGAGAGCCCCACTGCCGGGAGGAAATTAACTTTATTCCTCCTGGCAGCCTCGCAGAGGTTCGAGTTGTTACCCCCATGGGAGAGCAATATGATGTAGGGACAGAGACTCGAATTCCAGCAATGTAAAACTAACTTGGCTGCTTTCCGTCATAGAATCATAGAATGTTAGAGTTGGAAGGGACCTCAAGAGTCATCGTGTCCAACCCTCTGCTGAATGCAGGATTCACCTAAAACATCTCAGACAGATGTCTGTCCAGCCTCTGTTTGAAGACTTCCATTGAAGGAGAACTCACCACCTCTTGTGGCAGCCTGTTCCACTCATTGATCACCCTGTCAAAATGTTTTTCTAATATCTAATCTGTATCTTCTCCCGTCCAGTTTCATTCCATTGCTTCTTGTGTTTCCATGTGCAAATGAGAATAAGGATGATCCCTCTATACGGACATTCCTTAATATATTTGTAGACATTTTAAATCTCCTCTTAGCCTTTTTTGCAAGCTATACATTCCCAGATCCTTTAACCATTCCTCGTACCACATACTTTGCAGGCCACTCATCAACCTGGTCGCTCTTCTCTGTACTTGCTGCAGTTAATGTTTTTTTTTTATTTTTTTTAATAAATGTGGTGCCCAGAACTGTACACAGTATTCCAGGTGACGCCTTACCAAGGAGGAGTAGGTGGGGGATTATTACTTCACATGATCTAGACTAGGCTTCTCTTAATATAGCCTAGAACTGCGTTTGCCTTTTTTGCTGCTGCATCACACTGTTGACTCCTGTGCAGTCTGTGATTTATTAGTATACACAAGTCGTTTTCACACGGGCTGTTGCTTAGGTCTATTCCTCCCATTCTATAGATGGAATTTTCGTTTTTCTTGCCCAGATGTAGAATCTTAAATTTCTCCTTGTTAAATACCATTCTATTAGTCGCTGCCCATTGTTCAAACTTATTTAGAGCTTTCGAAATCCCTTCTCTGTCTTCTATATTGTTAGCTATCCCTCCTAGCTTTGCATAGTTTAAAAATTTGATTAGTTTACATTCAGTTCCCATATCTAGATCATTCTTAACAATGTTGACCACCACTGGGGCCAGAACAGAGCCTTGTGGTACTCCACTTGAAACACTCTTCGGGTATGTGCACACGTTTTCCGAGTTTACAGTACCATGGAAAACAAAATCCGCAGTACACATGCTGCGGAAAAAACGCACGGAAACGTAGCGTTGTTTATTCCGCAGCATGTCAATTCTTTGTGCGGATTCTGCAGCGGTTTACACCTGCTCCACAATAGGAATCCACAGGTGTAAAGCCGCAGGTGGAATCCGCACAAAATCCCAAAAACGCGGTAAATCTGTGGTAATTCCGCAGGTAATCCGTAGTGCGGTTTACCTGCGGATTTACCAAAATCAGTCCGGAAAAATCCGCACCACTTTCCGCAACGTGTGCACGTGGCCTTCCAATTGCATGTGCAACCATTTATTACCATGCTGAGTATGATCACTGTGCCACTAATGAATCCACCTAACCATAGCCTTGTCAATCCCATACATGGTCATTTTTTCAATAAGGATAGCATGAAATACTTTATCAAATCCTTTGCGGTATATCTACTGCATTTCCCTGATCCACCCAGTCTGTGATTCCAGCATAGATGGAAATTAGACTAGTCTAGCATAACTTGTTTACTACAAGCTCATGCTGGCTCTGGTTAATTACTGTATTCTTATCAAAGTCCTTACATACATGCTGTTTAATAACTGTTTTCTCAGCATTCAGACAACTGATAGATTTGCAGCCAAGTTCTGCATAACCCCACCACTGATTATGTACACTAAATATGGGCAGAAAGCTTCCAAAGCTGGCAATCCATGGTAGGGACATGGTTGAACTATATAGCAGCAGGTTTACTAGTCCTCTAGAAATAAAATCACTGTTTAAGAGCAGAAGATAAAAACTACACTAGGCAGCCTAACCTCACTATAGAACATAACAGGGCAGGAAAGGAGATACAGGCCCGGCAATGTAACAGTGGACAGGCAGGAACTACCGCACACTATAGAAAAGGCAAGATGTCTGTCTGCATACTGTATAGATTCTCATGCAGGAAATGCTTGACTATGCAGGGAGGCATTGGCACTGAGGGTCAACAGAACACCATAGGGTACTACATGCAGGCAGTTGCTGCAGCTATTCTAATCATTGGCATCAGCTGTAGATGAATTAAAAAATGTCTGTTTCATTTTGACAAAGTGTAAAGTTTTCTACACTTGCAGGCAATCTGATCTACTTGGTTATGACAAAGCCACATGCGGTACTCATTGCCTCTATGACCATACACGGGAGACTGGATATGACTGTACGGCCATAGAAAGCCACCACTTCTTGCCACTGGTCCAATTTGAGGAGCCAAAATTCTGAGATCTAAGCTCTGGGAAAGGTTCAGTCGTACCTGGTCTGTGTCCTTTCTGTTCAAGTGGTGCGTCTGACATGCGTGAGGATGGTGCAATGGCAGATCCAATATATATATATATAGGACATTATGGACCAGATGTTTTAATTACAGTTACTGCCTCATCTACTTGTTCTAGCCCTAGCGCTGGTACAGGCAGGGGAACAAAGAGGGGTCACAAGCAGTCAGCAGGTATCTCTCCTATGTGAAAGCTTAGCCGAGCATGGAACTCATTTTATCCTAATAATGCGCCAATTTTGATTTCCTTTCAGAAGCTGGAAAAAATTCCTCCATTTTGCATTTATAGTGAAGGTGTTAAAAGCATGTTAATCCAATAGGCATCCCTTGGCTTGATGCCAACGATACACCCATCAGCCCAAGTGCAATCGAGCAGACAGCTTGTTGTGCAAATCACAGAGGTCCTCTGTTCACTTTCCACACCTCACTGTGATGGTTGGTCATCATGACCTGCACATCCTCATCAATATCATTGTTAGTGTCCGGGATGGCGAGTTACATTGCAAATGTAAGGAAGCTAGAATGTTGAAGGCATTGTCGCTCAGTACATTGCCTAGTTGCAAAGGACAGGGAGCCTTCCAGCATGAGCTTTGCCACGCTTGAAGAACAGCAGCAACAGGTCCCCTATATGGCTTTTGGTGCCAATACTTATGTACTATAAAACAGCTTTGCAGTGCTTTACCTTACATGAACGAAAATAATGAGGGCATAAGGTAGATGCAATGCTGTGACCCATTGCCAGTTGGTTCATGCCTATTGAGAACTATTTAGAGCAGATGTAAAAGAAAGTAGATAACTGCTGGGCCATGAAAGACTTGTACCATCATCTATATATATAATTGTCTAAGGGTTTTTCCGTCTGTCTGTCTGTCCTGGAAATCCCGGCCTAGCGGCCTCGACCAATCAGCGACGGGCACAGCGACGATGATGTCATAAAGGACGTAGAAATCCCGCGTTTCTGATTCAGCGACGGGCACAGTATCGACGTAGATGTCATAATGGTTGCCATGGCGACAATGTCATAAAGGTTGCCTCGACCAATCAGCGACGGGCACAGTCTGCCGCGAATTCTGGAATCATCATTGTCCATATACTACGGGGACATGCATATTCTAGAATACCCGATGCGTTAGAATCGGGCCACAATCTAGTTGTCCATAATTGCTGCTCCACGCATCTACCATGCAGTGCATTTTTTAGCTCAAAGACCATTCGAGAGAGTGGCCGAAGTTCCCCTGTACGTGAGAGCAGAGTGGGAACCCTTTTTGTGAGAAGAGGCTTGTCTTCCAATAAAGTTAACCGCACACCTTGATTTCCCAGAAGTCAGCAGATTCCATTAAGTGGCACGGCAGCGACTCAACCACCAGCAGCTTAACTAGGTAAGAAATGAGTTGTTACACGAGCGGATGACTGAGAGCGTATGCTGGTTTCCTCGAAAAAACAATCAAGGATGGATATCTGACAGTGCGACTGAGTAGCAGTGAGACTGCAGCATGCCATAATTGTGGTGACAATGTTGGTGAGGTGAGACTTGGTAATACTTGAGGATGCTCATCTTTCTGTTAACCAGGCTACATCAGGAGAAAGGGAAAGAGGGCAATTTAAGACTTACTCCGATTGTTGGCCAGCTTTCTTTTTCCAAACGAGCAGAGATATCGCTTAATGAGCTGATCGTGAGCTGTGGTTCCTACTGTATTCCAGCCTCAACTTATTTTAATCCTGCAGACTGCCAAAGACTCATCTGTTACCGACATGGAAAAAACCCATAGACCAGAGATGCAGGCTTAAGAAGCTGCAAGCACCCTATCCAGGCCTTTTAGGTGGTGCTGAGCCACCTCCACCAACAGCATGTGTGGCATCACCTGACCCGAGCATACTGCTCTCACGCAAGCGTATCGGAGCACAAAGCACTAACACTTGGCTCAAGCTCGCAGAAGCGTTTGAGCCGAGTGGCTTTAGCATATCACATCCGATGATATACGCTAATGTGAGTACTAGCCTTAATCAGAGTGCCACTACCACCCCAGCTGACAACCAGCAGTAAAGCTAGGCGTTTGGATAGTGTCTTCCATCTCTGGCACCAAAACACCTGAGAACAAAGGCTGACATCTAGTCCAATAAATGAATTGGAATATTTTCCTTGACCCCTAGAGTATTGTGGCTTCAAGGACTAAGGGACACAAACTACTACTACCAAAAAATGGATCCCTTCTATTTAAGTAATTCTAGTATAAAATATCCTATATATCAGAAATAATTTAGAAACCCAACAACTAGGAGAATGGAAAAATATGCAAGTTAATATATTACAATGCAAAAATGGAGATCAGAGAGAAATATTGCTAAGTACAGGAAGAGATGGAAAAAGCCCTGTACAGAACAGACAAGAAAATCCCAAAAACTTGGGCTCCCATGGATGGTAAGCCCCGTAAAAAATATATAGACGTCATGGTTGAAGAGGGGGGTGGGGGTGGGGGGGGGTGAGAGGCACATGCAACATAGATTTAAACGTATCCATGGATGGGCTTCTTGGACCTGTATGCAACATGCATAAGTGTAGTATCAAGTTGAAATATAGACCCCACTATGCAAGTGCGTATATATCCTTGGGAGCCAAGGTTTTGGGGATTTTTTGTCTCTCCTATACAGGGCTTTTTCCATCTCTCCCTGTACTTTTTAGCAATACTTCTCTCCATTTTTAGATTGTATTAACTTGTGTATTTTGCAATAACCTTTAAAATAAGTTGTCCACTACTTGGACAACTTCTTCTCATACCCCCTTGCTTAGCCATCATAATAAAGCTTTTACTCTCCTCCCGTGCTCGTGCAGTTCCCATGGCGTTGGCACTCCGCTTCTCGTTTGGTTGTTGTGATATGTGATGCCAGCGCCCAATCAGCGCTGGCATCACTGTCCGCACCGCCTGTCGAACTCGACATGAAGAGGAAGTCTGAGACTAGCAGCAGCCTGGACTTCCTCTTTATGTTCTATTTGCCCGAAGGCAGGGACAGTGACACCAGCGCTAACTGGGTGCCGGCGTCACGTGTCACAACAGCAGCACCGAGACCAGACACCGTGGGAACAGTAGAGAGGACAGGAGAATATAGGCTTTATTACTTTATGGAGGCCAAACATTTGGATCATGAAGGGGTTTTGTTCTTGTAGTGGCTGTCCTTTTCCATTCCCTTAGTTGTCGGACTTCTTCATTATTTCTGATACAGAGGATATTTTATATACTATTCTCTATTTAAATCAGAAGGGACCCATTTTTTGGTTGTATAAGATTTTCAGGGATTATATTTCACTTTTTATTGTGGTATTTCTATAAGTTAACGTGCCGTGACTGTATTGGCAGTACTACTGCCTGGATAGTTAATATCAGGGGTGCTGCTACTAGTGGCTGTCACATTATTAACCATTGCTTGGGTTTCTTTCACACTAGCTGTCCATTGCCACTTTATTTTGCCATATATTTTGTACACAAGTATAATGAATGTTCCTAAAAATTTTCAACCACCGTTATTCAACCCTTGACAAAAAGGACTGTCAAATACTAGGTAGCTATGCATGAAACTAAAAATGCCTAATGCAACAGAGGTAGGTAAGTACGTGTTCCGGCTTGAGAGAGGCGCACTGTGCATGATCGGAAGTCTTCTTCACTGTTGATCATGTGCAGTGCACGCCTCTCTGAAGCCGGGGCATGTACACCCAGTTTCAGAAGATGGATGCAGAGAGGGAAAGAAGTCGTGCACATGCACAAGGCAAGTATAACGCTGGCGATGATGCAGGCGCTTGCCTGTCATCAAATGGTAAGTGGGCCAACTAGTCTGGGTACACGAACATACAATTGACTAGTCAAAGCCCTCATTTACATATCAAAAACAGACTGTAGAAATACTTTTTCTAAAGATCAGTTCCTGTGTAATATAATAAAGAACAGTTAGGCAGGAAATTTAGATATGTACACACAACTCCTGATGGTTTTGGGGGCATGGGAGACCTAACAGGTTCCCTTTGAACAGGTGGAAAAAAACAGACCTGCACAATTAAATGTGTAGATTCATTTTTATACTATTTTGTTAAAATGTAACCCCTTGCCAAAAAGGAAGTAACAAAAAAAGGCAAATAGATATATGCCCAGAAAGTAAAATGTGGCATAAGACGACAGGATTGTTTTGGTGTATCTGGTTGTCAAGTTTAACTATTAATACAAATATGTAAAAAGTTAAATGCGTGTAATTTTTATACATTTGCTTTATATTTAACAGTGTTCTCCGCCCCCAGACAAAAAAGGCCATAGCTAAAAATGCTAAATTGGTAGGTACATAGCCGGAAAGCAAAATGTGGCAAAGCCAGCAGTATTGTTGTGGCGTGCACAGTTGAAACATTAGACTAGCAAAACAGGTATACAAAAGTGTATATTTTTTTATTTACAAAATTCGATACTCTTCCCAAAAGTCAGCGCCTTTACAGGGCAGTTTTGGTGTTGCCCTCCGATACACAGCAATAATGTCTTCAGTTAGTCCAAAAAGCCTCACTAGGTTACTAACCAATCGATCTCGACATTCTCCTATACCAATTCCTCAGCAAATGGAGAATGACCTAAAATTTGCCTTTCCTTTAGAGCTATGAACAACTTGGGCTGCAGTATATGAGGGATCTACAGAAGCCCTGCACTCTGCCAACCACTCAGGTCCAAAAATCCCATCCATACCTAGGATCCAGCTTCCAACATTTGGAGACCAAGACTTTTGTTACACATCCTCCACTCTCCGGAGCTCTCTACCTACAGTGCCGGCAAAAAAAATCTTTACAAGTTCAATGAAACCACAAAATCTTAATATTCAAGTGTTTTTTGTGGATATTTCATTATAATTAGTATTTTGTCATGTCACCCTTACATTTTATCACCATCTGCAGTCGTTTAGGCATGGATTCATCAAGGCTGGCTAAGTATGTGAAGTCCATGTTTACCCACAGTGTCTTCAGCACCTCCTTTAGTACTGTATATTTTGGGTCATACCGTGACACGGTACTCGGACGACGCACAACCTTTGAGCCTCCCCTGACCAGCCTGAAAGTGCTCTCATCACTAAACATCACTTTCTTCCACTCTTCAGATGTCCAATCTTGATATTTCAAGCCTTTTCTTCTTCATTGCTGCTGTGAGCAGGGGCTTCTTTGCAGCACGGCAACTTGGTAGACCCAGGTCCTTCTGCAGGCGGTGACGAATTGTCCTAGTTGTGATGTTCTGAAGGAGCATAGGGTACTTGTTTTTTAGTTCAACAGCAGTTATAGAAGGATATGACATCACTTCACGCTTCAGAAGCTTATCAGTCCTTGGTGAAGTCTTCTTAGGTGCGCCAGAGCGTGACTTCCTCTGTGGTACCATCCCAGGAGGCAATGATGCCGCCGATCGCTTCAGTTGATAAATTGCTTCTCTTGGCACTCCCAGATCTCTAGCTACAGCAATCACCGAATCCCCCTTCTCGAGCCGAGTCAAGGCACGGGATTTCTCTTCCATTTTAAGCTTCTTTCGACCCATTGTGGGAGATAAAAAAAAACTGAGGGAGATAATAAAAGACTGCCTAATCGCAAAACTGGCTGAGCTGCACATAACAACCAATCAGAGTGCAACTTTCGCTTTACCAGAGAAGTGAAAACGGAGCGTTGATTGGTTGATATTTGCAACAAAGCCAGCTTTAATATTAGACAATTTTTTTTATTATCTCCCCCATTGTGTACATTTTTAAAAAGTGAAATTATGATGTGGATTTTATATGTAAAGTTTTCTTTTGCTGTGCAAGTGTAAAGATTTTTTTTGCCGGCACTGTATATAAATCGAGGAGATATCATCTCTGGCATTTACATCTCCACTGAAGATGGACCTGTTCAGTTTGGTGTCTGAAGACACATCACACACTTGCCCCTACATGGGAAATAATACCAAACCGACTACTTTAGTGCCAAAATATGCTTCAGGTCCACTGTGGGAATGTGAAACAGATGTTTTACATCCGTACAGGGGTGTGCATACAAATATAACCGCAACATGCACACTTAGAGAAAATTGCCAACAATCCAGACATTCAGTGCAGCCTCATCTCACAATTATTCACTCTTTGCATTTCTTTTGCAATCCTTGTTGCAAACGCTCCCTGACGTGTGCAAGGGGGACGCAGGGTCTTGTACTGGCTTCGTTTTCCACTGCTTGAAGAATGAAGAACCCAGTGTAACTCACAGGCAATAGGACGAGGTGTATCCCTGATAATCCCACTGCGGACACCACTGTCCCCTTCCAGACATTGTCCGGTAACTGGCTTGTGGCATAGGATCGCTTTATAGTGTGAAGATAGCCCTCAGTCATGAACATTTTTAGCATTTTGTAAATCCTTACAATAATTTTTGTCATACAGGACTTATTTCAAAACCACACTTAGAAGTCTCAATACATTCAACAGTATTAATTCATTTATTATTGGATTCCAGCAATAATTCAGGAAATAAAAATAGCATATCTTCTTTTGGCATTTGTATATATCTCATTAGTCCAACCAATGTTAAAAGGGACAACAACAAAAAAAAAAGAAAAAGAAGAACGAGGCCTGTGACAAAAAATATATGTATATATTAAACTGTACTTAAACTGCATTTATAGAGTGCCTCAGCCAGGTGCAGCTTCCACTACTTGGCTTGGCAAGACACTTGCATGAAGTTAACCAAAAGTCTGACTGCGCCTTATGGCAAATCCTTCCACTGGTGCTGACCCAAGAATAGGTATCGCCAGCACACAGAATTTATAGGGGAAAAAAAAAAAAAAATGGAGAGGAAAAACCCAAAAGCCAGTCACATTCCCAGGTGCACAGATACCGCTACCTGGATGTGGGCATTAATGCCACGACTGAAACTGCTGTTGGTCATACTGTGCAATCAGTTTCTTTATGTGAGCCAGCTTATTATGAAGGTATTCACATCTGTTCTTCTCCTCACTGTATTTGGGATTTGACTGCAAGAAAGAAGGAATCGTGTTAAGATCAGTAAGACCCTACATGGACCTTTATGTAACATACTACTGCACATTTATCATCACGGACAGCAAACACACTGGACAGTGCTGATTTATCACAGCAGCTCATGCGGTTTGATGGATCGGTCTAATCTTATGAAAGCCTAAGCTAAGACTACAATTTGAACTCGCTTAGAGTTGCATTTTAAGCCACGCCCCCTTGTCAGACAAGTCGTATAAAGTATCTAAAAACACATCATGAATCTGGTGCAAGTCATAAATGACTATTTTGGCAGAAATGTCAGAATTCTTGCATTTAGTTGATAAATATCCCAATTAATGTCTGAGCACTACAGCGAAATGCATTTAATCCGTGGTTTGCAGTTTAAATGCAAAAATTCCCATTATGTCTGTCATTATGGGTTCACCCAACCACCGTACATATCGGCAACTCGCGTACACATGAATGTCAGAATTGGAAGATGAAAGGGAACCTGTCACCAGGTCAGATACAGCCACTGCCTTTTAGGGCTGATATACAGGATTCTATAATGCTGTAGATAAGCCCCCGGTCCGACCTGGAAGTGAACAAAAAAACAGGATTTTTGGTTGCTTACCGTAAAATCTGTTTCTTGAAGCCTCCATTGGGGGACACAGGAACCATGGGTGTATGCTGCTGCCACTAGGAGGCTGACACTATGCAAATAAAAAAGTTAGCTCCTCCTCTGCAGTGTACACCCCACCGACTGGCATTATACTCTTCAGTTAGTGAGAAAGCAGTAGGAGATAATGAAACAAGGTTGAAAAACCATAACCACAAACTTGAGAACTGTAACGTGAGAACAGTCATAGAACAGATAACAACAGAAAACATTGGGAGGGAGCTGTGTCCCCCAATGGAGGCTTCAAGAAACAGATTTTACGGTAAGCAACCAAAAATCCTGTTTTCTTTATCGCCTCTCATTGGGGGACACAGGAACCATGGGACGTCCCAAAGCAGTCCCAAGGGCGGGAAAACAGACTTCCATCAGGTCAGAGGACTCACCACTGCCGCCTGCAGGATCCTTCTGCCTAGGCTGGCGTCCGCCGATGCGTAGGTATGGACCTTGTAAAATTTGGCGAACGTGTGGATGGAAGACCAAGTTGCCGCTTTGCAAAGCTGTAGGGCGGAAGCCCTGTGGTGCACCGCCCAGGAGGCGCCGACTGCCCGGGTAGAGTGAGCCTTAATCCCAGGAGGGGGCACTCTGTTCTTGACCCGGTAAGCCTCCAAAATTGCCGTTCTGATCCAGCGAGCAATAGTCGCTTTAGAAGCCGGCTGGCCTCTGCGCGTGCCATCAGGAATGACGAAAAATGAATCCGTCTTCCGGAAAGAGGATGTTCTATCCAGATAAATCCTCACTGCCCTGACTAGGTCCAGCTTGTTCAACGATCGCTCCAGAGGATGAGTCGGAGCTGGACAAAAGGAAGGTAGAACGATGTCCTCGTTGAGGTGGAAGGTGGAAACCACCTTAGGAAGAAAAGAAGGTGGAGGTCGGAAGACCACCTTGTCCTGGTGAATGACCAAAAACGGAGGGCGGCAAGACAGTGCCGCCAGCTCGGAAACGCGGCGAATGGACGTGATGGCCACAAGAAAGGCCACCTTCCAAGATAAACCTGATAGAGGAATCTCCCTAAGAGGTTCAAAGGGAGAAACCTTCAAAACGTCCAGTACCAGGTTTAGGTCCCATGCCTCCACAGGGGCCCTGTACGGCGGGACGGCGTGGGCTACCCCCTGAAAGAAGGTCTTAATCTGTGGCCGAGAGGCCAAGGTCTTCTGAAAGAGGATGGAAAGCGCAGAGACCTGACCCTTCAGGGAACTAAGAGCCAGGCCCGAATCCAGTCCTGCCTGAAGGAAGGCCAAAAGAGAAGGCAGGGAAAAAACCATAGGCGGCACGCGGTTGGACTCGCACCAACGGAAGTAGGCCTTCCAGGTGCGGTAGTAGATCCTGGAAGACGAAGGCTTCCGAGCCTGAATCATGGTGTGAATCACCCGGTCCGAAAGGCCGGACGCTCTTAGAACCGCGGTCTCAACAGCCACGCCGTTAAACTGAGCGACCGAGAATTCGGGTGGCAGATCGGACCCTGGGACAGCAGATCGGGCCTGTCTGGAAAGCACCAGGGAGCGTCCGCGAGAAGGTTGACGAGCTCCGCGAACCAAGCTCTCCTGGGCTAATCCGGGGCGATCAGGATGACCGGCACCCCTTCCGCTTTGATCTTCTTCAACAGTTTGGGAAGTAATGGAAGGGGTGGGAACAGATAGGGCAGCTCGAACTGTGACCAAGGAATGGCCAGAGCATCGACGCCCACTGCGAGAGGATCGCGTGACCTGGAGACGAATTGTGGAACCTTCCTGTTGATCCGAGACGCCGTGAGATCCACATCCGGAGTTCCCCATCGAAGACAAATCTGATGGAAGACCTCCGGATGCAGGGACCATTCCCCTGCCGCGAGACCCTCGCGGCTGAGGAAGTCGGCGGCCCAGTTTTCTACGCCGGGGATATGCACCGCGGATATCACCGGAACCGTTGCCTCTGCCCAAAGGAGGATCTTGGACACCTCGGCAAGGGCCAAGGAGCTCCGAGTCCCCCCCTGATGGTTGACATATGCCACAGCCGTGGCATTGTCCGTCTGGATCCGGACTGGAAGGCCCCTGAGGATCCTTTCCCAATGGCGGAGGGACAGAAAGATGGCCCGAATTTCGAGGACGTTGATCGGCAGCGCGGACTCCTGCAGCGACCAACGGCCCTGAACCGTCAGGTGGCGAAAAACCGCACCCCAGCCGATCAGGCTGGCATCCGTTGTCACCACCTGCCAGTGAACCGGAAGGAAGGACCTGCCCTGGGAGATGAGAGGAGACGTCAGCCACCAGTTGAGAGACCGCTTGACCCGAAAGGAGAGTCTGATCGGCCGATCCAGGGAGAAGACCGACCTGTCCCACTGAGACAGAATGGCTTGCTGAAGGGGTCGAGAATGGAATTGGGCGAAGGGAATCGCTTCCAAGGTAGCTACCATCCTCCCCAGAACCTTCATGGCCGATCGGAGGGAGGGAGGCCGAGGACCCTGGAGCAAGAGAATGTCCCGACAAAGGGTGGATCTCTTGTCCTTGGGAAGGAAGACTCTGGACTGACGAGTGTCGAAGAGCATGCCCAGAAAGATGATGCGCTGAGAAGGAATAAGGCAGGACTTCTTCCGGTTGACCAGCCATCCGAAACGGGATAAGGTGTCGAGAACATGAAAAACCGCAGCGCTGATAGTGCGCCGCGGAAAGGAGCGAACAGCAGCCAAGAGCTGTCAAGAAAGAAGGTGCTGGTCACGGGTGAGAGCGCTGCGGCCAGAAAACAGGCGCCGCAGCCTGCTCAGAATGGGGAAAATGCTGGAGCTCCAGGATCACCGATAAAATATCGACCGCGCCGCAAGGTTACAGGCGATGACCGGGTAAGAGAGGGTCACCGTCTGGGAGCCCTTAACAAGAATCCCCCCCCTAACAAGGATCTGGGATGGGATAGGGGAAATACTCACCTAAAAAACATCCCACGCCGTACTAACCTTAAAAGAGGGTGAGACATCCAGGGCTGATGGACGTCCTCGTCTCCTCCAACCGACAGGCTCTGGTGGGCGAGTGGGTGGGGGACGGAGCCAGGACCGGACTTCTGAGCACGCTGGTGTGCCAGGATCTTGGTCCTGGTGAGGGATCTGTGAGGATACGGGGTGGCAGTACACACCGTACTCATAGTCCGCTTGTGGGAATACAGGTGTGACTGTTCACCCTGTATCCCTCCGAGGAAAACTGAAAGAAAACGACGCACATTGAGGTAGATAAGGGTCTAATGAAAGACCCGTGTCCACCTCCTACTGACACTAAGCTAAACTGAAGAGTATAATGCCAGTCGGTGGGGTGTACACTGCAGAGGAGGAGCTAACTTTTTTATTTGCATAGTGTCAGCCTCCTAGTGGCAGCAGCATACACCCATGGTTCCTGTGTCCCCCAATGAGAGGCGATAAAGAAATAAGATTTATTATACTCACCGGGGAGCGGTCCGGTCCGATGGGTGTCGCAGGTCCGGGGCCTCCCATCTTCTTGCAATTCCATCCTTCTGCTTCTTCATCGCTCCCGGCATCGTGCTCCGGCGCAGGCGTACTTTGTCTGCCCTGTGGAGGGCAGAGCAAAGTACTACAGTGCGCAGGCGCTGGGCCTCTCTGACCTTTCCCGGCTCCTGCGCACTGCAGTACTTTGCTCTGTCCTCAACACCTGCGCATGAGCATTATACTGGGGAGCCATGACGCAAAGCAGGAGGGCGGCATCGCATGAAGATAGGGGCACCGGACCTGTGACACCCATCGGACCGGACGTGAGTATAATAAGTTATTTTTCCTTCTTTTGCACGTCGGACCGGGGGCTTATCTGCAGCATTATAGAATACTGTATATCTGCCCTAAAGAGTGATTGCCGTATCTTATATCAGCCAAACCTGGTGACAGGTTCACTTTAAGCAGTGAGCACCAAGTGAAGGTAGCACATTCATCTTCTACAAACCCTCTCATTAATAGACAATGTTACAAGCTGCTGTTAATTGGTCATATAAGGCTTTTACTAGCCATAACCAAATCAAGTGCAGCCTTTTCTCCTTGCCATGTGAAAGGTAATTTACAGTTTGCGGTATACAACATATTTAATAGGACTGTTTACCTTTTTAATTTTACGGTACTCTTGCAAGATTTGATCGTGGATGGTCTACAAAAAAAAATATTTAGTGAGGACATGTCAAAATGTGGAGGAGCGACAAAGTACAAATTACACGCCAAGTGTTATGCTGACCTCTAGTGGACACATTGTATATTGCGTGCACAAAAAAAAGAAACAAAAAAATACACCACTTCTCCACTTGTGTGTTATGTTCACATGGAACAGATCATCCAGAAAATAATCTAAAATTTTGCATCTACACCGGCACAGAATCCTGAAAGGGTGAGCATGACTTCACAATCCTTACAGCATTATAACAGTTTGCCCCATAACGTTAACACCTGGTTTCCTGAAGCAACATGAAGACGAGGGGATTGTTGTACTGATCTACGCAGTCACAGAATCCAGAGCCAAGACCAGATATGATGCCAAGGCCGCTGGGAACATGGACTGTAACCCAATAGAACCACTAGCACAAGTAATTGTAGTGAGAACCCGCACTTTCCTGACCGCTACACCTTCCGCTACACTCCCTGGGGCGTCTCCTGCCGAAAGCCATGCCCGGCAGGCAGCAATCTTTACCTTGTACTCCTCGGTACCCGGGCACAGCTGTTTCAGCTGTGAGTCTAGCTGGGTAAATCTGCTGGTTATCCTCTCTATCCTCGCATGCAAGTCTCTGTATTCGTTATATTCCGCATTGAAGTCATTCTTGTAACTCTGGCGCTGTTCCTGTGATGAGATTGCGGCGTATTTCCTAGGAAATGACAGAAACAACCAAGACATCAGGACTGAAATAGAGAAATGTGAGCCGATACAATGGCAATGTGGCTCTGTACTCACACAATATAATCTGGCATCTCTGACGTGGATGATGGAATACTGGAATTACTGCATGCTCCATTTAAGTCTAGGGGGAAAAAAGTGTGACCATTAGCCAAGAAACATTTAGGTCAAAACGCAAACAAGATCTTCTAAGTGCCCACCATACAGTTAACCAATAGCCTTCAATCATTAAAGGGGCACCATGGGTTATCAGTCAGATTGGGCTGGTACTCCCATCTGTTGTTGTCACCACCACGTCTTTTGGGACCGCAGACATCCAGGCAACTTCTCTCCTGCACAAATCTCCTCTTTAGAGGTAAACAAAGGGAAATCAGGCACCACGTTTACAGCCGGAGTGGCATGAAGTAGGGGCAGAGACCCTAATTCCAGCAATGTGTCAGTGAGTTTCTTGTTATGGGTCTAACTAACCTATGGTAAAGCAGATCTGTCACCAGATTTCACATTTCTAAGTGCATACATTATTAAATAGCGCTTAGACCTCATGAGGCAGATGTGCTTATTTTGAAAATCCATGTCAGATCGGGTGTAAACCATTAAAATCAGCTAGAACATTTTTATATAGAATATCATTAAATTGATAATGCAGGGACACACAAAAAAGGTGGGTCCCCAAAGTAGTTGTAAAAGTGATCCGGGGTTGCCAGCTAAGGCGCATGTCATAGCAGAGTTCAGGTGCATGTTCCTAGCTGCATACATAAATGTATCATTGAGCAAACAATCCAGTAGTGGTGCACATGTGGAATAGGACCATATAGATGGTGTGCAATGTCCTACGCAACCAGGAGGCACATGGTGACATTAACAGGATAGAATTAGTACACAGCGTCACTCACAACCAAACACCCAATGTCAGGCAGCCAGAGAGAAGTAGGACAAATGGCCTAGAAATGCAACTAAATAGGATGCAGGTCCCAATGAGGCCCTGGAGCATTTGGTTGGCAGCCATATCGGCTGGCTCTCCAATACCCAAGAGCTGAGCGCTCCTGTGCTCTCTATGGAAGAGATGGAGACAGCATCTCCAGGGGAGGCAGTCAGAAATCAAACATGCTGGATAGAAATTTCCTTGACAGTTAATTGTCCGAGGCTCACAGACAAAAGACTGTAGGCAGAACTATTAGTCTAATAAGCTTAATACTCAGTACTAAGGTCATTTATAGGTACACCTAGAAAAATGGTGAAAAGTGCTCCATTTACAAGGAATTTCATGGGGAAAAATATATTGTTTATACCAACACTGGATTGCAATTACTACAATTTTTTATTTTCTAATAGATAGTTTATTTCTGTACACGATTATGGGGGCAGCCATTTGGCTTGGGCTGCTGTTACCAACATTCAGCGATAGGAGCCATAGGACACTGTAGGAGGAAGAGGAGGTGAGCTGTGACCCTCCTTCTGTGGAGCCTGGGTCATCTATACTGTATTTTTAGCCAAGTACATACTGTACATACATACATGCAGTTTAATAATTTGTTCAAAGATCTTTCCAGGTATAGAAGTAAGGCGCACTGGCCTGTAATTTTCATGGCTCTATCTTTCTTTCTTTTTTGAAGATAGAGGCAACATTTCCCCATCTCCAATCTTCTGGGACTTCTCCTGTACGCCAGGATTTTTCTAGGATTCTGGCTAGTGGTTCTGCAATTTCCTCTGCCAAGTCTTTCAGTACCCTAGGGTGTAATTCAAATGGATCAGGAAATTTAAATTCATTTAAATTAGTTAAGTGTTCCCTTACCATCTCTGTTTGTAGATGGTGTGGATTATATTATTCTTTTGATGGCACTGTGAAGATCAGCTGATGTTACAATTGCTTTCTTTGAGATCACAGATGCAAAATAGGAAATTAAAAGTTTGGCCTTCTCAACATCATTTTCCACCATTTTCATCCCATAGTAATCCTGTAGCATCTTTGACTTACCTTTTGCTTTTGACATACCCCCAAAATATTTACCGCTTTTGGTCTCCTTGGCAAGCCTCACTTCATTACTGACTTTAGCTCTGCTAACACTTGCCTTGCATTCTGTGCAAAAAGCATTATATTCTTTAGATATGCCCCATCTTTACATTTAAGATACATTTAATTTTTCCTGCCTTACAGAAGTTTAGAACTTTAGATCCGTGAAAATAAGCTCCAAATTTTGCATTTTCATAAGGGTAACAAGAGAAATTGTGCCATACAATTTGTTGTGCAATTTCTCTTGAGTACGCCGATATTCCATATGTAGGGGAATACTACGTTTGAGGCACAGTGTAAAGCTCAGAAGGGAAGAGGCGCCATATTGGAGTTCAGATTTTGCTGGAATGGTTTGAGGGTTACGCGTCACATTGCCAGAGCCCCCTGAGGTGTCAGAACAACAGCAACCCCCTATATGTGAACTCATTTTACAAACTACTCTCCCCAATGAGGGAGGAGTGCAGTGATCATATTAACACCACATGTGCCTCACAGAATTTTATACTACTGAGCGGTGAAGAAAGAATACATTACATTTTTACCACTAAAATGTTGTTTTAGCCTCAAGTTTTTAATTTTTGTAAAGACCAATAGGAATTTTTTTACAACAAATTTGAGATCATTTTTTCCCTGAGTGTGCCAATACCCTACAATATTTTTCAGGCACAGTGCAAAGCTCAGAAGGCAGATTTTACGGTTATGGTTTGCAGGTGCCATGACCCCCTGGGAGAGCTCATGAGGTGCCAGAACATTAAAAAAAAAAAAAACATAAGTGACCCCATTTCACAAACTACACCCCTCAATTAATTCATCATACTGACACCATGGGTATGTCACAGAATTTTATACCAAAAAGTCAGCATGTGGTGGCTGATGGAACTAATACTCCCATCAGCTTACCGTTGCCGCTAATAACAGTGAAATCAGGAGTGGCTGATGGGGGTATTAATCTGCCGCCTGCAGTTTAATGAATGAAAAAACGGCGTGGGTTCCCCTGTATTTTCTATAACCAGCCAGGCAAAACTCACAGCTGGGGGTTGGAACCCTCAGCTGTCAGCTTCAGCAAGGTTGGTTATCAAGAATATAGGGGTCCCAACGCTGTTTTTTTTTTTTTTTAAATTATTTAAATAAATAATTTTAAAAAAGCATGGGGGAAAGTGGGAAGAGCCAGGCAAAGTGCCAGAATTGGCACATCTAATAGATGTGCCTTTTCTGGGCAGCTGCTTTTAGGCTGGGGGAGTCAATTTCCATGGCCCCTTACCTGCCTCAGAGTACCAGCCCCCAGCTGTGAGCTTTAGCAAGGCTGGTTGTCAAAAATGATGGGGGGGGGGGGGGGGTCCCATGCCATTTTCTTCAATTACTTATTTAAATATTTTTTTTTTTTTTAAAGCGTGGGGACCCCTCTATTCTTGATAACCAACCTTGTTGAAGCTGACAGCTGAGGGTTGCAGCCGCCCAGCTGTGAGTTTTGCCAGGCTTGTTATAGAAAATACAGGGGAATCCACGCCTTTTTTTCTTCATTTATTTATTTTTAGCGTAGGCGGCGGCTGATGAATATCCCCATTAGCCGCTCCGGTGTCACTGTTATTAGCAGCAGCAGGAGTAGGCTGATGGGAGGATTAGTCCCATCAATCACCGCCTGCTGTCTCTTATCACTTAAATATAACTCATCATTCTGCCCTGCTCACACCGATCGCTGGCAGCGCAGGAAAGAATGATGAAAGCCGTGTTCAGCACCCGGCGCCGGGGAACAGCTCTTACTGTAACGCTTCTTCCCTGGCGTCCATCCGTGTGGTACTGATGCAGCAAATGCATGCCACACGTGTGCTGCAAGTATTACACACAGGGACACCGACATCTCCGACACCGGAAATATCATGACATGTGAAAGAGGCCTTACAGCGAGTGTTTATGTTTAGCTGCTGTCACACACTAAAAAAAAAATGCTTTTTATTGCAAAAATTAATTTTTGCATGACATTTTGAGAGCTATAATTTTTTCATATTGTGGCCCACAGTGTCATGTGAGGTCTTGTTTGCTTTATAGTGGAGCCAATCATTTAATTACACCTGCCCACATGCTCGTTTTACTCTATATTTCCACTCCCCCCTCTGATTTAAAGCTTGGGCGTCAGAGCAAAAAGAAGGGAGGAGATAGATGGAAAACAAGTAGGTGGGAAGGTTTATTTAAATGATTGGCTCCGCCATGAAGCACCGTGCGCCTGTACTTGGCTTGAACTGTAATTCTGTGCCGACAGTCTCCAAGTTTCCTTGGCCAACCACGGAGTATGGTTTTCAAACCTACCCATTTCTTGGTGATTCGTCAAAAGAACTTGAGCAGCACATATTAGTACCCGGGAGTGCTTGGAAATCTTTGCCTGCGAGAGACATTGCTGATTTAATAATTCTTGTTTCTTGTTCCAGTTCCCAGTCTTTCCATGGCGTATGAAACGGAGACATGAAACAAGACTTCCACAACTGCACATTTATAACAGACTTTGGCTATTCCTCAACCAGTTTAAAACCTTATACACGCCTTTTTCAGTTAGTCATTATTTTCATTCATAGGATGAAACAGTCATCACCTGTTCTGTATAATTGGTTACTCATACACCCGATTATAATCCTACTAAATCTCTGAATTTCTGTAAGTGTACTTGGGTTCCCTTTAATACTGCATCAAAGTTTCTATCAGCAGATTTGTGCACAGTAAACTACAGACAGTGTCAGGTCGGCGCCATTATACTGATTAATGATACCTTGGTTGATCAAATCCGTCTTGTAGGTGTTTAATTTTTATTTTCAGTTTTGAGTTAATATGCTTGTGCTCCGGGGCGGCCTGTGGGGGGTCTTCATGTAGTGCTCTGATGAAGTATTCACCAGTATGGCTTCTGACAGGTCATTGATCCTTCAGTGACCTGCCCCTTATTTTACATAATGAATATTATGAAGGTTAGTGGATTCAACATTGGCACCATGTGCTCTTCACGGATGGCAGCAGGTTCACACTGAAAACACGTCAGAGTCTGGAGACGACACAGAGAACGTTCTGCTGCCTGCAACATCCTCCAGCATGACCGGTTTGGCAGTGGGTCAGTAATGGTGTGGGAAGACATTTCTTTGGAGGGCTGCACAGCCCTCCATGTGTTAGCCAGCATGGCTAAAGATCGAAACGCGTCGCTCTTTCCCAGTGCTGGCAACATTTGGGGAGCATGCAACCATCTTTCAGTTTTTAACATAGATTAATAAAGACAAGAAATTAATTTTAAAAAGCTGGATCAACCCCCTCTTTTTTCCTGCATTCTACTGACGTATAATCAATATGGAGATCCGTGCACCTGCGGTGGTTGTTGGGGAGCTGGCTTTGCCTTTTTTGCTTAGTTAGACAGAGGTACCTGAATGAGATCCTCAAACCCATTGTGAGACCATATGCAGGTGCAGTGGGCCCTTGGTTACTTCTGATACATGACAATGCTAGGCCTCATGTGACTGAAGTGTGTCAGCAGCTCCTGCATGATGAAGGCATTGATGCTATGGACTGGTCTGCCCGTACTCCAGACCTGAATCCAAATAGAGCACATTAGGGAAATCGTGTCTCATTCCATCCATCAAAGCCACTTTGCACCACAGACTGTCCAGGAGTTGGCGGATGCTTTAATACAGGGATGGGAGGAGATCCCTCAAGAGAACATCCGATGCCTCATCAGAAGCATGCCCAGGCGATGTACAGTAGGGAGGACATACAGGCATGTGGAGGCCACACACAACACTGCGCATCATTTCCTTGTCTGGAGGCCTTCCACTGAATTTCCACTTTGATTTTGAGTATTACTCCAAGTCCAGACCTCGAAGGGATATTCATTTTGATTTACAGTGATAATTTTTATGTTTTATTGTTCTCAACGCACTTCACTATGTGTTGAATACACAAACACACACCATTTTTTACATTTTAAAAATTACATAAAGGCAAATGGGCCAACGCTAAAGTTTGGGCACCCATAGAGATTTGTGTGCTCATAACTTTGACCAAGATTTCAGACTTTAATTACCCGGCCAGGTTATGGTTTGTTCACTATTAACGTTCAGTTAAGTGATGGAAAAATCCCAGCTTTATAAAAACCCAGCATCATCTAACCTTATGCCAAAAAACAGCAGCCATGGGTTCTTCTAAGCAGCTGCCTAGAACTCTGAAAATGGTGGAGGCCCACAAAGCATAAGGCTATAAGATAGCAAAGTGTTTTCAAGTTGCCCTTTCCTCAGTTCGAAATGTAGTTAAGAAATGGCCATTAACAGGAACAGTGAAGGTCACAATAAAGTCTGAAAGACCAAGCAAAATTTCAGTGAGAGCAGCTCGCAGGATTGCTAGAGAGGAAAATCAGGACCCCAGCTTGACTGCATAAGACCTTCAGAAACATTTAGCTGACTATGGAGTTGTGGTACATTGTTCTACTCTTCAGAGACACCTGCACAAATATGGCCTTAATGCAAGACTCATCAGAAGGAAACCTCTCCTGCGTCCTCACCATAAAATTCAGTGCCATAAGTATGCAAAAAAATATAAAACAAGCCTGATGCATTTTGGAAACAAGTCTTGTGGACCGATGAAGTTAAAAAATTATTTTGCTATATGATCAAAGGTATGTGTAGAGAAAAAAGGGCACAGAATTTCAGGAAAAGAATATCTCGCCAACCATTAAGCATGGGGCTGAATCAATCATGCTTTAGGGTTGTGTTACAGCCAATGGCAAAGGGGGCATTTCACGGGTAGAGGAAAAAAAGGATTCAATTAGATTTCAATTCTTGATGCAAACATAACACCATCCGTCAAAAAGCTGAAGTTGGATAATTATTTAAACACGTCAAAATCCACAATAGACTACCTCAAAAGGCACGAGCTGAAGGTTTTACAATGGCCCTCACAGTCCCCTGATCTGAAAATCATTGAAAATCTGTGGTTAGACCTTAAAAACAGTAGTGCATGCAAGACGACCGAGGAATCTCACAAAACTGGAAGAATTTTCCAAGGAAGAATGAATGAAATTCCCTTAAACAAGAATAAAAATAATTTGAAGAAACAAGTATTGAAAGACTCTTGGGCTGGCTACAAAATACATTTACAATGTGTGATACTTTTAAAAGGGGGTGGTACTAGGTACTAATCATGCAAGGTTCTTAAACTTTCACATCGGCCCATTTTTCTTTTCAGAATTTTTAAAATAGAAAAATACTTTTTTTTGCCTAAAATACAAAGGAAATGGGTCATCTTTAACTTTAGCCCTTTAGAAGATATTTAATCTTCAACTTGTTTAACTGTTCAAAGTATCAGTAATTTTGACGAGGGGTGCCCAAACTTATACATGCCACTATGTACTCCGTAGAATGTTGAAAATTAATAAAATGAAGAACTGCATCCTTTCCAAATCCTAAAAGCACGGTTACAGATTCCCCGCTTTTTCCATTCCCCTCATTGAAAAACATCCAAGGGAGCCTAGGTAGAAAGGTTTGGAGAAATGGCTGCCTGTGCGCTCTAAGGCTATGTTCACGTGTTGCGTTTTTGCAGCCGTTTTTTTTTTGTGCTGCGTTTTATTCAAATTATAAGCTGTGTGCCAGCAAAGTCTATGAGATTAAAGTAATCTCATGCACACTGTTTTTTTTATTTCCCTGACCCATTTGGAAAACTGCTGCGTTTTTGCAAACTGTAAAAGGTCAGTGGTTTTTGTTTTGTTTTTCAGCGTTTGTGCAGCTTTTTTTCTTTTTTTGAAAATGGAGAAAAATGCAGGTATCGCTGCATTTTTGGTGCAAAATCCTTAAGGAAATTGCATACTGATTTTTTGAGAGCCACTAAACTTTATCACCATGCACAAGAGACCACAAACGCAGCAAAACCTGCTTTTTGTAAAGCAGCTTCTTTCCTGCCAAGAGAGCAAGTTTTGCCTGCAGAAAAAAAAGCAGCAAAAATGCAACATGTGAACATAGCCTTACAGGTCTGTCAGAAGTACAGCCAACCAGTTGCCACAGCATCACTGGTCCCACCAAGACTACATCCCACCATAAGATTTGATAATATCCCATTCCCTTTTCTAGCATTTCTCTCATCACTGTGGACCCAGTATATCTCAATAGCCATTTAACACCGTGGTTACCACTCGTGACTTCTTAGCAACATCTGCAGATGAACAGCCCGCACTCCAGACTAGAGGGGCACCACTTGTAGCCTAGATTGATTCTGTGTTTATCAGTGTGTTGTCAGCCATACTCACCGAGCACTATTGGAAAAGAGCCACTGATTAAGCCTGAGCTTTTGCCCAAGCTGCAGTTTTGTTTTCCTTCGGCTCCCTTCTCCTTGGTTCGATCTCGCTCTTTGTGCTTCCGGGATTTCTTTTTGGGCTTTGTACGTGTTGGGTTACAGTTCTGTTTGGCCTCACTGAGACCATCTGTCTTTAGAGGGAGGCCTAGCCTCTCAGAGGCTTCTTCTCCCTCACAGTCTTTGTGTTGTGTATCAGAGCTGGAATCTGAAAGAGGTTCATGGGGTGGAGGAAGGTGGGAGCTTGAACTGACCGAATCCAACGTTGGGGGAGCTGGCGAATCCTTTCCATTGGAAGAACTTAGCTTTCCATTAAAGGTAGGCTGTGATCTGTGCGTGAAGTGGGAAATACGTGGCTTCTTGTTGGCTAAAGGGTCAATGAACTCGGGATTTTGCGGAGGTCGCTTCTGAGGGCAGAAAAGAGAACAGAAGTCATTTTGTGTTTGTGATAATTAGGCAACCATCTTATTTCATTACAGTCTCCATACACTAGTGCAACAATCAGCAAGTCATTCTCAGTACAGGCAAGATTACAGATCACACAGTCTTATGGTGCTGTAGAGAGCTATGGGCAATGCTTGCAGCTACCACTAGATGGCACTGCCTACAAAACACAAACCTAGATCACAGGGATGAAGAATGAGGCCATGTTCACATGCAGCATGTTTGCATTGTTATACAAATTATAAGCTGGTTTTTACAGCCCCAGTAAAGGTTATGAGATTTCAGAAATCTCATGCACACGCTTGGTTATGTTTTCCTAACTGAATTTGTGAGCGCAGGAATTTTCAGCGTTTTAGTTTTTGTTCGCAGAGTGTATCAAAGTATTTTTGGTAAATAAAACTATTAGAAACGTACTGTAAATAACACCGGTTATCTGCTCTCAAGGCACATCAGGGGCTCTCCAAGGACGCCATGTCATGTTATCTCAATTCCAGCCAATTTTGTGTTGAAAGTTAAAACGGTGCTCCTTCCCGTCCGAGCTCTGCCATGCGCCCAAACAGTGGTTCCCCCCCCACATATGGGGTATCAGCATACTAAGGACAAATCACAACTACTTTTGGGGTTTAACTTCTTCTGTTACCCTTGGGGGAAAAAAAAAATTGGATCTGAAGTAAAATTTAATTTTTTTAAAGTTAATTTTTTTTTTTAAACATACCAAAAATTCCTGTGAAGCACCTGAAGGGTTAATAAACTTCTTGAATGTGGTTTACAGTACCTTGAGGGGTGCAGTTTTTAGAATGGTGTCACTTTTGGGTGTTTTCTATCCTATAGACCCCTCAAAGTCACTTCAAATGTGATGTGGTCCCTTAAAAAAAAAAAAAAAAAAATGGGTGTCGAAAACTGAGAAATCGCTGGTCAACTTTTAACCCTTATAACTTCCAAAGAAAACAAAATGTTGGTTCCAAAATTGTGCTGATGTAAAGTAGACATGTGGGAAATGTTACTTATTAAGTATTTTGTGTGACATCTGTGTGATTTAAGTGCATGAAAATTCAAAGTTGGAAAATTGCAAGATTTTTGCCAAAATTCCGTTCTTTCACAAATAAACACAAGTCATATTAAAGAAATGTTACCACTAACATGAAGTACAATATGTCACAAGAAAACAGTGTCACAATCACCAGGATCCACGGAAGTGTTCCAGAGTTATAACCTCATAAATGGACAGTGGTCAGAATTGTAAAGATTGGCCCGGTCATTAACGTGCAAACCACCCTTGGTGTAAAGGGGTTAATGAAGCAAGGTAACGTGAGGCATGCATAGCAGGAAGATGAGTCAGGCTACAGACTAACGCCATGGTCAGTAATCCCGCATGATTCACATCCTGCCCGCATTTACAGCAGTACTGGTTTATGAATACCTTTCCCTCACATGCAGTCTACCATGGAGTGGACGTGTCCGTTCACCAACTGTTCCATGGAGCTTTCTACTTGGGAACAGACGCTCCTCAGAGCTACTATCAGGACTAAGGGGAATTTACATTAGACAATAATAGAGACATCATAATTCAATCAATTTATTTATATAGCGCCAGTATATTCAGTAGCATGTCACAAGCAAGCGGTGACCCATACAGACAGTAAATGCAATGTAAGGTAAGACCGTGTAAACAGCTACATTAGTAGTGGGGGGCCTTGCTCGCAAGCTTACAATCTACAAGGAAACGGTGGGGGGGGACACAACAGGTTAAACGTGCAGGCTATTTCAGGTCCAGCAACTAATAGATTTTCATATAAAGCTACATGTCATCAGCCAGTGTGTTATTATCAGGTGCATGTATGGTGTGGATACAGATGAATAGGAGGGAGCATCATATGATTAATATTTAGAAGGAGGGAACAGTTAGGCTTGTTTAAAGCAAGCTTAAAAGAGTGGGGGCTAGATATCAGTTGGATGGTCTGGGGTAGTGATTTCCAGAGAACTGACGCAGCACGGGAGAAGTCTTGGGTGACGGAGGTTCAAGGTTCGGATTATGGAGGCTGTTAGTCTTAGGTCAGTTTTAGAACGGAGGTAACATGTAGGGCAATAGACGGAGATGAGGGAGAAGATGTACGGTGATGCAGAACTGTGGAGGACGTGATGACTGTTGAGTTTATAATGTATTCTGTATTGGATTGGTAACCAGTGTAATGAATGGCACAAAGTGGAGGCTTCGGTGAAGCAGCTGGACAGAAATACGGCCCTGGCTGCATTGGAGAGGAGAGAGTTTAGTAATAGAGACCGATCAGAAGAAAGTTGCAGTAGGCCAGACGAGAGAGAATAAGAGTGACAGGAAGAGTTTTAGCGGTTTGAAAGGTCAGGAAAGTGTCAGATTTTGGAGATGTTTTTAAGATGCAGGTGACATGAGCGAATGAGTGATCAGATATAGGGGAGTAAGGAAGGTTGAGTGTCAAATATGACCCCCAAGACCGTGGGCCTGCTGCTTGGTCATTTACTAGCCTGCTTAGGCAGGCTGAATGCACTTCAGATGACTAATAGGTTGTTGTGTGTAAAAAGTCGATGATCTCGGCAGCACATCTGGTTTACACAGGCTTAAAAAAAATATATAATAATTTCACCTGACAAACAAGCGGTTCGGAAATGAGGCACATCTAAAGAAGACTTATACATAGACAGAAGTAGGTATTGTCTTTTTATCAGTACAGTAGCCCTTAGAGCCTATTTACAGTTGCAGTTGTTGAATGGCTTGTTTAGACACATGGTTCATAATTATATGCGCACAGAACATCAGCGGGCAGCATATTACCTAGTGATGCTGCCGAAAATGCTGACATGATTTGTATTGTAGCACATCATCCTAGAACTGCTGTAGATTGCAGCATGACTTGGCCTGCTCCCAACCAACTAAGCACCTTCTAAATGGCTAGCCCCACCTTCCACGGCTAAACGGGACTCCGCAATGAACCAGACATCAGCCAGACTTAAAAAGCTATTCCCATCTCCAAGAACCTATCCAAATATGTTAAAGGTGTAATACCTCCAATTAGAAATGTCATTTAGTTTTTATGATTCGCTGCATCTCTTTCCTCATGTTTAGGCATTAAAGGATCTTGGGTATCCATGGTTACAACCACTAGCAACTCACTTACTGTCACTATATCAGTGGTCATAACCAGGGATAGCCAAGGTCCTGCAATGACTGCACACGAGGAAAGACATGCAGTCTAGTGTCCTGATTCGCTAGGTCTTTCCTCAGGTGCAGGCTTTGCAGGACCTTGGGTATCTATGGTTTCGACCAAAGATATAGTAACCGTTAGCCAGTTACTAGTGGTTGTAACCATGGATACCTAAAGTCTTGCAATGCCTGAACAGGAGGAAAGAGACACGGAAAATGAGAAAAATTATACTACATTTCTAATTGGAGGCATTTGCTAACATTATTATTTAACATCACTACATATTGAAATAGGATCCTGGAGATGGGAATACCCCTTTAAGCCTTGGAACTTCTCTGCTGGTATCCCTGAAGATAAACAAGTGTTGCCATCAGACCAGCTAATACACAAAAAGACAGGTATATTATAATATAAATCTTTATCTGCACAAATAGAACTATATATTTTTTTAGATCATAAATAGCGCAGTCGCCAATGTATAAATAGTAGCATTACTCCATATATCAATGGACCCTGTCAGCAGCAATAAAAGAAGCTATTAACCCCTTTACCCCCAAGGGTGGTTTACACGTTAATGACCGGGACAATTTTTACAATTCTGACCACTGTCCCTTTATGAGGTTATAACTCAGAATCACCGGGATCCATGCAAGTGTTCCAGACAATGTTTTCTCGTGACATATTGGGCTTCATGATAGTGGTAAAATTTATTTGATATTACCTGCGTTTAGTTGTGAAAAAAAATGGAAATTTGACAATTTTGAAAATTTCGCAGTTTCTCAACTTTGAATTTTTATGCAATTAAATCACAGAGATATGTCACACAAAATACTTAAGTAACATTTCCCACATGTCTACTTTACATCAGCACAATTTTGGAAACAAAACTTTTTTGTGTGTTAGGGAGTTATAAGGGTTAAAAGTTGACCAGCACTTTCTCATTTTTACAACACCATTTTTTTTTCTTTTTTTAGGGACCACATCACATTTGAAGTCACTTTGAGGGGTCTATATGATAGAAAATACCTACGTGTGACACCATTCTAATAACTGCACCCCTCAATGTGCTCAAAACCACATTCAAGAAGTTTATTAACCCTTCAGGTGTTTCACAGGAACATTTAACTTTTTTTCACAAAAAATTTACTTGCTCCAATTTGTTTAACTTTACCAAAGGGTAAAAAGGATAAATTGGACCCCAAAAGTTGTTGTACAATTTGTCCTGAGTACGCCGATACCCCATATGTGGGGGTAAACCACTGTTTGGGTGCATGGCAGAGCTCGGAAGGGAAGGAGCACCGTTTGACTTTCAATGCAAAATTGACTGGAATTGAGATCGGATGCCATGTCGCGTTTGGAGAGCCCCTGATGTGCCTAAACATTAAAACCACCCACAAGTGACACGATTTTAGAAAGTAGACCCCCCAAGGAACTTAGCTAGATGTGTTGTGAGAACTTTGAACTCCCAAGTGTTTCACTACAGTTTATAAAGCAGAGCCGTGAAAATAAAAAATCATTTTTTCCCCACAAAAATGATTTTTTTAGCCCCCAAATTTTTTATTTTCCCCAAGGGTAATGAGAAATTGGACACCAAAAGTTGTTGTCCAATTTGTCCTGAGTACGCTGGTACCCCATATGTTGGGGTAAACCCCTGTTTTGGCGCACGGGAGAGCTTGGAAGCAGCACTGTTTTACTTTTTCAACGCAGAATTGGCTGGAATTGAGATCGGACGCCATATCGCGTTTGGAGAGCCCCTGATGTGCCTAAACAGTGGAAATCCCCCAATTATAACTGAAACCCTAAGGCCGGGATCACACATACACGAGATACGGCCGAGTCTCGCAGGTGAAAACCCAGCTCTGGCACCAGCACTCCGGAGCGTGCAGCTCCATGTATTGCTGTGCGGCCGCACGCTCCACTCCAGAGTGCCGGCGCCAGAGCTGGGTTCTCACCTGCGAGACTCGGCCGTATCTCGTGTATGTGTGATCCCGGCCTTACCCAAACATAACACTAACCCTAAACATAACTCTAACCACACCCCCAACCCCAATCCCAACCATAACTGTAATCCAAACCATAACCCTAATTTAGCCCCAACCCTAACCCTAACTTTAGCCCCAACCCTAACTTTAGCCCCAACCCTAACCCTAATAAGAAAATAGGGAAAAATAAAAAAATGTATTTCCAACTAAGGGGGTGATGAAGCTAGCAGGTTTTCTTAGCGGATTTTTATGATTGGCAGCTGTCACACACTAAAAGACACTTTTTACTGCAAAAAATAGTTTTGCGTCTCCATATTTTGAGAGCTATAATTTTTCCATATTTTGGTCCACAGAGTCATGTGAGGTCTTGTGTTTTGCGAGATGAGTTGATGTTTTTATTGGTAACATTTTCGGGTATGTGACATTTTTTTATCGCTTTTTATTCCGATTTTTGTGAGGCAGAATGACCAAGAACCAGCTACTCATGAATTTCCTTTTTTTTTTGGGAGGGTTTATACCGTTCCACGTTTGATAAAATTGATAAAGCAGTTTTATTCTTCGGGTCAGTACAATTACAGTGATACTTCATTTATATCATTTTTTTATGTTTTGCTGCTTTTCTACGATAAAAACTTTTATATAAAAAAAAAATTATTTTTGCATCACTTTATTCTGAGGACTGTAACTAATTTTTTCACTGATGATGCTGTATCATGGCTCGTTTTTTGCGGGACAAGATGTTTTCAGCGGTACCATGTTTTTTATATCCGTCTTTTTGATCGCGTGTTATTCCACTTTTTGTTCGGCGGTATGATAAAGCGTGGTTTTTGCCTCTTTTTTTTTTAACGGTGTTCACTGAAGGGGTTAACTAGTGGGACTTTTTTTATAGGTCGGGTCGTTACGGACGCAGCGACACTAAATGTGTACTTTTATTGTTTTGGGTTTTTAGGTAAAGAAATGTATTTATTGGAACAATATTTTTTTTACACGTGTATTTTTTTTTTTTTTAACTTTGTCCCAGAGTGGTACACCGTGTTATAGTGTGAGCGATCTGACGTGCACTCCTGCAGGCTTACCAGCGCTTCCTCTTAGCAGGTGCTTGGAAGCCACCTCCCTGCAGGACCCGGAAAGGAGCCCCGCAGCCATTTTGGATCCGGGGCCTGCAGGGAGGAGGAGGTAGGAGACCCTCTGAACGACGCGATCACATCGCTTTGTTCCGAGGGTCTCAGGGAAGCAGGCAGGGAGCCCCTTCCCTGCGTGATGCTTCCCTATGCTGCCGAAAGACTGCGATCATGTATGATCGCAGTGTTCCGGGGGTTAATGTGCCAGTCCGTGACCGCTCCTGGCACATAGTGCTCCCCCAGTGAGGGCGGCTGATTGGTGATGACGTACTATCCCGTTGGTGGTCATAGGGGCCCAGACCACCTCGACGGGATACTACGTCGGATGTCAGAAAGGGGATAACCTGCAGATATGGGGATAATCGGAACTGGTCACCCCCTGGAGGTATTTGCTACCATTATTTATTATTACAGCTACTATACTAGACTCACAGAGTCTGCATTCAGACTCACCAGATGTATCCTCACACAAGTTTTTTCTCTTTTGGCGAGGAGATATATCTACTCCACACCGGAACGGCTATGGGCAGCAAAATGGCGCCCCAGTATGCCAGTCTTTTCATGGTTACACTGCATAATGACTTTTTAGCATCTCGTTCCATTAAACCCTTAACCTATTTCCTCTATAATCGATGACATCTTAATAATCAGGACTGAGTCTGAACAAGAACTTCTAATATTCCATGACAAATTAAATACATTTCATCCCACAAACTTGACTTTGGACCACACAAAAACAGAAATCAACTTCCTGGATACCACCATAAAAATTCAAAATGGTTCAATCCAGACATAGGTGTAAAGGTACCGTCACATTAAGCGACGCTGCAGCGATCTAGACAAGGATGCCGATCGCTGCAGCGTTGCTGTTTGGTCGCTGGAGAGCTGTCACACAGACAGCTCTCCAGCGACCAACGATCCCGGAGTCCCCGGGTAACCAGGGTAAACATCGGGTTACTAAGCGCAGGGCCGTGCTTAGTAACCCGATGTTTACCCTGGTTACCATTGTAAAAGTAAAAAAAAAAAAACACTATATACTTACATTCCTGTCGCGTCCCCCAGCTTCAGCTTCCCTGCACTGTGTAAGCACGCTGGCCAAAAAGCACAGCGGTGACGTCACCGCTGTGCTTTGTTTTACGGCCGGCGCTGACACTGGGGGACGCAGGGAAGCTGACGCTGAGGAACGTGACAGGAATGTAAGTATGTAGTGTTTTTTTTTTTTTTTTAACTTTTACAATGGTAACCAGGGTAAACATTTGGTTACTAAGCGCGGCCCTGCGCTTAGTAACCCGATGTTTACCCTGGTTACCAGTGAAGACATCGCTGAATCGGCGTCACACACGCCGATTCAGCGATGTCAGCGGGAGATCCAGCGACGAAATAAAGTCCTGGACTTTACCCAGCGACCAACGATCTCGCAGCAGGGGCCTGATCGTTGGTTGCCGTCACGCATAATGATTTCGGTAACGATATCGTTGCTACGTCACAAAAAGCAACGATATCGTTAACGATATCGTTATGTGTGACGGTACCTTAAGGGAAACCAATAGGCCGTAACACATAACCCAGATGGGACAGCTTCCACCCAAAACATGTTAAAAGGACACTTTTTTCTGCATTTTTTGCACCTATAGAAAGCAATGAGTAAGTGCAAAAACGCAGCAAAATCCGCAGGTATCGGGTCTTAATGCGTTTTTGATGCAACTTCCTTTAGGTTTTGGCATCAATTATTAATATTAACCCCTTAGTGACGGACCCAATTTGCAGCATAATGACCGGGCCAATTTTTACAATTCTGACCACTGTCACTTTATGAGGTCATAACTCGAACATTTCAACGGATCCCGGTGATTCTCAGAATGTTTTTTCGTGACATATTGAACTTCATGATAGTGGTAAAATTTCTTCGATATTACTTGCGTTTATTTATGAAAAAAAAAAGAAATATTTTTTAAATTTTGCAATATTCAAACTTTGAATTATTATGCCCTTAAATCAGGGAGATATAGGTCACACAAAATAGTTAATAAATAACATTTCCCACATGTCTACTTTACATCAGCACAATTTTTGAAAATTTTTTTTTTTGGTTAGGAAGTTATAAGGTGCACACGTTCGTGTATTTTCGCTATAAAAAGCTTACATTAAGCATCCTATTTTAAGAATGCATTCCGCATTTTTTGTGCACATGCTGCGTTTTTTTCCACGGCGGCAGCATTAATAGTAAAAAGTTGGTCACACTTGTGGAACACTATGTTTGACAAGTGTGACCAGCCTGTCAATCAGTATTCCAAGCGAGGCTACAGATCGCTTGAAAAAGCAAGCATTCTGCAAGCTAATTACACTTGTAAAACGCTAGTGATTAGCGGGAAAACGCATGCCAATTCCATATGCGATATACCGGAGGCAGGAATTGCGAAATTGCAGCGGCAAATCTGCAACGTGTGCACTTAGCCTTAGAGTTGACCAGCGATTTCTAAGTTTTCGAACAAAATTTACCAAACCATTTTTTGAAGGGACTATCTCACATTTAAAGTCACTTTGGGGGGGTTGCATGACAGAAAATACCCAAAAGTGACACCATTCTAAAAACTACACTCCTCAGGGTGCTCAAAACCACATTCAAGAAGTTTATTAACCCTTTACGCGCTTCACAGAAACTGAAGCAATGTGGAAGGAAAAAATGAAACATTTAACTTTTTTTTTTTTTTACAAACATTTTACTCCAGAAACAATTTTTTTTTTTTTCCACAAGTGTAATTTGTTGTATTTCTCCTGGATACGCCGATACCCCATATGTGGGGGGGAACCACTGTTTGGGTGCACGGCAGAGCTCGGAAGGGAAGGAGCGCCATTTGACATTTCAATAGAAAATTGGCTGGAATTGAGATCGGACGCCATGTCGCGTTTGCAGAGCCCCTGATGTGCCTAAACAGTGGAAACCCACACTAGTGACACCATTTTGGAAACGAAACCCCTTAAGGAACTGATCTAAATGTGTGGTGGGCACTTTGAACCCCCAAGTGCTTCACAAAAGTTTATAACGTAGAGCCATGAAAATAAAAAAAATAAAAAATCACTTTTTCCACAAAAATGATCTTTTTGCCCCCAAGTTATTTTCACAAGGGTATCAGGAGAAATTGGACCCCAAAAGTTGTTGTCCAGTTTGTCCCAAGTACGCAGATACCCTTTATGTTGGGGGACCACTGTTTGGGCACACGTCGGGGCTCGAAAGGGAAGTAATGATGTTTTGGAATGCAGACTTTGATGGAATGGTCTGCGGGCATCATGTTGCGTTTGCAGAGCCCTTAATGTGCCTAAACAGTAGAAACCCCCACAAGTGTCCCCCCACTTTGGAAACTAGACCCCCCAAGGAACTTATCTAGATGTGCGGTGAGCACTTTGAACACCCAAGTGCTTCACAGAAGTTTATAACGCAGAGCCGTAAAAATAAAAAAACACTTTTTTTTGCACAAAAATAATTTTTTAGCCTGCATTTTTTAATTTTTTTATTTCCCAAGGGTAACAGGAGAAATTGGACCTCAAAAGTTCTTGTCCAATTTGTCCGGAGTACGCCAATGCCCCATTTGTGGGAGTAAACCACTGTTTGGGAGCACCATTTGACTTTTTGAACGCAAAATTGGCTGGAATCAATGAAGTCGCCATGTGGCATTTGAATACCCCCTTATGTACCTAAACAGTGGAACCCTCCCAATTCTAACTCCAACACACCCCTAACCCTAATCATAACCCTAACCACACCCCCTAACACTAATCCCAACCCTAGACTCACATAGCGTTAATGCAGCCCGTTCAACACATGCGAACGGGCTGCGTTAACGCAAGTGCCGAAATTCGATTGCGCTAGAGACGGACCCGGAAACGCTGCAGCCCACGTCCCATGGTCCCTCACTCAATGACGGCACATTGCTAGCGCACGCCCGTAATACAGTTTAATGGCAGCGTTAACGGACTGTGTTACACCGCGTTATGCCGCGGTGTAATGCAGTCTGTCTAACGGACTGCCCGAACGTAATGTGAACCTGGCCTAACCCTAATCCCAACCCTATCCCTAACCCTAATCCCATCTTACCCCAACCCTAATCCCATTTTACCCCAACCCTAATCCCATCTTACCCCAACCCTAATCCCAACCCTAATCCCAACCCTATCTTTAGCCCAACTGTAAACCCTAATAGGAAAATGGAAATAAATATATTATTTTTCCCTAACTAAGGGGGTGATAAAGGAGGGGTTCATTTACAATTTTTTTTTTTTTAATTTTGATCTCTGTGATGGGGTCCATTACAGTTACCAAAAAGAACCAATAGGAAAAATCTTCCTATTGTTGCCGGCCGGCCAATTTTGGCGGGCGCACTGCGCATGTGCCCGCCATTTTCTTACTGGAAGACGACACCAGCGGCCAATGGAGGAAGCAGGAGGACCCAAGGACACTGGTACATATCGGGGTGGGTGGGGAATTGGGGCTTCTATTTCTCTGTCCTCTGATGTGCGATCACATCGGAGGACAGAAAAGTTAATTTGCAAAATTGCGCTTTTTTTTTTTTTTTTGCGGTCACCGCTATACAGTTAATAACGAAGATCGCAACCCGGGGGTCGGTAAAAACCGACCTGAATCATGTTCTCTGGGGTCTCCGCTACCATCCGGCAGCTGAGACCCCAGAGAGAATCCGACTCTGGGAGGCACTATACACTTTTTCTTTGGTCCAAGTACCCTTAACTATCGCCGTTAAAAGGGGTTAAACCATCAGTATGCACAAAGGACAAAAAAAATGCAGCAAAAGCTTTTTGTAAGCAGCTTCTTTATTGCTGAGGTTTTTCCTGCAGAAAAACACAACATGTGAATATAGCTTAAATTAGGTTTGTTTGTTAAATATATATATTTATTTATTTTGTTTTACATATCACAATCTGTGTTAACCCCTCAGCGACCACCAATACGAAACAAAACGGTGGCTGCTAAGGGTACTTATTCCCGATTGCCGTTTTAAAACGGCAATGAGGGAAGAACGGTGTAGCGCCGGCCAAGAGTTGGAAAATCGTCCCCCAACCTGGCATAGTCTTCCTGGAGAAAAAAAAAAAAATGGTGGGCACATGCCGGTACCTGGCAACAGTAGGACATTTTTCCTATTGGTTACTTTTGATCACTGTGATTGACCCCATCACCGTGATTAAAAGAAGAAAAAAAAAAGAAAAGATGGCTAGTGTTGAGCACAAGTGCTCCCTACCAGAGTTTGCAGCAGGTGCTTGGGTATGCAGATCCCCGCGTTTGTCTTTTGTGTCTAACAGCCGCGATACTCGGTGCATATCACAATAGCGTACTGAATTTGTCACAACACATAAATTCAACGTGTCTTTTTCTTTATGGATACCTCAGCACAAAGTGTGAACAAAGCCTTTATTTCAAGTCATTTGCCTTTAAAAGGAAGAAATCAAAAGCATCTCTATCAGGCAGAAAGGAGGCTGTTCGTTTTCCATAATGGGCAACAAAATGTGATTTGTGATCGTACGTACCTACAGTTGGCCAAATATTGCTAATTTACATGAAGGATTTATCACTTACTTGAGGAAAGGGGGTAGAGGAATTCACATTGTCTTTGGGGGGGCTCAGAGGAGCACTGTCTCCACCTAATCCTGGATTCTGTGATTGGCAGAGCTTCCTATGGAAACAAACGGAAGCCCATAAACAACGAGAAACTACCACCAAATAGAAAAGGACAGGCAATCGCCTGAACATGTGTTCAATATAATTAGCCAATATTCTCCTGCAGAGAATGGTAATATTAATCAGACTGTGGGAAAACACACAAGAGTTCTCGGAACCAATTGCTGCAGCAATCATTCAGAAGGGCCTCATAGTAGTGAGTATTACACTTCTAGGTGCTATACAGCAACAGTCTCATTGAGGGTCAGTGCCCGCGATCAGTAATTGCTGCGGGTTTGATGCTGCATATTTAGGTTGCATGCGCCCAGAAGTTACAGCATATTGGATTCTAGAAATCGCATGCTCACCTGCGGAGACCGACATGCGGCGCGTCTCATGACGACAGCCTGTCTATTATTGACTAGCGTCTCCGCAAGAGAGATTTCACCCATAGAATGGATTGGACGCGGTGAATCCGCACAGTTCAGTGATCACATGCGGAGACGCCTGCGTTCAATAGACGGTAGCACTTTGGACATAGTGAACATGCTCTGCATGCAAAGTGCTGCTAGTTCCGGATCGTGGGCACCCAGCCTTTGAAAGACAGCAGTTACAGGAAATGCAAGCCACGGTTTCATTTTAATGCAGAATTTTGTGAACCTTTGATACAGGAAATTAAGTTACTAGACATTTTAGTTGTCACTATACAATTCACTCACTCACTGCAAAGACACTGCCGTATAGTCTGCCCTGTCCCACCCAAGAATACACAGTACACTGGCAGGATTGCAGCAGGGGTGCCCCTCTGGCACAGTATGATGGTAGACTTTATCCATGATCTACCTTAGTCCCCATCACTAGACAACTGTAACTGGATTGTATCCAACAAAACACTAAGGCTATGTGCACACGTTGCAGATTTGGCTGCGGATCCGCAGCAGACTCGGCCGCTGCGGATTCGCAGCCATTTTCCATGCGGTTTACAGTACCATGTAAACCTATGGAAAACCAAATCCGCTGTGCCCATGCTCTGGAAAAAAATGTGTGGAAACACAGCGTTGTATTTTCCAACATGTCAATTCTTTGTGCGGATTCCGCAGCGGTTTACACCTGCTCCTCAATAGGAATCCGCAGGTGGAATCCGCACACAAAATGCAGGTGGAATCTGCACAAAATGCAGTGCGTTTTACCTGCGGATTTTGCAAAACAGTGCCAAAAATTCCGCACACAAATCCACAACATGTGCACATAGCCTAAAATAAAGTGCAGCAATATCCAGATGAAGTGCAACTAAAAAGCCACAAGCGATTTCTCCAAATCCAACAGCCTACAAACCAAACTAGTAAGGAGGCCCAAAACGGGCAAGGAGGATAAATGACAAGAGGCAAAAGATATATTTTATGGAGTCAGTAGAACACGTACAAGGTCTAATTGGTCGAGGCTCAGAACATCCCACGATGGAACAAAAAAGTGGGTCTGCAAATATACAGGACTGCCTCATGCATCCTACAGATACAAGCAAAGACTAAAATGTACACAACTTCCCAAACAGAACATAAGTATACTAGCCCTGTAAAACTAACACCTCATTTACACACTGGGGGTTCTGTTACACACAGAAAACATCACGTGATGCAGATTTTCAAATGCTTGGGAAGTCCATTCATTTTCTGGGATACATTTTGGCATTCATACTTGCAATATGAAGCCTAAGGCTGTGTGCACACGTTGCTGATTTTCCGCATTTTTTTCGCTATAAAACCGCAAAAAAAAAAACAGCATACATTCTGCATCCCATCATTTAGAAAGCATTCCGCGATTTTTGTGCACATAATGGGTTTTTTTTCCGTGAAAAAAAACACATCGCGGTATAAAACGCAGCATGTTCATTAATTTTGCAGATTTTTTGCGGATTTCCCACTATATAATGCGTTTTTTTGCAGATTTTTCGGACATTTCCCAATGCACCAAAAACGCGGTAAAAACGCACAAAAAACGCATGCAAATTTCTTGCAAAAAATTTCCGGTTTTTCTCAGGAAATTTCTGCAAGAAATCCTGAACGTGTGCACATAGCCTAAAGACTGAGGCAACCTTGCAACAAAAACCCTGAAACATTCTGCAAAATATAACAAAAATACAAATGGAAAAAAAAAATCTAAAAAATTCAAAATGAAAATACAATTATACCCTTGGATCCCCAGTGTAGTGTTCTGGAACTAAAGACATAAAATTACCGGACAAGGATCCTTTTTAGCAGCTGCTGGTCTCCTTCAGAGTAACCAGCCCAGTCCTTATGCACCTCCTTATACAGACAGTCCTTCAAGGTGTAGGTGCAGTCTTTGGCACTCAGAATCGCTACCTAAAAAAGTAAAAAATTAAAAATTAAACACCCAGACAACTGCATTAAAAAGGATACCCATCTGGTTAAGAATCTCAATGATCTATTAGGGTCCAGTTCACACTAAGTTTGGGGTGATCCACCTTATTTTTATTAAAAACAGGATTCAGCCAAACTCTTGCGGGGTCCATAGTAGGCACTGAAACAGACTGCAAATTAATTCAATATGTGCTTTTTTCTAAAATGGTCCATATTTTCAAATAGCAGCTCACGTGTCTGTAGCCATCTCAAAAGATGGACAATTCCAGTGGAAAAAAAAACAAGAAAAGAAACCAACAAGTCATTTGACTGCATTTGCATCATTGTACTCTATGGCCTCCCACAGGAGTTTGTCTGACTTGTTTTATGGGGGGTTTCAGGTGGAACCCCAGAGTGCACTGCAGAAATGCAAACAAACAGGAACCTCTAATAAAAGCTACCAAGAAAAAACACAAACTTAAGATCCAACATTTTACCAATAGTGCAGAAAAGCTACAAAGAGCAAGCAAAGCCCTGGTGATCAGCTTTAGGGGAGTTGTCACCCAGAGTGCAGGCTTTGAGGACAGACAACCTCGCCAAGTTTTATATATGCATTTTTGCGTCCCCTGCTCTCTAACTCGAGCAAAGTTACAAATGTGCCCACTAATGGAGCAGATGATAGGTAGCAGCAGTAAGAATTCTGTGGTTACTTTAAAAAGACCAAGAGTTGAGTGTACTACAGAAGAGGTTGTCCACTACTTTATCCAGAGGATAGGTCATCATTGTCTGATTGGTCAGGGTTTGGGACCCCTGCTGATCAGCCATTCTTGGCGGCCACCTGGAAATGCTCAATTGCTGCTCTTCCCTCTGATTGGGATTGTCAGACCCTGACTGATAAGACATTGATGACCTATTGGTCATCAATAATAATGTAGTGGACAACCTTTCTAAATTTTGGATCCTGTAACTGAAATGCCAAACTATGGAAATCCATATTAAAGCAGATCAAAGGGGACTTGTGAGAATGTGTACTTTTATATTGAAGGAGTCAATTGCATTTTGCTTCTTTAGCTGAGAAATTCCTATAAGCATTCTCCCTACATTAAGCAACTGAATAGTACGAAATGTGACTTCCGTGAAAAGAGGAGGCTGAGGTCCGCACACAAGCGCCACTGATAGACTGAATACGCAGATTCCTGCACTAGATGAGGAGCGGTGAGGAAAATGGAAATCTGCAACACTAAGTTCTTGGCACAATGAATGCTGGATTATAGCCAATGCATTAAAAGTGCTTAACCTCCAATATTACACTAATAAACAAAGACAACCTGGATAATAAAGTCACATTTGCGAGTGGACGCTCCATTTAATCAGCCACTTCACAAACAGTACGGCTCAAGGACAGACATTTCTTTGGCTTTCCTGACTATTACACTGCCTGAGACTCATTAATCTAAGTGTATGTAAATAGGGAAAAAAATGACTGCTTTTCAGGGACCAATATTTCTTTCTAGATTTGCTGTCTTCTCTCTCCATTCTTTGATAAAGCACTATGATGCTACAGACAACACTGTGCACGATGAGAAGTGACCCGATACGGACCTGTTGCAGGAGGCCATCCAGGGAATCCTTGTCCTGCGTGGAGAGACCATCCTTCTGCAGGCGCAGGATTAGTTCAGGCTTCTTATACGGTTTCAGAGCCAGTAAGTGCAGGACCCTGTCTTTGAAGGGTCTCTGGGCCACAGCGCTGGAGCTTTTTTTCATCGCGCTGGCCAGATTGACAGGCGTTGGCCTCTTCCGAGATGGGACAGCATCTGGAACCCCTGGTGCAGGTTTTCGAACTTGAACTTTTTTAACTGAAAGGAGAAACAAAGCCAATCGTTAAATAGGATCCCTGTGAAATGAAGGTAATATTGCTGCATACAACCTAATAAAATGCTAAACAGGTGGCAATTTATAAAACAAGAGGTCAAAGATCACAATACTCGCCCAGACTTGCCATGTCCCCACAATGCATCGTAGTACCATGTCTTCCCCAGGAAAGGAATGCACACTCCGCTGACAACATTAAAGAAAATTCTCTCAATGAGTTATTCTCTCAATGAGAATAACTGTTTAACTCCATATCAGCATGGGTTTATGAGAAATCGCTCCTGTCAAACCAATCTAATCAGTTTTTATGAAGAGGTAAGCTATAGGCTGGACCACGGTGAGTCATTGGACGTGGTATATCTCGATTTTTCCAAAGCGTTTGATACCGTGCCGCACAAGAGGTTGGTACACAAAATGAGAATGCTTGGTCTGGGGGAAAATGTGTGTAAATGGGTTAGTAACTGGCTTAGTGATAGAAAGCAGAGGGTGGTTATAAATGGTATAGTCTCTAACTGGGTCGCTGTGACCAGTGGGGTACCGCAGGGGTCAGTATTGGGACCTGTTCTCTTCAACATATTCATTAATGATCTGGTAGAAGGTTTACACAGTAAAATATCGATATTTGCAGATGATACAAAACTATGTAAAGCAGTTAATACAAGAGAAGATAGTATTCTGCTACAGATGGATCTGGATAAGTTGGAAACTTGGGCTGAAAGGTGGCAGATGAGGTTTAACAATGATAAATGTAAGGTTATACACATGGGAAGAAGGAATCAATGTCACCATTACACACTGAATGGGAAACCACTGGGTAAATCTGACAGGGAGAAGGACTTGGGGATCCTAGTTAATGATAAACTTACCTGGAGCAGCCAGTGCCAGGCAGCAGCTGCCAAGGCAAACAGGATCATGGGGTGCATTAAAAGAGGTCTGGATACACATGATGAGAGCATTATACTGCCTCTGTACAAATCCCTAGTTAGACCGCACATGGAGTACTGTGTCCAGTTTTGGGCACCGGTGCTCAGGAAGGATATAATGGAACTAGAGAGAGTACAAAGGAGGGCAACAAAATTAATAAAGGGGATGGGAGAACTACAATACCCAGATAGATTAGCGAAATTAGGATTATTTAGTCTAGAAAAAAGACGACTGAGGGGCGATCTAATAACCATGTATAAGTATATAAGGGGACAATACAAATATCTCGCTGAGGATCTGTTTATACCAAGGAAGGTGACGGGCACAAGGGGGCATTCATTGCGTCTGGAGGAGAGAAGGTTTTTCCACCAACATAGAAGAGGATTCTTTACTGTTAGGGCAGTGAGAATCTGGAATTGCTTGCCTGAGGAGGTGGTGATGGCGAACTCAGTCGAGGGGTTCAAGAGAGGCCTGGATGTCTTCCTGGAGCAGAACAATATTGTATCATACAATTATTAGGTTCTGTAGAAGGACGTAGATCTGGGTATTTATTATGATGGAATATAGGCTGAACTGGATGGACAAATGTCTTTTTTCGGCCTTACTAACTATGTTACTATGTTACTATGTAAAATACTATCAGACAAGACCACCAACTTCTACTGCTCCGTGGCCCACTTCCAATGCTCACATGCCCACTGGAGACGCTTCAGATGGTAGACAAACGTCAGCCTGGGCACTTGGTCCAATACAGCCACAATGCATGCACACGTCTTACACCTTTTATTAGAACCACCATTTTAACCTAGCTTTAGTCACAGCAGCTTTTGTTGGATTGGACCAGATAGGGTTATGTGAGGTGAAAGCTAACCTATCACCAGTTCACACCTATTTTTGGTAGGTAGTAGCCACTGCATATCAGTAACCTATTACAAGATCTGCTGCATAAGGCTATGTGCAGACGCTGCGGATTAGCCTTCTGGTGCAGATTCTGCCTCTCCTGGCAGAAAACGCAGCTGTGGATTTTGTGCGGATCCGCAGCGTTTTTTCTGCGGTTTTCTTGCGGATTTGCTGCGTTTTTTACCCCTGCGGTTTTCTATAATGGAATGGGTACAAAAACGCTGCAGATTCTCAAAAAAGTAGTGACATGCTACTTTTAAACCGCAGCGTCTCCGCAGCGGATTTTCCGCAAAGTGTGCACAACATTTTTTTTTCTCATTGATTTACATTGTACTGTAAATCAATTGCAGATCTGCAGCGTTTCGGCACCGCAAAAAACGCTGCGGATCCACAGAGAACCCGCAATGTGTGCACATAGCCTTAGAGTTGTTTCCTAATGGTTGAGCCATCAAAATTTGACCCCATCAAAGTTGCTCAGATGCTCACCTATGCCCATTTTCCAATGCATCAACATAAAGAACAGACTGGTTAATCCTTTGAAGGGGTGGTCTACGACATATATGGATGGCCTGTGCATGGTCCCTCCCAGATCGGATATTGATGATCCATCCCTACACACGCCACCCCCACAAATCAGAAGGCAGTGGCTGGATGTAGAGAGTCTAGATAACGGCACACTTCAGCTTAGGCCCCTTTCACACATCGTTTTTTTGCCGTCAGTCCATTGGCTCGATGGATCTGTCGCAGATTGTGAAAAACTGATGCAACAGATCCATTTGTTTGGATGGATCCGACTAGCGTATCTGGCTAATTGGATCGGAGCATTTGCAGTTAAAAAAAAACAAAAAACAAAACGGAATCCGTCATTTGATGGAGCCGATGCCATAGGCTTCCATTCTAGCAAACGACAGACGGCGACAGATCCGTCGCAGTCCGTTTTTTCAACGTACACAAAAAACGTTATTTTGTCCGTGGTCTCCGACTGCCGGACAAAATTTTCTACGGATCCGGGGAACGACGGATGAAACGTGAGACCATCCGTCGCAATCCATCGCTAATACAAGTCTATGAGAAAAAAAACGGATCCAGCGGCATCAGTCACCGGATCTGTTTTTTTCTAAATTCGATGGATTGCGACTGAAAGCAAAAACTGATGTGTGAAAGGGGCCTTATTGACCATTATCAGGCATTGCAGCTACTGAAGTGAATGTAGGTGCACCTCCATCAACCGGATATTTATGACCAATCCTGGGGACAGGTCAACAATGTAGCAAGCCTGGAAAACCTATTAAATGGAGCCATTCATTGGGGGACACAGACCGTGGGTGTATGCTGCTGCCAATAGGAGGCTGACACTAAGTGATACAAAAAAAGTTAGCTCCTCCCCTGCAGTATACACCCTCCTGCTGGCTCTCAGCTAACCAGTTCGGTGCAAAAGCAGTAGGAGATCAATAACAATATATGAGCGTATAGCATGTCATATTTTAAAGAACAAGCATAAGCTAATAACAGGGTGGGAGCTGTGTCCCCCAATGAATGGCTTGGAGAAAAGGATTTTACGGTGAGTACACAAAAATCCCTATTTCTCCTTCGCCTCATTGGGGGACACAGACCGTGGGACGTCCCAAAGTAGTCCCTGGGTGGGGACAACAATAGATCAGGCCCTGTGTAACCGCTACTTACAAGTGCGCCACCGCGGCCTGCAGAGTCCGCCTGCCCAGGAAGTGTGGGAATTATAGCGCTTCAAGAATGCATGCGGACTGGACGAATCCGCAAGCTTGCAGGCGTGCCTTGCTGACGCCTGGTGCCTAGAACCCTTGATAGACAGGGAGATAGGCTGACATCTAGCACGGAAGGACTCCTGGTGAAAAGAATTCACTATGTTATCATGGTCGATGAAACGGCTAAACCCTTCCTGAAAATGTCAGGAAGCCTTCCTCTACCGTCAGGAAGCCCAAATAAAACGTCCAACCTTCAGAAGGACGCCGTCCTCAAGACGTACCTACTCAGAGCACTCACTTCGTCCAGAATATGGGGGATCTTATTCCATTTTGTGGACTGGAGCCAAAAGAGATGAGGGAAGAACTATGCCCTCATAACAGTGGTAATACAGTACCACCTTGGTAACAAGGGATGGAGATGGCCTGAGGACAACCTTGCCTCGAAGGTAATAAGGGAAAAAAGTCTGAAAGAGCAGAGAAGCTAGCTCCGAAGACTCGTCAGAATGAGAATATCGCAGAGGAGAACGGGACGACTTTCCCTGATAGTAAAGTCTGCCCGGATGAAAAAGGAGCCTACTGTAAGGCTCCTAGGAATAATAAGGTCCCAATGATCTAACGGTATGCGATAGGGAAGAACTATGTGTGAAAACTCCCTGTGAGAAAGTCCCTACTTGCAGTTGTGCTGCGATAAGGCGAGAAGATACTAGCTCCGCAAACAAAAAACGGACATGGTCAGTGCGGATCTCTGAGGATCACTGGGGCCCCTTTCTGCTTCCGAAAGGCTTTCGGAAGCAGTGGAAGGGGAGTTATGGAAACTGGTACCACGGCAGAACTAGAGCATGGAGAGCGATGGCTCTTGGATCTCGAGGCCGAACCACGAACTCGAGTACATTGGCCTTCAGTCTGGATGTCATCCCACCTACAACTGGAGAGCTCCAGTAAGGACAGATCTGATGGAAGACTTCGGGGTGAAGTTCCCACTGACTTGAGGCGGAACCCTGACTGCTGAATTTGTTTGCCGTTCAGAGTTCTACTTCTGGGATATATACTGCCGAGATCACTGAATAATAGACTTCGGCCCATCAGGGAAAGTGAGGTACCTCGGTCATGGCGCCTGACCGTGGGTACCTGCTAGATGACTGACGTAAGGCACCGCCGTGGCATTATCCAATTGAATTCGGATAGGGAGACCCGCCAGAAGGCAGTGGACCTGCTGTAAGACTACCGTTCGGATCTCCAGAACAATGATGGGGAGAAGAAGACTGGCATTGGTAGTTACTAATAACCATTGAACCGGGAGAAAGGCCCTGGAAGAAGAAGGAGCTCAGACTATTGTCTGAAAGTCTGTTTGACTTGCTGAAAACGAGCGGAGCGAAGGAAACCGCTTCCATTGTAGTCAGCATTTTTCCTCAGAACTCTCTTAGCAAATCGAATGAAATGAGGGGGTGAGTAATCAAGTCCTCAGAACTCTCCTTGCGCGAGCTCCCTGTTGAAGGGCTATGACCTTGTCTCGAGGAAGAATTACCATCCTTCTAGAAGTGTGCAGGATCATCCTCAAAAAGGATATCTGCTGGGCTGGAAATGAGGAGAACTTGTCTAAGTGTAGCTGCCAGCCCAGGAGAGAAGGTATCGCAAGAGATATAGACGACTCATGGTAGTCCTGGAAGGGCGGTTAGACAGACCAAACAGGGCAGGACGAGCACGCCTCTAGAGTGCTAGAGAAACATGACATCCGCCATGACCCGAGCGAACACTCTGGGTGCGGAAGCAAGGCCGAAGGACAAGGTTGTGACTTGAAAATGCTGCTGACGAATGGAAAGGCGAAGGAATTTTTGCAGAGGGCAAGCAACCCGAATGTCGATGGATGCCGGAAACTGCACCTTTTTCTGTTGAAGTAATGGCTGAGCGGAGGAACTCCATCCAAAGAAGGAGGACCATGTCAAAGGTTGTTAGAAGTTTGAGGTCCAGGGTCGATCTTACTTTTCGTTCCCCTGTTTGGAACCAAGATCCCTTAGATCTAGACTGTGCCGGACAATCCTTATACAATCCTTTGTCAGTCTCCCGCTCAAAGGATTTGATTGGCCAGTTGTTGCTGGTGTGAATCAAGGTAGTTAAGGTCTCCAGCCAGGAGACCATTGCTCTAGCAATCCATGTGGCCGCTAGGGAGGATAGAGCACTGGACCCGGAGCCGCAAGACGGAACGAACCAGATTTGCTATCTGACAGACCGTGGTATTTTCAATTGATGACCCATCAGGTAGAGATACTGGTAGGTATACCACAGGAGATTCTACCCGGTTTATCTGCCCCATGGCAGAATGTGCGGCTGCATCCAGCAGGTCATAGTCTCTTGCCATCTCCTCTTTTCACGGTGCAGAGATAAAAATTAGGAACCCTCGATCCATCAACCTCTTAACAGGGAAGTGGAGAGGAATTGTCCGCCTTCTTGCATCATCCACTAAATAGTGGTGATGCAGAGGGGGGAGCTCGCACACCAAAAAGGGTGCCTCTATATGTCCACAGAGTTCAGATCTCCAGGTGGACAGGACAGGTTGTCTGGCGTTAGGCCTGGATGCAGAAGAGGAAACATGGAGACGACACTCCGTGTGCTCGTCTGTTGATGGTGTGGGGAGATCAGTGCCCTTTAAAGGACCCGTCGCCCTTAAAAAACAGGCCAGGCATGGCATCCCACGTAGAGGCTTCTGTCCAGTGAATCGCTTATCCGAATTGAATGGCAAATGCTCTCGAGGGAGTTTAGTCTCTGAAGCTCTGGCAAGCTCAGGCAATATCCAATCCATATTCAGAGCCTTGTTGTCATCAAATCATTGGTGAGGGAGCAGGAAACGAAAAACTTCCGTTTTCTAGATGCCTGTATGTTTCTAGACGCCTGCACGTTTCTAGAATACTTGCGGCCCCTGCTAGCCGACGGCTCCCATGTAGGATAGGGACCATGTATATTGGTCCTGCGAGCACTCCAAACACAGAGGGTACACAGAGGGATTCAATCTCTTGGTCAGAGAACCATGGATTGGTCAGTGAAGAAGTCCACTGAGGGGAGCTAGAGGTTAAAGCTGGGGTCGGCGGTGGAGGGCTCCTCGGACTGATAATGCGCCTTTAAGACCAGGGAATACTGGTCATGCACCTTTAAGACCAGAGAATACTGGTCCTGCACCTTTAAGACCAGGGAACACTGGTCATGCACCTTTAAGACCAGGGAACACTGGTCATGCACCTTTAAGACCAGAGAATACTGGTCCTGCACCTTTAAGACCAGAGAATACTGGCCATGCACCTTTAAGACCAGAGAATACTGGTCATGCACCTTTAAGACCAGAGAATACTGGTCCTGCACCTTTAAGACCAGAGAATACTGGCCATGCACCTTTAAGACCAGAGAATACTGGTCATGCACCTTTAAGACCAGAGAATACTGGTCATGCACCTTTAAGACCAGAGAATACTGGTCATGCACCTTTAAGACTGGGAATACTGGCCATATGCCTTTAAAGACCAGAGAATACTGGTCATGCACCTTTAAGACCAGAGAATACTGGTCATGCGCCTTTAAGACTGGGAATACTGGCCATATGCCTTTAAAGACCAGAGAATACTGGTCATGCACCTTTAAGACCAGAGAATACTGGTCATGCGCCTTTAAGACTGGGAATACTGGCCATATGCCTTTAAGACCAGGGAATACTGGTCATGTGCCTTTAAGACCAGGAAATACTGGTCATGTGCCTTTAAGACCAGGTACTTCCTTACCCGGGTACTGATGTAGAGTCGATGTGCCCCTTTAATACAAAAATACTGTCACCCCAGTGTGAGCTGGCCGGGTGGACCAAGATGGCCACCGGGAGCTGCAGAGTTGATAAAATCTCGCAGAGAGCGAGAAGCGCCAATTTGGGGGGCGGAGCCACAGACACGATGTTGAATAGGCCTAAGCCGGGGCCTAAATTTCTGTAGCCGGCGGACGTCACCAGTGGGTCGTTCCAGGCAAGACTTCCAGGATGCGGCCTAAAAATCGGCCGAAGCCGGGGACTAAATTTTTGCAGCCATCCAGAGCGTTACCTCAGAGAGGTGGGCCACAGGGAAGTGGCTGAGGCTGCCTGTCAGCATGTGGATATCCCTCTGAAGATGGATCCACTCACCATTGGTGCGCGTCCCGGCATGGAGCCGCCGCGGATGTGGGTTTCAGCGCTGTTCTGTGCAGCGTGGACGGTGCAGGGATAAGCCTCAATCCATCATCCGTTTGTTAGGGAGGTGGAGAGGACCCGTCCGCCTCCTTGTGCCATCCGCTTTCACAGTGGTGGGACAGTGGGGGGCTGCTCGGACGCCATAGAGAGGGGCCTCTGTACAGCCACGGAGTTCAGTCCGGGTGGACAGGGCCAGTTGTCCGGCATTAGGCCTGGCTCCAGGAGAGGATACATGGGGGCGACACTCCATGTGGTCGCCTGCTGCTGGTGTGGGGAGATCGGGACCATGAAGGAACTGTCGCCCCTGAAGTGAGCTCAGGCATGGCTTCCCATGTCGCAGGAGAGGGTACGGGGAGGTATACTCGCTGTGCTCGCCTGTTGATGGTTCGGGGGAGATCGGAACCTTGAAAGGAACCGTCGCCCCCTTCACTCTGTTAATTAAAAAATAAAAACTTACAGAAAAGTAAACAAAATAAAAACGTTGGGGTCTGAAACAGACCCATGTGCCTCCTACAGACACTAAGCAAGAACTGGTTAGCTGAGAGCCAGCAGGAGGGTGTATACTGCAGGAGAGGAGCCGAGAGTCAGCAGGAGGGTGTATACTGCAGGGGAGGAGCCGAGAGTCAGCAGGAGGGTGTATACTGCAGGAGAGGAGCCGAGAGCCAGCAGGGGGGTGTATACTGCAGGGGAGGAGCCGAGAGCCAACAGGAGGGTGTATACTGCAGGGGAGGAGCTGAGAGCCAGCAGGAGGGTGTATACTGCAGGGGAGGAGCTGAGAGCCAGCAGGAGGGTGTATACTGCAGGGGAGGAGCTGAGAGCCAGCAGGAGGGTATATACTGCAGGGGAGGAGCCGAGAGCCAGCAGGAGGGTGTATACTGCAGGGGAGGAGCCGAGAGCCAGCAGGAGGGTGTATACTGCAGGGGAGGAGCCGAGAGCCAGCAGGAGGGTGTATACTGCAGGGGAGGAGCAGAGAGCCAGCAGGAGGGTGTATACTGCAGGGGAGGAGCCGAGAGCCAGCAGGAGGGTGTATACTGCAGGGGAGGAGCAGAGAGCCAGCAGGAGGGTGTATACTGCAGGGGAGGAGCCGAGAGCCAGCAGGAGGGTGTATACTGCAGGGGAGGAGCCGAGAGCCAGCAGGAGGGTGTATACTGCAGGGGAGGAGCCAGGAGCCAGCAGGAGGGTGTATACTGCAGGGGAGGAGCAGAGAGCCAGCAGGAGGGTGTATACTGCAGGGGAGGAGCCGAGAGCCAGCAGGAGGGTGTATACTGCAGGGGAGGAGCCGAGAGCCAGCAGGAGGGTGTATACTGCAGGGGAGGAGCCGAGAGCCAGCAGGAGGGTGTATACTGCAGGGGAGGAGCCGAGAGCCAGCAGGAGGGTGTATACTGCAGGGGAGGAGCCGAGAGCCAGCAGGAGGGTGTATACTGCAGGGGAGGAGCCGAGAGCCAGCAGGAGGGTGTATACTGCAGGGGAGGAGAGAACTTTCTTTGTATCACTTAGTGTCAGCCTCCTATTGGCAGCAGCATACACCCACGGTTTGTGTCCCCCAATGAGGCGAAGGAGAAAATATTCTTTACATTTTAGTGGTTATCTTTAGTTAGTACAATGTCACTAATTGAAGCCTGCATTCATCATTCATTTTCAGACCCCTCAATATAGAGTGAAGCCTGAAACAAGTAAAAGACTTGTGTGGGAGTGTCTCTCTCTGTAATATAGGCAGGACGTGAGGTCTGTGGATCCAGGGCTCTGCAGGCGTCACTGGCTGTAGGATATATTACACTAAACTTGCATTCAAGGATCAGCACAGCTACTGCAATTTCTGCTTCATGTGCTTTGTTCCTCCTTGTCTATAGCCAGCTTTCAGTACCCTCCAGAATACTCTCCCCTCTCTCCATTTTACGTCTGATTCCACCTGCTATTTCTAAGGATGGGAGTTTAGTAAAGAGAACCCTCAGAAGTAGCTCTGACAGATTAGTTTCCATTTTAATAAAGCATTAAGTTAGATAAAGGACTTCATGCAATGGTAAAACTATTTGTAATGAAGACCAATTAGAAAGGTGCTTGACTTTGTATCTAGGTTGCAAACTAGAATAATAAAAATAACTGTGTGAAGGTGTAGATATACTTTAATGATATGGCCGGTGTGCAAGTTCATGTAACAGCAGTAGCACACCAAATGATGTTCTACATTGAAAGGGCCAATGTTTTTAAGTTGCACTAGGTTTGGAACTCTGCCCAAGTTCTAGCTCTGGATGAAGCCTTAAGGTGTAAGCCATAGGTACATGGAGACACACCTAGACATACAGTACAGACCAAAAGTTTGGACACACCTTCTCATTTAAAGATTTTTCTGTATTTTCATGACTATGAAAATTGTACATTCACACTGAAGGCATCAAAACTATGAATTAACACATGTGGAATTCTATACTTAACAAAAATGTGCGAAACAACTGAAATTATGTCTTATATTCTAGGTTCTTCAAAGTAGCCACCTTTTGCTTTGATGACTGCTTTGCACACTCTTGGCATTCTCTTGATGAGCTTCAAGAGGTAATGAATGTAAAATTTTCTTAGTCACGAAAATACAGAAAAATCTTTAAATGAGGTGTGTCCAAACTTTTGCCCTGTACTGTACGTGCGGTTAGAAAGAACATAACATAAGGCTTTGCTATTTGTAGAGTATAATTACAATCATTAAAAGAATGTTACCTAATAAAATATCAGAATATATAGTTTAGAAATTCCTTATAGTGTTAAGGCGTATATAGAAAGTCATGCAAGAGCATCCAAACCCTAAAGGAACACAGGGTGCATTAAAGGCCAAATGGAGCCTTGTATTAACGGCACATTTCTTCACACCACTCTCGCACAAGCCGGTTGTAACCATACAGTTCTCTGGGGCCAAGTAACAGTCTAGCGTAGCACAAATCTAAGCGAGCAGCCAAGGAGCATGTCATCTGGCAGGCTCAGATACTTGTCTGCTGAGATCATACTACTGGAATCATGACCAGTACAAGTCCCATCAACATGTCAGAGGAGGTGACCTCATCTAGCCATGTGCACAACACAAGCTCAACATTACTGGAGAGAGAATTGTGACAGTCACAGAAGATCACACACTGGAAAAGCAATCACAAAAAGAAGCTGCTGCTTAGTGGAAACACTCAGTGCAGGATCAGGAGTTAGTTAGTGGAATCACTGACACATTGTCTTGGCATTACTAGGAATGGGAGATTTAGTGTAGGAGACCCTGACAGAACCTCCATCCTGGTTCTCATTAGGGGAGATTCCATGTTCAGTCCTATACAGATTGTTGGAAATTTACCATAAGCTTATTAATGCTGTATAACCTATGTGGTGCAAATGCTAACTTAGGTCGCACAGAGAAGTGATAGATTTGTTGCAGATCATGCATGTGAATAGGCTTTTCAAATCCTTACATTGGCCTTCAGATATAGTCACTATGCTTTTGGGCCACACGTCAGTGGCTCTATCGGGACATTCTTCTGATGCCCTAAAAAAATTTGCACACCTCCGACAGGGCCATTCATTTTAATGACTTATATGCAGGCCAGAAAGAGTGCAATGCGACTCCATCTGACTCATTAATGTGAATGGCCCCTGTCAGGGAGTCACCAGAATCCGGTATTTCAGGGCATCAGAAGGAGACCACAGCATATTCAGACATCGCTCGTTGTCGCACTCAGAGCAATTGTCTGAGACCTGTCCACTTTCCATCCGATTTGCAGATCAAGCTTGATCATTGAAAGCTGGGTTGGTCAAAAAAAAAAAAAAAAAAAAAAACACACATCTCAGATGCCACGTGTGTCACCCAAGTGTTGATTTTTTTTTTCTTCTTTTTTTTACACTAGATGAAGCACAGATGTTTGGAAATCATTTTGCATTCAAGAATAAGGCTGCCGTCACACTAGCAGTATTTGGTCAGTATTTTACATCAGTATTTCTCAGCCAAACCCAGGAGTGGGTGATAAATGCAGAAGTGGTGCATATGTTTCTATTATACTTTTCCTCTATTTGTTCCACTCCTGGTTTTGGCTTACAAATACTGAGGTAAAATACTGACCAAATACTGCTAGTGTGACGGCTGCCTAATAGATGCCACATCTAGGATAAAAATGGACAGACCAAAAACACAAAGTTGGGATCCAGCATGCTGATTGGAAAGGGTTAAAAATAACTAAAAAACTACAAAGAAGATTTGAACAAGGCCCAACACTTGCGATATGTTCCAACAGTCAGTAAATGCTGCGGGTTAGACGCTGAGTATATCTGCAGCCTCCAACTCGCAGCGGCCAGATGTTACAGCATAGTGGATGGGATTTCAAGAAACGCTATGTCCACTATGCGTACACCGACGCCTTCGGCTTCTCTGCAGAGACAGACATGCGGCGCGTCTTTCCAGACCACACCAGTACAATATATTGGATGCAGTGAATCCGCATGGTTCAGTGATCACCTGCGGAATCACCAGCGTTCAATAGCCTGCAGCGCTTTGGAGGTATCGGACACATGCTGCGCCAAAGCGCTACCGATAACCGACACTGAATTGTAAAGCATGAAGTTTATAAACCACATCTATCATGTTGCCAGTTTGCTGGTAGAGTTTATTCTTCATATTCACATAATGCTCAGATCAGACACTACAGAGTATTCTATTGGCAAAGTGATGGACAAGGCAAGACCGAAGAGGACTGCTGTACAAGCCACACGATTATGTAGTGACGCCCGAGCGTGTTCCTCATGACTGTACTACACATATGCCCTCTAAATCAGAGACTCAGGCATGACAACTAAGCAAAAAAGGCATTTATGGGCCATCCACTGTGATCAGTCACGTATGATTCCATGTAGATGATTAGCATGCGCAATGATCAAAGCAGGTCTTATTTAATGCAGCTTTTATTAATAGTGATACATATAGAAAGCTAAGCAGACACACCATAATTGGGTCGGCCACATGCCTCACATGCTGACTAGCACTTCTGGCCATACAATGGCTGCTGATAGAGGGGCCACGTCTGACCATCAGCCTCCTCCAAATGTAATACAGATCACATGGGAAAGCTGCTTTTCTATTGGAGGACAGGACTTATCACATGCTCCTCCACTGGCAGACATTGTATGGACAGGATAGCTGAGTAGTCTGTGAGGAAACCCGCACTAACAGAAAGTGATCAACCCCTTTCAAGGGGTTTTCCCAATAACAAAGTACATTTTAAGCAATAGATCTTGGGATACTAATTTCTAATTTCCACAATTGGATGTGTTGAATACAATGCTCCTGTGCTGAGATAATCTTATAAATGTGCCCCTGCTGTGTACTGTGTAATGGCCGTGTCTGACCGTGCAGGGACATGGGCTGATCATACCACAGCTCCTGGGCACGGGAGGACACAAAAGAGAGGATACAGACAGGAAAGCATGGGGTCACAGCTGATTCTGTGAGGCAAAACATTTTTGAAATACAGGCAGATCTTGTGCTGTAATGTCTGTATACTCTCTTGTGTGTCCCCCTCACCCTCACCCCAGAGCTGTGGTATGATCAGACCATGTTCCTGCACGGTCAGACACGGCCATTATACAGTACGGACACATTTATAAGATTATCTCAGCACAGGCATATAAAAAAAAAAAAAAAACACATCCAGTTGTGGAAAGTATTATTATTCCAAGATGTATTGATTAAAATTGAACTTTAAAATGATCTTTGTTTGTGGGAAAACCTCTAAGGCAAGGGTTGATAGTTACCAAACCGTTTCAGTCCCAGGGTAGGCGAGGATACCTGAAGTCCGTCACCGATCAGAAAGTAATAGCATATCCTAGCTATTTGTCATCACATTTAAAGTCATCAATACACTAAATAAAAGGCAAGTAAGAACAGTAAGGTAACATCTTACCTCCACACCGACTACCCATTTTAATGACGATGGCACTTCGGCTTTTGTTCTCCTCCTCAGCTTGGGCCATGCTCTGTCGTGCCTTCTGGTAGGACTCGTCTGTAGCACATACAGTGATTTTATCCTGGATGCTGCCCAGACAGTCGAGCTTGATATTCCCATTGCTAAATAAGATACAAACGTGACACATAAAATGAAGCAAGGTGTGTACACCTACTTAACTTTTCACTTACACCCAGATCTAAGGAATGAATGAGATCCAGGACTTCGGCACCAGCAACGCCCCCAGTTTCAACTTAAACATAAATTCAAGCCCAGTTCCAAAGGTTGTTCCCAATGTAGCCATTAATGGCTGAGGTTGGAGTATCGATATTCAAGCATTAGTCACAGGTGGTTCTCCAAAAAGTCAGTGTGGTTGAACTGCGCAGTTTCCAGAACCCCTCCATAGGAGTGAATGCGGGTTATGAAACAGCACAGCAGCCCTTGCGTTTCCAGAAGCCAACCTCCTGTGGCATGCACTTGGGTGCCGATATTGCTATGAACGGCTAATGATGTGAATAACCCTTTAACCTACGGTGGTCTATGCACAATGTAATAAAGGCTAAGTATTACATAGTTGTGTAACGAAAAAAAACGGAAGATAAAAATTAAAGACCATTTTAGAAGAGGTTTCTTTTGTTTAAAGCGCTGATATACAGCATGACTAAGGTGGGCAGAAGGTTTCTCATCTGATGCTGGCTTGCCCTGTAAGCTCCAGAGAAAGTTATTTCTGTAGGACACGGGGGGGTTAGAAGACTCCCAAGTGCAGATCCAGGTAAACAAGTTGTTAGCAACATCACTTAAAATGAGCACTAGGGGACTTGCTGCTAATCTACACGAGGGGCACACTACAAGACCCACCAAATGTAGCTGCAACACTAAGAGGACAAGCCCTAACTTATCCCAAGGCGTGCGTGTGTGTTTATTGTAAGAAAACTTTGTCCTGCTTGGATCCGTTATTTTTCCATCACTAATGGAATAACTACCATATGTACCCACAGTATTGGGAAAGTAAAATGAAAGAGCGTGTGGACGTGCCATGTCCTGCAAGATTTCCTTCTCAAAGGCTGGAGGTTTCCTCACTGCTCCAGAGCATTTCTGACCGATGCTTGGCACATTTGCCATCAGAAGTCCTGCTGTGACATGGAATCACACGGAGGTGCCCAAAGGACTACCCCAGCTGGGGTAAAGCCAGAAACATCCAAGAGAAGGAAGCAGATAACGTGGGAGCTCTATCTGGACTTCATGTTCTCACTCTACAGCTGCTACATGAATATGAGCAAGCTGCATTGCAGAGAGCTACCGTCATTCAAGGAGTGGCCCTAAAAAACAACAGTGCTGAAAATTGAAAAAATTACCATTTTCACAATCGGAGGAATTTTAAAATAATGTTGCTATATGGAGACAGACATAAAAGTGAACCCTCATAAAAAAAAATTTAAAAAAAAAAGTCGTTTTAGCTGCTGGTCAGCAAGTGAGGTTTGCACTGATCCCATAGAAAGAGGGATAACTGAAGATTTGCTACAAATGGAGCCAGCAGGGTCTACTCTAGGTTTATGATGTTACACGTCGCTGCCTCTTCCGCTCATTCAAGTAGTGATGGTATAGTGGATATCAAAAGTCTACAACACCCTTTTTAAAAAGGCAAGAAAAATTATTTCAGAACTTTTTTCACCTGTAATGTCACCTATAATCGGTACAAATCAATGGAGAAAAACTGAAAACATTTTGAAAAAAAATAAATAAAACTAAAATAATATAGTTGAACAATTGTGAACACCCTCTTATAACTGGGGTTGTAGTCGCATTCAGAATTAGCCAAGCACATTTTCATTTGTGTTAAATAGTAGTCACTACACAGCTACCATTTACAGTCAGTCATACTGATTAACACAATATAAAGTTTTGCTCTTCTAGTATAATAATAATCTTACTTATATAGCGCCAACATATTCCGCAGCGCTTTACAGTTTGCACACATCATCATAACTGTCCCGATGGGGCTCACAATTAAAATTCCCTATCAATAGGTCTTTGGAATCTGGGAGGAAACCGGAGTACCAGGAAGAAAACCCAAGCAAATACAGGGAGACACATACAAACTCCTTGCAGATGTTGTACTTGGTGGGATATGAACCCAGGACCCCAACACTGCAAGGCTGCAGTGCTAACCACTGAGCCACCGTGTTTTCCTGACATTTTCTTAGTTGCATATTACAGCAATAGCAAAGGTCTGAAAACAGCTTACAACACAACAAAAGAATCTCATTGTTGAAAATTATGTTTGGATAAAAGGTTAAAAAAAAAATCCAAGGCAAGCAATATACTAATTATTATTATTAATTTATATAGCACCATTAATTCCATGGTGCTGTACATGAGAAAGGGGTTACATACAGAGTTATAGATATTACAGTACACAAATTTAGAATGACAGACTGGTACAGAGGGGAGAGGACCCTGTCCTTGTGGACTTACATTCTACGGGATACTGGGGAAGAGACAGAAGGTCAGGGGTGCCACAGCTCTGGTGGCGGTGAAGCGGCAGCTCGGGCGGTTGGTGAAGCGGCAGCTCTGGTGGTGGCAATGCGGCAGCTCGGGTAATGGGTGAGGCGGCAGCTCGGGTGGTGGGTGAGGCGGCAGCTCGGGTGGTGGGTGAGGCGGCAGAATGGTTATTGCAGGCTGTAGGCTTTCTTGAAGAGATGGGTTTTCAGGTTCCGTCTGAAGGATCCGAGGGTGGTGGATAATCAGATGCGTTGAGGCGTGGAATTCCAGAGGATGGGGGATATTCGGGAGAAATCTTGGAGGCGGTTGTGTGAGGAACAAATAAGTGTGGAGGAGAGTCGGAGGTCTTAGGAGGATCGAAGATTACGTGAGGGAAGATAGTGGGAGATTAGTTCAGAGATATAGGGAGGGGACAGGTTGTGGATGGCTTTGTAGACATGCCTAATAAACCTGTGATGACGCATCATGAAGTGGCTTCAATGTGGCACAACAGTGACATTACCTAGAACTGGACGCCCCTCAAATAGTGATGAAAAGAAAAGTAGCATGTGTAAGAACACCATACCTACAGAGAATCATTGTGGAGGCAGAATTATGCTTAGAGGAGTGGGAACTAGGACTTTAGTCAAGAAGGGGGAAAATATCCGAATTACCGTTCCAAATATCAGTCAATTTTGCAACAAAACCTTCAGGCCTCTGCTAAAAAGCGGAAGAGGAATTTCAACTTTCAGAATGACAATGACTGAAAGCATACCTTCAAATCAGCAAAATAATGACTTCACCAGAAGACGATCAAATATCTGGAATGCCTCAGCAACACCCCAAGACCTGAATCCAATTGGAAATCTGTGGGTTGACTTAAAAAAAAGCTGTACACAGGAAATGTCTTCGCAATCTTACAGATGTGCAGTTCTGATAGACTTCTACCCCAAAAGATTGAATGTTGTAAAATTCAAAGGCTACTTCAATAAAAGTATTAGTTAAGTATTAAGGATGTGCTTATTTATGCAACCACATTATTTTCGTTTTTCGTTTTCCATCAAAACGATTTCAGCTTGTTTTTAAAGGGAACCTGTCAGCAGGATTGTGCGGAGTAAAATAGACAGTGTCAGATTGGCGCCGTTATAGCGATTAATTATACCTGGGTTGATGAAATCCATCTTGTGGTTGTTTATCATGTTTAGCTAAAATATCTTAATCAAAATGGTGCTGACGGCTGCACCTGCGCAGTAGCATCTATCGCATTCCGATAAATGCAACTGTGCAACCACCGCCAGCGCCAGATTTGCAAAGAAAAAAAACAATTAGGCCTCATCAAGATGGCACCAGTGCCGCCGCTCAGTAGCATCGGTCCCATAGATGGTACTGCCCAGGCACCATCTTGATGATGCCCAATTATTTTTCTCTCCGCCAAAATGGTGCAGGCGGTGCCTGCGCAGTAGCATCTATTGGAAAAAAAATGCCTAAATTAAAAGAAAATATGCACATTATCCACCTTATGCTACAGCGTAGGTGCCGCTGCCTGAATGCTAAATGGGATTTTTTTATTCCAAACCATATTATATATTTAGTATGCAAACTAGGGGGCATATCAGTGAGGGATCAGTTACCTTCAGCCATACTGATGAATATATAATCAGAGCACCACATGAACACCCCCCACAGGACGCCCTGAAGCACGAGAATCTCATTAGCGGAAAACTGCAAGTAAAGAATAAACAACAACCACAAGACGGATTTCATCAACAGGTATCATTGCAATCAGTATAACGGCACCAGCCTGACAGTGTCTGTAGTTACTGTGCACAATCCTGCTGACAGGTTCCCTTTAAATTGAATTGCACAGATCATAGGCAACATTAAAGGTGGAAAAAGTTCTGAAATTATTCTTCTGTGTATGAATTTTGTTTACATGACAAAAAACAGGCATTTTAAAACAGTATAGAAGAGACCTGTCAATCACCTCTAGCACCAACTCGGGGTGGTGCCGGACTGGCCTCGTCTATGGTTATGAACCTGGGGCTGAGCTAACTAGTAGAACTAAACGCAGACAAGGCTCGGATTCATGCAGCCTGCATTTTGGGCAGCATGTACCACATGACAGGTTCCTTTTAGGGTCAAATTAGGCCTGATTCTTAAGGGGTGACCATGGGCTTACACCGGTACACCAAGGAGAAGCCATGTATTGTGCTGCCACCTAAGGCCTCATACTAGGCGCATCTGCACTTTTACCCACAACAAACCTTTAAGTACAAAATCTGCATTTCACAACTTTCTTAGCTCAGAATGTACACAATAGAGTTTTCATCCTTTAGAATACAACATAGAACTACACAGCACACAGGAAAGAGAATATTACGAGCACTGTTTCTTTAATTCCATATGGACATCATTGGGAGTCCCTTGGGGTGTAGATGGACAATATAGAATTTGGGTTTTCTGCCGTATGACAACACGCAGAATGTAATTAAAATGGTTACAAAGTGGAAATGGCTCACCTTTGAACATACTGCTGGATGCAATCAAAGCTCCCTTGAGGGCTATCCCTGCCAACATTAGATAGATAGAAAGTGAAGGTTCGCACTTCCGTAGGACAGTCCGGTCGCGGGATAGTTATTTGCTGTATAGGAAATAAACATGGCATCAAAATGTATGACAAAGCACACATTACATGAATATACACCGCACTTATAATAAACAAGAGCAGCTTGATAGAAAATTGGATGGGTGCAGGAAAGGTGGTGGTGGTGGGGGTCACTGGGCTACTTTTTATCATGCGAACTGTACTTTCACCTAACTTAGAATAAAATCAATGCTAAAAAAATGTAAGAAACTTTGTAATGCATCTTATCAGAGAAGTCTGCAATTTTCTCCATTTATGAGCCACTTCATCCCCTACTCCTTGAACGCAACATTCACTCTGACAATGAGCTCAAATCACTCTTGCTCAAGAATAGAATGACTGCCAGCACAGTGAGGTGTCAGGCTCGGTTCATGTCTCAAGTCCTCATCCCTTTATAACTGTGAAACCCTTCACCTGTTCAGGACATTCGAAGTGACAAAAAGCCGTCCCGCTAACAGATGGTCTTCAGCTACAGCTCTGGCAAAAATTAAGAGACCACTGCAAAATGTTCAGCTTGTCTGATTTTTCTCTTTATAGGTATATTTTTGAGTAAAATGTAAATTGTTCATTTATTCTATAAACATCTTGACAACATGTCTCCGAAGATCCAAGCAATACATTTTATATTTATTTTCTGAAAATGAGAAATGGTCAAAATAACAAAAAAAATGCATTGCTTGCAGACCTCAAATAAAGCAAAGAAAACAAGTTCATAATCATTTAGAAACAACAATACTACTGTTTTCTCAGGAAGAGTTCAGAAATCAATATTTTGTGGAATAACCATGATTTTTAATCACAGCTTTCATGCGTCTTGGCATGCTTTCCACCAGTCTTTCACACTGCTTCTGGGTGACCTTATGCCACTCCTGGTACAAAAATGTAAGCAGTTCTTCTTTGTTTGATGGCTTGTGACTATCCACCTTACTCTTGATTACATTCCAGAGGTTTTCAGTAGGGTTCAGATCTGGAGATTGGGTTGGCCATGACAGGGACTTGATGTGGTGGTCCTTCATCCACGCCTTGATTGACCTAGCTGTGTGGCATGGCGCATTGTCCTGCCGGAAAAACCAGTCCCCAAAGTTGGGGAACATAGCCTGAGCAGAAGGAATCAACTGTTTTTCCAGGATAACCTTGTATGCGGCTTGATTCATACGTCCTTCGCAAAGAACAATCTGCCTAATTCCAGCCCTGCTGAAGCATACCCAGATAAACACCGATCTTCCACCAAATTTCACAGTGGGTGCAAGACACTGTGGCATGTACGCCTCTCCAGGTCTCCGTCTAACTATCAGATGACCAGGCAATGTTCCCCAACTCTGAGGACTGTTTTTTCCAGCAGGACACTGCGCCATGCCACACAGCTAGGTCAATCAAGGTGTAGATGAAGGATCACCACATCAAATTCCTGTCATGGGCAGCCAAATCTCCAGACCTGAACCCCATTGAAAACCTCTGGAATGTAATCAAGAGGAAGGTGGATAGTCACAAGCCAAGGTCAACCAAAAGCAGTGTGAAAGACTGGTGGAAAGCATGCCAAGATACATGAAAGCTGTGATTTAAAATCATGGTTATTCCACAAAATATTGATTTCTGAACTCTTCCTGAGTTAAAACATTAGTATTGATGTTACTAAATGATTACGAACTTGTTTTTTGCATTATTTGAGGTCTGCAAGCAATGCATTTTTTTGTTATTTTAACCATTTCTCATTTTCAGAAAATACAAAATTTATTGCTTGGAAATTTGGAGACATGTCAGAAGTTTACAGAATACAAGAACAATTTACATTTTACTCAAAAATATACCTATAAAGAGAAAAATCAGACAAACTGGCAAAAATTAAGAGATCACTGCAAAATTTTCAGAGCTGCATGATCGGTACTCAGACTTCAATGTTGGAAATCAAAATCTGCTAAAGTATACAGTAGTTAGAAGAAAAATGATAATGCAGCACACCCCAAAAGCTGTCTGGTCTTCAGCTGCACAATGTGAAGGGCAGAATTTAAAAGCACATGCATATTATTAAAGTACAAGAAGAAGATAGGGCAGTGGAGCAAAAAAGTCTACGATACTACACGATACTAGCACAAGTCATACAGTGAAACCCTGCAGGATGACTAAAACCAACTAGAGCATTTCAGGCTTTTTGGTTATGCAAATCAAATTCCTTTGTAAACTCAAAAGTATTAGATGTAGGCTAGGATCACTAGAAGATTATAAAGGTAATGGCAAGAATATCTACAGATAAATACTAGAATTATTTTTCAAACAATATATACAGACATACAATACAAAACAACGGAAAGCTGCAAGGGCTAGGATGTGCTGGAATAGTCAAGCTTGGGGTAAAATAGCACTACCATTAAGATATCCATGTTTGACGCTACAGGCTTCAAAAAGGGATTTTCTGATTTTGTAAAAACCCCCGTCACCTGGCTGCAGTTTGTCATTAAAATAAAGAACTACCGGTAACTGGTATTCTTTACTCGCCTTCCATGGGTCCAGTCTCTGCCGGTGGTCCTGAAGTCCAATTGTCTATACAAACAACAAAGGAAGGCGGGCACCGCACATAATATAAAGGCGATCAGCCACGTGCATATAAACAGTAACAGAAAAAGCACAAGAAAAGGATATGCACAAACTGGGATCAACCATATACAATAATTTTAACATATCATTACAAAAAAGGCAATAAACAGGACACACAATTAAAAACATTTAAAAACCAAACAGACCAACCCTCATCCTCCAGGACTAAATAATGAATATCAATATATATGAAAATACAGATGGTACACAGGGCATGAAATCAAATAGCAAGTTCACAATCCCAAACGGTCATCTCCCTCTTGGACTTTCCTCTGTCGGCTACCCCCTCGTATACTCCAGCCCTCCTAAGGGGTACACGTATTTGTGTACTTGCTTCTCTGGCAACCCCTCCCTTTGAGTACCCTGACTACCAAGGGATTGGCTCCGTAGTGATCAGGATCTGACCCTACATTGGGTGATTTATTCTATGGGTTGTCAGTATTAAGGTGGGTAGCAGGTGTGCTTATATATGGTGCAGCATTCTATTGATTTTGGTGATATTTATGCACTTTTTTCTCATGCCTGCTCCCTTATTAGGGGCTACAGATCACATTTAGCAACTGTAAGAGTAGGGGTCTAGATGGGTGGTAGCACGGGGCTTTGAGGATTTCTGTTGTGACCGTTTGGGATTATCTGAACTTGCTATTTGATTTCATGCCCTGTGTACCATCTGTATGTTCATATATATTGATATTCATTATTTAGTCCTGGAGGATGAGGGTTGGTCGGTTTGGTTTTTAAATGTTTTTAATTGTGTGTCCTGTTTATTGCCTTTTTTGTAATGATATGTTAAAATAAAATTTATTGTATATGGTTGATCCCAGTTTGTGCATATCCTTTTCTTGTGCTTTTTCTGAAGTCCAATTGTCTGCAACGCTGACACCGACAGACATTGGGACCACCAGCGAAAACTCGGTGCTAGGGAGGGAGAGCAGTTTTGGGGTTTTTTTTGTTTCGTAACTGGGAGGGACAGGATTTCTCAGAAACCATTAACACACCTTTAAAAAATGAAGCCACACTTTCTGATAATATCGTTATATGCAATGAAGATCCTATGTGGATCCTCTGGTCCACATCCTAATAGATGGTCTTCAACAGGACTGGAAGTGAGGACATCATGTCCAACTGACTACAGCCAAACAGGCCTCAACAGTAAAGTGAATGACTTCTAGCCCTGGTGGAGACCTCCTTTAACATACATTCATGCACAATTGTCACAGTATCTAGAATAAAATTTAGATTTTGAAAATAATGAAAACTATATTAGAGAAAAAAAAAATCTCAATCTTACCCCCTGGGTACCTTGGAATCGAATGGCTGGCTTCAAAGCTAAGGAGTCCTGGAAGGCAAAGGTATGATTTAAAATTTAATGTAAATGAATTACATGTAACCATACGTTAAGTACTAAAGTGCCCTCCATGCAGCCAAAAGTGAAGTGGAAAATTATGGCCGCCTGCTACAACCAAATAGTTTAAAGGGAACCTGTCACCCCCAAAATCGATGGTGAGGTAAGCTCACCGTCATCAGGGGCTTATCTACAGCATTCTGTAATGCTGTAGATAAGCCCCCGATGTTACCTGAAAGAGGAGAAAAAGAGGTTATATTATACTCACCCAGGGGCGGTCCCGCTGCTGGTCAGGTCGGATGGGCGTCTCTGGTCCGCTGCGGCGCCTCCCATCTTCATTACAAGACGTTCTCTTCTGGTCTTCACGTTGCGGCTCCGGCGTACTTTGTCCTGTTGAGTGCAGAGCAAAGTACTGAAGTGCGCAGGTGTCGGGCCTCTGACCTTTCCGGAGCCTGCGCACTGCAGTACTTTGCTCTGTCCTCAACAGGGAGACAAAGTACGCCGGAGTCGCGGCGTGAAGACCAGAAGAGGACGTCATGTAATGAAGATGGGAGGCGCTGTTCCGGACCTGAGTCACCCATTTGACAGGACCGCCCCTGGGTGAGTATAATCTAACCTCTTTTTCTCCTCTTTCAGGTAACATCGGTGGCTTATCTACAACATTACAGAATGCTGTAGATAAGCCCCTGATGACGGTGAGCTTACCTCACCATCGATTTTGGGGGTGACAGGTTCCCTTTAAAAGTCTACAGCATATAGGGCTCAGTACACAGGCTTGAGCAACATCTGCCAGAAGTCTCCATGTTCTCCCTGACTTTCCTCGCTTCCATCAAGCATACTGTTTTATTATGACAAGATAAATCGGGTTGAGAAAATATCATGCAGTCATCATTGTATAGCACTGTGCGTCTTCAAAGTTAGCTTACTATAAATCCTTTGGAAAGTGAAAACTATATTTAAAGACCACCTGCACTATAAAAATACTATGATAAACAGTATATTTCAAAGTCAAATACTTTGTTTTTCTCAAAATCATAAAACTATAAAAGAAAAAAAAAGATTGCTAAAAAAAAATCTGGAAAAAAATGCAGTAAAAGGTTAGGCTTATAGCCCATTGAAGAAAGTTATAACATTTGTTTTCTAGTTGCTATGGGCAACAGCTGAAGTCTTTGTTGGAAAGTATTGACTAAAGAGTTACTGTCACCAGGTGAAAAGTGGACAGTGGTTTTTTTTTGTATTTCTAAATCCAGCATATGGGCTTTTTATATACGGTAATGTAATTTTTATGGTCTTTACAAGGAGTCGTTGCTCACCAGATTCTATGGTGACGCGTATTTCGGCTACTCTGCATTATTACCCCATGAGCCACGCCCCCTGTGCAGACCATACATATTGGCACTAAACCTCGGGAATCGTATGGCGGATTTTTACAAATTAAGAACAATACTGGGGAGCAGCAGGAATACAATAGGAGCAAATACTGGTCAGGTTTTCATAGAGGGAGGTCCTCTTTAACCCCTTTACCCCCAAGGGTGGTTTGCACGTTAATGACCAGGCCAATTTTTACAATTCTGACCACTGTCCCTTTATGAGGTTATAACTCCGAAACGCTTCAACGGATCTTAGCGATTCTGAGATTGTTTTCTTGTAACATATTGTACTTCATGATAGTGCTAAAATTTCTTCGATATAACTTGCGTTTATTTGTGAAAAAAACGGAAATTTGGCGAAAATTTTGAACATTTCACAATTTTCCAACTTTGAATTTTTATTCTGTTAAACCAGAGAGTTATGTGACACAATATAGTTAATAAATAACATTTCCCACATGTCTACTTTACATCAGCACAATTTTTGAAACAAACTTTTTTTTTTCAAGGAAGTTATAAGGGTTAAAATTTGACCAGCAATTTCTCATTTTTACAACCAAATTTACAAAACCATTTTTTTTAGGGACCACCTCACATTTGAAGTCATTTTGAAGGGTCTATATGGCAGAAAATACCCAAAAGCGACACCATTCTAAAAACTGCACCCCTCAAGGTGCTCAAAACCACATTCAAGAAGTTTATTAACCCTTCAGGTGATTCACAGCAGCAGAAGCAACATGGAAGGAAAAAATTAACATTTTACTTTTTAGTCACAAAAATGATCTTTCAGCAATAATCTTTTTAATTTCCCAAGGGTAAAAAGAGAAAATGGACCTCAAAAGTTGTTGTCCAATTTATCCTGAGTACGCTGATACCCCACATGTGAGGGGGAACCACTTTTTGGGCGCATGGCAGGGCTCAGAAGGAAAGGAGCGCCGTTTGACTTTTTCAAGCTAAATTTGGCTGGAATTGAGATCGGACGCCATGTCGCGTTTGGCGACCCCCTGATGTGCCTAAACAGTGGAAACCCCCCACAAATGACCCCATTTTGGAAACTAGACCCCCTAAGGAACTTATCTAGATGTGTCATGAGCACTTTTATCCCCCAAGTGCTTCACGAAAGTTTATAACGCCCGGGCGTGAAAAAAAAAAATTCCTATTTTTTCCACAAACATGATCGTTTAGTCCCCAATTTTTTATTTTCTCAAGGGTAAAAGGAGAAATTGGACCCCAAAAGTTGTTGTCCAATTTGTCCTGAGTACGCTGATACCCCATATGTGGGGGGGACCACTGTTTGGGCGCATGGCAGGGCTCAGAAGGAAAGGAGCGCCGTTTGACTTTTTCAAGCTAACTTTGGCTGGAATTGAGATCGGACGCCATGTCGCGTTTGGAGAGCCCATGATGTGCCTAAACAGTGGAAACCCCCCACAAGTGACCCCATTTTGGAAACTAGACCCTCTAAGGAACTTATCTAGTTGTGTGGTGAGAATTTTGAACCCCCACGTGCTTCACTAAAGTATATAATGCCCAGGCGTGAAAATAAAAAATCCTATTTTTTCCTACAAAAATGATATTTTAGTCCCCAATTTTTAATTTTCCCAAGGGTACCAGGAGAAATTGGACCCCAAAAGTTGTTGTCCAATTTGTCCTGAGTACGCTGATACCCCATATGTGGGGAGGAACTACTGTTTGGGCACACGTTGGGGCTCGAAAGGGAAGTAGTGACGTTTTGGAATGCAGACTTTGATGGAATGTTCTGCTGGCATCATGTTCCATTTGCAGAGCCCCTGATGTGACTAAACAGTAGAAACCCCCCACAAGTGACCCCATTTTGGAAACTGTACCCCCTAAGGAACTTATCTAGGTGTTTGGTGAGAAATTTGAACCCCCACGTGCTTCACTAAAGTTTATAATGCCCAGGCGTGAAAATAAAAAATCCTATTTTTTCCCACAAAAATGATATTTTAGTCCCCAATTTTTAATTTTCCCAAAGGTAACAGGAGAAATTGGACATCAAAAGTTGTTGTCCAAATTGTCCTGATTACGCTGGTACGCCATATGTGGGAAAAAACTGTTTAGGCACACGTTGGGGCTCGAAAGGGAAGTTGTGACGTTTTGGACTGCAGAAATTGTCTGCGGTCGTCATGTTCCGTTTGCAGAGCCCCTGATGTGCCTAAACAGTAAAAAAAACCCACAAGTGACATCATTTTGGAACCTAGACCCCCCCCAAGGAACTTATCTAGATGTGCCCCCTTTTTGGAACTAATGTACGCTTTCTTGTAAAGTAAATTAGTAGTGCATGGAGGTGTGGTACAATCTGAAGCAATCCTTCATACACAGGCCAGGTTTTTCGGGGCAGGTGTCGCATTGATAAATGGTGTCCTTGCGTATTCCCCTTTTGTAACACACTCGGCACCTTTTTTGCGGCTTACCTTTTCTGCCGGTTGGCGGGACCACCCCCGGAAAATGCTGGCCTGGTACGATACGAGCACCTTCAGTTCCGGAAGTACTGGGGCCCTCTCCTTCCGGAGTACCAAATATCAGGGCCTTAACCACTACCTCCTGGAACTGAAGGTACGACGTATCGGTGTGGCGTGCACATCGTAACAGCAGGAAAGCGTTGAGCATTGCCATTTGTACGATGTGGACGGCCAACTTTTTGTACCACACCTTGGCCTTTCTCAAAGCACTGTATGGTTGGAGGAGTTGATCAGAGAGATCAACCCCCCCCATGCTTTTGTTGTAGCCCAGTACACAGTCCGGTTTGCAGACCTGTGTAGAGGTACCCCGTACAGTGCTGAGGGCTGTGCCATCACCATGTATGGTGGTCAAGAGAAGGACATCCCTCTTGTCCTTGTACTTGACCACCAGCAGGTGGTCGCTACATTGGGCCTTGCTCTCACCTTTTCTGAGCATCTGCCGAAGTAGCGTCTTTGGGAGGCCTCTCTGATTTTTGCGCACAGTACCGCAGGCTGCGGTACCTCGCGCAGAGAGGGATTTGTAGAGTGGGATGCTGGTATAAAAGTTATCAGTATAGAGGTGATAACCTTTATCCAGCAGTGGGTGCACCAAATCCCACACGATCTTCCCACTCACTCCCAGGACAGGAGGACACTCAGGGGGTTCAATCCTGCTGTCCTTCCCTTCATACACTCTAAACCTGTGGATGTACCCTGAGGCACTCTCACACAGCTTGTAGAGTTTGATTCCGTACCTGGCCCTTTTGTTGGGCAGGTATTGACGGAATCCGAGCCGCCCCTTAAAATGGACCAAGGACTCATCCACGCAGATGTCCCTTTTGGGCACGTACACTTCAGAAAACTTTTTGTTGAAGTGTTCGATGACCGGCCGAACTTTGAACAGACGGTCAAAGTTGGGGTCATCTCGTGCGGGACACTGTGCATTATCGGAATAATGCAGGAATTTATGGATGGCCTCAAAACGTCTCCGAACCATGGCCATTCGGAATACTGGAGTGTTATATAAAACATCTACACTCCAATATTGCCGCATTTCTGGCTTCTTCACGATCCCCATGTGGAGGACCAGGCCCCAAAACTGCATCATTTCAACTGCGTCTACAGGAGACCAGTTGGAAAATGATGTACCGGGGTTTTGCTCCAAAAATTGACGAGCATACAAATTAGTTTGCTCCACCATGAGGTTAATAAAATCCTCAGAGAAAAAGACTTTGAAAAAGTCTGTTTCTGTGAGGCCCGTGGTGTCAAACTTGATTCCTGATTCTGCCACAAAATCAGGAATCAGTGGCTCGTAATTTTCGGGGGGCGAGGTCCATGTGGGTTCCGCAGTGGGGAGCGCTGGTTCAGGAGTGGTGGGGGCTGCCTCATCTTCTGTCCTGGGGCGTCTGCGTGGTGGTTCCGCAGGACCCGAGGAGGAAGAGGAGGAGGAGGAGGAAGAGGATGAAGAATCAGAAAAGTGAAGAAAAGTGGGATCCTCTCCCTCGCTATCAGTGTCGGAGGCAAGGAAAGCATATGCCTCCTCCAATGAATAGCGCTGTTGGGACGAACGGGACGAGCGGGACATTTTTGTGTGAATATGGTGATTGGGTGCACTTTATTGATAACTGTATGTGTATGTGTGGGGGGATAGTGATTTGTGCAAACTTATCTGAAAAGAAAATGCTAAAAGGAGAAGAAAAACCTGTAAAAAAAAAAAAAAAAAAAAAAAAGGCAGGCACAAACTCTGATAAGAGAACTGCGTCACTTATCAAAGTTTGGCGGCTGCGGGATGTGTGTACGGAGGTTGCGCAAAAAGGCTGAAGGGAAAAAAGCGAGCGCGAGAGTTGATCGGTGAACTGTGTCACCAATCAACGCTCGGCGGCTGTTAAATGGGCGCACGGAAGGAGGTGCAAAGGGGGGTAAAAAGAGGGGGAAGGGAGATGGGGGTGGAAGTGGGGATTGGGCAGGGATCAGTGATCAAAACGTACGGTTGTAGTCAGGTGGCGCAAAAGGGGGGTGAAAAAAAAAAAAGGAAAACGGCAGGCACAAACTGATAAGTGAACTGCGTCACTTATCAAACTTTGGCGGCTGCGGAATGTGTGTACGGAGTTGGCGCAACGGGGGTGAGGGAAAAAAAGCGAGCGCGAGCGTTGATCGGTGAACTACGTCACCAATCAACGTTCGGCGGCTGTTAAATGGGCGCACGGAAGGAGGTGCAAAGGGGGGTAAAAAGAGGGGGAAGGGAGATGGGGGTGGAAGTGGGGATTGGGCAGGGATCAGTGATCAAAACGTACGGTTGTAGTCAGGTGGCGCAAAAGGGGGGTGAAAAAAAAAAAAGGAAAACGGCAGGCACAAACTCTGATAAGTGAACTGCGTCACTTATCAAACTTTGGCGGCTGCGGAATGTGTGTACGGAGTTGGCGCAACGGGGGCGAGGGAAAAAAAGCGAGCGCGAGCGTTGATCGGTGAACTGCGTCACCAATCAACGCTCGGCGGCTACTAAATGTGCGCACGGAGGCGGCACAAATGGGGGTGGAGGGGGTAAAAAGAGGGGGAAGGGGGGATTGGGGTGGATGAACGGGGATTGGGGTGGATGAACGGGGATTGGGGTGGATGAACGGGGATTGGGGTGGATGAACGGGGATTGGGCAGGGATCAGGGATAAAACTTACGTTTAGTTGTCTTCTTTCTTTAGCAGGGATTGTGGTGCTACAGGCTGCTGTGGCACCACAATACCCAGCACGGCAGGGAGATCCAGGCACAAAATCCAGCAGGGAGATCCAGCAGTATGACCGCTCTGTAGGAATCCTCAGCTAGAATGAGGACCCTGCAGAGCGGTCATACACAGGTCAGGCAGGTGACACAGACAGGTCACAGAGCGGTCATGCTGCTGCTGTGACCTGTCATTGGTGGGATCGACCATAACATCGATCCCACCAATCAGAGCTTTCCTGGTGACCTGGCTGTGACCTGCCTAGGATCGGATCTGTTCGCGCCATCCTAGGCAGGTCACAGCCAGGTCACCTGCAGGGCACAGAGCGGTCACAGCGTGATTGGCGCGATCGACGATGACATCGATCGCGCCAATCGGCTCCTGCAGGCCCTGCTGGGCCTGCACTGTGTCCTATCCTAGGATCGGTGCTATTAGAGCACCGATCCACGCAGGTTCCGGCAGGGCACAGCGCGGTAATACCGCGCGGTGCCCTGCGATTGGCGCGATCGATGCGATCGGCGATCGCGCCAATCCGGGGTGTTCTTGCCGGTGCCTGGCGTTGCCAGGCACCGGACCTAGGATCGAGTACATCGGTACTCGATCCTAGCCTGTGACCTCATTGTTTCAGCCGCTCCGATTGGCTGAAACAATGAGAATGGCTGTGATTGGCTGTTCAGAATTGAACAGCCAATCACAGCGATCGAGAGGGCGGGTGGGCGGCGACAATGCCCTGGATGCCGAGGCCATCTCCCCCCAGGTGAGATGGCGTCGGAATTTTAATGCGATCACCGCGACTTAAGTCGCGGTATCGCATTAAAGGGCAGGATGTACTATCCCGTCAAGGGTCAGATAGGCCCAGGGCACCTCGACGGGATAGTACGTCCAAGGTCACAGAGGGGTTAAAAGAGCCTAAAAATCCAACTGATTACCGTACATAAGATCAACCTCCAGAATAGGAATGGATTGTCACTCAAAAGTTCAGAATACAAAACACAAACATGATTAGATATCTTGCGTTAGTTTGAGATGTGACATACACAGCCAGATTATGGCAAAGTACCAGCATGACACTATCGAGTACATGCTGATTGATACAGGCTGAACACGGGGGTTCCCAGGGACCATCTGCTGGAAAAAACACCTGCTGAGTTTCCCCAATAAAACCCTAGAAAGATTTACTGAAAGCCTTTACTTTACATCCCACCACGTGTGAATAATCGGCACCAGCGTTGAGAGTTTCTGGAAGTGAAATCGAGAACACAAAACAGCCACACATCATGGTTCCTTTAAAGGGAACCTGTCACCCCCAAAATTGGCCTATAAGCTGCGACCACCGCCATCAGGGGCTTATCTACAGCATTCTGTAATGCTGTACATAAGCCCCCGTTGTAACCTGCAAGGTAAGAAAAACAAGTTAGATTATACTCACCCAGGGGCGGTCCGGTCTGATGAGCGTCGCGGTCCGGGGCCTCCCATCTTCTTACGATGACGTCCCCTTCTTTGCTCCTGCGCAGGCGTACTTTGTCTGCCCTGTTGAGGTCAGAGGCCCAGCACCTGCGCACTTTGTAGACAAAGTACGACTGCGCAGGAGCCACGGCACGAAGAAAATAAGAGGACGTCATCGTATGAAGATAGGAGGCGCCGGACCGCGACACCCATCGGACCTGACCGAACCGGGAACGCCCCTGGGTGAGTATAATCTAACCTTTCTCATCTTTCAGGTTACATCGGGGGCTTATCTACAGCATTACAGAAGGCTGTAGATAAGCCCTGATGCCAGTGGCCGAAGCTTAGGCCAAAAACATGGGGTGACAGATTCCCTTTAATAAGATTACGTCTCCCACCATCCAACAATCTCCACTCTCAATACTTCTTCCAACAATCCTATAAACTGGCCTGCACAATCTCTCAACCAACAGAAGACAGCCACTGCCTCTAGCTGATGAAGCATTGCTACTATGGGCTCAGACAGTTCTGACAAATCCACAGAATATGTTCAACTGGAACGTAAAATGCTGCCTTGTTACACAGTAAGCATGAGCAATTATTTTCAGAACACCCTTAAAAAGTGAACAAAGAACTATTTGTGTGATGAACCCTCCAGCCATAGTAGCCAGATATGTGGATATGACATGTGCCAACTAACTTCCTTTATTTTCACGGCTTCTCTCAAAAACACTCAAAATGGCAAGCTGTGCCAAATTCTAACAGTGTGTATATTTCTTTATTTGGATTGAATATGCTACAGTGTCCGAAGAAAAACATATGTCCTGGCCTGGAAATATACGGTATATACCAACCAAACCAATCAGAAGTTCCTGACTAGGGTACAAATTTCTGGCAAAAGCAAGCACCACAGAGAAGATATGCATTCATTAAGTTTCATGTGATTCTTAATGAATTCGGCATATCTTACCCCCACCATGCTAGCCTTAAAGAATTCTCATTATAATAGTCTCAAAATGCACCACAGAATGCACATCAGTCTCATTAGGGCCAACAAAGACTTGTTTACCAGTAACTATTTTTCAGAACCCATGACAGCACCATGAGAGAGAAGATCCGCCCTTTAAGGACAGGAAACCTTCAGGACAAAAAGGGCAGAACCACTCCCTAGCATCAGTTGCATTACAGAGCACGATAGGACCACCAATGGTTATTACAACAATTCAAAACGCACCACCACGTATCTTAAAATTCAAATGTGAACTTACAACCCTAGTGAAAGTAGTACTCACCCACACATGACAGGAGAGAATATAAGGGTGCTGTCACGGGTTCCCGAAAAATCCCATTACTGGGAAGCAACTAAGTCTCTCAACCCATGAAACCACCACAAGAGGATTACAGAGAAATAAGAATTCAGGGAGAGAGACCACAGCCTGCAGAATCCTTCTCCCAAACGTAAGGTAAGAAGAGGAAATCATATCCAGCCTATAATGCTTATAGAAAGTGGAAGGAGAAGACCAGGTTGCCACCTTACAAATCTGCTCGATTGAAACATCTAATCTCTCCACCCAGGAGGTTGCCAGAGCCTTTGTAGGCAGAGTGAGCCTTCACACCTTCTGGAACGGCTTTGCCACTTGCTGAGGAAGCTAAAGAAATGGCCTTCCTAATCCACCTAGTTATTGTGCATTTTAAAGCCTTAAGCACTGTCCTGGGTCCCTGGAAGGACACAAATAATGAACTATCCCTCCTCCAAGCTTCCGTAACTCTCAGGTACCTAACCAGACATTTTTTAAACATCTAAGAGTACGTTTTTTTTCTTTTTTGTGTTAGAGCAAAAAGGAAGAACTACCCCTTGTGATCTATGAAATAGGGTAGGTAGGCTGGCTCAGGTTTTAAAATGTCTTCTAGGATTTGCGCAAATGGTGGACCTACAGAAATGCACCGAATGTCACTGATCCTACGAGCAGATGTAAAAGCTGCTAGGAGGGCCGTTTTAAGTGAAAGAATCTTAAGTGACACAAAGGCTCAAATGGTACATTCGTCATGGCTGTTAGGACCAGATTTAAATTCCATGGAGCCAACTTCTCTCTCAAAATGGATCTAGATGAACCTCTAATAAATCTAGATATCCAATGATTCATAGCCAAGTCACAATTATACAGAGACCAGATGCGGACACCTAAACTTTACGTGTACTAGTGGTGGACAGGCCTAGTTCAACACCTTTTTGCAGGAGTTCCAGAATACGACTAGCTGGTGACCCATCCTCCAGTTTTGACCCTGAAGCGATTAAAAACCTTTCTCCAAGTTGTTGTATACATTTTTGTAGTAGCTACTTTTCTACTCTGAAGTTGGATGGAAATAAGATTAGGGGGGAAAAAAAATTCTCTTAACCGCACCCTCTCAAATTCGATACCTTTAAATGTAGTTGAACAAGGAGAAGACAGAGTCAAAATGCTAAGAGTATAAAGATTTTATTTATTTTACAAAAATTTGCATATATACGATATAAAGTTTTGTTTTTCCTTTTTATGGGTACAATGTGATTAAATCCATAAGTGAATATAAAGGGCTGCGGAATTGGTCAGGAAAAAAGTTACCAGTACATGTGCAATCAATAGATTAGATCCCTGCTTCGCATCTATATCAAATGATACTCGCAGATTCAGTAATGCTCCACATTTACTAAAAAGGACAGTAGTCTAGAGAAGGAGCACTGAGCACCTGCTTGTCATATAATACTCATCATTGAATGCTGCACGTTATGTGAGGTAGAAAAGAAGGGAGTATACATCAATAATAAGAGTAATTACACATGATTTCAGTGGTTCTTGACAAGACCACGACCCTGTTCCCCACGGCTACCGTTAAATGTAGATTGGCTACTTGTGGATGGTGCACCGACCCCTGTGAGAAGGTTAGGAGTCTCCGGAAGCATCCACTGTTTGGTGACAGACATCCTTAACCATGAACACCATGGTCTTCTGGACCAAAAGGGACCCATCAGAATAATTCTTGCTCTCATCTGGTCTTCCGTCATCTTCCCATAACTAATGGGATTAAGACCACTGGTGGAAAGGTGTATGCCAGGTCATAATCCCATGGGATCAGGAGGCATCTACCACTTGGGGACTCTGCTGGGAATTGGAGAACAGAATCTTCACACTTTTCTGTTCAGTCTGTTGGCAAATAGATCTATATCTGGTAGGTCCCAAATCTGTACTGGGTGGGCCATTTAAATAGATACACCTGGGTGGGCCGCTTATAAAGTTGCATCTAAAATGGCCGACTTCAAAATGGCAGCCATGATCACCAGCCATCTTGAAAAGTTTTCCCCCTCCCATATACTAATGTGCCACAAACAGGAAATTGATATCACCAACCATATAAATGGCCCACCCTGTACTATCTGGCTGAAGGCGACTGATTTAGCTCCCACTCTCGTCTTAGTTGATTGCAGCTTAGAAAGCCAGCCTTGACGTTTTCTTTTCCTTTTATATGAAAAGCCATCAAAGAAAGGAGATGACCCTCAGCTAGTTGGAATAAGCGATCTGCCACCTCCATCAAGTGTCTGGATTGGATATTCCCCCTGGTGATTTATACTGTACTAGATGGTGGCCCGATTCTAACGCATCAAGTATTCTAGAATATGCATGTCCATGCAGTACATTGCACAGCCCGCGCAGTACATTGCACAGCCACGTAGTAGTATATAATACAGTCCACATAATATATTGCACAACCCACACAGTATATAGCACAGCCCACGTAATATATTGCACAGCCCACGTAATATATTGCACAGCCCACGCAGCATATTGCAATGTGGGCACCATATCCCTGTTAAAAAAAAAAAAAAAAAAAAGAATTAAAATTAAAAAAAAATAAAAAAATAGTATACTCACCCTCCGTTGGCCCCCGGATCGAAGCGGTTACCGACGCTCCTCGCACGCTCTGGTCTGAAGAGTGCATTGCGGTCTCGCGAGATGATGACGTAGCGGTCTCGCGCGACCGCTACATCATCATCTTGCGAGACCGCAATGCATGGAGCCGTCACCGGGGCATCGCGAGGAGCGGGAAAGGCCTGTTCCTGATCCGACGGACGGTGATTATATAACTATTATTATTTTTTATTTTTTTTAACATTAGATCTTTTTACTATTGATGCGGCATAGGCAGCATGAATAGTAAAAAGTTGGTCACACAGGGTTAATAGCAGCGTTAACAGAGTGCGTTACACCGCGGTCAACGCTGCCATTAACCCTGTGTGAGCGCTGACTAGACGGGAGTACGGAGCAGGCACTGACTGCGGGGAGGAAGGAGCGGCCATTTTTCCGCCGGACTGTGCCCGTCGCTGATTGGTCGTGGCTGTTTTGCCACGACCAATCAGCGACTTGGATTTCCATGACAGAGGCCGCGGCCAATGAATATCCGTGACAGACAGACGGAAGTGACCCTTAGACAATTATACAGTAGAATATGCCACTAACACCCAATGGCATGAGAGGATTATAACATGGTGACCCTGTAAGGGATACAAGAAGTTTCCTTACTGCAAGTTGCACTGCTAGCAATTCTTTTCATTTAACTACTCTTTTGTTCTCCAGACGCCCTGGGGCCTGACAATGGAACCGATGCACTGGTTATCACGCTATTTATCTTCCTACTGTCAGTGATTGACAGCATTTAAATGGTTAAACCACTCTAGAATCTCCTGGGAATGGTGCAGGCTCAGCTCCTGAGCTCCATACTGGCACACAATGTGCAACACGTGAAGAGGTCAATGTACCCACAGTTTGAAGTGTTTTATATCTGATGACAGAGCCACTTTAAAGGGCATGGCAGATAAGTAACAAACAGTTGGGTACAAGCGATCTACATCAAGCAGGCTATATACACCCATAGCCAGAAGCGCAGCGGACTCTCCGGGAACACTGTACACTGCTACATATAGACTGCATACAATTAAGCATCCTTAGGGTATGTTCACACTATGCGGTTTTTACTGCGGAACCGCCGCGATTTTGCCGCTGCGGGTCCGCAGCTGTTTTCCATGCAGGGTACAGTACAATGTTACCCTATGGAAAACAAAAACCGCTGTGCCCACATTGCGGAAAATCCCGAAAAAAACCGCACTGAATTGCTGCGGAAAAAAAGAAGGACCATGTCGCAGCGATTCTGCACCCATAGAAATGCATTGATCCGCTTACTTCCCGCATGGGGCTGTGCCCACCATGCGGGAAGTAAGCGGATAATGTGCGGGTTATACCCGGGAACCATATTTGAGTAAAAAAAAAGAATTAAAATAAAAAATGATATACTCACCTCTGAAGTCTCAGCGCTGCAGGCGGCCGTCCGGTCTCAGGTTTGCTATGCGACCAGGACCTGCGGTGACGTCGTGGTCACATGACCGTGACGTCACGAAGGTCCTGGTCGCACAGTATCTTTGGAACCGGACCGCCGCCTGCAGCGCCAAGGAGATCGGGACATCAGAGGGTAAGTATATAATTATTTTATTATTTTTAACATTACTATTGATGCTGCATATTGCTGCATATGCAGCATCAATAGTAGGGGTAAAATCCTGCAGCGGAATCCGCAGGACAAACCGCGATAAATCTGCATTCATAACCGCAGTGGGTTTGCCCTGCAGATTTATCAAATCCGCTGCGGGAGAACCCGCAGGGACCCGACGCAACGTGTGAATGTGGCCTTAGGCTGCGGTCACACTAGCAGTATTTGGTCAGTATTTTACCTCAGTATTTGGAAGCCAAAACCAGGAGTGGATGATAAATACAGAAGTGGTGCATATGTTTCTATTCTACTTTTCCTCTATTTGTTCCACTCCTGGTTTTGGCTTAGAAATACTGAGGTAAAATACTGACCAAATACTGCGAGTGTGACGGCAGCCTTAGCGTAATGTTTGAGAGGTTTCACCACCTGTGAGGTGGCGGAATTCCTGGCAGTCTTATAGGTGTGCTCAGAAAACCTGCCAGTGCAGAGATGCAGCGCTCTCATCAGACTCCAGGAATGGCTGTAAAGTATTACTCATCATTTACTGCATATGTCAGTGATGCCACCACGTGCATGCGGGCAGAGGACTGCGCCGAGACGTGGGAAGGCTAGGTGCCAGGCTAGAAGCAGGACACTTGTGAGGCTAGCAATCATCCATAGCAGTAGGGGCAGAGACCTATAAGGGAGGCTGCATAACAGAAGAGGAATGGCAGACTAAACCGTGATTTGTGGGAGGAACCTTTAACCTTGTCATGACCGAGCAATTTCTCATTTTTTGAGCATTTTTTCCCCCCTTACCTTCATCTAAGACCCATAGAAGAGCTTATTACACAAAAACCACTCTTCCCCCAAACATTTATTTCACTGCAATTCTGCTGTTGCATTTATGGTTTTCTTTTTAGTACGTTCATTGCTTGGTAAAAACATGACAAAAAGACTTTCCAGGTCAATACAGTTATGACTATAAGCGATCATGTCCATTTTATTTTCTATTTAAATAATATTTTTTTTTTATATAGCGCTAACATATTCCGCAGCGCTTTACAGGTTGCACACATTATCATCACTGTCCTCATTGAGGCTCATAATCTAAACTCCCTATCAGTATGTCTTTGGAATGTGGGAGGAAACCGGAGGAAACCCACGCAAACACGGGGAGAACATACAAACTCTTTGCAGATGTTGTCCTTGATGGGATTTGAACCCAGGACTCCAGCACTGCAAGGCTGCTGTGCTAACCACTGAGCCATCGTGCTGCCCAGTATTTAAAAGGTGGTGTCCACTACTAGGACATTATGTCCCGTGACCCCTGCAGCCAAATATCTGAGGCTTCACTCTCCTCGAACATGTGACGACATCTGCAGAAAGGGAACGTCAATGAGAGGAAAGTGAAGCTAGCGCCGACCGGCTGCAGGGATCACTTGACATACCGTGCCAACACCACTGGAATAATGGCAGCACAGAATGGAAGTGTTATTTAACTGGGAGGAAACACGGATTCAGAAGGGTTTCTCTGCGGAAATTATCAGCCATTACCAAAATTCTCAATTGAGGTAAAATCTGTATTCAGTGACCTCGGACTTTCCCGTTACTGATACAGGAGATGGCGGTTGCTACTGATGAGTCTGTGTATACGGGAAGAGGGAGGAGCTCTGCCAGGTACATAGATTTCTATTTATAGCACCCGCCATCTCCTCTCAGTAATGTCCGTGGTCACTGAATACAGAGGTTACCCCAGAATTGAGAATTTGATGACTGATCAGTACTGGAAGAGAAAGAAGTAGATTGTGAGCCCCATCAGGGACAGCGATGATAATGTGTGCAAACTGTAAAGCGCTGCGGAATATGTTAGCGCTATATAAAAATAAAGATTATTATTATTATTAAGCAGATTTCTCTGATATGAAAATAAGCAACAGTGTAAAATACCTTGTGTACTACTGATTTATGAAATAAATATAAAAAAATAAACTAAAAGAGTTTCTTTAAGTTTCTGCATAACAAATGATTAGAACACTTCTTACAGAGCCCATGTTCCCTACAGATCATGTGCTCGGTTTATACTGTCAGTTTAGGCGCCGTCTAACCCCTTCCAATATTAAGGAACCTATAGTAAATAGCCTGGATCAGTCTAAGAGCTGCCACTGAAGCCCCTGCTGTTGACCATTTACATGCTGCTGTCATTCGCTGACATGAACATGCACCAGCTCTCATTGGCCCCACACCACATGATCACAGGCAACCAATTGGATACCCTGACAGCCGGGGGTCTGAAGACTCCTTTCATTGTCATCTTCGTACCCCTATGAAGCTCCGATATAGGTGGAGACAGATATTTTCACTAAATACTGCAGTTACGTTGCATTGCAGTATATATTCTCTTGTATATAAAAAACACAACATTTGGTTTTGCTGCATTTGTTGAAGCCAGATCAATTAAAATATGGAATCAACCCAATCAGTATACGCCATAAAGCAAAAAAAACAAATAAAATTAAACTGCCATACAAACTGGTTAGCAATAACAATATCAGCTCACCACGCAAACAAGCTCGCACTTAGCCCCATCAACAGAAGAATAGAAATTACAGGACTTTTGAGTCTCGGAAAATGGAGACCACAAAGCAAAAAAAAAAAATGTAGTTTTCCTGAACAATATTCTACATTTTTCTGCACCTATTGGGTACCTTAGGTTGTGCTTGGTCATGGTGCATTTCAGTGATTTTTTACACGCTTCTCTATTGCATTTGTCTCTTTACGGTACATCATGTTCTACATACAGCTGCTTGTTTTGGGGAATTCCTGGTATTTGACAAAACTTTATTGATACAGTAATGTGTACATTACATGCGGTTTTAGTGCAAACATTTTTTTTTTTTCCTGCAGATTTTTAATATCTAATGCAAATCTTTGGGAAAATCTGCCCAGAATAAGTGTACTTACAAAAGAAGTTGACATATGCAGATTTGAAAAACGCACTGCAACACAGTTTACGCGGCGTAAAAAAAAAAAATAGAACAGTGGGCATGAGATTTCTATAAATTCCATCCACATTGCTAGAAGATCAGTGAAAAGATCACCAAATACTCATTATAGGAACGTAAGCTTAAGGGGAGTCTGTCACCAGGTCTTCGCTACCTGATCTGAGAGCAGCATAGCATAGGAGAAGAGACCCTGATGCCAGCGAGGCGTCACTGATTACTGGGTGCAGCAGTTGGGACATGGAGCAGAGCTGAGACAGCTAACCGTGCCCACATCAGCCTCTCCATGTACATCGCCTAATGACAGCGAGCTGCTTAGCAAAGGAGGGAGTGCGGTCAAGCTAGCAGGCACGTGAGCTATAGCCCAGGCAGTAATATTTCTCCAGGTGATAAAACCTTCATTGTAAGTAAATAGCACACAGCCTGATGAGTGACATACCTAAAATCCGTGTTTCAGCCCATAATTACAAGTAATTATTATTTTATTAAGACATCACTTATTTATCTTGTAATTATTTAAATCAAATAAAAATGATGGCTTAATATTATGATTACTTGTAATTAGGGGGTAAGTCGGTGATATACACAGTTTACACCAGTTAAATTGGTAATTGGCGAGCAATCTCAGGTTACAAATAAAATCATGCTGACAGGTTCCCTTAACACCCTTCACGACCTATGACACATACAGTATAAACGTCAAAAGTCATGTCCTGCCTTCCATGCGGGCTCCGGAGCGGAGCCTGCATGTTTTCCAGCACACGACAGCTGATTTATTTAGCGGACATGTGCCCCTAACAGTCGTGGGTGGAATCGCCCATGATAAATACTGCCATCAATCTGCAACAGTGGCATTTAACATGGTAGCGCCGGAAGCACGTCACTAACCCAGCCCATCGGTGCCCCTGTTGTGTGATAACAGAGCGCCAATGGGATGGCATGACAACTTGGGGTCAGCAGGAGATCCCTGTGGTTGTCATTGCTACACATAGCAGGGCGATAAGTATCACAAGCAATCAGAAGATCACAACTTCAAGTCTCCTAAGGAGACTATTGAATAATAAAAAAAATAAAAATAAAAATGTAAAAAAATCACCCCCATTTTGCCCCATTCAAAATAAAACAATTAAAAACACATATTTGGTATCGCCAAGTACAGAAATGCCCGATCAGTAAACGGTGTAATGTGAAAAAAAGCCAGAATTGCTTTTTTTGGTCAGTGCAACATTGCAGTAAAATGCAATAACGGGCAATCAAAACATTGTATCAATGAAAACGTCAGCTCGGCGTGCAAAAAAAAAAAAAAAGCCCTCACCCAGCACCAGATTACGAAAAATGGAGACGCTACGCGTCTTGGAAAATGGAGCCATGTGGGTTTTTTTTTACATCACAAATTAAGGGAAAACAAAACAAACCTATCCACATTTGGTGTCTACGAACTCATAATGCCTTGGAGAATCATAATGGCAGGTCAGTTTTAGCTTATATTTTTTAAACAACTGTGGGATTGCACTTTTTTTCTGCACTTTTAATTCCCCCCCCCCCCCCCATTTTCCAGTACACGATATGGTAAAACCAAAGTTGTCGTTCAAAAGTACAACTCGTTCTGCAAAAAAAAAAAAAAAAAAACTAATGCGGCCATGTTCAAGGAAAAAAATAAATAAATAAATTATATGGCTCCGGGACTTAAGGGGAGCAAAAAAAAAAAAAAAAAAACGAAACCGCCAAAACTGAAAATCCTAAGGTCGTGAAGGGGTTTAAACGCGGAAAGTATATCAAACCATAGATATTAAAGTAAACAAATTGGTATACAGCTTCCCGATGCAAGTTCTATGTACAGAAACCATATTCCTACAGGAGAGTGGTCTTTATAAAAAGAAAGTGGGGGTGCAGACGGCGGGCAAGTCCAATAATAATGTGCATGTCTGCTTAACCCCGTATTAGTACGCCGATGTCAGAACCCCTGCTTTGGTGTGGGCTCCGGCGGTGAGCCCACATCTTTCCCGGGACATGTCAGCCGTTTTGAACAGCTGACATATGCCCGCAGTAGCTGCGGGTGGAATCACGATCCACCCGCGGCTACTAACTAGTTAAATGCCGCTGTCAAACTTGGACAGCGGCATTTAAGTCGAGCTTCCGGCGTATTCCGGCACACAAAACGTAGGCCCTCAACCAACCCAAGATCACAAAAAATGGAGACGCTACGGGTATCAGAAAACTGCGCATTTTTTTATTTTTAATTTTTTTCTCTTTTTTATTTTTTCTGAAAGTTTGGAATTTTTTTTTCACCACTTCGATAAAAAAAAGAACCTAGACATGTTTGGTGTCTATGAATCTCCAGGTCATTACGAGTTCATAATGGCAAAAAACAACTGTGGGGCTGCACTTTTCTTTTTGCAATTTCACCACACTTGGAATTTTTTTCTTGTTTTCAAGTACATGACATGGTAAAACCAATGGTGTCGTTCAAAAGTATAACTTGTCCCGTAAAAAATAAGACCTCACATGGCCATATTGCCGGAAAAATAAAAAAAGTTATGTCTCTGGGAAGGAGGGGAGCGAAAAAGGAATAAAAGCTCCGGTCGTGAAGGGGTTAATCACTGACCGTGATGCTCAGTAGGATATAATATTACCTGCATAACTTCAGAAGGAGAATATGCTGACAAGTGGAAACAAAAATAAAGGAAACTTAAGCACTACCCCAGAGTTAGCTAATGACTGTTTTGATTGTGCAGAAAGCCCTCATTTTTGTCTGGAGACATGGCCCAAGACAGTCTGCACCACAGGACAAGAAAATAAATGCCATGGCAAGGGTTCTCACTAGAGCCATGCTTTCCTGTAACTGCTAACAAATAAATATATGGGGCATGACATCAGTTACCAAGTACAGTGGTCAGCAGGCCAATGAGGGGGAGCTTTCACTCCCTTCCTATCACACTATGGAAGGCTGTAGATAAAGAGGGGGAGGTCACATTTTGTGGGAAGGCCACAGACTTGGTGCTCGCAGACCGGACAGAAGCAGGAATGACGGTTTACTACCACTACCAGGCTCCTTTACCCCGGGCGATAATCGATCACAATCATTGCCCAGTGTAACATGCAGAAACCGAATGACAGGAAAGGGAAAAGGTCTCAAAACAGTCAAACACTGGGTCGGCATACAACAATGTGATTTTGCCAAAAAAAAACAACCATTCTGTGTAGTTTGGGAGCAGTATTGTGCCCAGTAACCACAGACAGTGTCAGGTTGGCGCCGTTATACTGATTTTATGTATACCATAAAAAATAATAATTAGATACACATTATAAATGCGATCATCTTGCAGCGCAGGTGCCACCACTAGTGCCTGCAGAAAGGGAAAATTTTTATATATATATATATATATATATATATATATATATATATATATATATATATATATATATATATATATATATATATATATATATTTTATAATTGTATAAGGGTCACTTCCATCTGTCTGTCACGGATATTCATTGGTCGCGGCCTCTGTCTGTCATGGAAATCCAAGTCGCTGATTTGTCGTGGCAAAACGCCCACGACTACTGCCACGACCAATCAGCGACGGCCATAGTCTGGCAGCGAAATGGCCGTTGCTTTACTGCCCTGCAGCCAGCGCTGAGCGCTCACACAGGGTTAATGCCAGTGTTAACGGACCGCGATGCAACGCACTCCGTTAATGTAGCTATTAACCCTGTGTGACAAACTTTTTACTATTGATGCTGCTTATGCAGCATCAATAGTAAAAAGATCTAATGTTACAAATAATGATAATAATAAAAAAAAAAAAAAAAAAAAAAAAAGGTTATTCTCACCTTCCAACGTGGCGCGCTGTCCTCGGCAGTGCAAGCAGCAGGATGCTATGCGAGAAGGACCTGCCATGACGTCACGGTCATGTGACCACGACGTCATCACAGGTCCTGCGCTCATACCAACCCTGGAACCGGAAGCTGCCGCCAGGACTTCAAGGGGCCTTCGGAAGGGGAGTATATGTTTATTTTTTATTTTAAGTCTTTTTTTTAACCACGCATATAGTGCCCACATTGCTATATACTACGTGGGCTGTGTTACATACTGCGTGGGCTATGCTATATACTACATCTCTGCTATATACTATGTAGCTTGGCAATATACGTGACTGCAATATTCAACGCAGCTGTGCAATATATTATGTGGCTGTGTCGGTTCTGTTATATATACTACGCCGACTGTGCAACATACTACGTGGCTCTGTTTTATACTACATGGCTGTGCAATATACTAAGTAGCTATGCAATATACTACAGGCCTCTACAATATACTACGTGGCTATGTTATATACTACATGGCTCTGCTATATACTACGTCGCTGACCAATATACTACATGGCTGTGCAATATACTACGTGGCTCTACAATGTACTACATGGCTATGTTATATACTACGTGGCTGTGTTATATACTACGTACGCTGTGTTACATACTACGTAGCTATGTTAGATACTACGTCGGTTGTGTTAGATACTACGTCACTATGCAATATAGTACATAGCCTGTGCTGTATACTACCTACATATTCTAGAATACCCGATACGTTAGAATCGGGCCACCATCTAGTATATATATCTCTATCTACTATATAATTGTCTAAGGGTCACTTCCGTCTGTCTGTCACAGATATTCATTGGTCACGGCCTCTGTCATGGAAATCCAAGTCGCTGATTGGTCGTGGCAATGGTCATGGGCGTTTTGCCACGACCAATCAGCGATGGGCACAGTCCGGCAGAAAAATTGCCGCTCCTTCCTCCCCACAGATTGCCTTGCGCAGGTGTGTACTACAGAGGACAGAGAATGAACGTCAATTCAATATTGTGGCCAGCATGCAGCCAGCGGGTAAGGAAAGGGTGAATCAAACACCTGAAAACTCCACCCATATGACCGAAAACTGGTCCCACCAAATTCAGGTGACAGGTTCCCTTTAATAAGTGGGATTTCTTGCCTTATAAGTGGGGTTGGGACCATCAGTTGTGTTGTGCTGAAGTCTGGTGGATACACAGCTGATAGTCCTACTGAATAGACTGTTAGAATTTGTATTATGGCAAGAACAAAGCAGCTAAGTAAAGAAAAACGAGTGGCCATCATTACTTTAATAATGAAGGTCAGTCAGTCCGAAAAATTGGGAAAACTTTGAAAGTGTCCCCAAGTGCAGTTGCAAAAACCATCAAGCGCTACAAAGAAACTGGCTCACATGAGGACCGCCCCAGGAAAGGAAGACCAAGAGTCACCTCTGCTTCTGAGGATAAGTTTATCCGAGTCACCAGCCTCAGAAATCGCAGGTTAACAGCGCTCAGATTAGAGACCAGGTCAATGCCACACAGAGTTCTAGCAGCAGACACATCTCTACAACAACTGTTAAGAGGAGACTTTGTGCAGCAGGCCTTCATGGTAAAATAGCTGCTAGGAAACCACTGCTAAGGACAGGCAACAAACAGAAGAGACTTGTTTGGGCTAAAGAACACAAGGAATGGACATTAGACCAGTGGAAATCTGTGGTTTGGTCTGAGGAGTCCAAATTTGAGATCTTTGGTTCCAACCACCGTGTCTTTGTGCGACGCAGAAAAGCTGAACGGATGGACTCTGCATGAGGAGGAGGAGGTGTGATGGTGTGGGGGTGCTTTGCTGGTGACACTTGGGGATTTATTCAAAATTGAAGGCATACTGAACCAGCATGGCTACCACAGCATCTTGCAGCGGCATGCTATTCCATCCGGTTGCGTTTAGTTGGACCATCATTTATTTTTCAAACAGGACAATAACCCCAAACACACGGTGTGTCCAAACTTTGGGTCTGTACTGTATATACAGACACTTATTTTATTTTTTCATTTGTAAACTAGGCGGCAGGTCAGGGAGGGATCAGTGACCTGTCAGAAGCCAAACTGATGAATATGTAAGCAGAACACTACATGAAGACTCCCCGCAGGCTGCCCCGAAGCACGAGCATATTACCTGAAAACTGCTAATAAAGATTAAACAACAACCACAAGATGGATTTCATCACCAGGTATCATTAGGCAGTATAACAGCGCCAACCTGACCCTGTCTGTAGGTTACTGTGCAAAATCCTGCTGACAGGTTCCCTTTAAGGTGTCTGTATGGGAAGATGTGAAAATGCAGAGATGATAGCACTTCACTGTGTATATGCATCTGCAGAGACAGACATACGTTGGAAACCCATCCCCCAGTTTCCAGCAATTGGTTTTACAATAACATGTCTGAGTCATGCCATCATCTAACAGTACAATTTCTGGCTCGAGGTTTTGGCTCAATTCCTAGACTGACAGAATGAAAAATGTGCTAAATAAAAACAGCACTTTTCACTCAGGGCACAGCAAGCACAAGGAAAGGGAAAGAAGTGCCCAAACTATCAGATATAAACGCTACATAGCTTTCATTTTTCACAGTACAATCGGTTTCTTCTATTTCTAGTTTCCGTTACTTAAGCTTCCATGGGTCAAATTGAAGTTTTACAAGTAGTAGCAATCACCTTAACAGCAGGTAAGCCACAATCAGAGCACTGCAGAAAACAATCGCATGTATTCTGCTTGGGTGGAATCATTTCATTCCTGCACATTATAATGAAAGCCAAGATGTTGTGAGATCTGACAGATGCTGTGGCAGCCCCAAACCACCGCCACCAACCTGTACTTTCCAACAGCATCTCAGGAGCCTCCTTTTCATCAAAACACAAAAATTATGTAATGCCCCCATGTGCATCATATAAATCACCTTTCTGCAGCCCACCCAAACAATGTATCTACTGATGGATATACCCAATCTCTAAAGCTAAGTTCACATTAGCGTTCGGGGGCTTTGCGGAGGGCTGCATACTTCCTCTGCTAAGCCCCGCCTACTTCTGCATGCGTCCTGCATACCTATCTCTAACACTGGGTACGCAGGACATGCAGATGCGTTGTTTTGACACGCCAGCCGACCGCACGGGAACGCAACAAGCTGCATTTTGTGTTAGAATACCCTTGAAAACCCTTGTGTATGTTAGCACAGCTGAAAACAGTTCGGCTGATTAGAGAACCTATAAACCTGACCTTCCTTTAACCCAGTTGAGAATCTGGAGCATTACATTTGTTGGTTCCATTAAAAACTCTCAAAATGGCCAGAAAAAAAGAACTTTCATGTGAAACTTGACAGTCTATTCTTGTTCTTAGAAATGAAGACTATTCCATGCGAGACATTGCCAAGAAACTGAAGATTTCCTACAATGGTGTGTACTACTCCCTTCAGAGGAGAGCACAAACAGGCTCTAACCAGAGTAGAAAGAAGTGGGAGGCCCCGCTGCACAACTGAGCAACATGACAAGCACATTAGAGTCAATAGTTTGAGAAATCGACACCTCACAGGTCCTCAACTGGCAGCTTTATTAAATAGTACACGCAAAACGCCAGTGCCAGTGTCAACGTCTACAGTGAAGAGGCGACTCCGGGATGCTGGCCTTTAGGGCAGAGTGGAAAAAAAAAGGCATATCAGACTGGCTAATAAAAGGAAAAGATTAATATGGGCAAAAGAACACAGACATTGGACACAGCAAGATTGGAAAAAAGTGTTATGGACAGACGAATCCAAGTTTGAGGTGTTTGGATCACACAGAAGAACATTTGTGAGATGCAGATCAACTGAAAAGATGCTGGAAGAGTGCCTGACGCCATCTGTCAAGCATGGTGGAGGTAATGTGATGGTCTGCGGTTGCTTTGGTGCAGGTAAAGTGGGAGATTTGTACAAGGTAAAAGGGATTTTGAATAAGGAAGGCCATCACTCCATTTTGCAATGCCATGGTATACCCTGTGGACAGCGATTGGAGTCACTTTCATCCTACAACAGGACAATGACCCAAAGCACACCTCCAAATTATGCAAGAACTATTTAAGGAAGAAGCAGGCAGCTGGTATTCTCTCTAATGTAGTGGCCAGTGCAGTCACCAGATCTCAACCCCATTGAGCAGTTGTGAGAGCAGCTTGACCGTATGGTACGCAAAAAGTGCCCATCAAGCCAAACCAACTTGTGGAAGGGGCTTTCTGGTAAAATTTCTCTAGATTACCTCAGCAAATTAACTGCTAGAATGCCAAAGGTCTGCAATGCTGTAAATGCTTCAAAAGGGAGCATTCTTTGGCAAAAGCAAAGTTTGAAGGAGAAAAGTAGGAATTAGTCCTACCGGTAATAGTGTTTCCAGAAGTCCATCATGACAGCACCACCATGAGGTTGTCCTCCTTATCCTTGATAGGGACAGGAACACAGAAGAGGTTAAATAACTCCTCCCCACCTCCACCCTTCAGTGCTTTTTTCCAAGTACCACACCAGGATGGATGAAACTATTTTATTGGAATTCCCTTCTACACATGTTTACATCACATATCGAACAGGAACTCAAGGAAGGGTATATAAGGGGTGCCGTCATGATAGACTCCTGGTAACACTATTACCGGTAGGACTAATACCTACTTTCCAGGACGTCCCTCCTGACAGCACCACCAGGAGAAATACCAAATAACTCCTATTTTCGGGTGGGATTACAGCTTGGACGACTTTCCTCCCAAATGTAGTTTGTTTGCTGTAACATCTAATTTATAATGCCTACAGAAGGTATTTGATCTAGACCAAGTTGCAACTCTGCATATTTGGTCCATAGAAGCCCCAGCGTTTTCTGCCCATGAAGCCGAGATTGCTCTCAACGAGTGCTCTTTGAGACTTTCCGGTGGGGGTTTGCCTGCCGAGATATAGGCTGCCCTGATAGTTGACTTAATCCATCTAGCTTGAGTAGCTTTGGACGCCTTCTTCCCTCTGTTTCTTCCGGCCGCCATCTGGATGAATAGGTTAGAGTCCACTCTCCAATTGTTTGTGATCTCTAGGTAGTGTAGAATTGTCCTTTTAACATCTAAGGCGTGAAGAGAACGCTCCTTCTCATTACTATAATTTTGCCAAAATGTCGGTAGAACAATCTCTTGACTTCTATGGAAGTCGTAAACGACCTTAGGAAGTAACCCGGGATCTAGTTTAAGGATGATACAATCATCTTGAATTTTCAGGTATGGATCTTTAATGGATAGGGATTGAATCTCGCCGATACGTCTCGCTGAAGTTATTGCCACTAGGAAGAGGGCTTTAAGGGTTACAGCTTTTAAGTCTGCCTGATTTAGTGGCTCGCATGGTTCTTTACAAAGTTCATTCAAAACCAGGTTTAGATCCCAGGGAGGTACTGTACTGCATATTGTAGGCCTAAGTCTTTGGATGGCCTTAACAAATCTCACTATCCATGGATGAGTAGCTAACAAAGTCATAGAAGGAACTAAGGGCTGAAATTTGTACTTTTAACGTACTAGGTCTTAGTCCTTTAGCAAAGCCTGGAGAAAATCTAGGATCTTCGGGATATCTGGGCCCTGAGGGACCGACACAGGAGTTGTACTCTGAGCAGAACTTCCATATTTTCCCGTATATTGCGGAAGTCACAGGCTTCCTGCTGCTCTGGATAGTGGAAATGACTGGATCCGAGAGGCCCTTTGACCTTAGGATCTCTTTTTCAGGATCCATGCTGTTAACTGTAGCAGATCCGGGTTTTGATGAAGTAGAGGACCCTGAAATAAAAGATCTGGTCTTGCTGGTAGATGGATTGGCTCTTCCAAGGACATCCATTTCAGTAGAGGAAACCACCTCTTTTTGGGCCAGTATGGAAACACTAGGATTACTGATGTTTGGCTCTCCTGGATCTTCCTCAAGACTCAGCATTAGGGCCAACGGAGGAAAAGCATATGCCAGATTCATGTCCCACTTCTGAGCCAGGGCATCTATTCCTGACGGCCTGTCTCCTGGATTTAGAGAAAAGAACCTTTCTGTTTTTGTATTTTTCTTTGAGGCGAACAGATCCACCTCCGGGAAACCCCAACGTTGGGTTAAATGGAGGAAGATTTCCTGATTTAAGGACCATTCTGTGGGGCATAACTTTTGTCTGCTGAGAAAGTCGGCTACCTGGTTTTCGGTGCCTTTTAGGTGAACTGCAGTTATTGATTTGACTGGGAGCTCTGCCCAGGAGAATATTGTATCTGACAGGTCCTGTAAATGGCGATGTTTTGGACCTCCTTGGTGAAGTAGAAAGGCTACTGTTGTTGAATTGTCTGAAAAAAAATACGGATGTGCTGGTCCTTTAACTTTTTCTGATATGTTTTTAAGGCTCCCCAGACCTGCCCTGAGCTCTCTGTAATTTGAAGATCTGCTTCGTGTTGACACGGCACAAGTTGCCTGAGAGTAGTCTTCCCCTATGTGGGCTCCCCAGCCTCTGAGACTTGCATCCGTAGTGATGTTCTCGCACGGAGATGTTCTCCAAGGTCTTCCTTTCTCAAGGTTTGTTGGTATGGTCCACCAAGACAGTGATCTTTTTGCGTCTCTGGACGCACCTTGTTGTCCAGGGTTGTGTCTCTGCCGCTGCAAAGCGAAAGGACTTCCTGCTGCAAGGGTCTTGAGTGATACTGACTCCATTTAACGCTGGAAATGCATGATGTCATTAACCCCAGCACCAGCATGGCCTTCCTTATGGAGGTCTGTTTTTGCTTTTGTAGTATTTGAATCTCTTTTTTGAATGATTCTTGCTTGTGTTGCGGGAGGTACGTATGTTCCCGAGTTGAGTCTAAGATCACTCCGAGAAACGAATTCCTTGTCTCGGGTTTGAATTTTGATTTTTTTAGATTTATTAGCCATCCTAGGCTCTTTACAACGGACAACGTTGTTGCTAAATTATTCTCCATCTGTTGAGGAGAGTTTGCTATAAGCAGGATGTCGTCCAGATAAGGGACGATCAGGATCTCTTTTTCTCTTAAAAAGGCCATCACCTCTGCCATGAGTTTGGTGAAGATTCTGGGAGCAGACGAGAGGCCGAACGGCAGGCACGTGAACGGAAAGTGTAGAATGTGATCTCCGTCTTTTATAGCAAATCTGAGATATTATTGGTGTGAGGCGTAGATGGGAACCTGGTAGTAAGCACTTTTTAGGTCTAAAGTGCTCATTACTGATCCTTTCTGGATTAGAGGTATTACGGATTTGAGGGACTCCATCTTGAACTGTTTGTAAGTTACCAACAGATTTAGTGGTTTTAGATTTATGATCGTACGGCATTCTCCACCTGGTTTCTTTATGGAGAACAGGCTTGAATAGTGTCCCTTGAACCTCAGAGTGGGGTACCGGAATGATGGCTTTTATCTGGATAAGTTACTGAATATCTTTTAGAAGTCTCTGGTGAACCGTCAAGGATTGGGTCTGAGTCAGACAAAATCTTCTGGGAGGTAACTGGCTGAATTCTATTCTGTACCCCAGCTCTATCGTACTTAAGATCCAAGAATTTTGAGTGATCTTTTGCCAGCCCTGTAAGAAGCACTGGAGTCATCCACCCACTAAGCTGACATCATTGTCTGTTGGTTCTTGGCTTCTGATCCTGAGAGGTACCTCTACCCCTTACGGGTAGCTCTATCTTCCGCCTTTCTCTCTATAGCCCTGTCTGGGATGGGAACGAGTCCTACGAAAGGACGGTGGATATTTCGGCTTTCCCTCAGGAAAGCCTTTCTTCTGGTCTGCTGCTTTTTCAAGCAGTTCGTCCAATACTGGACCAAAAACATGAAGGCCGGAGAAGGGTATTGAACACAGTATGTTCTTCGAGTTTCACCAGACCATGACCTGAGCCATAGAGCTCTTCTTGCTGCATTAGATAAGGTGTTGTTACTTGCTGCGAACCGAACTGATTCCGCCAAAGCATCGGCCATAAAGTCTGTCTCCATCTTCAATAACAGTAAAGACTTTAAGGTACCGTTACACTAAGCAACGCTGCAGCGATATAGACAACGAGCCGATCGCTGCAGCGTCGCTGTTTAGGTCGTTGGGAGACGTCAAACATGGCAACACCAGAACGATGCAGGAGCGATCCAGTGACGTAACGGCGACTCACTTATCGTTCTCGCCGGTTGTTAGCTCCATGTTAAAACATTGCTGGCATCGGTGTCAAACATGACGAATAACGCCGACCTGATGACCAAATAAAGTTCTGGACTTCTAGCTACGACCAGCAATGTCACAGCGGGATCCTGATCGCTGCTGCGTGTCAAACACAACGAGATCGCTATCCAGGACGCTGCAACGTCACGGATCGTTGTCGTTCTCGTTGTAAAGTTGCTCAGTGTGAAGGTACCTTTAGGATCTCCTCTCTGGGAGTTTTATTGTTAATTTGGGTTTCTAATTTTTCTACCCACAGAGTCATTGACCTGGCCACTGAGGTAGCTGCAATATTAGTCTTCATGATAGCTGGTGATGCTTCCAAGGCCTTCTTGAGGAGATCTTTTGTCCATAGGGTCTTTGAGACCAGAGGAATCTTCAAATGGTATGGCAGTCTTTTTTGAGACCATAGCCACTGGTATATCCACATTAGGTACAGATTCCCATACTTTGGTCTCGTCTGGATCAAAAGGGAGTCGGTATCCAAAATCTTTTGGGACTACTAGCTTTTTTCCGACATCCTCCAATTCTTTCAGGATCATTTCTGTTATATGGCGATTCACCGGAAACACCCTGTTTCCGTGAGCTCTGAGCCCACCAAACATCTCATCTTGGACCGTAAGGGGTTCTGTGGCCTCTTCCACCTTTATGGTGTTTCTAACGGCCTGCAGGAGTATGTCCGTGTTTTCAGAAGAAAACATATCTCTTTCTCTCTTCTGGGAGGATGGCTGAAGAACATTCACCTTCCACGGAATCAGATATAGAGTAAGTAGAAAGCTCATCCTCTTCTGAGCAAGGATCCTGCTCCCACCTAGGCCTTTAAGGACAGGGGGATTCAACCGGCATCAGGGCTGATACCGTGGACTGTACCTCCTCTCTAATCATAGTATTAAAACTATCTAGAAAGGAGGACTGCTCCTCTAAGTAGTGCCGACATTCAGCCGTCACACAATTTCTTAGAATGTCCTTCTGGAAGTCTGTTAGTACATAGTGGACATCTATTCGTCTTGCGTTTAGGAACTGCCGCTGAACGTTTGGGCGCTTCTTTATCCTGTAATAGAGATATAAGAACACCCTATAGCTTGTGTGTGACTAGTGCTGTGAAATAAACCCCACTATGAATAACTTACATGTTCGGGCGAGCTCTGAGGACTGAATGGCTGAACGACCTGCACCTTCCATGTTCCTAGGACAAGAGTGCTGTCAGATGTTTGTGTTTAACCCCTTAGCGACCGCCGATACGCCTTTTAACGGCGGCCGCTAAGGGTACTTAAACCACAGCGCCGTTAATTAACGGCGCTGTGGAAAAAGTCCATAGCGCCCTCCAGAGGCCGATTTTCTCCGGGGTCTCGGCTGCCGAGGGTAGCCGAGACCCCAGAGAACATGATTCGGGGGGTTTTTAACCCACCCCGCATTTGCGATCGCCGGTAATTAACCGTTTACCGGCGATCGCAAAAAAAAAAAAAAAAAAAGCGATCTCTTTAATTTCTCTGTCCTCCGATGTGATCGCACATCGGAGGACAGAGAAAAGGGGTCCCAGGTGGCCCCCCAATACTCACCTGGCTCCCCCGATACTCCTCGTGTCTCCCGGTGGGCACCGCCATCTTAAAAATGGCGGGCGCATGCGCAGTGCGCCCGCCGGCCGGCACCGGGAGAGTCTTTGGGGTCTCGGCTGCCGGGGGTAGCCGAGACCCCAAAGAGCATGATCGGGGTCGGTATTACAGACCCCTGTTTTGCGATCGCCGGTAATTAACTGTTTACCGGCGACCGCAAAAAAAAAAAAAAAAAAAAAAAAAGTAAAGTGTAATTCTCTGTCCTCTGATGTGATCGCACATCAGAGGACAGAGAAATAGGGGGATTCGGGGACCCTAGCATACTCACCTAGGTCCCTGGATCCTCTTGCTGCTCCTCCTGGCCGCCGGCAGAAGAACATGGCGGACGCATGCCCAGTGCGCCCGCCATCTGTCTCCATCTGCCGGCCGGCAGGAGAACAGCAGTTGGGGCTAAAATTAGGGGTAGGGTTAGGGGTAGGGTTAGGGTTAGGGGTAGGGTTAGGGGTAGGGTTAGGGGTAGGGTTAGGGGTAGGGTTAGGGGTAGGGCTAGGGGTAGGGCTAGGGTTAGGGCTAAATTTAGGGTTAGGGTTGGGGCTAAATTTAGGGTTAGGCTTCTTTCACACTTACGTCGGTACGGGGCCGTCGCAATGCGTCGGCCCGACATACCGACGCACGTTGTGAAAATTGTGCACAACGTGGGCAGCAGCTGTAGTTTTTCAACGCATCCGCTGCCCAATCTATGTCCTGGGGAGGAGGGGGCGGAGTTACGGCCACGCATGCGCGGTCAGAAATGGCGGATGCGACGTACAAAAAAACGTTTCATTGAACGTTTTTTTGTGCCGACGCTCTGCCAAAACACAACTGATCCAGTGCACGACGGACGCGAAGTGTGGCCATCCGTCACGATCCGTCGGCAATACAAGTCTATGGGCAAAAAACGCATCCTGCGGGCACATTTGCAGGACCCGTTTCTTGTCCAAAACGACGGATTGCGACGGAATGCCAAACGACGCAAGTGTGAAAGTAGCCTTAGGGCTAGGGTTAGGGTTGGGGCTAAAGTTAGGGCTAGGGTTGGGGCTAAAGTTAGGGTTAGAGCTGGGATTAGGGTTAGGGTTTGGATTAGGGTTGGTATTAGGGTTAGGGTTGGCATTAGGGTTACGCTTGGGATTAGGGTTAGTTTGGGATTAGGGTTAAGGTTAGGGTTGTGATTAGGGGTGTATTGGGATTAGGGTTAGGTTTGAGGTTAGGGTTGAGATTAGGATTAGGGGTGTGTTGGATTTAGGGTTTTGATTAGGGTTATGGTTAGGGTTGACATTAGGGTTGTTTTGGGGTAAGGGTTGTGATTATGGTTAGGGTTAGTGATTAGGATTATGGATCAGGTTGGGATTAGGGTTAGGGGTGTGTTGGGGTTAGGGTTGGAGCTAGAATTGGGGGGTTTCCACTGTTTAGGTACATCAGGGGGTCTCCAAACACGACAGCCAATTTTGCGCTCAAAAAGTCAAATGGTGCTCCCTCCCTTCTGAGCTCTGCCGTGCGCCCAAACAGTGGGTTACCCCCACATATGGGGCATCAGCGTACTCGGGATAAATTGGACAACAACTTCTGGGGTCCAATTTCTCTTGTTACCCTTGTGAAAATAAAAACTTGGGGGCTACAATATCTTTTTTGTGAAAAAAAATAATATATTTTTTATTTTCACGACTCTGCATTCTAAACTTCTGTGAAGCACTTGGGCATTCAAAGTTCTCACCACACATCTAGATAAGTTCCTTGGGGGGGTCTAGTTTCCAAAATGGGGTCACTTGTGGGGGGTTACTACAGTTTAGGTACATCAGGGGCTCTGCAATCGCAACATAATGCCCACAGACCATTCTATCAAAGTCTGCATTCCAAAAAGGCGCTCCTTCCCTTCTGAGCTCTGCCGTGCGCCCAAACAGTGGTTTACCCCCACATATGGCGCATCAGCATACTCGGGATAAATTGGACAACAACTATTGCAGTCCAATTTCTCCTGTTACCCTTGTGAAAATAAAAACTTGGGGGCTACAATATCTTTTTTGTGGAAAAAAAAATATTTTTTATTTTCACGGCTCTGCATTATAAACTTCTGTGAAGCACTTGGGCATTCAAGGTTCTCACCACACATCTAGATAAGTTCCATGGGGGGGTCTAGTTTCCAAAATGGGGTCACTTGTGGGGGATTTCTACTGTTAAGGCACATCAGGGGCTCTCCAAACGCGACATGGCGTCCGATCTCAATTCCAGCCAATTCATAATTGAAAAAGTAAAACGGCACTCCTTCTCTTCCAAGCTCTGCGGTGCGCCCTAACAGTTGTTTACCCCCACATATTGGGTATCAGCGTACTCAGGAGAAATTGCACAACAACTTTTGTGGTCTAATTTCTCCTGTTACCCTTGTGAAAATAAAAATTTGTGGGCAAAAAGATCATTTTTGTAGAAAAAATGCGATTTTTTTTTTCACGGCTCTACGTTATAAACTTCTGTGAAGCACATGGGGGTTCAAAGTGCTTGCCACACATCTAGATAAGTTCCTTAAGGGGTCTAGTTTCCAAAATGGTGTCACTTGTGGGGGGTTTCCACTGTTTAGGCACATCAGGGGCTCTCCAAACGCGACATGGCGTCCGATCTCAATTCCAGCCAATTCAACATTGAAAAAGTAAAACGGCGCTCCTTCACTTCCAAGCTTTGCGGTGCGCCCAAACAGTGGTTTACCCTCACATATGGGGTATCGACGTATTCAGGAGAAATCGCACAACAACTTTTGTGGTCTAATTTCTCCTGTTACCCTTGTGAAAATAAGAATTTGTGGGCGAAAAGATCATTTTTGTGTAAACAAAAGCGATTTTTTATTTTCACGGCTCTACGTTATAAACTTCTGTGAAGCACTTGGGGGTTCAAAGTGCTCACCACACATCTAGATAAGTTCCTTAAGGGGTCTAATTTCCAAAATGGTGTCACTTGTGGGGAGTTTCCACTGTTTAGGCACATCAGGGGCTCTCTAAACGTGACATGGCGTCCGATCTCAATTCCAGCCAACTCTGCATTGAAAAAGTCAAACGGCGCTCCTTCACTTCTAAGTTCTGCGGTGCGCCCTAACAGTGGTTTACCCCCACATATGGGGTATTGGCGTATTCAGGAGAAATTGCATAACAAAATTTATGGTTACATTTCTGTTTTTACACTTGTGAAAATAAAAAAAATGGTTCTGAATTAAGAGGTTTGCAAAAAAAAGTTAAATGTTCATTTTTTCCTTCCACATTGTTTCAGTTCCTGTGAAGCACGTAAAGGGTTAATAAACTTCTTGAATGTGGTTTTGAGAACCTTGAGGGGTGTAGTTTTTAGAATGGTGTCACACTTCATTATTTTCTATCATATAGACCCCTCAAAATGACTTCAAATGTGATGTGGTCCCTAAAAAAAATGGTGTTGTAAAAATGAGAAATTGCTGGTCAACTTTTAACCCTTATAACTCCCTAACAAAAAAAAATTTTGTTTCCAAAATTGTGCTGATGTAAAGTAGACATGTGGGAAATGTTATTTATTAACTATTTTTCTTCGTGACATATCTCTCTGATTTAAGGGCATAAAAATACAAAGTTTGAAAATTGCAAAATTTTAAAAATTTTCGCCATATTTCCGTTTTTTTCATAAATGATCGCAAGTAATATCGAAGAAATGTTACCACTAACATGAAGTACAATATGTCACGAAAAAACAATCTCAGAATCAGCGGGATCCGTTGAAGCGTTCCAGAGTTATAACCTCAAAGTGACAGTGGTCAGAATTGCAAAAATTGGCCTGGTCATTAAGTACCAAATTGGCTCTGTCACTAAGGGGTTAAATAGACTGCCTTACCAGGCTTCAAATCATCTGACTCGTCCTACTTCTAAGGTCAGCTGCTGATGATCCTCCTTGATGCTCTGCGACGGACCTGCACACGTCCCTGATGGAACGCACACTGAACAGTGGGCGGGAATTCCTGCCCCCGGCCCCACTACCACAGCCCCACGAGGCCGCGCTTCTTCGGCGTCCCCGCCGGCAGCATCGCGGCCCGGGCCGGAACCCAGCCACCGGAAGTCTACGCCTGCGCTCCTGATGGCGCGTCGCGCCAGGAGTCTGATCACCGCCGGCGTGCGGCCTGGTACACAGCTGCAGGCACAGAGCCCTCTGGAGAGGGGTGCGCCAAAGATGGGAGCACACAGCTCGACCCGCGCTGAGGGACCTCCCTCGGTGTCAGCATGTTCTGCGGAGTCTGCCATTGAAGCAAGCCTCCGCTGCTCAGAGCCCTGTGGAGAGGGATGAAGGTTCCCGGGAGCCCTGCTCAACCGGCTGTCTTATAATCTTCGGCACGGTAAGCCGCACCAAAACTCCTCTGCGTCTGTCCCTGATAGGGACAGGAAAAACACTAAAGGGTGGAGGTGGGGAGGGGCTATTTAACCTCTTCTGTGTTCAGATCAGCAAACAAATTTAAATATTACACAAAGATAACAAAATGCAGTTTTTAAATGAAGGTCAGTTATTCCAGAAAATTTTACATTAAAAAAAAAAAATCAAATGACGCTCCTTCCCGTCAGAGTCCTGCCATGCATCCCAACAGAAGAATTCCACTACAAATTAAGTATCAACGTATTCAGGAGAAATTGCACAACAAATTTTGGGGTCCTTTTTCTACTGTCACAGTTGTGTACACAAAAAAGTTTGGGTCTAAAGTCCATTTTTTGCTAAAAAAAATGAAATGTTAATTTTTCCTTTACACATTGCTTCAGTTCCTGTGAAGCACCTGAAGGGTTAGGCCAGGTTCACATTACGTTTTGGGCGCCCGTTAGATGGACTACGTTACACCGCGGCATAACGCGGTGTAACGTAGTCAGTTAACGCCGCCATTTAGTCCAATGTCGGACGCATCGCTAGCGCACGCCCATTGTGGGCGTGCTCTAGCGATGTCTCATCATTGAGTGACGGACCCTGGGAAGCGGGCTGCAGCGTTTCCGGGTCCGTTACCGCTAGCTCAAATAGAACATCTGCTAGCTCTATCTGCGCTAGCGTGACGACATATCGGCACTTGCGTTAACAGCAGCCCGTTAACGCATGTGTTGAACGGGCTGCTGTTAACGCAATGTGAACCTGGCCTTAATAAACTTCATTAATGTGGATTTGAGCACCTTAAGGGTATGTGCACACGCTGCGGATCCGCAGCGTTTCCGCAGCTGCGGATCCGCAGCGGTTTCCCATGAGTTTACAGTATCATGTTAACCTATGGGAAACGAAATCCGCAGTGCACATGCTGCGGAAAAAAACGCGCGGAAACGCAACGGCAGGACTAATGAATGCTAAAACGATTTTCCATGACATCACAGGGATGAAAGAAAAAAATAAAGATTAAGGCTGAACAAGTCACGAATAATTACAAAACGGATATATGGACATAAAGTTATAAAAGCGCGTAATTGGGCTTGTCACATTACAAATCTGACCTGTATCATCATATAGTGTGAGTGGCAAATGCTTTTTTGCAGGCCAGTGACATCACTAGAGTCAGGGTCTCTCTCTACATTATGCTGCTCTCAGATTAAGGCCAGTCTCACACGTCCAGATTTTTACGGTACCGGAAGAAACGGTCCCGGAGCTATCCGTGTCCGTGTGTGCACGTAGGCCATCCGTGTGTCATCCTTGTGCTATCCGTGTTTATCGTCTGTGTGTTGCCTGTGTATTGAAACAATTTGTTTCAATTTTAATGACTTTAAAAAAAGAACACACACCCATTGACTTTAATGGGTCCGTGTGATCCGTGCGGTCCCACGAACACTGACATGTCTCCGTGTTTTGCACACGGACATGCGGTCCGAGAAAACATGCTGACATCTGCAGAGACACATTCGTTTTAATGTGTCTACGTGTGTCAGTGTCTCCGGTACGTGAGGAAACTCTCACCACACGTACCGGAGCCACTGACGTGTGAAACCGGCCTTTGGGCCTCCTTCAGACGGCAATGTTTCATATACGTGTTCTGCATTTGTCCTTTTTCCCTCCCCCCCCCATTTGTTATTCAAAAAAAAAAAAATAAAAAAAAAAATAAAATAAAAAAAAAAAAATCGCACTCGTGTCATCAGAAAACGGATAAAAATGGAAATGAACCAAAAACAGACGCAACGTCTTTTATTTCTGTAAAGAAATACAATTATATAAAATACATATCTGAATAAGGCTTTGGTGAAGAAACAAAACATGTAAAACGTGTAAATGGCGTGTTCACACTCCTAAGCACGGCTGACCGCCACTGGCATGGGCTGTCCGTTTCTGACACTACACTCTGCTATGGAAGCATCAAATATGAATGTGAACACAGCCCAACTCCCGCCCACGGGTCTAATACGGCGACCTGCTGCTCCTGTGTTACCGTGCGATCACAGCGTCTGACCACAGGTCCAGTGAACCGTTATAGACCACTTATGACCCGTGGTGAGACTCCAGCTGAGAACGAAGCGTGGACATGCACCTCTACTAGACTCATGGGGACAGGACGAGCAGGCCCAGCAGTATAGAGCAATCCTGCCGCTACCTTGTGTGCAGTGCATGAATACTAGCAGCTCGTCTATTGTATACTGGATGCATAAAGCCATTATTATTCCGTTCTCTCGTACTCGGCCAGTCACACTAGGGCTGACTATGGGAGGCCTCCGTGTGCCAATAAGCCAGCGAGAACATGAACGTTTTGGAGATTGCGGAGGATCATGCCGTCTGGATCTTACAGTGACACTTCCCCTGTTTAGAGTACAATGTTTATGTCGCCATACGGCAGCTCTCTGGCTCGGATCCTATTCTGCCGGAGTCACATCATTACATTTATACACCAGAACAAAAAGCTTTCCTAAGCCATGCTCCGGGCATGGGATTCCGGCCCACACAGGAAGGACGCATGTGACTGGGGAGCAGAAGTCATAACCCAGCCACAAGCAAGCGGGTTACATGTTACACGCCTTTGTGAGGTTTACAATTGGCCAAAATCGCTGCAGCCACAGGTTACACTGAAATCTGGCCAATAAATGCACGACATGCCCAGAAATGCTCCAAAAACCACTGTCAGTGCAGCTCAAAAACAAAGATCTCCATGTCGAGACCTGTGCTCAAGGTACAAGGCTTTACCTCCTGCACAATTTTCCCATTGGCGTCTTTTTAGGACTTGTAAAAGGCCAGTAAAAACAAATGTTCAAAATAAAAAAAATAAATAAATTTGCCAGTGGTAAATTTAGGTAGATAATTTTTGCGTTTATTTGTAAAAAAAAAAATGGAAATTTGGCGAAAATTTCGCAATTTTCAAATTTAGAATTTTTATTCTGTTAAACGAGAGAGTTATATGACACAAAAAAGTTAATAAATAACATTACCCACATGTCTACTTTACATCAGCACAATTTTGGAAACAAAGTTTTTTTGCTAGGAAGTTATAAGGGTTAAAATTTGACCAGCGATTTCTCATTTTTACAACGAAATTTACAAAACCATTCTTTTAGGGACCACCTCACATTTGAAGTCAGTTTGAGGGGTCTATATGGCTGAAAATACCCAAAAGTGTAACCATTCTAAAAACTGCACCCCTCAAGGTGCACAAAACCACATTCAAGAAGTTTATTAACCCTTCAGGTGCTTCACAGCAGCAGAAGCAACTTGGAAGGAAAAAATTAGCATTTAACTTTTTAGTCACAAAAATGATGTTTTAGCAACAATTTTTTTTTATTTTCCCAAGTGTAAAAACAGAAACTGGACCCCAAAAGTTATTGTACAATTTGTCCTGAGTACGCCGACATCTCATATGTGGGGGGGAACCACTGTTTGGGCGCACGACAGGGCTCGGAAGGGAAGGAGCGCCATTTGACTTTTTCAATGAAAAATTGGCTCCAATCGTTAGCGGACACCATGTCGCGTTTGGAGAGCCCCTGTGTGTCTAAACATTGGAGCTCCCCCACTTGTGACCCCATTTTGGAAACTAGACCCCCCAAGGAGCTTATCTAGATGCATAGTGAGCACTTTGAACCCCCAGGTGCTTCACAAATTGATCCGTAAAAATGAAAAAGTACTTCTTTTTTTTTCACAAAAAATTTCTTTAAGCCACAATTTGTTCATTTCCACATGGGCAGCAGGATAAAATGGATCCTAAAATTTATTGGGCAATTTCTCCTGAGTACACTGATACCTCACATGTGGGGATAAACCACTGTTTGGGCACACGGCAGGGCTCGGAAGGGAAGGAGCGCCATTTGACTTTTTGAATGAAAAATTAGCTCCAATCGTTAGCGGACACCATGTCGCGTTTGGAGAGCCCCTGTGTGCCTAAACATTAGAGCTCCCCCACATGTGACCCCATTTTGGAAACTAGACCTCCCATGGAACTAATCTAGATGTGCGGTGACCACTTCAAACCCTCAAGTGCTTCACAGAAGTTTATAACGCAGAGCCGGGAAAATAAATCATTTTTCTTTCCTCAAAAATTATTTTTTAGCCTGCAATTTTTTACTTTCACAAGGGTAACAGGAGAAATTGGACCCTAATAGTTGCTGCCCAGTTTGTCCTGAGTATGCTGGTTCCCCAAATGTGGGGGCAAACCACTGTTTGGGCGCACGTCAAGGCTCGGAAGGGAAGTAGTGACTTTTGAAATGCAGACTTTGATGGAATGGTCTGCGGGTGTCACGTTGCATTTGCAGAGCCCCTGATGTGCCTAAACAGTAGAAACCCCCAACAAGTGACCCCATTTTGGGCGCACGTCAGGGCTCGGAAGGGAGGGAGCACCATTTGACTTTTTGAACGCAAGATTGGCTAGAATCAATGGTGGCGCCATGTCACGTTTGGAGACCCCTGATGTGCCTAAACAGTGGAAACCCCTCAATTCTAACTCCAACACACCCCTAACCCTAATCTCAACTCTAGCCATAACCCTAATCACAACCCTAACCCCAACACACCCGTAACCCTAATCCCAACCCTAACCCCAACCACAACTTTAACCCCAACACACCCCTACCCCTAACCATAACCCTAACCACAAGCCTAATCTTATCCCTATTTCCAACCCAAGCCCTAATTCCAACCCTATAGCTATGTGCCCACGTTGCGGATTCGTGTGAGATTTTTCCACACAATTATTGAAAAATCCGCAGGTAAAAGGCACTGCGTTTTACCTGCGGATTTACCACGGATTTCCAGTGTTTTTTGTGCAGATTTCATCTGCGGATTCCTATTTAGGAACAGGAGTAAAACGCTGCGGAATCTGCACAAAGAATTGACATGCTGCGGAAAATACAACGCAGTGTTTCCGCGCGGTATTTTCCGCACCATGGGCAGAGCGGATTTGGTTTTCCATAGGTTTACATGGTACTGTAAACCTGATGGAAAACTGCTACAAATCCGCAGCGGTCAATCCGCTGCAGATCCGCAGCCAAATCCGCACAGTGTGCACATAGCCTAATTCTAACCCTAGCGGGGAAAAAAACCCCAAAACAAATATATATAAATATATATATATATATATATATATATATATATATATATATATATATATATATATATATATATATATATATATTCGGTCGAAGAGAGGGGAGAGTGGGTGTGGCTTACAGTGGCTGATGGGAGATTTGTATTCCTCTGCCTTTCAGTTGCCATCATGCAGTGGACACGTGAGGAGAGGTCATTTTGTGTTGAAGCGTATTTTTCAAATGCCCACTCGATCATTGCAGTGCAGCGTGCTTTTCGTTTACAATTCGCTGTTCCTCAACGCGGACGTGTTCCTGGACGGCAATCAATTGTAAATTGGGTGAATGCATTCAGAACAGCAGGGATAGTGTCATGTGTACGAAGGGGACCTGAGAGAAGGATTACAACACCACAAAACATCGAGAGAGTTAGAGCAGCAGTACTGCAATCTCTTCGGACCGCGTCACTGTGTGGTGCGCCATATCACGAGTAGGCATCATTGGTCCTTACTTTTTTCAGGATAATGGTTGTGCCATAACTGTGAACTCCGAACGGTACTTGTCTATGATACAGGATTATTTTCAGCCGGCTCTTGAGGCAATGGAACTAGAGGATACATGATTCCAACAGGATGGTGCCACTGCACACACAGCGAGGGTTACCATGAATTGTTTGAGGCAAATGTTTCCTGGACGGCTTATCTCTTTGAGGGGAGATGTGAACTGGCCAGCACGCTCACCAGATTTAGCCCCATGCGATTTTTTCCTTTGGGGTTACCTGAAGTCTAAGGTGTATATCAACCGTCCCAACACCTTGGAAGACCTAAGGAACAATATTGAAGCTGAAATTGGCAGAATACCAGTGGACATGCTTGTTAGAGTTCATGAAAACTTCAGAAAACGTATGCAGCAGTGTGTGGATAGCGAAGGTCGACATTTGCCAGATACACTATTTAAAACCATGTAATTTAAAAATTCCATTACTGTTCAGTATAATTAAAATATAAAATAAATTTTTCTAATGATCAGAATTTTTTTATTTCATTCCCAAATCAGCAAATTACCGCGCTCCACCCTCTATCTATCTATCTATCTATCTATCTATCTATCTATCTATCTATCTATCTATCTATCTATATATATATATACACACACATACACACATATACATATACACACACACATACAGTATATATTTTTTTTCTTTATTTTATTATTGTCCCTACCTATGGGGGTGATAAAACCAATCACAGTGATCAAAATGTACCTGGAACGAATCTGCCGGCCAGATTCGGCAGGCGTACTGCGCATGCGCCCGCCATTTTGGAAGATGGCGGCGCCCGTGGAGGAGACGGACGGACACCAGGAGGCTCAATAAGTATGGGGGGGGGGAGGAGATCAGAGAACAGGGGGGGGGGGGGGGGGAAATCGGAGCATGGAGGGAGCGGACAGGAAGACGGGGGAGCAGACAGGACGACGGAGGGGAGCGGAGCACAGGACGGAGGACTGGGGAGGAGATCATTGGCGGTGGGCAGATCAGGGTTTCCCATAGCCACGGGGGGGCCACCCCCCCTGGGCTGAAGTAGCACTCCCCCTGTCCCTGCAGATCGGGTGACATGTCCAAAAGTTTATAAAAAAAAGTTGCCATTTTCCAAGACCTGTAGCGTCTTGATTTTTCATGATCTCAGGTTGGGTGAGGGCTTATTTTTTGTGCACCGTGTTGGCATTTTTAATAATATTTTGATTCAGATAAAAGGATCCTATCGTCCATTATTGCATTTTAATGTAATGTTGTGGCAACCAAAAAAAAAAAACAGAAACATAATTCTGGTGTTTTTAATTTCTTGTTATGCCGTTTAGCGATCGGGTTAATTCTTTTTTTTATACTGAGAGATCGGGCGATTCTGAGTGTAGCGATAAATATGTGTATATTTGATTTCTTTTTATTGTTTTACCTGCGGATTTTGCAAAAACGGTGAGGAAAGATCCGCACACGAATCCGCAACGTGGGCGCATAGCCTTATAGTTTATTTTTTCATTAGAAAATAAATTTTGGCACTCACTAAGCTGCATTAAAAAAGAAAAACATCCTTCATTTCCAAAATGAATTAATATCACATGAGCGAGTTACATGGTGTAGAACTAGACAGATGTTTCGCATTCACTTATGCATCATCTGAGGTCACTCCTACACCATGCAACTCCCTCCCGTGATATCCACTTATTTTGGAAATAAAGGAATTTTTTTGTATACCGCTTGTCAATTACTGTTGGTTCTTCTGTCTTATTTTGTCTGTTATTAGTTACTAACCACTAATGATGCCTTTACCTCCCAACCCTAGCAGATCCCATTTTCCCACTGATGTTAGTGTTAGGTGCCTAGCGCTTACCTATATTTTTTTTAATTTTATGGTAAAAACTTTACACCGATAAAACTGATCCAAAAGATTGTCGTCAAAATGAAGCCTAGTGATTAAACTGTATTGATAAAATGTCAATACAGGGGTTCATTAAAGCTGAAAATACATGAGGGGAAGAGCCCTTCTAGGGGAAACCCGAATAAAAAAAAATAAAAAATTACTGGTACACAGAAGCAAAAAAATCTCAATTACTCCCTGCCAATGTGTCCAAATTCTTATCACGACTCAATTTTATTATTAGGTCATGTTACTGTATATTCAAAATAAACATACAGCAAAATAGAAATAGTATGGTATGTGCCTAAAATTTAGAAATGCTATATTCAGAATATTTCCTTTATATAATGTGGGACATCTATGAATAGGAAAATATATCATGTACTAGAAAAAGTGTGATTTTCTTTTGTAGCATATTTGCCCATAACCCTCTCTAAAGTGAAAAATACATCAAAAGTATGGTTGGCTGTATAATTTATTAGTAAAAAATACCTTGCAGCATAAGAGAAAAAAATGTATACCGCTTTAAGCAGCCCTAGCAGAAAATCTGTAAGTGCTATACACTGCGCGCCTGGGCTGTGCTATACACCGCACCTGGGCTGTGCTATGCTATGTGGGCTGTTATACACTCCGTGGGCTGTGCTATATACTACGTGGCTGTGCCATATACTACGTGGCTGTGCCATATACCACGTGGCTGTGCCATATACCACGTGGCTGTGCTATATACTTCCTGGCCGGCCGCGAACAATCAGCGACAGGCGCAGTCTGGTGTATTCAATGTATTATTCTAAAATCTTCATAAATAAACTACGTACATATTCTAGAATACCGTGCGTTAGAATCGGGCTACCATCTAGTATAGTATAATATATATATATATATATTTGTCTAAGTGTCTGTTTGTCTGTAACCGAAATCCCACGTCGCTGATTGATTGGTCGAGGCCAGCCGGGCGCGACCAATCTGCGTTCATAAATAAACTACATACATATACTAGAACGAGAATAACATTAAGGACAGTCTGTGAGGGAGAATAACATGGAGGACAGAGTGTGAGGGAAAGAATAACATGGAGGACAGAATGTAAGGGTGAGAATAAAAATTATCCCCGTTAAAGTTCATCATATGGTAAAATAAATGGTGTCTTTAAAAACTGTAAGTCATCCTGTAGAAAGCAAGCTGTCATACAGCGATAGATGACTAATAAAGTTTTGACTCTTAAAATAAAGACAGGAGAAAAAGAATAGCAGTGTGTCCAATGGGTTAAAACAAATGTAAGCACCAATGTTTATATGAATAATCACAGGTCAACAAAAAAAAAATTTTTTTCTGGTGTCCAAAATATTTTAATGAATTTGGGGTATTTTTGGGGTGCTGATTCTGAATATGTCATCAGTTTTGCCAGATTGGCTCAAGTTTTTGAGATTTTTGGTATCTTATTTATAGCACTTGTTGGTAAATGCGACGCATCATCTCATTAATTTCTTTGGATTAGTACTTGAACTGAGCAGTTCTCAATATAGTTTTGTGTTAATTAGTGTTCTAAAAGTTTGTTCATAGCTTGATTTTTGCACTAACTTTATGTTGTTGTCTGTTTTCCAGTGAAAAGCATGAACTCATCAAGAAGAAGTTGTCTTAACGATCCAGACTCATTCTGTTACATTTGTGGTGAATACACACTGCCAATACACACTTCATCATCATCAAGTGGGGGAAGGTCAGGTAACATGGTAACCACAGGTACAGGCACATCTTCACAATGAGGGACAGGCCTTCTTGCAGATTCCATGTTAGGATACTCCCATTTTCGTTTCTTATGCTTATTGAATCCTTGCACTTGCACTGCACAGAAATAACAGTCATCATGATGATTTTTTTGCTCTCTCCACACCATTGGAACACCAAATTTGAAGCTTTTTCTTTGTCCTTTGCTCCATTTTCGTAATAATTCGATACATGCTTTGCACACTATGTGTGGTGCCCAAAACTTGTCTTGGTCCCCAAGCATAACCCCAAAATAGGCAAAATACACTTTTTTTACGAAGTCTGTTATGTTTCTTCTATGTTTTGGCAGTGTGTATTCACCACAAATGTAACAGAATGAGTCTGGATCGTTAAGACAACTTCTTCTTGATGAGTTCATGCTTTTCACTGGAAAACAGACAACAACATAAAGTTAGTGCAAAAATCAAGCTATGAACAAACTTTTAGAACACTAATTAACACAAAACTATATTGAGAACTGCTCAGTTCAAGTACTAATCCAAAGAAATTAATGAGATGATGCGTCGCATTTACCAACAAGTGCTATAAATAAGATACCAAAAATCTCAAAAACTTGAGCCAATCTGGCAAAACTGATGACATATTCAGAATCAGCACCCCAAAGTTACCCTAAATTCGATGAAATATCTTTGGCACCAAAAATGCTGTTGACCAGTGGTAATAGATGGTGGCCCGATTCTAACCAATCGGGTATCTATATACATAATTGTCTAAGGGATACTTCGTCCGTCTGTCTGTCTGTCCTTCTGTCACGGATATTCATTGGTCGTGGCCTCTGTCTATCATGGAAATCCAAGTCGCTGATTGGTCGCCGCAAAACAGCCACGACCAATCAGCGACGGGCACAGTCCGGAAGAAAATGGCCGCTCTATACTCCCTGCAGTCAGTGGCCGGCGCTCCGCTTCCCGCAGTCAGTGTCCCCAGCACTCCGCTCCCCACTCCCCGCAGTCAGTGTCCCCAGCGCCCGCTCCATACTCCCCTCCGGTCACCGCTAACACAGGGTTAATGCCGGCGGTAACGGAATGCTATTAACCCTGTGTGTCCCCAACCTTTTACTATTAATGCTACCCTTGCGGCATCAATAGTAAAAGAAAGTAATGTTAAAAATAGTATAAAAACAAAAAACCTGCTATACTCACCTGTTGTGAATTCTGTGGCAGAGCTCCCTCCTGTGGTCACAAGTGGTACTTCGGCTGATTCTCTCTGTGAGCTTCCGTTGGTGGAGGAAAGTGGTACTGCGGCTTCTGAGTTTCCTTCCTCAGGTGTTGTGGTGAAGTCGTTAGGTGCTGCTCTATTTAACTCCACCTAGTGCTTTGATCCTGGCTTCCAGTCAATGTTCTAGTATTGGACCCGTTTCCTCCTGGATCGTTCCTGTGGCCTGCGGCTCTGCATAGCCAAGTTTCGCTTTGCTATTTTGTTTGCTGTTTTTTTTCTGTCCAGCTTGTCCATTTGTTTTTTCCTGCTTGCTGGAAGCTCTGGGACGCAGAGGGTGTACCTCCGTGCTGTTAGTTCGGTACGGAGGGTCTTTTTGCCCCCTTTGCGTGGTTTTTGTAGGGTTTTGTGTTGACCGCAAAGTTACCTTTCCTATCCTCGCTCTGTTCAGAAAGTCGGGCCTCACTTTGCTAAATCTATTTCATCTCTACGTTTGTCTTTTCATCTTAACTCACAGTCATTATATGTGGGGGCTGCCTTTTCCTTTGGGGTATTTCTCTGAGGCAAGGTAGGCTTATTTTCTATCTTCAGGCTAGCTAGTTTCTCAGGCTGTGCCGAGTTGTATAGGGAGCGTTAGGCGCAATCCACGGCTGCCTCTAGTGTGGTTGGAGAGGATTAGGGATTGCGGTCAGCAGAGTTCCCACGTCTCAGAGCTCGTTCTATGTTTTTGGGGTTATTGTCAGGTCACTGTATGTGCTCTGACCTCTATGTCCATTGTTGTACTGAATTACCTTATCATAACACTCACCCTCCGTTGTCCGCTGAGCCGCTCGCGCCTGCCGCCATCTTTCTTTCCCAGCGATGCTTTGCGAAATAACCTATAATACCTAGCGGTCTCGCAAGACCGCTAAGTCATATGGGTAATTTCGCAAAGCATCCTGGGAACACAAGATGGTGGCAGTCGCGCGCGCCCATCTGCACAGCTCCGTTGGATCCCAGGAAGCGGAGAGACGGGACGCTGAGGAGCAGCGACCAGAATGGTGAGTATGTTCAACTACAAGGGGCCCTCGGATCGTTAGGTGAGTATGTTTATTTTTTTTTTTTTTTAACCTGTGACATACGTGGCTCTGTAATATACTACGTCACTGGGCAATATCCTACGTGCCTCTGTGCTGTATACTACAAGGCTGGGCAATAAACTACGTCGCTGTGCAATATACTACGTGGCTGGACAATATACTATGTGGCTGGACAATATACGTCGCTGGGCAATATACTACGTGGACGTGCAATATACTACGTGGACATGCATATTCTAGAATACCCAATGCGTTAGAATCGGGCCACCATCTAGTCTACTACATAATTGTCTAAGGGTCACTTCCGTCTTTCTGTCTGTCTGTAACAGAAATCCCAAGTCGCTGATTGGTAGTGGCTGTTTTGCTGCGACCAATCGGCGACGGGCACAGTCCGGCAGCAAAATGGCCGCTCCTTACTCCCCTCCAGTCAGCGCTCACACAGGGTTAATGGTAGCGTTAACGGACCGCGTTATGCTGCGGTGTCATGCACTCAGTTAACGCTGCTATTAACGCTGTGTGACCAACTGCCTATGCAGCATCAATAGTAAAAAGATCTAATGTTAAAAATAATAAAACAAATAAAAAAATAGTTATATACTCACCGTCCGTCGGCCCCTCTGATCCAGCCCAGGCCTTTCCAGCTCCTCGCGACACTCCGGTGACCGCTCCATGCATTGCGATCTCGCGAGATGATAACGTAGCGGTCTCGTGAGACCGTTACGTCATCATCTCGCGAGACCGCAATGCACTCGAGACCGGAGCGCGCAAGGAGCATCGGTAAACGCTTTGCCTGGATCCGGGGGAGAAAACGGAAGGCGAGTATATAACTATTTTTTATTTTAATTCTTTTTTTTTTTTAAACAGGGATATGATGCCCACATTGCAATATACTGCGTGGGCTGTGCAATATACTCCGCGGCCTGTGCTATACACTCCGCGGCCGGCCGCGAATAATCAGCGACAGGCGCAGTCTGGCCGAATCCTGTGTATTCAATGTATTATTCTAAAATCTTCATAAATAAACTACATACATATTCTAGAATACCCGATGCGTTAGAATCGGGCTACCATCTAGTCTACTATATAATCGTTTAATTCTGTCTGTTTGTAACGGAAATCCCGCGTCGCTGATTGGTCTCGCCAGCAGCCCGCGACCAATCACCAACAGGCGCAGTCCAGCCGCGAATTGGCCCGGGATTTGAACCACGCTTCGCTGATCGGCCGGCCGGACATGACCAATGAGCGATATTGGCTCGGGATTTAAACCCCGCTGCGCTGATAATGTATATATTTTACCCGGAAAATCCTGTGTATTCATTGCATTATTTTTAAGTCTTTATAAATAAAACTACATTCATATTCTAGAATACCCGATGAGTAAGAATTGGGCCACCATCCAGTGTGTACATAATCTAGCTTCTCTTAGGCTAGGTTCCCATTGCGTTAATGTGTGCACGCTAACGGACTGCGTTGCACGGCGAAAATGTCGCAATTAACGCCGTGCAACGTGTCCGTTTGCGCACCCATTGACAGCAATGTTATTTTTTGCTGAAGCGCATCGCTAGCGCATGCCATTTTCAGCACGCGCTAGCGATGTGCCGTTCTTTCGTGACGGACCTCGGACGCTCGGAGGCCCGTTCCTCGCTAGCGCAGATCGGGGATCTGCGCTAGCGGGGAGGGAGAACGCCAACCCTATAGAAGCATTGCGTTAGCGCAATCCGCTAGCGCTATGCGCTTAACGGATTGCCCTAATGCAATGGGAACCTAGCCTTACTGTTTGTGAACTAGAATTTGCAGGGACTATAGGAAGACGTTTTTATGCGAAGATACGGATCTAACAATGAAATGTTCGGTATTATGCTGAGCTATGTCCATACTAATTACCGTAACGAAAAAAGAATTGGAACAACACAGCCCAGCTGAGATTTAGTAGACATTGTTTGAGGTATTCATTGTACACATGCCAAGGAAAATAAGAGTGTATTGTGCAAATCCGTAATAGGGAGAACAGGGATAGCACATTAGTAGTAACGTCAATAAATGCAGTGTTAAAAACCCTGCCTTCCCATGTCCTATAGGGGATTACCCATGCTCTGATGTATCAGGAAACACGCCCCACAGCACGTTTCGCATTTGCTTCTTCAGGGTGCTATGTCTCCACAAGACAAGTTGACATACTTCGGTGTGGAGAGACGTGCCGCATATCCGTCTCCGCTGGACGCATAGTGGGCATGGGATTTCTTGATTCTGTAAGAGCTGGCTGCAGCGGGTTGGACGCTGCACAAGCACGAACGAAGCAACCAACCTGGAGCAATTACTGATTGTGTGCACATGCCCATGGTGATGTGAATTCAAAGGTTTAGAGAAAGTCATATTAAGTTTACCAGAAAAGATTAGAATGCATTTTAAGTTCATCCTGAAATTTCACCCAAAAACCAAAATATCCTTAACTTTTTGCGAGTAGTGTGTATTCGTTGTATTTTTTGAGCACTCCTAACTCAATGATATTGTTTTTTGTGCCATTTTTACTACTAGGAGAATAGACTTGTAGATGTAACATGCAAAGGGTAGCATCCATGTTTCATACAAGGGTTCATTTAGGTGGACAGATGCCTCAGCATTAGTGATGAGTGAATGTGCTCGGATAAGGCGTTATCAGAGTATGTTCATGAGTAAACCTTGAGTCTTTGGCCTGCTCAAAAAAATACGTTCCGAGTCCCTGCGGCTGCATGTTTCTTTGCGGTCTCATCCTTTTTGGCTGCTATTTTGGTCACTTTTACATTTAGTCATTGCGCTCACCCCTAGACATACTGTACAGTAGCATGAGGCAATGTCTACTGTACAACCCACAGAACGTTGCTCAGTTAGTGCAGCTCATCCAGGATGGCACATCAATGCAGCTAGACCGCTTCCTCCTCCTTTGTGCAAGGAGGAGCAGTGCCAGAGCCCTGCAAAATTACCTCAAGCATGCCATTAACATCCATGTGTCTACTCAAACTTGCAGAAACAGACTACATGAGGGTGGGTATAAGGGCTCGACGACAACAAGTGGGTGTTGTGCTTACAGCCCAACACTGTGCAGGGCGATAGGCATTTGCCAGAGAACACCAAGATTTGCAGATTCAACATTGGTACCCTGCGCTCTTCACAGATGAAAGCAGGTTCACACTGCGCACATGTAACAAACAAGACAGTCAGGAGACGCCATAGTGAAACCTCCATGCACTAGCCAAAAGTACCCCGACTGCCATTAGGTACCAGAATGAGATCCTCAAACCCATTGTGAGACCATATGCAGGTGCAGTGGGCCCAGAGTTCCTTCAGATGCATGACAGTGCTAAGCCTCATGTGGCTGGAGTGTGTCAGCAGTTCCTGCATGATGAAGGCATTGATGCAGTGGCGGACATATCATTGATGCAACATGTTCGGTCGCGCATGGGCCCAATAGGTGAGAGCCAATTTCTACATCCAAAGCAGGTGCAATTTCGCATTTTTAGGAGCTCATGGACTGTAAAGGGCCAATATATTGGTCTTGCACAGGGGCCCCCATTTCTGTCTATGTCCAACAGTGCATTGATGTTACGGACTGGTCTGCCCGTACCACAGACCTGAATCCAAATCGAGCGCATCAGGGACATCATGACTCGTTGCATCCACCAATGCCACATTGCACCACAGACTGTCCAGGAGCTGACAAAGTTAATCCAGATCTGGGAGGAGATCCCTCAGGAGAACATCCACAGCCTCATCAGGAACATGCCCTGGTGTTGTAAGGAGGTCATACAGGCACATGGAGGTCACACACTACTGAGCATGATTTCCTTCTCTTGAGGCATTTTCACTGAAGTTCGATCAGCCTGTAATTTAAGTTTCCATTTCATTATGTTATGAATAAAGATTTGCAACTGGAATATTTCACTCAGTGATATATAGGATGTGGTATTTTACTGTTCCTTTTATTTTTTTTTGAGCAGTGTATATATCGTACCGCTCACAGTATTTCAGTATATAGTGAAAATCTTGGTCTGCTATGTAACTCAGCCTACAGAAACTTCAGGGGGCCTATGCGTACAATAACTAAGCCATTACGAGATCCATCATTTAGATTGTTAACAGCTATTAGAGACAGATGCTGGCTATGTAATGGCATCAGCTGCTCTGCCCCCTTCACACAGGTATACTCCTCCATAGGACATTAATTCAAATCCTAATGCAGAAAAGAATAAGGATAGGTGCCAGGGCCAGACTGGCCATCGGGCAGTTCTGGCAAATGCCAGAAGGGCCGGTGGCAGTCGTGGGCCGCTCGCCAGCGCCGACTACCTATGTCTATGACGCCGGTACAGTTGAATGCAATGAGAGGAGAGAGAGTCTGCTGACGCTCCCTCTCCCATCATTCCCCGCTCTGCCTCGCGCTGACAATGCGGGTGCGCGATGACGTCATATCATCGCGCACCTGCTGTGTGACCGGGCAGACTGCAGCTGCTGAGACCGGAGCCGGGAGCAGTGCGGGCACGAGGAGAGGTGGGAGAGTGTTTTTTTTTTTTAAATATATCACTGAGTGATAACTGGATCGTGGGGCTATTGGGGGGGCTGCATGACATTCTATGGGGGCTGTGCTGTATTACATTCTGTGGGTGGCTGGCTTCATTACATTCTATGGGGGAGGGCTGTATTACATTCTATGGGGCGCTGTATTATATTCTATGGAGGGGCTACATTATATTCTATGGGGGGCTGCATTATGCTCTATGAGGGGGCTACCATATATTATATATGCAGGGGCTGCATTATACTATATGAGGGGGCTGCATTATATTCTCTGGGGGGGTTACATTATACTCAGGGGGCTACAATATATTCTGTGGGGTGGCTGCATTATACTCTGGGGTGGCATCATTATACCATATGTGGGCTGCATTATACTGTATCGAGGACTATAGGGAATACATTATAGTATATGAAGAACTATGGGGTGCATTATACTATGGGAAGTGAATTGTACTACATGGATGACAATGGCGGGTCATTATACTATTTGGAGGACTGAGGAATGTATTATACTATATAGAGGACTGAGGAGTGTATTATACTATATAGAGGACTGAGGAGTGTATTATACTATATGGAGGACTGAGGTGCACATTATAATATATGGAGGACTATTATACTAAACAAGCAAAATGCTTCCTATTCATCGAGTGATTGTATTGTTTATGTGGGAACATAAATCCTTGTTCTCAGCAGCACATCGCCGGTGTAAACTGTAGTTGTGCTGCTGATAACATGATACTGTATGGGGACAGATTGATCTGTTCCCTTCATTCTTTCTCAGTTGGTGTAAAGAGGCCGGGAAACAAGCGAACCACTTCACTATTGTCGATCACACTCATTTAGTGGCCGGAGATCAGAGCATGTACAGTGGGGCAAAAAAGTATTTAGTCAGTCAGCAATAGTGCAAGTTCCACCACTTAAAAAGATGAGAGGCGTCTGTAATTTACATCATAGGTAGACCTCAACTATGGGAGACAAACTGAGAAAAAAAAATCCAGAAAAATCACATTGTCTGTTTTTTTATCATTTTTTTTGCATATTATGGTGGAAAATAAGTATTTGGTCAGAAACAAACAATCAAGATTTCTGGCTCCCACAGACCTGTAACTTCTTCTTTAAGAGTCTCCTCTTTCCTCCACTCATTACCTGTAGTAATGGCACCTGTTTAAACTTGTTATCAGTATAAAAAGACACCTGTGCACACCCTCAAACAGTCTGACTCCAAACTCCACTATGGTGAAGACCAAAGAGCTGTCAAAGGACACCAGAAACAAAATTGTAGCCCTGCGCCAGGCTGGGAAGACTGAATCTGCAATAGCCAACCAGCTTGGAGTGAAGAAATCAACAGTGGGAGCAATAATTAGAAAATGGAAGACATACAAGACCACTGATAATCTCCCTCGATCTGGGGCTCCACGCAAAATCCCACCCTATGGGGTCAGAATGATCACAAGAACGGTGAGCAAAAATCCCAGAACCACGCGGGGGGACCTAGTGAATGAACTGCAGAGAGCTGGGACCAATGTAACAAGGCCTACCATAAGTAACACACTACGCCACCATGGACTCAGATCCTGCAGTGCCAGACGTGTCCCACTGCTTAAGCCAGTACATGTCCGGGCCCGTCTGAAGTTTGCTAGAGAGCATTTGGATGATCCAGAGGAGTTTTGGGAGAATGTCCTATGGTCTGATGAAACCAAACTGGAACTGTTTGGTAGAAACACAACTTGTCGTGTTTGGAGGAAAAAGAATACTGAGTTGCATCCATCAAACACCATACCTACTGTAAAGCATGGTGGTGGAAACATCATGCTTTGGGGCTGTTTCTCTGCAAAGGGGCCAGGATGACTGATCCGGGTACATGAAAGAATGAATGGGGCCATGTATCGTGAGATTTTGAGTGCAAACCTCCTTCCATCAACAAGGGCATTGAAGATGAAACGTGGCTGGGTCTTTCAACATGACAATGATCCAAAGCACACCGCCAGGGCAACGAAGGAGTGGCTTCGTAAGAAGCATTTCAAGGTCCTGGAGTGGTCTAGCCAGTCTCCAGATCTCAACCCTATAGAAAACCTTTGGAGGGAGTTGAAAGTCCGTGTTGCCAAGCGAAAAGCCAAAAACATTACTGCTCTAGAGGAGATCTGCATGTAGGAATGGGCCAACATACCAACAACAGTGTGTGGCAACCTTGTGAAGACTTACAGAAAACGTTTGACCTCTGTCATTGCCAACAAAGGATATATTACAAAGTATTGAGATGAAATTTTGTTTCTGACCAAATACTTATTTTCCACCATAATATGCAAATAAAATGTTAAAAAAACAGACAATGTGATTTTCTGGATTTTTTTTTCTCAGTTTGTCTCCCATAGTTGAGGTCTACCTATGATGTAAATTACAGACGCCTCCCATCTTTTTAAGTGGTGGAACTTGCACTATTGCTGACTGACTAAATACTTTTTTGCCCCACTGTAAATACAGCAGAAATGCTTCACAGGGAGACCTGGCAAGGATGATGACAGTTGTAGTTAGCACGTGGCACCTTGGAATAGTGCTAACTCTACTGCTTTTCCCAGCCGCCAAAGCATTTAATTCTGGTACGTGTAATAATTTTTAGGGTTGATGTCAGCTGCGTAATATCAGCTGCTATCAATCCCTAGTGTAAGTAATGGAGAGGCGTCTATCAGACACCCCCACTACTAGCCCAGACCTGGCGAGACCCAGCGACTCTGAAGAGCGGTGACGGTAGTAACAAAACCGCTCTTCACAGTCGCCGAGCTCAGCGCAAGACCCGGAATATCTGAAGAGCGGTGAAGTTACTGATGTCACCGCTCTTCAGAGTCACCGGGTCTTGTGCTGCGCAGCGGAACCAAAAGTGGCTGTAGGCAAAGTTTATGGTGCATCAGAATGAGGTTCCACAGCCTTTGGTCGTCCCAATCCCTTCTTATCTACGAGATCCAGTTATGTAGTAGCGGCTTTTCTTGGTATTGCAACTATAAGCAATAAATAGGACTGAGCTGTAATGCTGGATACAGCTGTGATTATATGTAATATAGTCGTGTTACACTCCACTCACTTCTTGTAACCTACAAGTGTACAAAGATATTATACAGTCACCATGTGACCAGTGGGCCTGTGTAACTTCAAATGCCAGGGCTGAATTTTAGTCCCAGTCCGTCCCTGGTAGGTGCACACTGTCAGTAAATGCTGTGGGTTGGACACTACGTACATCCACAGCGTCCAGATATTACAGCACAGAGGATGGGATTTCAAGAAATCCTATGTCCACTATGCGTGCATCGGCACTCGCAGCTTTCCAGCGGAGTCGGACATGCGGCATGTCTTGCTAGACCGCAGCATGTCCATTTATCTTGCGGAGACGGTCAGTCTCCGCAAGATAAAGGTCACCCGTACAATGTATAGGACGCGGTGATTCCGCACGGTTTAGTGATCACATGCGGAATCACCTGCGTTCAAAAGCCAGCAGCGCTTTGGATGCAGCGGACATGTGCTGGGTGTCTAAGCAGGGCTGTGGATTCAGAGTCGAAGCCCATTTTGGTGGAGTCGGAGTCACGGAAATTGAGAAGTCAGAGGTTTGGCTTACCAACCCCACAGCCCTGGTCCAAAGCGCTGCCGATTACTGTATATCTGCACATACCCTAAAGGGATCCTGCTTATGAGAAAAAGTAGTTACTTAACTAAAGCCATGGAACTTAAGTATAAGTGAAAACCTTTGTACGCATTCTATAAAACAGAAGGTTGAAGAGTAGGGAGAAGAAGTTATACACCTAGCGCTCAACACCAGTCATCTGGGCAGGCCTACCGCTGTAACACTCACTGATTGCACTGAGTGGGACACTCACAAGATTTGCTTGAGGAAGTCACTGCGGATCACCTAAAATGAAACACTATCCCTCCTCACCTGGTGCCTCAGTGGTGAAGCTAGTGTTATGTGTGTTATGGCTGGAGGCCTGATATACAGAAACAGGCAGGATACATGATAGCCCCATTGAACTTTACACAAAGTGTTTTAGCATTCTGGACTTGCAGATGATGCATGGAGTCTAGTAATAGGCAGTGTGTGTGATGTGAGGGTTCACAATGCTGATCCTGCTTTCAGTCAGTACCAAGGGCGCCGCTCTCTACACACTGAGCAGTAACTGAACCCGCGCAGGCGCCACCGCCGTGGTTGAACACTGCTGGAAGGAATATGGCCAATTTCCTCCTGGCAGAGGGGCTCTAAGTGCAGGTTCAGATTAATTAACCTCATATCTGCAGGTTAATAGCATTTCTTTCATGTTATAGGTGTACTTACCCTTAGGCCATGTTCACACGTTCATTATTTGGCGAGATACAGAAGTGGTGCATGTGTTTCTATTACACTTTTCCTCTGATTGTTCCACTCCTGGTTTTGGATTACAGATACGGAGGTAAAATACTGACCAAATACTGATAGCGTTAACGTGACATATTCTTGTTCTTAGCACATTTATCCTGCTTACTTATGGGACATGTTCACCTTTGTGCTAAAACTGCGCTAAATATTGCCGACAGGGTAATTTTCAATGTATGGAAACCAATCCTGACAACATTGGCAGGCACTAAAGAGAAGGTACAGCCATTTTAAATAAACATGCAGGCAAGAATACCAGCTGATGCAGTGTAACGCAAGCAATACTGAATCATGGCAGGGATTTTCTCAACTTAGTCCTCAGACATTCTTTTTTATGTGGAAAAAACACAAAGTATGTCATCAGTTGTTGGGCTATGATTTTCTTGTATGGAGGGAGGGGGGGGGGGGGGGGGGGGGATAGAAAAAAAAACCTTGCTGCAAAGTTAAAGGGGTTGGCCACAACTAGGGCAACCCCTTCTTAACCAAAATGTTTGACCCCCATAAAATAAAGTTTATACTCCCCTTCTGTGTCGGTACTCTGTCTCCCTCTACTCATGGCTCTCATGCAGTGTTACACGTAACACCGGCGCCCAATTAGCGCTGTTGTCACTGTTCCCGCCTTCGGACAAACCGATCATGAAGAAGAGGAAGTCTGGGCTGCAGCTGACCTCACACCACTTCTTCATATTCGATTTGTCCGAAGGCGGGGACCATGACGCCAGCGCTGATTGGGCGCCGGGGGTCACGTGTCATTCCACTGCATGAGAGGCAGTGACGACACCGCAGGAACGGCACCAGCGTGGGAGGAGAGCATAGGGTAGGTTTTATTTTATGGGAGCCAAGAGTGGGGTATGACAAGAAGTTGTCCAAGTAGTGGACAACTCATGCCATCTGTGTGCTGACTGACTTTTCACAGGTCCAACTTGACTTTTATGGGCAATTTTGATCAAAAACATAAAAGGTTTCTTTTTCATTTTTTGGAAACACACAGTTCACAAGTTTGTGATTTGTTTTTTTTTTTTGCGAACAGCATCATATATAATGTGCACGTGTTCTACCTCCACAACAGACACCAGCAGAACATACACGTTAAGGGCTCGTCAGATGAGCGCATTATACAATGACCAATGTAATTCAATAGGGCTGTTCAGATGACTTTCTCAGAAAGACCTTTTTGAACTTTCACTTCTCCCCCCTTCTTCCAAGAGACATAACTTATTTTCAGATGACATAGCATAGGGGATTGTTTTTGAGTTGTAGTTGTGAATGACACTACACAGCGAGCAGAATTATTAGGCACGTTGTATTTTGATCACATGATACTTTTTATACATGTTGTCCTACTCCAAGCTGTTCAGGCTTGAGAGCCAACTACCAATTAACCCCTTAATCCCAAATGACGTACTATCCCGTCCAGGTGACCTGGGACTTAATTCCCAGTGACGGGATAGTACGTCATATGCGATCGGCCGCGCTCACGGGGGGAGCGCGGCCGAGTGTCAGCTGACTATCGCAGCTGACATCCGGCACTATGTGCCAGGAGCGGTCACGGACCGCTCCCGGCACATTAACCCCCGGCACACCGCGATCAAACATGATCGCGATGTGCCGGCGGTACAGGGAAGCATCACGCAGGGAGGGGGCTCCCTGCGTGCTTCCCTGAGACGATCGGTACACGGTGATGTACTCACCGTGTACCGAGCGTCTTCTCCCTGCAGTCCCCAGATCCAAAATGGCCGCGGGGCTGCATCCGGGTCCTGCAGGGAGTACTTCCGGGTCGCCTGCAGGTGCTGGTAAGCCTGCAGCAATGTCAGTGAGATCGCTGATCTTACAGAGTGCTGTACAAACTGTAAGATCGGCGATCTGTGATGTCCCCCCCGGGACAAAGTAAAAATAAAAAATTTCCACGTGTAAAAAAAAAATAAAAAAAAAAAATTACTAAATAAATTAAAAAAAATATTATTCCCATAAATACATTTCTTTATCTAAAAAAAAACAAAAACAATAAATGTACACATATTTAGTATCGCCGCCGTAACGACCCGACCTATAAAACTGTCCCACTAGTTAACCCCTTCAGTGAACACCGTAAGAAAAAAAAAAAAAAAAAACGAGCCAAAAAACGCTTTATTATCATACCGCCGAACAAAAAGTGGAATAACACGCGATCAAAAAGACCGATATAAATAACCATGGTACCGCTGAAAACGTCATCTTGTCCCGCAAAAAAGGAGCCGCCACAAAGCATAATAAGCAAAAAAATTAAAAAGTTATAGTCCTGAGAATAAAGCGATGCCAAAATAATTTTTTCTATAAAATAGCTTTTATCGTATAAAAGCGCCAAAACATAAAAAATGATATAAATGAGGTATCGCTGTAATCGTACTGACCCGACGAATAAAACTGCTTCATCCACTTTACCAAACGCGGAACGGTATAAACGCCTCCCCCAAAAGAAATTCATGAATAGCTGGTTTTTGGTCATTCTGCCTCACAAAAATCGGAATAAAAAGTGATCAAAAACTGTCACTTGTCCAAAAATGTTACCAATAAAAACGTCAACTCGTCCCGCAAAAAACAAGACCTCACATGACTGTGGACCAAAATATGGAAAAATTATAGGTCTCAAAATGTGGAGACGCAAAAACTTTTTTGCTATAAAAAAAGCGTATTTTAGTGTGTGACGGCTGCCAATCATAAAAATCCGATATAAAAAACGCTATAAAAGTAAATCAAACCCCCCTTCATCACCCCCTTAGTTAAGGAAAAATAATAAATTTTAAAAAAATGTATTTATATCCATTTTCCCATCAGGGCTAGGGTTAGGGCTAGGGTCAGGGTTGGGGCTAGGGTTGGGGCTAGGGTTGGGGTTTGGATTATATTTACGGTTGGGATTAGGGTTGGGATTAGAATTAGGGGTGTGTCAGGGTTAGGGGTGTGGTTAGGGTTACCGTTGGGATTAGGGTTAGGGGTGTGTTAGGGTTTCAGGTAGAATTGGGGAGTTTCCACTGTTCAGGCACATCAGGGGCTCTCCAAACGCGTCCGATCTCAATTCCAGCCAATTCTGCGTTGAAAAAGTAAAACAGTGCTCCTTCCCTTCCGAGCTCTCCGGTGCGCCCAAACAGGGGTTTACCCCAACATATGGGGTATCAGCATACTCAGGACAAATTGGACAACAACTTTTGGGGTCCAAGTTCTCTTGTTATCCTTGGGAAAATAAAAATGTGGGGGGCTAAAAATCATTTAGTGGGAAAAATAAGATTTTCTTTATTTTTGCGGCTCTGCGTTGTAAACTGCAGTGAAACACTTGGGGGTTCAAAGTTCTCACAACACATCTAGATAGGTTCCTTGGGAGGTCTAGTTTCCAATATGGGGTCACTTGTGGGGGGTTTGTACTGTTTGGGTACATCAGGGGCTCTGCAAATGCAACGTAACGCCTGCAGACCAATCCATCTAAGTCTGTATTCCAAATGGCGCACCTTCCCTTCCGAGCTCTGCCATGCGCCCAAACAGTGCTTCCCCCCCCACATATGGGGTATCAGCGTACTCAGGACAAATTGGACAACAACTTATGGGGTCCAATTTATCCTGTTACCCTTGTGAAAATACAAAACTGGGGACTAAAAAATCATTTTTGTGAAAGAAAAAAAAAGAATTTTTATTTTCACGGCTCTGCGTTATAAACTGTAGTGAAACACTTGGGGCCTCAAAGCTCTCAAAACACATCTAGATAAGTTCCTTAGGGGGTCTACTTTCCAAAATGGTGTCACTTTTGGGTGGTTTCAATGTTTAGGCACATCAGGGGCTCTCCAAACGCAACATGGCGTCCCATCTCAATTCCAGTCAATTTTGCATTGAAAAGTCAAATGGCGCTCCTTCCCTTCCGAGCTCTGCCATGCGCCCAAACAATGGTTTACACCCACATATGGGGTATCAGCGTACTCAGGACAAATTGTACAACTTTTGTGGTCTAATTTCTTCTCTTACCCTTGGGAAAATAAAAAATTGGGGGCAAAAAGATCATTTTTGTGAAAAAATATGATTTTTTTTATTTTTACGGCTCTGCATTATAAACTTCTATGAAGCACTTGGTGGGTCAAAGTGCTCACCACACATCTAGATAAGTTCCTTAAGGGGTCTACTTTCCAAAATGGTGTCACTTGTGGGGGGTTTCAATGTTTAGGCACATCAGGGGCTCCACAAATGCAACATGGCGTCCCATCTCAATTCCAGTCAATTTTGCATTGAAAAGTCAAATGGCGCTCCTTTCCTTCCGAGCTCTGCCATGCGCCCAAACAGTGGTTTATCCCCACATATGGGGTATCAACGTACTCAGGACAAATTGTACAACAACTTTTGGGGTCCATTTTCTCCTGTTACCCTTGGTAAAATAAAACAAATTGGAGCTGAATTAAATTTTGTGTGAAAAAAAGTTAAATGTTCAAAATGGGCAAAAAAGGCACAAAATAACTGCCCATGAAATGAGGAAAATCAAGCGTGAAGCTGCCAAGATGCCATTTGCCAACAGTTTTGCCATATTTCAGAGCTGCAACGTTACTGGAGTATCAAAAACACAAGGTGTGCAATACTCAGGGACATGGCCAAGGTAAGGAAGGCTGAAAAACGACCACCTTTGAACAAGAAACATAAGATAAAATGTCAAGACAGGGCCAAGAAATATCTTAAGACTGACTTTTCAAAGGTTTTATGGACTGATGAAATGAGAGTGACTCTTGATGGGCCAGAGGCTGGATCAGTAAAGGGCAGAGAGCTCCACTCCGACTCAGATGCCAGCAAGGTGGAGGTGGGGGACTGGTATGGGCTGGCATCATCAAAGATGAACTTGTGGGACCTTTTCGGCATGAGGATCGAGTGAAGCTCAACTCCCAGACCTACTGCCAGTTTCTGGAAGACAACTTCTTCAAGCAGTGGTACAGGAAGAAGCCGGTATCGTTCAAGAAAAGCATGATTTTCATGCAGGACAATGCTCCATCACATGCCTCCAACTACTCCACAGCATGGCTGGCCAGTAAAGGTCTCAAAGAAGAAAAAAAATAATGACATGGCTCCCTTGTTCACCTGATCTGAACCCCATAGAGAACCTGTGGTCCTCATAAAATGTGAGATCTACAGGGAGGAAAAACAGTCCACCTCTCGGAACAGTGTCTGGGAGGCTGTGGTGGCTGCTGCATGCAATGTTGGTCGCAAACAGATCAAGCAACTGACAATCTATGGATGGAGGACTGTTAGGGTACCGTCACACTATAACATTTCGATCGCTACGACGGTACGATTCGTGACGTTCCAGCGATATCGTTATGATATCGCTGTGTCTGACACGCAGCAGCGATCAGGGATCCTGCTGAGAATCGTACGTCGTAGCAGATCGTATGGAACTTTCTTTCATCGCTGGATCTCCCGCTGTCATCGCTAGATCGGTGTGTGTGACACCGATCTAGCGATGCGATCCAGCGATGCGTTCGCTTGTAACCAGGGTAAACATCGGGTAACTAAGCGCAGGACCGCGCTTAGTTACCCGATGTTTACCCTGGTTACAAGCGTTAAACTAAAAAAAAACAAACAGCACATACTTACATTCTGGTGTCCGTCAGGTCCCTTGCCGTCTCTGATTCCCGCACTGTGACTGCCGGCCGTAAAGTGAAAGCAGAGCACAGCGGCTGTGCTTTCACTTTCACTTTACGGCCGGCAGTCACTGAGTGCGGGAAGCAGACTGCAAGGGACCTGACGGACACCAGAATGTAAGTATGTGCTGTTTGTTTTTTTTTAGTTTAACGCTTGTAACCAGGGTAAACATCGGGTAACTAAGCGCGGCCCTGCGCTTAGTTACCCGATGTTTACCCTGGTTACCCAGGGACCTCGGCATCGTTGGTCGCTGGAGAGCTGTCTGTGTGACAGCTCCCCAGCGACCACACTACGATTTACCTACGATCACGGCCAGGTCATATCGCTGGTCGTGATTGTAGGTAAATCGTATAGTGTGACGGTACCCTTAGTGTCATCATAAAGAAAGGTGGCTATATTGGTCACTAATTTTTTTTTGTTTTTGCATGTCAGAAACATTTCCAAATTTTGTGCAGTTAGATTGGTTTACCTGATGAAAATAGTGAGAAGGGAATATATTTGGTTTTTTATTAAGTTGCCTAATAATTCTGCACAGTAATAGTTACCTGCACAAACAGATATCCTCCTAAGATAGCCAAATCTTCCAAAAATATTAAGCTTTGATATTTATGAGTCTTTTGGTTGATTGAGAACATAGTTGTTGATCAATAATAAAAATAATCCTCTAAAATACAACTTGCCTAATAATTCTGCACGCAGTGTATTAACGCCACCATATAGTAATCTTTATTTTTATAAAGCGCTAAAATATTCCTCAATGCTTTACAGTTTGCACACATTTTTCATAATTAACTGGAAAATGAAGGGGGAATGACATGCAAATTTTGACAGCATTCACTGTATTGGAAAAATGACCTGACAACGTGACTTATGGGGTCAGTGCGATTACAGCAATAACAGAACTTTGTGGGGGAAAAAAAAGTGGATCGTGTCACCATTTTCTTAAAACTAGAACCTAATTTTTGTCGACGGACCTGTATGAAGGCTTGTATTTCTGTGTGCCAAGCTGATCTACAGGTCCTTCTCAAAAAATTAGCATATAGTGTTAAATTTCATTATTTACCATAATGTAATGATTACAATTAAACTTTCATATATTATAGATTCATTATCCACCAACTGAAATTTGTCAGGTCTTTTATTGTTTTAATACTGATGATTTTGGCATACAACTCCTGATAACCCAAAAAACCTGTCTCAATAAATTAGCATATCAAGAAAAGGTTCTCTAAACGACCTATTACCCTAATCTTCTGAATCAACTAATTAACTCTAAACACATGCAAAGGATACCTGAGGCTTTTATAAACTCCCTGCCTGGTTCATTACTCAAAACCCCCATCATGGGTAAGACTAGCGACCTGACAGATGTCAAGAAGGCCATCATTGACACCCTCAAGCAAGAGGGTAAGACCCAGAAAGAAATTTCTCAACAAATAGGCTGTTCCCAGAGTGCTGTATCAAGGCACCTCAATGGTAAGTCTGTTGGAAGGAAACAATGTGGCAGAAAACGCTGTACAGCGAGAAGAGGAGACCGGACCCTGAGGAAGATTGTGGAGAAGGACCGATTCCAGACCTTGGGGAACCTGAGGAAGCAGTGGACTGAGTCTGGTGTGGAAACATCCAGAGCCACCGTGCACAGGCGTGTGCAGGAAATGGGCTACAGGTGCCGCATTCCCCAGGTAAAGCCACTTTTGAGCTACAGAGAAGCAGCACTGGACTGTTGCTAAGTGGTCCCAAGTACTTTTTTCTGATGAAAGCAAATTTTGCATGTCATTCGGAAATCAAGGTGCCAGAGTCTGGAGGAAGACTGGGGAGAAGGAAATGCCCAAATGCCTGAAGTCCAGTGTCAAGTACCCACAGTCAGTGATGGTGTGGGGTGCCATGTCAGCTGCTGGTGTTGGTCCACTGTGTTTCATCAAGGGCAGGGTCAATGCAGCTAGCTATCAGGAGATTTTGGAGCACTTCATGCTTCCATCGGCTGAAATGCTTTATGGAGATGAAGATTTCATTTTTCAGCACGACCTGGCACCTGCTCACAGTGCCAAAACCACTGGTAAATGGTTTACTGACCATGGTATTACTGTGCTCAATTGGCCTGCCAACTCTCCTGACCTGAACCCCATAGAGAATCTGTGGGATATTGTGAAGAGAAAGTTGAGAGACGCAAGACCCAACACTCTGGATGAGCTTAAGGCCGCTATTGAAGCATCCTGGGCCTCCATAACATCTCAGCAGTGTCACAGGCTGATTGCCTCCATGCCACGCCGCATTGAAGCAGTCATTTCTGCCAAAGGATTCCCGACCAAGTATTGAGTGCATAACTGAACATTATTATTTGTTGTTTTTTTTGTTTGTTATTAAAAAACACTTTTATTTGATTGGATGGGTGAAATATGCTAATTTATTGAGACAGGTTTTTTGGGTTATCAGGAGTTGTATGCCAAAATCATCAGTATTAAAACAATAAAAGACCTGACAAATTTCAGTTGGTGGATAATGAATCTATAATATATGAAAGTTTAATTGTAATCATTACATTATGGTAAATAATGAAATTTAACACTAGATGCTAATTTTTTGAGAAGGACCTGTATATCTTACCTGTAGATTTGGGGGGCGTAAAAGTGATGCTTGGTATTGCTATTGTTTTGGCAAGGTCCTGCCACCGTGAAAATGGCAATTCTGGAATTACACTTTCTTGACAGTGTGGGTTAATTTTATATTTTCATAGATAAGAGCATTACCTACATGGAAATTATGTTACCTACGGTTCAAATCACTAATACTGATCTACAAAGCCATCCATAACCTCTCTCCTCCCTATATCTCTGAACTAATCTCCCGATATCTTCCCTCACGTAATCTCCGGTCCTCCCAAGACCTCATTCTCTCCTCCACACTTATCCGCTCCTCACCCAACCGCCTCCAAGACTTCTCCCGAATATCCCACATCCTCTGGAATTCTGTGCCCCAACACATCCGAATATCAACCACATTCGGATCCTTCAGACTGAACCTGAAAACCCACCTCTTCAGGAAAGCCTACAGCCTGCACTGACCCCGCTGCCTTCTCAGCACTACCGAAGATACTGCCTCACCAAAACCGGAGCTCCTGCAACCCTCAACCTACTGTCTCCTTCCCCACCATCCTGGAGAATGTAAGCCCGCAAGGGCAGGGTCCTCGCCCCTCTGTATCAGTCTGTGATTGTTAGTTTGCTTACTGTAAGGCTATGTGCACATGTTGCGGATTGTATGCGTTTTTTCACCGCGAAAACGCATACACAACACAACCCATTGAATTCAATGGGATTCCGCAACGCTGTGCTAATGCTACGTATTTTTCCGCGGCAGAATTGCATAAAAATACGCAGAATGCTCGTTCTTTGTACAGTAACGTGGGGACTAAGCACACGTAGGAATGAATTGATCCGCTTACTTCCCGCATGGGGCTATGCCCACCATGCGCAAAGTAAGCGGATCATGTGCGGATGGTACCCGGGTGTGGAGAAGAAGACACTCTCTTCCAGGACCTGGGAATAAAAAAATAGTTATACACTCACCTTCCGGCAGCCCCGGGATCCAGCCCAGGCCTTAGCGATGCTCCCGACAGCTCCCATTCCCAGTAATGCCTTGCGACAATGACCTGTGATGACGTAGAGGTCTCGTGTGATGCTACGTCATCTGGAGTCATTGTCGCAAGGCATCGCTGGGAACAGGAGTTGCCGGGAGAATCGAGAGGATTGGGAAGGCTGCGGGGGCCGCCGGAAGGTGAGAATAGCACGTTTTTTTTTAATTATTATTTTTAACATTATATTATATCTTTTTACTATTGATGCTGCATAGGCAGCATCAATAGTAAAAAGTTGGTCACACTTTTCAAACACTATGTTTGACAAGTGTGACCAAGCTGTCAGTTTTCCAAGCGATGCTACAGATCGCTTGGAAAACGCTAGTATTCTGCAAGCTAATTACGCTAGTGTTTAGCGGAAAAACGCATGCCAATTCCGAACGTGTGCACATAGCCTAAGTGATATCTGTAACTTGTATGTAACCCCTTCCCATGTACAGCACCATGAAATCAATGGTGCTATATAAATAAATACAATATATTTTTTTATTTTTGAATTGGAGAAATGGGGGTGGGTGGGATTCAAGCTTAACCCCTTTCTGACGTACTATCCCGTCGAGGTGACCTGGGCCTGTCTGACCCTCCACGGGATAGTACGTCATAGGGATCGGCCGCGCTCACGGGGGAGAGCGTGGCCGAGTGTCAGCTGCCTATCGCAGCTGACATCCGGCACTATGTGCCAGGAGCAGTCAAGGACCACCACCAGCACATTAACCCCCGGCACACTGCGATCAAACATGATCGCAGTATGCCGGCTGTATAGGGAAGCATCGCGCAGGGAGGGGGCACCCTGCGGGCTTCCCCGAGACCTCCGCAGCAATGCGATGTGATCGCGTTGCTGCGAGGGTCTCTTACCTCCTCCTCCTTGCAGGCCCGGATCCAAGATGGCCGCGGCATCCGGGTCCTGCAGGGAGGTGGCTTCACTGCGCCTGCTCAGAGCAGGCGCCGGGAAGCCAGGAGAAGTGCACGTCAGATCGCTGATCTGACACAGTGCACAGCAAAGTGTCAGATCAGCGATCTTATGGTACCGTCACACTGAAACGACGCTGCAGCGATACGACAACGATGTCGATCGCTGCAGCGTCGCTGTGTGGTCGCTGGAGAGCTGTCACACAGACCGCTCTCCAGCGACCAACGATCCCGAAGTCCCCTGGTAACCAGGGTAAACATCGGATTACTAAGCGCAGGGCCACGCTTAGTAACCCGATGTTTACCCTGGTTACCAGCGTAAACGTAAAAAAAAAAAAAAAAAAACACTACATACTTACCTTCCGTGTCTGTCCTCCGGCACTGTGCTTTCCTCTGCACTGTCAGCGCCGGTCAGCCGTAAAGCAGAGCGGTGACGTCACCGCTGTGCTCTCCGGCTGGCCGGCGCTCACAGCCAGTGCAGAGAAGCACAGCGCCGGAGCACTGACACGGAATGTAAGTATGTAGTGTTTGTTATTTTTACGTTTACGCTGGTAACCAGGGTAAACATCGGGTTACTAAGCGCGGCCCTGCGCTTAGTAACCCGATGTTTACCCTGGTTACCAGTGAAGACATCGCTGAATCGCCGTCACACGCCGATTCAGCGATGTCAGCGGGAGATCCAGCGACGAAAGAAAGTTTCAAACGATCTGCTACGACGTACGATTCTCAGTGGGGTCCCTGATCGCAGTAGCGTGTCAGACACAGCGAGATCGTAAGGATATCGCTGGAACGTCACAGATCGTGCCGTCCTAGCGATCAAAGTGCCACCGTGTGACGGTACCCTTACACTATACCATGTAAATATAATTTTTGTGGGAAAAAAAGATTTTTTATTTTCACGGCTCTGAATTATAAACTGTAGTGAAACACTTGGGGGGTTCAAAGCTCTCAACACATCTAGATGAGTTCCTTAGGGGGTCTACTTTCCAAAATGGTGTCACTTGTGGGGGGTTTCTACTGTTTAGGTACATTAGGGGCTCTGCAAACGCAATGTGACGCCTGTAGAAAAATCCATCTAAGTCTGCATTCCAAATGGCGCTCCTTCCCTTCCAAGCCCTCCCATGCGCCCAAACGGTGGTTCCCCCCCACATATGGGGTATCAGCGTACTCATGACAAATTGGACAACAACTTTTGGGGTCCAATTTCTCCTGTTACCCTCGGGAAAATACAAAACTGGGGGCTAAAAAATAATTTTTGTGAGAAAAAATTTGTTTTGTTTTTACGGCTCTGCATTATAAACTTCTGTGAAGCCCTTGGTGGGTCAAAGTGCTCACCACACATCTAGATAAGTTCCTTAAGGGGTCTACTTTCCATAATGGTGTCACTTGTGGGGGGTTTCAATGTTTAGGCACATCAGGGGCTCTCCAAACGCAACATGGCGTCCCATCTCAATTCATGTCAATTTTGCATTGAAAAGTCAAACGGCGCTCCTTCCCTTCCGAGCTCTCCCATGCGCCCAAACAGTAGTTTACCCTCACATATGGGATATCAGCGTACTCAGGGCAAATTGTACAACAACTTTTGGGGTCCATTTTCTCCTGTTACCCTTGGTAAAATAAAACAAATTGGAGCTGAAGTAAATTTTGTGTGAAAAAAAGTTAAATGTTCATTTTTATTTAAACATTCCAAAAATTCCTGTGAAACACCTGAAGGGTTAATAAACTTCTTGAATGTGGTGAGCACCTTGAGGGGTGCAGCTTTTAGAATGGTGTCACACTTGGGTATTTTCTATCATATAGACCCCTCAAAATGACTTCAAATGAGATGTGGTCCCTAAAAAAAAATGGTGTTGGAAAAAAAGAGAAATTGCTGGTCAACTTTTAACCCTTATAACTCCCTAAGAAAAAAATTGTGCTGATATTAAGTAGACATGTGGGAAATGTTACTTAAATATTTTGTGTGACATATCTCTGTGATTTAATTGCATAAAAATTCAAAGCTGGAAAATTGCAAAATTCTCGCCAAATTTCCGTTTCTTTTTCACAAATAAACGCAGGTAATATCAAAGAAATTTTACCACGATCATGAAGCACAATATGTCACGAGAATTAAGGCAGCAGATTTCTAGGTTTACTGGTATGCATGTATGTACCGTATGCATGTGAGTGTCAGAGAGGCCTGGCGCCTGCGCACTGCAGGACTTTCCTCTACACGCAGGGGTCCCCAACTCCAGTCCTCAAGGCCCACCAACAGGTCATGTTTTCAGGATTTCCTTTGCATTGCACAGGTGATGCAATTATTACCTGGGCAAGACTAAGGAAATCCTGAAAACATGACATGTTGGTGGGCCTTGAGGACTGGAGTTGGGGACCCATGCTCTACAGGACAGATAAGTACGCCTGCGCATGAACGTGATGCCAGGTAGCCCATGAAGCAGCAGGAGGGCGGCATTACAAGACGATGGGAGGCACCGGACCCGGCCCTGTGAGACCCATCAGACGCACCGCCCCATGGGTGAATATAATATAACGTGTTTTCTTCACATGCAGGTCGGACCGGGGGATTATGCATTATAGAATGCTGTATATCAGCCCTGAAAGGCAGTGGCCGCTTCTTACATCGGCAAAATCTGCTGACAGGTTCCCATTAACTTCCCTGGCCTTACAGCACCGCCCCCTACTGAGAGGGTACATAAAGTGCAGCACAGATTCATAGCAACTAACAGCAGGGATCCTTGGATCAGGAACAGAACAGACCTTTATAGGACATTTCAGAACTTTCCCAAATTGTGAACACTTACAGCCCATCCTGCACTGTACTACTGCGCCCTATGTATTAAGATAGTTTAGGAGTCGGGCCATTTTATACCGACCCCACAGCCCAGGGACCCAATACCATCTTGGTGCCAGTGGCATAGAGGGCAGTCCGAGGACAGGGAGAAGCCCCCAAGCCTGTCCTGTGCACAATAGAAGAAGAGCCATAGTGCCCTACACAGCCAGGAGGAAGCATGGCGGCATCCCATCCTACGCCCCCTATGGGGAGCTCAGGTGACAAGTTCCTGGGAGCACCGAGGGCAGCAGCCCCCGCAGTGGGGTGTGACCCTGCAGGATGGGCGCCCCGGATCCCACCTCCTTATAAGGAGGCCACTTGGCACGGACTCCCGGACAAACTTCAGGAGGGCACAGCGGGCACCGGCCCAGCACGCCAACAGAACGGCAGCTCAGCCGCACCGACCCCACACAACAAGAGGAAGAGCCCGGACAGCACGAGACCGCAATAAGCCGCCCCCCGCTCCTGCCCGCTGTACCTGGCTGTTCCGGTAGCTTTCAAAGGCTCGTAGGGCGCTGTCGGTAAGCTTCACGTGGAAGACGGACACCCTCCCTCCGACCCTCCCGCAGGACAGCCCGTAACTCCGTTCCTCCTGCAGTGCCGCCATCTTAACAACACCATTCCCCACGGTAGCGGCTGGTTCCCATCCCCTAGAAGGACCTGACGTCACGAGTCACGTGCCCGCGATCACATGACCGGCAGCTGTAGGGACGCCGAGATTCAAATGGCGTACGTAGTACACAGGGAGGACAAGTGCGCATGTGCCGGGGAGTGCTGCCGCGGTGCTGGGGGAGAGGAGCATCTGTGCTGTGCCGGGGAGGGCTGACCCGGTGCTGAGGGAAAGGAGCACCTGTGCTGGGGGAGAGGAGCCCCTGTGTGCTGTCCCGGGGGAGTGTTGCCTCGGTGCTGAGGAAGAGGAGAACCTGTGCTGTGCTGGGGGAGTGCTGCCCCTGTGCTGGGGGGGAGGAGAACCTGTGCTGTGCTGGGGGAGTGCTGCGCCTGTGCTGGGGGGGAGGAGAACCTGTGCGGTGCTGGGGGAGTGCTGCCCCTGTGCTGGGGGGGAAGAGCACCTGTGCTGTGCTGGGGGAGTGCTGTCCCTGTGCTGGGGGAGAGGAGCACCTGTGCTGTGCTGGGGGAGTGCTGCCCCTGTGCTGGGGGAGAAGAGAACCTGTGCTGTGCTGGGGGAGTGCTGCCCCTGTGCTGGGGGAGAAGAGCACCTGTGCTGTGCTGGGGGAGTGCTGCCCCTGTGCTGGGGGAGAAGAGCACCTGTGCTGTGCTGGGGGAGAGGAGCACCTGTGCTGTGCTGGGGGAGAGGAGCACCTGTGCTGGGAGAGTGCTGCCCCTGGGCTGGGGGAGAGGAGCACCTGTGCTGTGCTAGGGGAGTGCTGCCCCTTTGCTGGGGAAGAAGAGCACCTGTGCTGTGCCAGGGGAGTGCTGCCCCTGTGATGGGGGAGAGGAGCACCTGCTGTGCCTAGGGAGTGCTGCCCCTGTGATGGGGGAGAGGAGCACCTGTGCTGTGCCTGGGGAGTGCTGCCCCTGTCATGGGGGAGAGGAGCTCCTGTGCTGGGGGAGGGGAGCACCTGTGCTGCTGCCCCTGTGCTGGGGGAGAGGAGCGCCTGTGCTGCTGCCCCTGTGCTGGGGGAGAGGAGCGCCTGTGCTGCTGCCCCTGTGCTGGGGGAGAGGAGCGCCTGTGCTGCTGCCCCTTTGCTGGGGGAGAGGAGCGCCTGTGCTGCTGCCCCTGTGCTGGGGGAGAGGAGCGCCTGTGCTGCTGCCCCTGTGCTGGGGGAGAGGAGCGCCTGTGCTGCTGCCCCTGTGCTGGGGGAGAGGAGCGCCTGTGCTGCTGCCCCTGTGCTGGGGGAGAGGAGCGCCTGTGCTGGGGGAGAGGAGCGCCTGTGCTGCTGCCCCTGTGCTGGGGGAGAGGAGCACCTGTGCTGCTGCCCCTGTGCTGGGGGAGAGGAGCACCTGTGATGTGCCGGGGGACCGCTGCTGTCCCTGTGCTGGGGGAGAGGAGCACCTGTGCTGTGCCGGGGTACCGCTGCTGCCCCTGTGCTGGGGGAGAGGGGCACCTGTGCTGTGGCAGGGGAGTGCTGCCCCTGTGATGGGGGAGAGGAGCACCTGTGCTGTGCTGGGGGCTGTGAGATCAGGATCGAGACCCTGGCAGAGACAGAGCAGACCCCTATCCGGTGCGAAATAACGCCCCCTTAAGGCTATGTGCACACATTGTGGGTTTGCCTGTGGATCTGCAGCAGTTTTCCATGCGTTTTACAGTAGCATGTTAACCTATGGAAAATCAAATCCGCTGTGCACATGCTGCGGAAAATACAGCGCGGAAACGATGCGGTTTATTTTTCGAAACATATCAATTCTTTGTGTGGAACTGCAGCGTTTCTGCACCCATTGACTTCCATTATGTCAGGCACATCCGCAGCAAAACCGCAGATGTAAAAAAGATCTGCGGTTTATCTGTGGATGAAACGCTGCAGGTCGGGAGGAGGAAGTGTGTGGGCGGTGACTGTGTGCGGACTGTCCGTGGGTCTGCCGGGGCTGTGCGGCACTGTCCGGGGGTCTGCAGGCTGTCCGGAGGGGTCTGCCGGGGGGTTGTGTGTGTGCGGTCATCGTCCGATGGGACTACAAGTCCCATCCAGCTATGCCTGCGACAGTGATTGACACATTAGCCAATGATGAGACAGTAGTAGTCCATCATCCGGCTAATGTGTTGAATGTAAAAAAAAAAAAAACCACACACGTATACAGTACATACAACATACCTATCTCCTTGATCCCGAAGCCATTGATCACCTGTAAAAAAAAATATTAAAATATACTCCCTGTGTCCGCAGTAATCGAATTAATACGATCGTCCCTCGATGATCTCCCGTAGAGAGTTGTCACATCGGCAGATGCGACCACTCTCCAGGGGCTCCGGCGATACAATGACAGAAAGTATCCTTCCGCACTGTATCCCTCCGCCGCTGTGAGTACAGTATAGTTCATACTCTCACTTGCGGCACTGCTGTGTGGGAAAATTCCCACGCAGCATTGCCATAAAGTGAGAGCCATGAACTACAGTAACCTCTTCAGTGATGCACTGCAGGAGCCATTGTCTACTGTCAGTGTGTCACTGGAGGCCCTATAGAGCGGTGACATCACCCGATGTCACTGTTCTATAGGGGAGATCGTCGTGGGACACTCGTTATTAATTGGACTACGGCAGACGGAGTATACTGTTGGTTTTTTCTTTTTTGCAGGCGATCGAGGGCGTCGCACGAATTAGGCGTGCTTGTAAGTATGGTGAAATTAAGAATATTAAAATACTTTTTTCTGGCTGTGTTTTTTTTTAACTCTTTCACTACTATATGATTAGTAATGGATAGGCGTCTTATTGATGCCTCTCCATTATTAACCGGGCTTAATGTCACCTTCCAATAGCAAGGTGACATTAATCCCTTATTACCCCATATCCCACCACTACAGGGGAGTGGGTAAAGAGGGGCTAAGTGCCGGAATTGGCGCATTTTACAGATGCGCCATTTCTGGGGTGGCTGGTATTTGTAGCTGGGGGGCCAATATCCATGGCCCCTTCCTAGGCTATGAATATCAGCCCACAGCAGTCTGCGTAGCCTTTCTGGCTATAAAATATAGGGGGACCCCACGTCATTTTTTTTGGGGGGGTCCCCCTATTTTAACCCCTTTGACATTAGACGTACTATCCCGTCGAGGTGGGGTGGGCCCCTATGACCAGCGACGGGATAGTACGTCATGCCCTTTAATGCGACACTGCGACTTAAGTCGCGGTGATCGCATTAAAATTCCGACGCCATCTTACCTTGGGGAAGATGGCCTCGGCATCCTGGGGTATGTTGTCCCCTCCCCCCGATCGCTGTGATTGGCTGTTCAATTCTGAACAGCCAATCACAGCTTTTCTCATTGTTTCAGCCAATCAGCTTGGCTGAAACAGTGAGGTCCCAGGCTAGGATCGAGTACCGATGTACTCGATCCTGGGGCTGGTGCCTGGCAACCCAGGCACCGGCCAAAACCCCCCCGGATTGGTGCGATTGATGATCACATCGATCGCGCCAATCGCAGGGCACAGTGGCGGTGTTACAGCGCTGTGCCCTGCCTGAAAATACCTGATCCGGAGCCTTCCTCAGCTGCCCTGCGGCTCCGGATCCTGCAGCTGTGATTGGCGCGATCAATGTGATCGTTGATCGCGCCAATCAGGAACAGACCCGCCAGATTGGCGCGATCGATAATCGCAGGGCACAGCGGCGGTGTTACCGCGCTGTGTCCTGCTTGGCAATCCATGTGCAGGGCCCTGCCTCATCTTCCTGCCACCTCCCCCGCCACCTCCTGCAGCTCTGCCAATCAGGGCACAGCAGTGGTGTGCCCGCGCTGTGCCCTGATGGTGACCTGCTGGTCACCTGCCGTTGACCTGCCTATGATCGGAGCTGTGAGCTCCAATCATAGGCTGGTGCCTAGCAACACCGGCGTCACCAGGGCCTCCTCTGATTGGTGGGATCGATGTGATCATTCGATCCCACCAATGACAGGTCACAGCAGCGGTGTGACCGCTCTGTGACCTGTCTCACCTGCCCCTGACCTGTCTGACCGGTCTTCAGGAATCCTCACACTTGGTGAGGATTCCTGCAGAGTGGTCACGCTGGCAGATTCCCTCCTGTGCTGAGACTTGTGGTGCCACAGTAGCCTGTGACACCACAATTCTTGCTAAAGAAAAAAGAAGAAAGAAGAGAGACTACAAACGTAAGTGTTCATCCCCGATCCCGGCCCGATCTTACTTCACCCCCCCCTTACCCTTAAACCCCCTTTACCCTTCCCCCTCCACCCCCACTTTGCGCCGCGTCCGTCCGTGCCCAAATTTAGCAGCCGCCGAGCATTGATTGGGGACGCAGTTCACCGATCAACACTCGTGCTCGCTTTTCTTTCCCACATCCCCTTGCGTGCACCCAACCGCTGCGTCCAAACCCGTGCCTTCCCTTTTTTTTTTTTTTTTTTTTTTACACATCCACGTCTGCGCACCCAACCGCTCCGTCTAAACCCGTCCCTTTCGTTTTTTGTTTTTTTTTTACACATCCCCGTCCGCGCACCCAACCGCTGAGTCTAAACCCGTGCCTTTCATTTTTTTTTTTTTTTTTTTATACATCCCCGTCCGCGCACCCAGCCGCTGCGTCTAAACCCGTGCCTTTCATTTCTTTTTTTTTACACATGCCCGTTCACACACCCAGCAGCCGCCGAACGTTGATAAGTGACGCAGTTCACTTATCAGAGCTAGGGCCTGCTGTTTTAGACTTTTCCTTTCACAGGTATTTTTTTTCCCCTATTTGCTTTTTTTTTCCTTTAGCTTTTTCCTTTCAGAATAGTTTGCACCAAACACTATCCCCCCCACACATACACAGTTACCAATAAATATTACACCCAAGCACCATACTCACAAAAAAAATGTCCCGTTCTTCCCAGCAGCGCTATTCATTGGAGGAGGCATATGCTTTCCTTGCCTCCAACACTGATAGCGAGAGAGAGGATCCCACATTCCTTTACTCTTCAGATTCTTCATCCTCTTCCTAATCTTCCTCCTCGGGTCCTGCGGAACCGCCACGCAGACGCCCCAGGAGAGAAGATCAGGCAGCGCCCACTCCTGAAGATGAACCAGCGCGACCCTCTTCGGACCCCATATGGACCTCGCCCCCCGAATGTTACGAGCCACTGATTCCTGATTTTGTGGCAGAATCAGGAATCAAGTTTGACACCACAGGCCTCACAGAAATAGACTTTTTCAAAGTCTTTTTCTCTGAGGCTTTCGTTAACCTCATGGTGGAGCAAACTAATTTGTATGTTCGGCAATTTTTGGAGCAAAACCCCCGTTCATCATTTTCTAACTGGTCTCCTGTAGACGCAGTTGAAATTATGCAGTTTTGGGGCCTGGTCCTCCATATGGGGATCGTGAAGAAGCCAGAAATTCGGCAATATTGGAGTGTAGATATTTTATATAACCCTCCAGTGTTCCGAATGGTCATGGTTCGGACGCGTTTTGAGGCCATCCATAAGTTCCTGCATTACAACGATAATGCACGGTGTCCCGCACGAGGTGACCCCAATTTTGACCGTCTGTTCAAAGTTCGGCCGGTCATCGAACACTTCAGCAAAAAGTTTGCTGAAGTGTACGTGCCCAAAAGGGACATCTGCGTGTATGAGTCTGCCAGGAATCCCCTGACCGCTGCCACCAATTCGTCACGATTCACACCGGGCTTATCTTAGTTATCCCTCCACTGCTAACAATGTGATGAGAAAACACACACAAGGCTATTGACCTCTAAGTTTACAGCAGGGGCTTATTCTAGGTATCCCACTGCTTTCAATATACCACAAACTGCAGGGATTTATGTATATCCCGCTTACAGTTCCACTTAACACTTGCAGCTCTCTGGCGCCCCCTCAGGTCAGATTAGGTACTGCACCCTGGGTAATTAGTCGCCAGAAAGGCTGCCTGCTATGTACTGGCTATTGGGCACGCTGCAGCGACGCGATAAACTACTCCCACTCAGGCAGGAACAATAATTATCAACGCCGCAGTCGCTACAACATCACCCCAAAAGCCTGCATGGTATCACTGCCACCAGCTTCGATTAAACGGGTCTGAAGCTAACCCAACACAGTAGCGGAATTCTCTTCCAGAGACTTAGGGTACGGTTGTTAGAGCATGGAAAATGAACTAACATATAATAGTATATCCCATAAAAAATTAGGCAGTGCTTTATCAAAAATATTTTATGAAGATGTTACAAATTAGACAATTGCAAATATGTACAAGGGTAATTATGAAATAAACAGGGATTAAATGAGAAAAGGTAACACTCACATGTTCAAAGCATGGCAGGCAACCAGGCTAGTGGAGTTTTTTCCATACGTCCCAGCTCATTGGACGTGCTGCTGGCTTCAGGAGAAGACAAGAAGTCAAGAAGAAAGTGACTCCTCAGAGCCTGCCAGACACTTAAAACCTTAAGGCTGTGACATCACAGAAAGGCTGGCTTATCCAGACCTTCCTCTCTCTACATTCTGACTAAACTTTAAACTATTTTCTCTGATTTCTATAACTTCACTACAAAACATGTCAGAGTCATAACAAACCCAGCATTCATCTCGGATTAACGTGAGCATTCTAATGAGATCAAATATGTCCTATCTGGGATACATATTTACAGAGAAATCCCTACTTCTTTACCAGATGGAGTTAGAAGCCCGTGTTTCGCAGGATGGGTAGATACACCGAGTGAGAATACGAATATATATTTTCGTGTTCTTAACATAAACATGGTGCATAATATCGTACAAAAACCAAACAAAGAATCTTTCATGAATTTTGGAGCCATTTTTCCAGTTCCAGCTAGTGCAGGTGGGAGGCGGCGAGGGACTTTCGTCGAGCCTGGAATTTATGACCCCAGGGCAATAAAACCCCCTTCTAGCATACAGTCCGTAGCCCAGAGAGAAACAAGGAGAGTCAGCTAGTGAAGGGGGGGTTTAGCCCACCTCATGAGCTGAAGAGCAACTAAACTTATATGATATTTCATACCATATCGTGACAGAGTCCTTGGTTCATTTTAAGGGGCGGCTCAGGTTCCGTCAATACCTGCCCAGCAAAAGGGCCAGGTACGGAATCCAACTCTACAAGCTGTGTGAGAGTACCTCAGGGTACACCTACAGCTTTAGAGTGTACGAAGGGAAGGACAGCAGGATTGAACCGCCTGAGTGTCCTTCCATCCTGGGAGTGAGTGGGAAAATTGTGTGGGATTTGGTGCACCCACTGCTGGATAAAGGTTATCACCTCTACACCGATAACTTTTATTCCAGCATCCCACTCTAAAAATCCCTCTCTGCGCGAGGTACCGCAGCCTGCGGTACTGTCCGCAAAAATCAGAGAGGCCTCCCGAAGACGCTACTTGGGCAGATGCTCAGAAAAGGTGAGAGCAAAGCCCAATGTAGCGACCACCTGCTGGTGGTCAAGTACAAGAGGGATGTCCTCTTGACCACCATACACGGTGATGGCAGTGCCCTCGGCAGTGTACGGGGTACCTCAACACAGGTCTGCAAACCGGACTGTGTACTGGGGTACAACAAAAACATGGGGGGCGTTGATCTCTCCGATCAACTTCTCCAACCGTACAGTGCTTTGAGGAAGGCCAAGGTGTGGTACAAAAAGCTGTCCATGTACATCGTACAAATGGCAATGCTCAACGCTTTCCTGTTGTCACGATGTGCACGACACACTGATACGTCGTACCTTCAGTTCCAGGAGGTAGTGGTTAAGGCCCTGATATTTGGCACGAGGGAAGGAGCGGGCCCCAGTACTTCCGGAACTGAGGGTGCTCGTATCGTACCAGGTCAGCATTTTCCGGGGGTGGTCCCGCCAACTGATAGAAAAAGTAAGCCGCAAAAAAGGTGCAGAGTGTGCTACAAAAGAGGAGTACGCAAGGACACCATCTATCAATGCGACACCTGCCCCGACAAACCTGGCCTGTGTATGAAGGACTGCTTCAAATTGTACCACACCTCCATGCACTACTAATTTACTTAACAGGAACCAGTAGATTAGTTCGAAAGAGGGGGCACATCTAAGTAAGTTCCTTAGGGGTCTAGGTTCCAAAATGATGTCACTTGTGGTTTTTTTTTTTTACTGTTTAGGCACATCAGGGGCTCTGCAAACGGAACATGACGCCCTCAGAACTAGTCCATCAAAGTGCATTCCAAATCGTCACTGCTTCCCTTCTGAGTCCCGAAGTGCCCAAACAGTTTTTTCCCACATATGGGGTACCAGCGTACTCAGAAATTGGACAGCAACCTTTTGGGTCCTATTTCTCCTGTTACCCTTGGGAAAATAAAAAATTGGGGGCTGAAAGATCATTTTTGTGGGGAAAAAAATAAAAAATTTTATTTTCACGCCGGGCATCATAGACTTTAGTGAAGCACTTGGAGGTTAAAAATTCTCACGACACACCTAGATAAGTTCCTTAGGGGGTCAAGTTTCCAAAATGGGGTCACTTGTGGGGAGTTTCTACTGTTTAGGCACATCAGGGGCTCACCAAATGGCACATGTTGCCCGCAGACAATTCCATCAAAGTCTGCATTCCAAAACGTCACTACTTCCCTTCCGAGCCCCGAAGTGCGCCCAAACAGTAGTTTTCTCCCACATATGGGGTACCAGCGTACTCAGGACAAATTGGACAACAACTTTTGGGGTCCAATTTCTCCTGTTACCCTTGGGAAAATAAAAAATTGGGGGCTGAAAGATCATTTTTGTGGGGAAAAAAATAAAAAATTTTATTTTCACGCCGGGCATCATAGACTTTAGTGAAGCACTTGGAGGTTCAAAATTCTCACGACACACCTAGATAAGTTCCTTAGGGGGTCAAGTTTCCAAAATGGGGTCACTTGTGGGGGGTTTCCACTGTTTAGGCACATCAGGGGCTCTCCAAACGCGACATGGCATCCGATCTCAATTCCAGCCAATTTTAGCTTGAAAATGTCAAACGGCTCTCCTTTCCTTCTGAGCCCTGCCATGCGCCCAAACAGTGGTTCCCCCCCACATATGGGGTATCAGCGTACTCAGGACAAATTGGACAACAACTTTTGGGGTCCAATTTCTCCTTTTACCTTTGAGAAAATAAAAAATTGGGGACTAAACGATCATGTTTGTGGAACAAATAGGATTTTTTATTTTCACGCCCGGGCGTTATAAACTTTCGTGAAGCACTTGGGGGATCAAAGTGCTCACCACACACCTAGATAAGTTCCTTAGGGGGGTCTAGTTTCCAAAATGGGGTCACTTGTGGGGGGTTTCCACTGTTTAGGCACATCAGGGGCTCTCCAAACGCGACATGGCGTCCGATCTCAATTCCAGCCAATTTTAGCTTGAAAATGTCAAACGGCACTCCTTTCCTTCTGAGCCCTGCCATGCGCCCAAAAAGTGGTTCCCCCTCACATGTGGGGTATCAGCGTACTCAGGACAAATTGAACAACAACTTTTGAGGTCCATTTTCTCTTTTTACCCTTGGGAAATTTAAAAAATTATTGCTGAAAGAACATTTTTGTGACTAAAAAGTAAAATGTTAATTTTTTCCTTCCATGTTGCTTCTGCTGCTGTGAAACACCTGAAGAATTAATAAACTTCTTGAATGTTGTTTTGAGCACCTTGAGGGGTGCAGTTTTTAGAATGGTGTCACTTTTGGGTATTTTCTGCCATATAGACCCCTCAAAATGACTTCAAATGTGAGGTGGTCCCTAAAAAAAATGGTTTTTAAATTTTGTTGTAAAAATGAGAAATTGCTGGTCAAATTTTAACCCTTGTAACTTCCTAGAAAAAAAAAATTTTGTTTCCAAAATTATGCTGATGTAAAGTAGACATGTGGGAAATGTTATTTATTAACTATTTATTAACTATATTGTGTCACTTAACTCTCTGGTTTAACAGAATAAAAATTCAAAGTTGGAAAATTGCGAAATTTTCTAAATTTTCGCCAAATTTCCGTTTTTTTCACAAATAAACGCAAGTTATATCGAAGAAATTTTACCACTATCATGAAGTACAACATGTTACAAGAAAACAATCTCAGAATCGCTAAGATCCGTTGAAGCGTTTCGGAGTTATAACTTCATAAAGAGACAGTGGTCAGAAATGTAAAAATTGGCCCGGTCATTAACGTGCAAACCACCCTTGGGGGTAAAGGGGTTAAGAGCCAATAAAGGCTATGCAGACAGCTGTGGGCTGATATTCATAGCCTGGGAAGTGGCCATGGGTATTACCCCCTTCCCAGGCTACCAAAATTGCCCGTCGGCTTTCCCCCGCTGGAGCAGAAAAATTGTGCTGGAACCCATGCCATTTTTTTCCCATTTTTGAGCAAAATTAAACATTGTTCATTAATAAACATCGGCCTTGTTATTATACAGTATATCTATGGATATATCTTTAGATATACTGTATCTATAGATGGATATCTATGGCTGTAACTATGGATATATATCTATCTATAGATATATTTATAGATAGATATATCTATAGATACATATATTCACGAAGGGAACAGCTGACCGCACCACCCAAGCGCTTACTCAATGAACACATCGGCCATCAGCAAAAGCTGGGAACCTGATCTCGGGTGCTTGGCAAGAAAACAAGCAAGTACAAACCATGAGCAGAAAGGAGGCGGCAGCACTCACCGATCTATAAATAGATGGAATGAGAGATCTATATATAGGTAGATATATCTATTCATATATCTATCTATAGATATATCTATGGAGAGATGTAGATAGATATATGGATAGATATATCTATGTATCTTGAGCAGAAAGGAGGCGGCAGCACTCACCGATCTTCAAAAGCAGGTAACTCTTTAGTGCAATAAAATCTTCACGGCTCGGGGGTGCATATACAGCAGGGTGTACAGGTCCAAACGACGGCCGTTTCGCGCCGCTCCGGCACTTCAACGAGTTTCTGGGTGGATGGACATGACACCAGAAGTACATGCTCAAGGCACAACCCCTCCCTACGTCACCCCGCCCATCCACTGCACGAAATACTAAAAACAACTAAAAACAAATTTCTTACCTACACACTGTGTTAGACTTATATTAAGCTTATATCAACAAGATGTTACTGACATTATCACTATGAAAGATAAAGTTACTTCCCCATATAACAATTACCCTCTGATACATTTCCCGATTTTACCTGGAACTCTAACGAACTATCATAAGTGCAGTGTTCCAAAACAGTCTTAAATACAACCGAACAATATAACAACACTGGATTACTGCTCTACCCCCCCCAACATTGTAAATATACGGGCCGAATAATAAAACATTACATTTCAAAAAAAGAACAGAAAGCAATTTTTAACAATATATTACGCAAGGGCAATACGAATCATCCCATTCATAAAAATATCGACATGTCTACCCTATCATTCAGTCCTGCCGGACCCATGGCCCCTGTCTGCATTATCCATCTGGCCTCTCGCCTCAGTAAAAGGTTATGGAGATCCCCTCCTGTGGATGATACCACTCTCTCAATCCCATCGAAAGTCACCACCCTGGGATTACCTCCATGGACTTCCTGAATACGGCTAATAAGCCTGGGTACCCCTTGCCTGATGTAACAGATTTGAAATGTTCCCTAAACCGTATGTAAAGTTGTCGTATTGTTTTACCTATATAGTAACGACCACAAGGGCAAAAAACCACATATACAACATAATCCGTCTTACAGGATATAAAGTGTGTGACCTTGTGGGTAACTGGTCCTATATTCACGACTAGGGTTGAGCGACTTTTACTTTTTTAGGGTCGAGTTGGGTTTCGCGAAACCCGACTATCTCAAAGGTAGAGTGAAATCGGCCGATTATGGCGAAAAGTCGGGGATCGACCGAAACACGAAACCCAATGCAAAGTCAATGGGTAATTTTTTTTTTCTCGCTCTCTCTCTCTCAACAGAAAAGCTGGTGTTACACATTGCAAATCGCTACAGCGCACAAGTGACAAGATGGCGATAGGCGTCCACGCCCCTAAGACCTATGCCATCACTCTGCCCACGCTCCTTCATTGGCTGAAAAAATGGCGCCAAGAGCGTCATACGAAACGCGACTTTGGCACGAAGATCGCTGACCGCATGGCCAATCCCACACTAGGATCGGGTTTCATGAAACCTGACTTTGCCAAAAGTTGGCGACTTTTGAATTTGTCCGATCCGTTTCGCTCAAGCCTATTCACGACACGGTCTGTAACATGATATTTACAATATGCACAATGTCCGCAGCGATAATTCCCCTTTGGGGTACCCTGTTCAAGCCAATTATTTGTTTTTTCTTTAGTGATATGATTCCGTACCAAAATATCTCTTACCCTTGTACTACGTCTGTTAGAGATTAAAGGACCCCTAGCCGCTATTCTAGCTAGGTCTTTATCTTTCTCCAAGAGGTGCCAGTTTTTTCTAATGGCAGCTCGTATGTGCCGATCCATTGGGCCATATTACAAAAAGTAAATCTTTTTTCTTTTATGCCGCGTGTCCCTAGAGCATTACTAGTACCCACTTCACTCATTTTCCTCACTGCCTCTTGCCAAACTTTATCTGGGTACCCTCTACCTTTCAATCTTTGACCTAGTTCCCAAGATTGTAAATCAAAACCCTCTTGCGTATTATTGGCTCTACGTGTTCTCAGAAGCTGACTATAGGGCCATTTTTGGATAGAGGAAAACGGTGCCTTAGTAGGATCCAAAGCCGTATATAGTGAAAGATAAACTTAGGCACTCAACTTAAATTGAGTTTTCTGTAATTTATTGTAGTCATCAAAATAAACGTTTTGGCCTCAATACTTGGCCTTCTTCAGTAACAATTTCCATAAGGAAGATGTAGAAGCGTCCCTTGGATGTGATGTGGGATGTACGGCACTAGTGGTGGATACCGCGTCGCACTAGCACAAGCCGGCACCGGTCTCTTGATAACTAACTGTGGACACTATAACCCGGACTTCATTACCTCGAGCGACTCATACTGCACAAGTGCCGTACATCCCACATCACGTCCAAGGGACGCTTCTATATCTTCCTTATGGAAATTGTTACTGAAGAAGGCCAAGTATTGAGGCCAAAACGTTTATTTTGATGACTACAATAAATTACAAAAAACTCCATTTAAGTTGAGTGCCTAAGTTTATCTTTCACTATATACGGCTTTGGACCCTACTAAGGCACCATTTCCGGATAGTGCACGCGGTTTTCCTCTATATTGACCTCTTTGAGACACAGGTGATAAAAGATATAGAAGCACTTATACAGTGGGGCAAAAAAGTATTTAGTCAGTCAGCAATAGTGCAAGTTCCACCACTTAAAAAGATGAGAGGCGTCTGTAATTTACATCATAGGTAGACCTCAACTATGGGAGGCAAACTGAGAAAAAAAAATCCAGAAAATCACTGTCTGTTTTTCTAACATTTTATTTGCATATTATGGTAGAAAATAAGTATTTGGTCAGAAACAAAATTTCATCTCAATACTTTGTAATATATCCTTTGTTGGCAATGACAGAGGTCAAACGTTTTCTGTAAGTCTTCACAAGGTTGCCACACACTGTTGTTGGTATGTTGGCCCATTCCTCCATGCAGATCTCCTCTAGAGCAGTGATGTTTTTGGCTTTTCGCTTGGCAACACGGACTTTCAACTCCCTCCAAAGGTTTTCTATAGGGTTGAGATCTGGAGACTGGCTAGGCCACTCCAGGACCTTGAAATGCTTCTTACGAAGCCACTCCTTCGTTGCCCTGGCGGTGTGCTTTGGATCATTGTCATGTTGAAAGACCCAGCCACGTTTCATCTTCAATGCCCTTGCTGATGGAAGGAGGTTTGCACTCAAAATCTCACGATACATGGCCCCATTCATTCTTTCATGTACCCGGATCAGTCGTCCTGGCCCCTTTGCAGAGAAACAGCCCCAAAGCATGATGTTTCCACCACCATGCTTTACAGTAGGTATGGTGTTTGATGGATGCAACTCAGTATTCTTTTTCCTCCAAACACAACAAGTTGTGTTTCTACCAAACAGTTCCAGTTTGGTTTCATTAGACCATAGGACATTCTCCCAAAACTCCTCTGGATCATCCAAATGCTCTCTAGCAAACTTCAGACGGGCCCGGACATGTACTGGCTTAAGCAGTGGGACACGTCTGGCACTGCAGGATCTGAGTCCATGGTGGCGTAGTGTGTTACTTATGGTAGGCCTTGTTACCTTGGTCCCAGCTCTCTGCAGTTCATTCACTAGGTCCCCCGCGTGGTTCTGGGATTTTTGCTCACCGTTCTTGTGATCATTCTGACCCCACGGGGTGGGATTTTGCGTGGAGCCCCAGATCGAGGGAGATTATCAGTGGTCTTGTATGTCTTCCATTTTCTAATTATTGCTCCCACTGTTGATTTCTTCACTCCAAGCTGGTTGGCTATTGCAGATTCAGTCTTCCCAGCCTGGTGCAGGGCTACAATTTTGTTTCTGGTGTCCTTTGACAGCTCTTTGGTCTTCACCATAGTGGAGTTTGGAGTCAGACTGTTTGAGGGTGTGCACAGGTGTCTTTTTATACTGATAACAAGTTTAAACAGGTGCCATTACTACAGGTAATGAGTAGAGGAAAGAGGAGACTCTTAAAGAAGAAGTTACAGGTCTGTGAGAGCCAGAAATCTTGATTGTTTGTTTCTGACCAAATACTTATTTTCCACCATAATATGCAAAAAAAAAAAATGATAAAAAAACGGACAATGTGATTTTCTGGATTTTTTTTTCTCAGTTTGTCTCCCATAGTTGAGGTCTACCTATGATGTAAATTACAGACGCCTCTCATCTTTTTAAGTGGTGGAACTTGCACTACTGCTGACTAAATACTTTTTTGCCCCACTGTATATAAAAAAGCCCCGTCCGATCTTACATCTATAGAAAAGGGAGCATTGAAGGAGATAGCAGGATGGAAAGACACAATAGTGCGGCCAGCAGATAAGGGGGGCAAGATTGTGCTGATCCCCAGCGAAATGTATATTATGGAAGCCAACAGACCGTTGGCAGACAAAAGCACGTATAGAAGGCTTCAGGCAGACCCTACACTGAAATATAAGGGAGAATTGAGATCGCTGTTGAGGAAAGCAGTAGAAAGTAATGTCATTTCACAAAAGAAAGCTGTAAAATTGTTGCCGGAGTTCCCCATGAAAACGCATTGGTACCATGTTCCGAAAATACATAAGGCGATTATAGATCCACCGGGACGACCGATTGTGTCTGGGGTGGGGTCGCTTACTGAACCACTCTCTCAATACATTGATTGGTTACTGCAGCCATTACTGACAAGTATCCCTGCATATATTAAGGACACTAATTCCTTTTTGACACACATTAAACAATTCTGTTGGCAACCAGATTTTATGCTAGCCTCAGCAGATGTGGTCAATTTATATACGAGTATTCCCCAGAGGGAGGGGGTTGAGTGAGTTAGACAAATCTTGGGTACCATCAATAGGGACCGCAATTTTATTGATTTTGTCTGTGATGGCCTCATGTTTATTTTGACACACAATGCATTTACTTTTTTGGACCTCTGGTACATTCAGATCATCGGTACAGCCATGGGGACTCCGGCAGCATGTACATTTGCTAACCTATATTTGGGTGATTTCGAGGAGAAATATATATATATTTGGCTGACAACATATTTCTGAGGCATATCAAACTGTACCTCAGATAAGTCGATGATATGTTCTTTGTGTGGGATGGGCCGGAGGAGAGCTTTGCCCATTTCGTTGCTTACCTTAATGTGAATACTGTGGGAATGTCTTTTACGTTGTCGGTTGGGGGATCTCAGGTAGACTTTTTGGATGTGTCCATAAAAATTGAGGGAGGGGAGATATGTACCTCTTTATATCGCAAACCGATAGCTACCAATTCGGTTATGCACTACAATAGCTACCACCCTATTCATACGAAACGAAATGGGCGGGGAGACTTAGGGAGGGGTTGTGCCTTGAGCATGTACTTCTTCTGGTATCATGTCCGTCCACCCACAAACCCGCTGAAGTGCCGGAGCGGCGCGAAACGGCCGTCGTTTGGACCTGTACACCCTGCTGTATATGCACCCCCGAGCCGTGAAGATTTTATTGCACTAAAGAGTTACCTGCTTTTGAAGATCGGTGAGTGCTGCCGCCTCCTTTCTGCTCAAGATACATAGATATATCTATCCATATATCTATCTACATCTATCCGTAGATATATCTATAGATAGATATATGAATAGATATATCTACCTATATATAGATCTCTTATTCCATCTATTTATAGATCGATCTATCTATCTATCTATCTATCTATCTGATTCCTTCTCTTTCCATCTATCATCTATCTCATTCCTTTAATCTATCTATAATCTATCCATCTCATTCCATCTATCTATCTGTGTGTAATGGAGTGTGGGTTGGACAAATGTAAAAAAGGAGGTTGGACAAGAAATTACATCGCAGATCTTTTTTTTTTGTTCAATAATAGATCTTTATTTAGCTTTCAAAAACGCATCAAATCCACGTTGAAAACACATAAAAACCACACCTGCATTTTCTGCCAAGCGATGCGGATTCAGTGCGGAAAAATCTGCAGGCAAATCCATAACGTGTGCACATACCCTAATTAAGTGCCTCATACTACATATGTATACGGTCATATAATGCTGAAAAGTGGCCCAATAACCCTCCTATATCAACCTGGTACTGTCATATACTGCCGGTGTAATGCGCAGAAGAGGCCCAATAACCCTCCAATATCCACCTGGCACTGTTGTATACTGCTGGCGTAATGCCCAGAAGTGGCCCAATAATCACCTGGTACTGTCGTATACTGCTGGCGTAATGCCCAGAAGTGGCCCAATAACCCTCCAATATCCACCTGGTACTGTCGTATAGTGCCGGTATAATACCCAGAAGTGGCCCACTAGCCCTCCAATATCCACCTGGTAGTCGCACAGTGCCGCTGTAATACCCAGAAGTGGCACAATAACCCTCCAATATCCACCTGGTACTGTCATATAGTGCTGATGTAATGCCCAGAAGTGGCCCAATAACTCTCCAATATCCACCTGGTACTGTCGTAAAGTGCCGGTTTAATGCCCAGAAGTGGCCCAATAACCCTCCAATATCCACCTGGTACTGTCGTATAGTGCAGGTGTAATGCCCAGAAGTGGCCCAATAACCCTCCAATATCCACCTGGTACTGTCGTATAGTGCAGGTGTAATGCCCAGAAGTGGCCCAATAACCCTCCAATATCCACCTGGTACTGTCGTATAGTGCAGGTGTAATGCCCAGAAGTGGCCCAATAACCCTCCAATATCCACCTGGTACTGTCGTATAGTGCCGGTATAATACCCAGAAGTGGCCCACTAGCCCTCCAATATCCACCTGGTAGTCGCACAGTGCCGCTGTAATACCCAGAAGTGGCACAATAACCCTCCAATATCCACCTGGTACTGTCATATAGTGCTGATGTAATGCCCAGAAGTGGCCCAATAACTCTCCAATATCCACCTGGTACTGTCGTACAGTGCCGGTGTAATGCCCAGAAGTGGCCCAATAACCCTCCAATATCCACCTGGTACTGTCGTATAGTGCAGGTGTAATGCCCAGAAGTGGCCCAATAACCCTCCAATATCCACCTGGTACTGTCGTATAGTGCAGGTGTAATGCCCAGAAGTGGCCCAATAACCCTCCAATATCCACCTGGTACTGTCGTATAGTGCCGATGTAATGCCCAGAAGTGGCCCAATAACCCTCCAATATCCACCTGGTACTGTCGTACAGTGCCGGTGTAATGCCCAGAAGTGGCCCAATAATCCTCCAATATCCACGTGGTACTGTCGTATAGTGCAGGTGTAATGCCCAGAAGTGGCCCAATAACCCTCCAATATCCACCTAGTACTATCGTATAGTGCCGATGTAATGCCCAGAAGTGGCCCAATAACCCTCCAATATCCACCTGGTACTGTCGTATACTGCTGGCGTAATGCCCAAAAGTGGCCCAATAACCCTCCAATATCCACCTGGTACTGTCATACAGTGCCGGTGTAATACCCAGAAGTGGCACAATAACCCTCCAATATCCACCTGGTACTGTCGTATAGTGCAGGTGTAATGCCCAGAAGTGGCCCAATAACCCTCCAATATCCACCTGGTACTGTCGTATAGTGCAGGTGTAATGCCCAGAAGTGGCCCAATAACCCTCCAATATCCACCTGGTACTGTCATATACTGCCGGTGTAATGCGGAGAAGAGGCCCAATAACCCTCCAATATCCACCTGGTACTGTCGTATAGTGCACGTATAATACCCAGAAGTGGCCCAATAACCCTCCAATATCCACCTGGTACTGTCGTATAGTGCAGGTGTAATGCCCAGAAGTGGCCCAATAACCCTCCAATATCCACCTGGCACTGTTGTATACAGCTGGCGTAATGCCCAGAAGTGGCCCAATAACCATCCAATAATCACCTGGTACTGTCGTATACTGCTGGCGTAATGCCCAGAAGTGGCCCAATAACCCTCCAATATCCACCTGGTACTGTCATACAGTGCCGGTGTAATACCCAGAAGTGGCACAATAACCCTCCAATATCCACCTGGTACTGTCATACAGTGCCGGTGTAATACCCAGAAGTGGCACAATAACCCTCCAATATCCACCTGGTACTGTCGTATAGTGCCGGTATAATACCCAGAAGTGGCCCACTAGCCCTCCAATATCCACCTGGTAGTCGCACAGTGCCGGTGTAACACCCAGAAGTGGCACAATAACCCTCCAATATCCACCTGGTACTGTCGTATAGTGCTGATGTAATGCCCAGAAGTGGCCCAATAACCCTCCAATATCCACCTGGTACTGTCGTACAGTGCCGGTGTAATGCCCAGAAGTGGCCCAATAACCCTCCAATATCCACCTGGTACTGTCGTATAGTGCAGGTGTAATGCCCAGAAGTGGCCCAATAACCCTCCAATATCCACCTGGTACTGTCGTATAGTGCCGATGTAATGCCCAGAAGTGGCCCAATAACCCTCCAATATCCACCTGGTACTGTCGTATAGTGTCGGTGTAATGCCCAGAAGTGGCCCAATAATCCTCCAATATCCACCTGGTACTGTCGTATAGTGCAGGTGTAATGCCCAGGAGTGGCCCAATAACCCTCCAATATCCACCTGGTACTGTCGTATAGTGCCGATGTAATGCCCAGAAGTGGCCCAATAACCCTCCAATATCCACCTGGTACTGTCGTATAGTGCAGGTGTAATGCCCAGAAGTGGGCCAATAACCCTCCAATATCCACCTGGTACTGTCGTATAATGCAGGTGTAATGCCCAGAAGTGGCCCAATAACCCTCCAATATCCACCTGGTACTGTCGTATAGTGCAGGTGTAATGCCCAGAAGTGGCCCAATAACCCTCCAATATCCACCTGGTACTGTCGTATAGTGCAGGTGTAATGCCCAGAAGTGGCCCAATAATCCTCCAATATCCACCTGGTACTGTCGTATAGTGCAGGTGTAATGCCCAGAAGTGGCCCAAAAACCCTCCAATATCCACCTGGTACAGTCGTACAGTGGCGGTGTAATGCCCAGAAGTGGCCCAATAACCCTCCAATATCCACCTGGTACTGTCGTATAGTGTCGGTGTAATGCCCAGAAGTGGCCCAATAATCCTCCAATATCCACCTGGTACTGTCGTATAGTGCAGGTGAAATGCCCAGAAGTGGCCCAATAACCCTCCAATATCCACCTGGTACTGTCGTATAGTGCAGGTGTAATGCCCAGAAGTGGCCCAATAACCCTCCAATATCCACCTGGTACTGTCGTACAGTGCCGGTGTAATGCCCAGAAGTGGCCCAATAATCCTCCAATATCCACCTGGTACTGTCGTATAGTGCAGGTGTAATGCCCAGAAGTGGCCCAAAAACCCTCCAATATCCACCTGGTACAGTCGTACAGTGGCGGTGTAATGCCCAGAAGTGGCCCAATAACCCTCCAATATCCACCTGGTACTGTCGTATAGTGTCGGTGTAATGCCCAGAAGTGGCCCAATAATCCTCCAATATCCACCTGGTACTGTCGTATAGTGCAGGTGAAATGCCCAGAAGTGGCCCAATAACCCTCCAATATCCACCTGGTACTGTCGTATAGTGCAGGTGTAATGCCCAGAAGTGGCCCAATAACCCTCCAATATCCACCTGGTACTGTCGTATAGTGCAGGTGAAATGCCCAGAAGTGGCACAATAACCCTCCAATATCCAACTGGTACTGTCGTATAGTGCAGGTGTAATGCCCAGAAGTGGCCCAATAACCCTCCAATATCCACCTGGTACTGTCGTACAGTGCCGGTGTAATGCCCAGAAGTGGCCCAATAATCCTCCAATATCCACGTGGTACTGTCGTATAGTGCAGGTGTAATGCCCAGAAGTGGCCCAATAACCCTCCAATATCCACCTGGTACTGTCGTATAGTGCAGGTGTGATGCCCAGAAGTGGCCCAATAACCCTCCAATATCCACCTGGTACTGTCGTATACTGCTGGCGTAATGCCCAGAAGTGGCCCAATAACCCTCCAATATCCACCTGGTACTGTCGTACAGTGCCGGTGTAATACCCAGAAGTGGCCCAATAACCCTCCAATATCCACCTGGTACTGTCATACAGTGCCGGTGTAATACCCAGAAGTGGCACAATAACCCTCCAATATCCACCTGGTACTGTCGTATAGTGCAGGTGTAATGCCCAGAAGTGGCCCAATAACCCTCCAATATCCACCTGGTACTGTCATATACTGCCGGTGTAATGCGCAGAAGAGGCCCAATAACCCTCCAATATCCACCTGGCACTGTTGTATACTGCTGGCGTAATGCCCAGAAGTGGCCCAATAACCCTCCAATAATCACCTGGTACTGTCGAATACTGCTGGCGTAATGCCCAGAAGTGGCCCAATAACCCTCCAATATCCACCTGGTACTGTCGTACAGTGCCGGTGTAATACCCAGAAGTGGCCCAATAACCCTCCAATATCCACCTGGTACTGTCGTACAGTGCCGGTGTAATACCCAGAAGTGGCCCAATAACCCTCCAATATCCACCTGGTACTGTCGTATAGTGCCGATGTAATACCCAGAAGTGGCACAATAACCCTCTAATATCCACCTGGTACTGTCGTATAGTGCCGGTATAATACCCAGAAGTGGCCCACTAGCCCTCCAATATCCACCTGGTAGTCGCACAGTGCCGGTGTAATACCCAGAAGTGGCCCAATAACCCTCCAATATCCACCTGGTACTGTCGTACAGTGCCGGTGTAATGCCCAGAAGTGGCCCAATAACCCTCCAATATCCACCTGGTACTGTCGTACAGTGGCGGTGTAATGCCCAGAAGTGGCCCAATAATCCTCCAATATCCACCTGGTACTGTCGTATAGTGCCGGTGTAATGCCCAGAAGTGGCCCAATAACCCTCCAATATCCACCTGGTACTGTCGTATAGTGCAGGTGTAATGCCCAGAAGTGGCCCAATAACCCTCCAATATCATAGTAACATAGTTAGTAAGGCCGAAAAAAGACATTTGTCCATCCAGTTCAGCCTATATTCCATCATAATAAATACCCAGATCTACGTCCTTCTACAGAACCTAATAATTGTATGATACAATATTGTTCTGCTCCAGGAAGACATCCAGGCCTCTCTTGAACCCCTCGACTGAGTTCGCCATCACCACCTCCTCAGGCAAGCAATTCCAGATTCTCACTGCCCTAACAGTAAAGAATCCTCTTCTATGTTGGTGGAAAAACCTTCTCTCCTCCAGATGCAAAGAATGCCCCAATATCCACCTGGTACTGTCGTATAGTGCAGGTGTAATGGCCAGAAGTGGCCCAATAACCCTCCAATATCCACCTGGTACTGTCGTATAGTGCAGGTGTAATGCCCAGAAGTGGCCCAATAACCCTCCAATATCCACCTGGTACTGTCGTATAGTGCAGGTGTAATGCCCAGAAGTGGCCCAATAACCCTCCAATATCCACCTGGTACTGTCATATACTGCCGGTGTAATGCGCAGAAGAGGCCCAATAACCCTCCAATATCCACCTGGTACTGTCGTACAGTGCCGGTGTAATACCCAGAAGTGGCCCAATAACTCTCCAATATCCACCTGGTACTGTCGTATAGTGCCGGTATAATACCCAGAAGTGGCCCACTAGCCCTCCAATATCCACCTGGTAGTCGCACAGTGCCGGTGTAATGCCCAGAAGTGGGCCAATAACCCTCCAATATCCACCTGGTACTGTCGTATAATGCAGGTGTAATGCCCAGAAGTGGGCCAATAACCCTCCAATATCCACCTGGTACTGTCGTATAGTGCAGGTGTAATGCCCAGAAGTGGCCCAATAACCCTCCAATATCCACCTGGTACTGTCGTACAGTGCCGGTGTAATGCCCAGAAGTGGCCCAATAACCCTCCAATATCCACCTGGTACTGTCGTATAGTGCAGGTGTAATGCCCAGAAGTGGCCCAATAACCCTCCAATATTCACCTGGTACTGTCGTACAGTGCCGGTGTAATGCCCAGAAGTGGCCCAATAACCCTCCAATATCCACCTGGTACTGTCGTATAGTGCAGGTGTAATGCCCAGAAGTGGCCCAATAACCCTCCAATATCCACCTGGTACTGTCGTACAGTGGCGGTGTAATGCCCAGAAGTGGCCCAATAACCCTCCAATATCCACCTGGTACTGTCGTATAGTGTCGGTGTAATGCCCAGAAGTGGCCCAATAATCCTCCAATATCCACCTGGTACTGTCGTATAGTGCAGGTGTAATGCCCAGAAGTGGCCCAATAACCCTCCAATATCCACCTGGTACTGTCGTATAGTGCAGGTGTAATGCCCAGAAGTGGCCCAATAACCCTCCAATATCCACCTGGTACTGTCGTATAGTGTCGGTGTAATGCCCAGAAGTGGCCCAATAACCCTCCAATATCCACCTGGTACTGTCGTATAGTGCAGGTGTAATGCCCAGAAGTGGCCCAATAACCCTCCAATATCCACCTGGTACTGTCTTACAGTGGCGGTGTAATGCCCAGAAGTGGCCCAATAACCCTCCAATATCCACCTGGTACTGTCGTATAGTGCAGGTGTAATGCCCAGAAGTGGCCCAATAACCCTCCAATATCCACCTGGTACTGTCGTATAGTGCCGATGTAATGCCCAGAAGTGGCCCAATAACCCTCCAATATCCACCTGGTACTGTCGTATAGTGCAGGTGTAATGCCCAGAAGTGGCCCAATAACCCTCCAATATCCACCTGGTACTGTCGTACAGTGCCGGTGTAATGCCCAGAAGTGGCCCAATAATCCTCCAACATCCACCTGGTACTGTCGTATAGTGCACGTATAATACCCAGAAGTGGCCCAATAACCCTCCAATATCCACCTGGTACTGTCGTACAGTGGCGGTGTAATGCCCAGAAGTGGCCCAATAACCCTCCAATATCCACCTGGTACTGTCGTATAGTGTCGGTGTAATGCCCAGAAGTGGCCCAATAACCCTCCAATATCCACCTGGTACTGTCGTATAGTGCAGGTGTAATGCCCAGAAGTGGCCCAATAACCCTCCAATATCCACCTGGTACTGTCGTATAGTGCAGGTGTAATGCCCAGAAGTGGCCCAATAACCCTCCAATATCCACCTGGTACTGTCGTATAGTGCAGGTGTAATGCCCAGAAGTGGCCCAATAACCCTCCAATATCCACCTAGTACTGTCGTATAGTGCAGGTGTAATGCCCAGAAGTGGCCCAATAACCCTCCAATATCCACCTGGTACTGTCGTATAGTGCAGGTGTAATGCCCAGAAGTGGCCCAATAACCCTCCAATATCCACCTAGTACTGTCGTATAGTGCAGGTGTAATGCCCAGAAGTGGCCCAATAACCCTCCAATATCCACCTGGTACTGTCGTATAGTGCAGGTGTAATGCCCAGAAGTGGCCCAATAACCCTCCAATATCCACCTGGTACTGTCGTATAGTGCAGGTGTAATGCCCAGAAGTGGCCCAATAACCCTCCAATATCCACCTGGTACTGTCGTATAGTGCAGGTGTAATGCCCAGAAGTGGGCCATTTATTCTCCAATATCCCAATTAGACCATCGTAAAATGCCAAAAAGTGTTCAGTATCCAAATAACACTCCAGTAACCCCACAATACTGTCATATAGTGCCCAGATAACATGCAGTATGTGAAGGCTACACAGCGACTTTGACCACAGCTGCCAATTTAATGGTCACAGTCACAGTACCCTCAGGGTCTCAGTGCAATGTATTGTACTGTAACAGTAACAGGTATAGCCCCAGCCTAAATCTTATGGGGTCATTTCTCTTTGACGAAAAAAAAAAACTACTCTTCCTCTCCACAGTGGTGCTGCTCCTCCGTGATCTGTACTGTATCCCCAGCAAAAAAAACAAACTATCTTTCTGTGGGGAACATTGATGGGACCACTGCAGCCTTCACCAGATCCTAGTCAGTACAGTAATGGCGAGCCCCTCCTGTAGCTGTTGCAGTCAGAGCTAGTGCCCGTAGAGGTAGTTACCCCTTTAGGTGACATGGCAGGGGCCATTTGTTATCCGCTTGTCCCTGTCTGTATTGCACAGGTTGGTGGAAATGGTTTTCACCCTATGGTTGGAGAGCGATAGCCATGGCTGTGTTCTTTGAGGCTTGTCCTGGGAGGCTATATCCTTGGGGGTGTTCCTTTTGGGGATTCGTTTTCTGGGGGGCTTGTATTTGTATAATGGTCTTGCATGTGGGCTATAGAAATGATTTTCACACTGCCTTTTTTGTCCCTTAATACTGTACATTTCTTTTCTCCCTTTTCTTTGCAGAGGACCCTTACAAGGCATTTTACAGCCAAAACTTCTGGTCAGTGGAAATGAGACAAGAACCATGCAGATTACTCCAGACACTATGGTCCATATAAAGAGGATTTGTCACCAGTTTTTCAGGGTTATTGGTTTGCTCCCTTTTAGATGTGTTGGTAAATTCTAGCGCTCACTTTTTAGTAACTTGAAGTTTGAAATGAGAATGTAAAGGCCACCGTACTCAATAGATAGCCCAACCATCAGTCAGCTGAACTCTAGGGCTATGTGCACACGATGCGGATTTAGTGCGGATCCGCAGCAGATTTTTCCGCGCAGAAACGCTGCAGATCCGCACTGTGATTTACAGTACAATGTAAATCAATGGGTAAAAAAATGCTGCGGATTTAGATGAAGTGCATGTCACTTCTTTTGTGCGTATCTGCAGCGTTTCTGCACCCTTCCACTATAGAAATCCGCAGTGGGAAAAAACGCAGAAAATCCACATCAATTCCGCACAAAATCCACATAAAAACCGCGGCAAATCCGCAGCTGCGGATTCTGCCAGGAGATGCGGATTTTGTGCAGAAAATTCTGCACCCCATTCCCTACGTTTGCACATAGCCTAACAGCTCTCTCTCCCGACTATGCCCTTAAGGCTATGTGCCCACGTTGCAGAAATGCTGCGGAAATTTCCGCAGCATTTCTGCAACTCCCTGCCCCGGGTAAAACGCATGTGGAATTCGCATGTGTTTTCCCGCAAAACACAAGCGTTTTTAGCTTGCAGAATGAGTGCGTTTCCCATCACTTGGAAAAGTGTTTGACAGGTTGGTCACACTTGTCAAGCATAGTGCTTGACAAGTGTGACCAACTTTTTACTATTGATGCTGCCTATGCAGCATCAATAGTAAAAGATAGAATGTTAAAAATAATAAAAAAAATAAGAAATCGTGATATTCTCACCTTCCGGCGGCCCCGATCTCCTCAGCGGCGCACCCGGTATGTTCCGTTCCCAGGGATGCTTTGTGTGAAGGACCTTTGTGACGTCACGGTTGCGTGACCGCAACGTCATCTCAGGTGATTCGCGCAATGCATCCCTGGGAACAGAAGCCGCCGCGTGCACCACTGAGAGGCGGGAGGACTCCGGGGGCCATCAGAAGGTAAGTGTATCCTTATTTTTTATTTTAATTCTTTTTTTTTACATGAATATCGATCCCAGGGCCTGGAGAATAGTCTCCTCTCCTCCAGGCCCTGGGTACCATCCGCATATTAAGCGCTCACTTTAAGCATAGTGGGCATAGCCACATGCGTAAAGTGAGCGTTTCAATGCAATCCTATGGAGGCGATTCCGCAGAAATAATGAATATGCTGCGGATTTTACCGCTATGCAATTCCACAGCGGGAAAATCCGCAGCATGGGCACAGCACTGCGAAATCCCATAGGATTGCATGGGAATGTGTTTTTAAGCGTTTCCGCTGCGGCAAAAAAACGCAGCAGTAACGCATAAAAAACGCAACGTGGGCACACAACCTAAATCAGAGAGTAATGTCACACAAAATAGTTAAATAACATTTCCCACTCATCTACTCTACATCAGCACAATTTTAGAAACATTTTTTTTTGTTAGGATGTTATAAGGGTTAACTGTTGACCAGTGATTTTTACAACAAAATTTACAAACCCTTTGTTTTTGTTTTTTAGGGACCACATAACATTTAAAGTGACTTTTGGAGGTCTATATGACAGAAAATACCCAAAAGTGACACCATTCTAAAAACTGCACCCCTCAAGGTGCTCAAAACCACATTCAAGAAGTTTATTAACCCTTCAGGTGCATCACAGGAATTAATGGAATGTGGAAGGAAAAAATTAGGAATTAGTCCTACCAGTAATTGTATTTCTACTAGTCCATCATCCAGAAGTCCATCATGACAGCACGTTAGGAGGAGGTAGTCCTACTCGTCCTCTAGGGACAGGGAAGACCAGAGGTTAAAAGGGGGCCTCCTCGCCCTCAGTGTGTTTTCCAATCACCACACTAGGATGGATGCAACTCTATTTTATTGAATTCTTACATACAAATGGTAACCTCACATAAGCTTTTAGAGTTCAGGGGAGGGAATGTAAAGGCGCTGTCATGATGGACTCCTGGAAATACAATTACTGGTAGGACTATTTCCTAATTTCCCAGAACGTCCCTCATGACAACACATCAGAAGAAATACCAAATCACTGGCATCTCAGGGCGTGACCACTGCCTGAATGACTTTCCCTCTGCAAGCTAGCTGTTGACCTGATATTACATCTCGCTTGTAGAGTTTACAGAATATTGTTATACTAGATGGTGGCCCGATTCTAACGCATCGGGTATTATAGAATATGCATGTCCACGTAGTATATTGCACAGCCCACGTAGTATATTGCCCATCGACGTAGTATATTGCCCAACCACGTAGTATATTGCGCAGCCACGTAGTATATTGCCCAGCCACATAGTATATTGCCCAGCCACATAGTATATTGCCCAGCCACATAGTATATTGCACAGCGACGGAGTATACAGCACAGAACCACGTAGTATAGAGACTTAAAAATAAACACATACTCACCTTCCGAAGGCCCGTTGAAGTCCTGCTATACTCACCATCCGTCGCCTTTCCAGCTCCTCGCGACGCTCCGGTGACCGTTCCATTGCAAGCGGCAGCTTCCGGTCCCAGGGCTGGTATGAGCAGGACCTGTGATGACGTCGCGGTCACATGACCGTGACGTCATGGCAGGTCCTTGTCGTATACCAGCCCTGGGACCGGGCATGGAGCAGTCACCGGAGCGTGGCGAGGAGCGGGAAAGGCGGTGGATGGTGAGTAGAGCAGGTTTTTTTTTTTTAATTATTATTTCTAACATGACATATTTTTACTATTGATGTTGCATAGGCAGCATCAATAGTAAATAGTTGGGGACACACAGGGTTAATAGCAGCGGTAACGGAGTGCGTTACACCGCGGCCCGTTACCGCTGCCATTAACCCTGTGTGAGCTGGAGGGGATTATGGAGCGGGCGCCGGGCAGTGAGTGCAGGGGAGTAGGGGAGGGACTAATCGGACTGTGCCCGTCGCTGATTGGTCGCGGCAGCCATGACAGGCAGCTGCCGAGACCAATCAGTGACGCGGGATTTCCGTTACGGAAGTTGAGGACAGACAAAGTACCCCTTAGACAATTATATATATAGATTTGACCAAGTTGCAGACCCAAAATTTGGTCTATGGATGCTCCTGCTCTCTCAGCCCAAGGTACTGAAATTGCTCTATTTGAGTGTGCCCTACTGCCAATTGGGGGCTCTCTCTTTTCAGATTCGTAATTTAGGGAAATGGCTAGGGTTGCCTTTGAGTCTTTTTTGCCTTTTTTTTTTTTTGTATGCTGAAAGAATAGGTTTGACTATTGTCTCCAGGTCTTAGTAGTTTCCACGTAACACATCACTGATCTAATAACGTCCAAGGTATGAAAAAGCATCTTTTTATCATTGCTAGCATGTTGATAGAACGATGGGAGGATGGTTTCCTGGTTCAGGTTTGTGTTTGAAATTACTTTTGGCCTCAAAGACGGGTCCAGTCTCAGCATTAGATGATCCTCTAGGATCTGCAGATAAGGATCTATTTCTGATAAAGCTTGATTTCCCCCTAATCTCTTTGCAGAGGTGATTGCCGCCAGGAACACAGTTTTCATGGACCGCAAATTAATGCTAGCCTCTTCCTGTGGTTCGAAGGGTGATTTACATAAGGCACCCAGCACTAGATTCAGGTCCATGGTGCAACAGTTTTCCTAATTGTGGGTCTCAACCTGGTAATGGCTCTAACAAATCTTGTAACCCATGGATGCTCTGGTAGAGGGTAGTCTAGAAATGCGCTGAGGGCTGACATCTGAACCTTTAATGTTCTGTGTTTCAAACCCATATCGAAACCTATCTGGAGGAACTCTAGGATCTTAGGGATATCCGGACTGGATGACTCTGTGATGGATTCTCCGATAAATGAGCAGAACTTTTTCCAGACTTTTGAATAAATGGTTAACGTTACGGATTTCCTGCTTGCTTGCATAGTTGTTATTACTTTCTGTGAAAGTCCCTTGGAGCTTAAGATCTGCCTCTCAGGATCCAGGCTGTTAGTTGTAGAAAGCAGGCGTCCTGATGTAGAAGGGGACCTGGAGACAGCAGGTCGTACCTGTCTGGTAGGAGAACCGTTCTTCCAGGGCAACGGGAACCAACTTCTCTTGGGCCAAAGGGGGGCTACCAATATCTCTGTGGCTTAGTCTTTTTGAATCTTCCTTAGGACCCTTGATATAAGCGGGAATGGGGGAAATGCATAGAGAAGATCCACTTCCCAACTTTGGGATAAGGCATATATCCCTTCTTGGGATTAAACCCAGGGTTTAAGGAAAAAATGTTAGTACCTTCAGATTATTCTGTGCTGTGAACAGGTCTGTGTTTGGAACCCCCATCTCTGAATTAGCTGGAAAAAAAGCAGTATATATACGGCGCATGTCGGGAAGGGGTTAAGGATCCGTTAGAACGGAAGATAGTCTGCCAAGGGAAACTTCAGCAGCCCTACTGAAAATAAATGTCGTCTCGCCATGTGCTACACGATCTATGTACCGTCATGGGTGAAACCAATTGGAAGATCATCTCAGAGGATCTATTGACTAGAGATGAGCAGTGTTCGAGTCGAACTATTTGCCAATTTCAAATTCGAGCTGTTTTGGGCGGTGATCGAGTCGTTCGACGAACCCAAACAGTTGGCTTAAAATTCGGCTGTTCGAGTTTCTGTTCGATAACTGTTCGTTCACCAAAAGCCTAGCTTGATTTGCACATTAAAACTGTTTATCATTGTTAATAGACTGTTTCAGTGTATAGTGGTCGGAGGGTGGGGGGGATAGATTTGTGCCGAAATAACGCCTATCTCCATTTTTTTTTTCTTTCCCGCATTTACAGTGGAGTGGTGCAGTCTCTCAGCCTATCAGCAGTGCGCACACACACAGCAATGTGCATGTGATGCACACAAGCAAGGGCATGTGTCATTGGCTGTGTATGTCACATGTCCTCCTTGCCCTATAAGAACCAGCCATTTGCCCAGTCGCCACCATTTCCTCACTGCTGCAGCTTAGTGTTAGACGGCACCGCTGCTGCTGTAAGTGCTATACAGACTAAGAGTGTTTTTTTAGAGCGAATTGTCAGAGAGATAGGTTTAGGGAGTCGGGAAGAGTCGGGACTAGTTTTAATATCAGCCCTTTTCAGGGTAGGTTACAGCAGTTAATAGCACTGTTTGCCAGGCAGGTCTGCACCAGTGCTGTGCAAGTGTTTGTCACAGCATTTGGTGTAATCTAGCTCAGCCAATCCTTTTGGGCTAGTAGCATTGTCTGATAGTTATCTGAGTAGCCCGCCTGTGAAGCTAGCTACACCGCCTGTGTATCTCAATTTTTATTGCATCTAACCCAGTTAATAGTTTTGGGCCTAGGAGCAGTGTATGCACGTCAGCAGAGTAGCCCGCCTGTGAAACTAACTACACCGCCTGTGTATCTCTATTTTTACTGCATCTGATCCAGTTAATAGTTTTGGGCCTAGTAGCAGTGTCTGCACGTCAGCAGAGTAGCCCGCCTGTGAAACTAACTACACCGCCTGTGTATCTCTATTTTTACTGTATCTAAGGCTACGTTCACATTGGCGTTCCGCCAATGTGCGTCGCTGTTGCGCCGGCGACGCAGCGGCGACGCGCCCCTATGTTTAACATAGGGGACGCGTGCGTCGTTTTGGTGGCGTTTTTCGCCACGTGCGTCGTTTCCGACGCTAGCGTCGGACGCAAGAAAACGCTACATGTAGCATTTTCTGTGCGTCCGATTTTCGTCGGAACACGACGCGCGCGTTTTAGCGTGCGTCGCGCGTTGCGTCGCCGACGCACGGCGGCGCAACGCTAATGTGAACGTAGCCTAATCCAGTTAATAGTTTAGGGCCTAGTACCACAGTTTGGCCACTCAGTTCTGCTCGGTTTTCATCCATCGGTTGTTGTGCCAACAACTACAGATACAGAGTTGCCAATTAGTTAAGCACTAAAATGAGTGGCAAAAGGCCTGCTGCTGGTGGAAATGGGAATAGGCGTGTTGAAAAGGGAAAAAAAGGTTGTGTCCGTGGGGTAGGTGGTAAAGCAACAGTAACATCTGCAGAAGAAAGACCATCTTGCATAGCCTGGGCATTTTTTGACATCACAAAGGATGACCCAACTCATGTTGTCTGTAAGATTTGTCAACAAAATCTCAGTAGAGGCCAAAAAATCACTAGCTTGAGTACTTCATGCATGAACCGTCAAATGGATATGAGGAATAAGTTGCAGTGGGAAGCTCACTGTGCTACAATGCGGCCTAGTGGGCCAGGTCAACCACCATCTGCCCCAGCAAGTGCATCCGCATCCTCTTCATCCTTTGTGACTTTGGGAACAGCAGTCGCACATGGTTTTGGATGCAGACCTTCCACCTCTTTACCCGCAACAGCCAGTGTGATTGGCAGGTCGTCAGGACATTTGCAAGTGGAAGCACCTGCTGGTGTTGAGCGCTCTCCGACATCGACACCACATTTTGATCAAGGCAACATAACATCTCCGCCTGCACCTTCCTCAGACCAGCAGTTTGCCGGGGACACCCTAGTCAACTCCGTCTAAGGCTACTTTCACACTAGCGTTTTTTGCAATACGTAGCAATGCGTCGTTTATGGGAAAAAACGCATCCTGCAAAGTTGTTTGCAGGATGCATTTTTGCCCCATAGATTAACATTAGCGACACATTAGCGATGCATTGACACACGTCACAACCGTCGTGCGATGGTTGCGCCGTGTTGTGGCGGACCGCCGGGAGCAAAAAACGTTACATGTAACGTTTTTTGCTGCCGACGGACCGCTTTTTCCGACCACGCATGCGCATGACAAAGCTAAGAGGTTGAATTTCTCCATCTGCAAGCTGTTGGCTACAGAAATGCTGCCTTTCCGCCTGGTGGACACAGAGGATTTTCGAGACCTTATGTCCGTCGCAGTGCCCCAGTACCAGATGCCCAGTCGCCACTACTTCTCAAAGAAAGCTGTGCCTGCGCTACACCAGCATGTCGCACACCACATCACCGCTTCCTTGAGAAACTCTGTGTGTGACAGGGTGCATTTCACCACAGACACTTGGATGAGTAGACATGGACAGGGGCGTTACATGTCGGTGACTGGGCACTGGGTAACTATGGCGACATCAGGAGAAGGGGCTGCTGTCCAAGTCTTGCCGTCACCACGAGTTGCTCGTCGATCCTCTGTATCTAGAAGTTCCTCCACTGCTTCTGCCTCCTCAACCTCCTCTCAGTCCTTCACCTGCACCCAAAGCCTGTCTGGTAATGCTACCCGCGTTGTAACTGCGGAGAAGGAATCCTGCACACCTCCTCACTATGCGGTCACCAGGGCTCAACGGCATCAGGTAGTGTTTACATTGAAATGTCTGGGAAATGTGAGTCACACAGCTGAGTTGTGATCAGCTCTGGAGTCCGAGTTCCATCAATGGTTGTCTCCACTTAACCTGCAGCCAGGGAAGGCTGTGTGCGACAATGCTGCAAACCTGGGTGCGGCCCTTCGCCGGGGCAATGTCACACACGTGCCTTGTATGGCTCACGTTTTGACCCTGGTTGTCCAGCAATTTTATCCCACTATCCTTGACTAGATGGGCTTCTGCAGAGGCACGGTCACTGTGTGCTCACTTTCGCTGTTCGCATCCCGCAGCTCGATGACTTGCATCTCTACAGAAGTCGTTGGGCCTGCCAGTTGAACCGGCTGAAATGCAATGTGCCCACACAGTGGAATTCAACTCTGCACATGTTGCAGCGACTGTGGCAGCATCGACGAGCCCTGGTGCAATATGTTATGACGTATAGCCTGGGCCAATGAGATCAAGAGGTGGGGCAAATCACGCTGCAGGAGTGGTCTCAGATGAGGGACCTATGCACCCTTCTGCACAGTTTTGAAATAGCGACGAAGATGTTTAGTGCTGACGATGCCATTATCAGCATGACCATTCCGGTGATTTACATGCTGGAGCACACCTCACACGGTGTTTGGAGGCAGGTGGTGGAACAAGAGGAGGAGGAACAGGAGTCGTATGCGGAAGGGATCATATCTCCAAGGTCAAGAAGGTTGCAGCACCAAGGCGGCTGGCATTGGAGACTGGGGGAGAGGGATTACCGAGGGTGCATGGTAGCAGCCAAACTGTTCAGGAAGGTGCAGGAGGCGAGGAAGAAGTGGAGGATGAACTGGCGCTGGGCATGGAAGACTCCTCAGATGAGGGAGACCTTGATCAATTTTCTGTTGTGCGAGGTTGGGGGGAGAGGGCTGACGAAGGAAGCATGATTCTCACCTCGCCACCACCAAGACAACAAGGACTTGGTCCTCCTGGATGCGCAAGACACAGGAGTGCCTTCTTGCTGTACTACCTGCAACATGACCCTCGGATTGTCAGAATCCGAAGTAATGCCGACTACTGGGTTGCCACACTCTTAGATCCCCAGTACAAAAGCAAATTTGGCGAAATAATTCCTGCCATAGAAAGGGATTCACGCATGCAGGAGTATCAGCAGAGACTGTTACAGAATCTAACATCTGCTTTTCCACAAAACACCAGTGGTGCACGTAGTGAATCTTTGAGTTCTAACTTGCCAACCGTGGGACTATCGAGTCATCACTCAAACCGTAACAGTAACATCGTATCTGGTGGTAACAGCAATTTTTTTCCAATCGTTTCAAGATTTTTTTAGACCATCCTTTGCAAGGCCACAGGAGACAAGAAGTCTGACGCACAGCCAACGCCTAGAGAGGATGGTACAAGAGTATCTCCAAGTTAACATCGATGCCATGACTGTGGAACTGGACCCTTGCTCATTTTGGGCTTCCAATCTTGAAAAATGGCCTGAGCTCGCCACTCACACCTTGGAGATCTTGTCGTGCCCCGCAGCCAGCGTTCTCTCTGAACGTGTGTTTAGCGCTGCTGGTGGTGTGCTGACAGTTAAGCGCAAGCGGCTGTCCAGTGACAATGTAGACAGACTAACGTTCATCAGGATGAACAAATCCTGGATCCGCAAGGACTTTTCTACCCCGTCTCATCTTTGGGAGACTAAAAGCTTGATGATTTTTGAAAATCATCTCACCAACCGTTTTAAAAAAACTCTGGCGAAATTGATGCCACTTAAGTGTTGTCTGTGGTCGAATTTTAGGAAAAAATGGAGACTCTTATTTAGTCTCCTTGCTGAGTTTTACATGACGGATCCATCGTCAATTCCAGGTGGGTGGGGTCATCTGCAGAGTTGTTTCCTCATACTATGGCCTGGAATTCAGAGGTCTGCTCCAAAGCTTCAGTGTCTGCTAGTCAGCAGAGTAGCCCAGCCACCCACTGCCTGTTTACCTAAGTACTATTTTTATTGGCATCTGGCCCAGGAAATCCTTTTGGGCCTAGTAGAATTTGGTGCTACTCAGCAGCGTACTTCACGCATGAAGCAAGCTACACCACCTGTTTACCTAACTACTATTTTGCAATGGCATCAAGCCCAGGAAATCCTTTTGGGCCTAATAGAATTTGGTGCTACTCAGCAGCATACCCCACCCATGAAGCAAGCTACACCGCCTGTTTACCTAAGTACTATTTTGTAACATCATCTAGCCCAGGAAATCCTTCTGGGCCTAGTAGAATTTGGTGCTACTCAGCAGCGTACCTCACCAATGAAGCAAGCTACACCGCCTGTTTACCCAAGTACTATTTTTTAATGGCATCTAGCCCAGGAAATCCTTTTGGGCCTAGTAGAATTTGGTGCTACTCAGCAGCGTACCCCACCCATGAAGCAAGCTACACCGCCTGTTTACCCAACTACTATTTTGTAATGGCATCTAGCCCAGGAAATCCTTTTGGGCCTAACAGAATTTGGTGCTACTCAGCAGCGTACTTCACCCATGAAGCAAGCTACACCGCCTGTTTACCTAACTACTATTTTGCAACGGCATCTAGCCCAGGAAATCCTTTTGGGCCTAACAGAATTTGGTGCTACTCAGCAGCGTACCTCACCAATGGCATCCGTACTGCGAGATTTTCTCGCAGGTTTGCAAACCGGACATACAATGGATCCAAGGTCTCAAATATTCGTTAAAACATATATACTGTGTGTGTGTGTATGTATATATATATATATATATATATATATATATATATATATATATATATATATATATATATATATATATTTTTTTTTTTTTTTGTCAGTGAGACATGTATATATATTAATATTTTATACAGCGCTAGATAGCAGAAAAGCCAGTAATTCAATAATTCAATTGCCGGCTTTTCCCATCTCCTTCTCAAACCCAACATGATATAAGACATGGTTTACATACAGTAAACCATCTCATATCCCTTCTTTTATTACATATTCCTCTTTAGTAATGTAAGAAGTGTCTTGGTGTAAAATTTGGGGGCTCTATTAAATTAAAGGGTTAAATCGCGGAAAAAATTGGCGAGGGCTCCCGTGCAATTTTCTCCGCCAGAGTGGGAAAGCCAGTGACAGAGGGCAGATATTAATAGCCTGGAGAGGGTCCATGGTTATTGCCCCCCGGCTAATAACATCTGCCCCCAGCCCCCCCAGAAAAGGCACATCTGGAAGATGCGCCTATTCTGGCACTTAGCCTCTCTCTTCCCACTCCCCTGTAGAGGTGGGATATGGCGTAATGAATGGTTAATGTCACCTTGCTATTGTAAGGTGACATTAAGCCAGATTAATAGTGGGGAGGCGTCAATTATGACACCTATCCAATATTAATCCAATAGTATGAAATGGTTAATAAAGCACACACACATTATTATGAAGTATTTTAATGAAATAAAGACACTGGGTGTTTTAATATTTTATTATACTCTCAATCCACCTGAAGACCCTTGTCACCTGGAACAAAGTTAAAAAAAACAAACAACAATATTCCATACCTTCCGTCGTTCAGTCTTGTCCCACGCTGTAAATCCATCTGAAGGGGTTAAATCATTTTACACCCAGGAGCTCTGCTAATGCAGCTGTGCTCGTGGCTGTAAAAACCCGGGGAATGAATGGAATGCAGGGGAATGTACTGTAGTTACCTCGAGTCGCCGTGATTCGCCCTCTGCTGGATGTCCTCATATGAACTCGAGCCTGGGAAAATATTCTGAAAAGTTCCCAGGCTCGAGTTCATATGAGGACATCCAGCAGATGGCGCATCACTCGTGGTAGCATGAGACGGACTCTACAACCCATACAAGTGCCTCGAGTAGTGCAGCTCATCCAGGATGGCATATCAATGCGAGCCATGTGCTTGCCAGAGGTAGCCTGACTGCCGTTAGGTACCGAGATGAGATCGTCAGACCCCTTGTGAGACCATATGCTGGTGCGGTTGGCCCTGGGTTCCTCCTAATGCAGGACAATGCCAGACCTCATGTGGCTGGAGTGGGTCAGCAGTTCCTGCAAGATGAAGGTATTGAAGCTATGGACTGGCCCGCCTGTTCCCCTGAACTGAATCCGATTGAACACATCTGGAACATCATGTCTCGCACCATCCACCAATGTCACGATGCACCACAGACTGTCCAGGAGTTGGCGGATGCTTTAGTTCAGGTCTGGGAGGAGATCCCTCAGGAGACCATCCGCTGCCTCATCAGTAGCATGCCCAGGCACTGTAGGCAGGTCATACATGCACGTGGAGTACTGAACATAATTTCCTTGTTTTGAGGCATTTCCACTGAAGTTAGATAAGCCTGTAATTTGATTTTCCACTCTGATTTTGAGTATCGTTCCAAATCCAGGCCTCCATTGGTTAATAAATTTGATTTCCTTTGATGATCTTTGTGTGATTTTGTTGTCAGCACATTGAACTTTTTACTGAACAAAGTATTCAATGAGAATATTTGATTCATTCAGATCTATGATGTGTTATTTGAGTCTTCCCTTTATTTTTTGAGCAGTGTACTTACTTTGTGATTATGAAGTGGAGGTCGGCTGTAGAATTTGCAGTTATATTAAGCACAACAGGATAGTTGATAAATGTGTCATTGCTGGGGGTCCTAGGTCTCCAGTGTCCACCTTGTATGACTATTCTAGTGAATGAGGGAAAATCCATATAAGCCATGTGGCCACTTACCACACACCGTTACTGTGAATTGCTGCCATTCTGCAATGCAGTTTGTGACTACACAGATGCTATAGTAACTTTTTGGACTATACAATCCTACCTCCAATAACGGTGCAAGAATAGGTTATGCGCTTTCTACACCACTACTGACTGAACAGCTATACATTACTAAAAATAGTGCCATAATACATTATATTCATGACCATCTGCTAAACCTACTGTACATCAGCCTGTATTATACTCCAGAGCTGTATTCACAATTTTGCCATTTTCAATCTGGTAATGTACTTTCTAGAAATGTAGTCTTCATATCCATGTTTGATAAAGGACTGAATGAGTTATAAGAGTTCAGCTTAACTGTAATGTGTTATTGACAAGCTTATCCACTGCCTAACAGCAGAACATTGAATACAGCTCTGGGCTACAATTCAAGCCTCAGTATGTCTAGATCTACTACTCAAAATGGCACCTATATTCCCAAACAGTGATAAAACAGATTTTGATTTCTTAATTTCATATTTAATTACAGAACTGTAAGCTAACCACTGCCTGTGCATGTAGCCTTAAAGCTGCACTCCAGCGTTTTCTTTTCGCTGTTGCAGCACTGGAGTGGTGTCACTAATGTTAAGTTCCCTGCCCCTAGTAAAAAAATATCAGCCGTAGTTCTCACCTGTAATTGGTGCCGCTCCATTCCTCTTCTGCAGGTTGTGACCTTTTGGATTGCTTCAGTGCTTGCTTGGAAATTCGGAAGTCATTACTCAACATAAGTCTGTGAGCTCAAAGAAGGATTTCATAGACATACATTGAGAACTTATGACTTACCACTGACGTCCGGTCAGTCAGAAGTAGTGGTCGTAAGATGGCAGGGGGTATCAGTGTAATCGTACTGACCCAAAGAATAAAGCTGCCTTTTTTTTACCACACATGGAACAGCAATAATAATAAAAAAAAAAAAAAAAATCCTGAAGTGCTGGTTTTTGTTCACTTTCTATTCCAATTTTTGGGGGGCAAATGATCAAAAAATATCATGTGCCCAAAAATATCAACTCTTCCCGCAAAACACAAGCCATCACTAGTGTTGAGCGATACCTTCCGATATCGGAAAGTATCGGTATCGGTTTGGATCGGCCGATATTCAAAAAATATCGGATATCGCCGATACCGATACCCGATCCCAATGCAAGTCAATGGGACCAAAATATCGGAATTAAAATAAACCCTTTCTTTCCTTGTAGGTTCATTCTACATGAAGGAAAACAACTAAGAATAATGCCGGATGTATTTGGGGAGGTGGCGGAGACATTAAAGTCATAGAGGTTTATCCCAATCAAATAGAATAGCATGTTTTTTGTTTTTTTTTAAGACGTTCGGAGTGACAAAGATATTGACTATGTAAATTTTTTTTTTATTTTGTCAGATATTGATGTTTCACTATTCCACGCCCTTCCCCTTCTTTTTTTTCTTTTTTTTTTTCTTTTCCCACACTTTCATCTTCATCATCATCAGCATCTTTGACATCAACTTCTTCACCTTATTCATCTTCTTCTTCATCTTCTACCTATTTTTTTTTTTTTATTACATTCTTCATATTCATTTTATTCAACTATTATTATTCTTCTTATTCTACATATTCTTTTTATTCCACTGTTATTATTCTTCCTATTCTACTTCTTCATCATATTCTCATTTGTGACAGGCATTCCCGTAGTTGTTATCTATAAAAGTTTGAAGATTACACCTTCCGTTCTGCCAGTCACAAAAGTTACATTTGTCCGCGTTCAGTTTGGCCTGCAGCATCAGGCTTTATCCAGGGGCACCACGAGGAGGAACGGACTCACCCCCATACACTGCTTAGTCTTCTTCTGCATATAATTTAGATAATATCTTTTGCTCTGATATTAAGTCTTATGCTTAATGTTCTTCTGCTCTTTGTTCTGCAGCCTCTTGTTCTTCTGCTTCTCGGTCTTCCATGTTGTCGTCTCCAGGGTCGTCGTCTCCAGTGTCGTCATCTCCGCCGTCGTCGTCTCCATCGGGGTGGTCTTCCGTGTCGTCGTCATCGTGGTGGTCTTCCGGGTCGTCGACGTTAGGGTCTTCAACTTGGAAATGTAGCAGAAGGTACAAGAAGGCTGAGAAAATGCCAAGAACCAGCTGATGGAACTGGAACTCGGATGGCTACCCGAAGGTTCAAGAGCCTATGGAACTACCGAGGACCAGCTGACGTTACTGGAACCCGGTTACTAAGCAGGAGGTACCCGTGCTAAAAAGCACTACCAAGGACCGCCTGACGTTGACGGAACTCGGATACCCAGAAGGAGGCACCTAAGCCAAAGGCTCTGCCCGGAACCAGCTGACGTTACTGGAACCAGGATGGGGAGCAGAAGGTACAAGAGCAAAAGACACTGCCGAGAACCAGCTGACGGTACTGGAACCCGGATGGGTAGCCGAAGGTCCAAGAGCCAATGGAACTACCGAGGACCAGCTGACGTTACTGGAACCCGGTTACTAAGCAGGAGGTACCCGTGCCTGAAAGCACTACCAAGGACCACCTGACGTTGGTGGAACTTGGATACCCAGAAGGAGGCACCTAAGCCAAAGGCTCTGCCCGGAACCAGCTGACGGTACTGGAACCAGGATGGGGAGCAGAAGGTACAAGAGCAAAAGACACTGCCGAGAACCAGCTGACGGTGCTGGAACCAGGTGGTGGACCCGAAGGTCCACAGGAGAGGAGAGAACAGCTAGGCCGCGAGGCAGCCGCAGTTACCGAACCCCAACAGTCCTACAGGGGGAGCTGGGCCTACTGGCACTACAGAACCAGCCTTGACTACCAGTTCACGCAGCCCACATAGGAAGCTCCTAAACTGGAGGCACCCTGGAGTTGGCTAACCCGACCGCACCACGACGAGGCAAGCATAGGTGTCTCAGTGAGCTTGACACAACCCGGAAACAGCTGACGGTGCTGAAACCAGGCTTGGCACGAGGGAGTACCTGTGACAAAAACACTGCCGAGAACCAGCTGGCGGTGCTGGAACCCGGATGCGTTGCCCCAGTGTGCAAGAGCCAATGGCACGACCGAGGACCAGCTGACGGTGCTGGAACCCGGTTACTAAGCTGTAGGTGCCCGCGCTTAAAAGCACTACCAAGGACCGCCTGGCGTTGGCGGAACTCGGATACCCAGGAGGAGGCACCTAAGCCAAAGGCTCGGCCCGGAACCAGCTGACGGTGCTGGAACCAGGTGGTGGACCCGAAGGTCCACAGGAGAGGAGAGAACAGCTAGGCCGCGAGGCAGCCGCAGTTACCGAACCCCAACAGTCCTACAGGGGGAGCTGGGCCTACTGGCACTACAGAACCAGCCTTGACTACCAGTTCACGCAGCCCACATAGGAAGCTCCTAAACTGGAGGCACCCTGGAGTTGGCTAACCCGACCGCACCACGACGAGGCAAGCATAGGTGTCTCAGTGAGCTTGACACAACCCGGAAACAGCTGACGGTGCTGAAACCAGGCTTGGCACGAGGGAGTACCTGTGACAAAAACACTGCCGAGAACCAGCTGGCGGTGCTGGAACCCGGATGCGTTGCCCCAGTGTGCAAGAGCCAATGGCACGACCGAGGACCAGCTGACGGTGCTGGAACCCGGTTACTAAGCTGTAGGTGCCCGCGCTTAAAAGCACTACCAAGGACCGCCTGGCGTTGGCGGAACTCGGATACCCAGGAGGAGGCACCTAAGCCAAAGGCTCGGCCCGGAACCAGCTGACGGTGCTGGAACCAGGTGGTGGACCCGAAGGTCCACAGGAGAGGAGAGAACAGCTAGGCCGCGAGGCAGCCGCAGTTACCGAACCCCAACAGTCCTACAGGGGGAGCTGGGCCTACTGGCACTACAGAACCAGCCTTGACTACCAGTTCACGCAGCCCACATAGGAAGCTCCTAAACTGGAGGCACCCTGGAGTTGGCTAACCCGACCGCACCACGACGAGGCAAGCATAGGTGTCTCAGTGAGCTTGACACAACCCGGAAACAGCTGACGGTGCTGAAACCAGGCTTGGCACGAGGGAGTACCTGTGACAAAAACACTGCCGAGAACCAGCTGGCGGTGCTGGAACCCGGATGCGTTGCCCCAGTGTGCAAGAGCCAATGGCACGACCGAGGACCAGCTGACGGTGCTGGAACCCGGTTACTAAGCTGTAGGTGCCCGCGCTTAAAAGCACTACCAAGGACCGCCTGGCGTTGGCGGAACTCGGATACCCAGGAGGAGGCACCTAAGCCAAAGGCTCGGCCCGGAACCAGCTGACGGTGCTGGAACCAGGTGGTGGACCCGAAGGTCCACAGGAGAGGAGAGAACAGCTAGGCCGCGAGGCAGCCGCAGTTACCGAACCCCAACAGTCCTACAGGGGGAGCTGGGCCTACTGGCACTACAGAACCAGCCTTGACTACCAGTTCACGCAGCCCACATAGGAAGCTCCTAAACTGGAGGCACCCTGGAGTTGGCTAACCCGACCGCACCACGACGAGGCAAGCATAGGTGTCTCAGTGAGCTTGACACAACCCGGAAACAGCTGACGGTGCTGAAACCAGGCTTGGCACGAGGGAGTACCTGTGACAAAAACACTGCCGAGAACCAGCTGGCGGTGCTGGAACCCGGATGCGTTGCCCCAGTGTGCAAGAGCCAATGGCACGACCGAGGACCAGCTGACGGTGCTGGAACCCGGTTACTAAGCTGTAGGTGCCCGCGCTTAAAAGCACTACCAAGGACCGCCTGGCGTTGGCGGAACTCGGATACCCAGGAGGAGGCACCTAAGCCAAAGGCTCGGCCCGGAACCAGCTGACGGTGCTGGAACCAGGTGGTGGACCCGAAGGTCCACAGGAGAGGAGAGAACAGCTAGGCCGCGAGGCAGCCGCAGTTACCGAACCCCAACAGTCCTACAGGGGGAGCTGGGCCTACTGGCACTACAGAACCAGCCTTGACTACCAGTTCACGCAGCCCACATAGGAAGCTCCTAAACTGGAGGCACCCTGGAGTTGGCTAACCCGACCGCACCACGACGAGGCAAGCATAGGTGTCTCAGTGAGCTTGACACAACCCGGAAACAGCTGACGGTGCTGAAACCAGGCTTGGCACGAGGGAGTACCTGTGACAAAAACACTGCCGAGAACCAGCTGGCGGTGCTGGAACCCGGATGCGTTGCCCCAGTGTGCAAGAGCCAATGGCACGACCGAGGACCAGCTGACGGTGCTGGAACCCGGTTACTAAGCTGTAGGTGCCCGCGCTTAAAAGCACTACCAAGGACCGCCTGGCGTTGGCGGAACTCGGATACCCAGGAGGAGGCACCTAAGCCAAAGGCTCGGCCCGGAACCAGCTGACGGTGCTGGAACCAGGTGGTGGACCCCAAGGCCCACAGGAGAGGAGAGAACAGCTAGGCCGCGAGGCAGCCGCAGTTACCGAACCCCAACAGTCCTACAGGGGGAGCTGGGCCTACTGGCACTACAGAACCAGCCTTGACTACCAGTTCACGCAGCCCACATAGGAAGCTCCTAAACTGGAGGCACCCTGGAGTTGGCTAACCCGACCGCACCACGACGAGGCAAGCATAGGTGTCTCAGTGAGCTTGACACAACCCGGAAACAGCTGACGGTGCTGAAACCAGGCTTGGCACGAGGGAGTACCTGTGACAAAAACACTGCCGAGAACCAGCTGGCGGTGCTGGAACCCGGATGCGTTGCCTTGCCTATTAAAGATTGTCTTCCTAGAGCCCCAACTAGCGGTGTTGGAGCAAAGGGTAAGCAGGGGGAGATGAGTGTAGGCCGAAGCCTGCACTGGAGGCAGCTTTGTGTCTGCGTTGCGTTTGCAGGACACTTTGCCGGCTACACACTGGGGGAACAGCTGGCGTTGCTGAACCCCACTAACACAATGGCGTGTGTTTTTCTCTGTGCAGCTAGCACTTGCGGGCAAAAACTAGCGATGTTAGAGCCCGTGTTGAAGCAGGAGGAGGAGGAGAGGAGCAGAGTGTAGGCCGAAGCTTAGTTGAACCAATTTCAAAGGAAACCTTTAACCCCCCCCTCAGGTGTTACAAAGTACAAGAGACACACCTTGTGCAGTATTAATGCTGCACAAGTGAAAGGTTGCTCTATTAATTTGTCTACTTGCACACGCTGAATGAAAGACATACACAATTTACCCCATTCTACAGTCAAACTGTAGTGGATGCGTGACTTGGTTTTTTGATGAGACGCAGCACAGGTGTCCAAAATAACGCCTTGGTGCTTGGAGCAGCTTCCTGAGCGTTGTTATTTGCTGTACAGGAGTCTGCGCTCTTGTGTTATCCCTTGGCAATGCCCTGTTAGCGCTGCCCATCTTATGACATCATTTCATGTTGGCCGGTGCGGTTAACGATGGCCATAAATCCCAGACCCACAGTGTCTTTTCATAAAGCCACACTGCGGTGCTGGGATTCGTGGCCTTGAGCAGTAAATATTTTGGCCGCTCACACACGTCCTTACACCTGCTTCAGACTGGGCGGCCTCTGCTGATCCCTTCTCGCATGCCGCGGCCATGAGGCTGCACAGTCTGAAGAAGGCTGAAGGAGATGAGTTAAGACAGGCGAAGATATGCACTGCTCGTGCCCATCAATCACACCCTCGCAGTCAAAATAATTAAGACAACGAGGAGCATTTTATTCAGGCAGGGCGGACGAACAGGCGCAAGTAGCCAACCAATGATGTCAGAAGACGGGAAGCGCTACCAAGGGGGGTGCTGCGTATCATTAGAAAGGAAAGTCACACCTCAGGGACAGTGGAATGGTCTCAAAGAGACACATTTTGTACGTGTTGAGTTCCACGTGGGCAAGGAGAAAACATCAGCCACCTTGTACAAATGCAGCAGTACTGCTGTACAAGGTGGCTGTTATACATAGAAACACCTGGGGGTGGGGGCCAGGCTCCCTTCAATTTCAGTTCATGTGCCTGCGTGGCGTTTGCAGGTCACGTTGCAAGCTGCACAGCAGGGGAACAGCTGGCGGTGCTGAACCCCACTAACACATTGGCTGGTGTTTTTCTCTGTGCAGCTAGCATTTCCGGGCAAAAACTAGCGGTGTTTGAGCCCAGGGTCAGCAGGAGGAGGAGGAGAGGAGCAAAGTGTAGGCCGAAGCCTGCACTGGTGGCAGCTTTTGGTCGGTTGTGCCAGCGTGGCTTGTGCTGGACACGATGCCGGCTACACAGCGGGGGAACAGCTGGCGTTGCTGAACCCCACTAACACATTGGCTGGTGTTTTTCTCTGTGCAGCTAGCATGTCCGGGCAGAAACTGGCGTTGTTTGAGCCCAGGGTCAGCAGGAGGAGGAGAGGAGCAAAGTGTAGGCCGAAGCCTGCACTGGTGGCAGCTTTTGGTCGGTTGTGCCAGCGTGGCTTGTGCTGGACACGTTGCCGACTACACAGCAGGGGAACAGCTGGCGGTGCTGAACCCCACTAACACATTGGCTGGTGTTTTTCTCTGTGCAGCTAGCATTTCCGGGCAAAAACTAGCGTTGTTAGAGCCCAGGGTCAGCAGGAGGAGGAGAGGAGCAGAGTGTAGGCCGAAGCCTAGTTGAACCAATTTCAAAGGTTACCTTTAACCCCCCCTCAGGTGTTACAAAGAACAAGAGCCACTCCTTCTGCAGCATTAATGCTGCACAAGTAAAAGGTTGCTCTATTAATTTGTCTACTTGCACAAGCTGAATGCAACACGTAGACTATTTAGCCCATTATACTGTTTAACAGTAGTGGAGGCGTGACTTGTCTTTTTAAAGAAAAGCAGCACAGGTGTCGAAAACAACACCTTTTTGCATGGGCGCAGCTTCCTGAGCGTTGTTAGTTGCTGTACAGGAGTCTGCGCTCTTGTGATCCTTTGGCCATGCGCTGTGAGCGCTTCCTGTCTTATGACCTCATTTCATGTTGGCCGTTGCGGTTAGCGATGGACATGAATCCCAGACCCACAGTGTGTTTTTAAAAAATCACACTGCGGTGCTGGGATTCGTGCCCTGGTGCAGTAAATATGTTTGCCGCTCACACATGTCCTTACACCTGCTTCAGACTGGACGGCCTCATCTGATCCCTTATCGCCTGCCGAGGCCATGAGGACACCCAGTCTGAAGAAGGCGGAAGGAGATGAGTGAACACAGGCAAACATATGCACTGCACATGCCCATCAATCACACCCTCGCTGTCCAAAAAAATAAGACACCGAGGGCCGTTGTTTCGAGCAGGGGAGATGCACAGGCGCAGCCAGCTAACCAATGATGTCAAAAGACGGGCAGCGCTAACAAGGGTGGTGCTGCGTGTCATTACAAAGGAAAGTCACACCTCAGGGACATTGTAATGGTCTCTAATGAGACACATTTTGTACGTGTTGAGTTCCACGTGGGCAAGGAGAAAAAGTCAGCCACCTCGTACAAATGCAGCAGTACTGCTGTACAAGGTGGCTGTTATACATAGAAACACCTGTGGGTGGGGGGCAGGCTCCCTTCAATTTCAGTTCATGTGCCTGCGTGGCGTTTGCAGGTCACGTTGCAAGCTACACAGCAGGGGAACAGCTGGCGTTGCTGAACCCCACTGACACATTGACTGGTGTTTTTCTCTGTGCAGATTGCATGTCCGGGCAAAAACTAGCGGTGTTAGAGCCCAGGGTCAGCAGGAGGAGGAGGAGAGGAGCAAAGTGTAGGCCGAAGCCTGCACTGGTGGCAGCTTTTGGTCGGTTGTGCCAGCGTGGCTTGTGCTGGACACGATGCCGGCTACACAGCGGGGGAACAGCTGGCGGTGCTGAACCCCACTAACACATTGGCTGGTGTTTTTCTCTGTGCAGCTAGCATTTCCGGGCAAAAACTAGCGGTGTTTGAGCCCAGGGTCAGCAGGAGGAGTAGAGGAGCAGAGTGTAGGCCGAAGCCTAGTTGAACCAATTTCAAAGGTTACCTTTAACCCCCCCCCTCAGGTGTTGCAAGGTACAAGAGCCACACCTTGAACAGCATTAATGATGCACAAGTCAAAGGTTGCTCTATTTAATTTTGCTCCTTGCACACGCTGAATTAAACACGTACACTATTTAGCCCATTATACTGTCAAACAGTTGTGGAGGCGTGACTTGTCTTTTTAACGAGACGCAGCACAGGTGTCAAAATTTGCACCTAGGTACTGGGCGCAGATTCCTGAGCGTTGTTATTTGCTGTACAGGAGTCTGCGCTATTGTGTTATCCCTTGGCAATACCCTGTTAGTGCAGGCCGTCTCATGACCTCATTTCATGTTGGCCGGTGCGGTTAACGATGGCCATAAATCCCAGACCCATAGTGGCTTTTCCTAAAGTCACACTGCGGTGCTGGGATTCGTGGCCTTGTGCAGTAAATATGTTCGCCGCTCACACATGTCCTTACACCTGCTTCAGACTGGGCGGCCTCAGCTGATCCCTTATCGCATGCCGCGGCCATGAGGCCGCACAGTCAGAAGAAGGCGGAAGGAGGGGAGTGAAAACAGGGGAACATATGCACTGCTCGTGCCCATCAATCACACCCTCGCAGTCAAAATATATGAGACAACGGGGGGCGTTGTGTCGGGCAGGGGGGACGCACAGGCACAGCCAGCCAACCAATGATGTCAGGAGACGGGCAGCGCTAACAATGGGGGTGCTGCGTGTCATTAAAAAGGAAAGTCACACCTCAGGGACATTGTAATGGTCTGTAATGAGACACATTTTGTACTTGTTGAGTTCCACGTGTGCAAGGAGAAAAAGTCAGCCACCTTGTACAAATGCAGCAGTACTGCTGTACAAGGTGGCTGTTATACATAGAAACACCTGTGGGTGGGGGGCAGGCTCCCTTCAATTTCAGTTCATGTGCCTGCGTGGCGTTTGCAGGTCACGTTGCAAGCTACACAGCAGGGGAACAGCTGGCGTTGCTGAACCCCACTGACACATTGACTGGTGTTTTTCTCTGTGCAGATTGCATGTCCGGGCAAAAACTAGCGGTGTTAGAGCCCAGGGTCAGCAGGAGGAGGAGGAGAGGAGCAAAGTGTAGGCCGCAGCCTGCACTGGTGGCAGCTTTTGTTCTGTTGTGCCAGCGTGGCTTGTGCTGGACACGTTGCCGACTACACAGCAGGGGAACAGCTGGCGGTGCTGAACCCCACTAACACATTGGCTGGTGTTTTTCTCTGTGCAGCTAGCATTTCCGGGCAGAAACTGGCGTTGTTTGAGCCCAGGGTCAGCAGGAGGAGTAGAGGAGCAGAGTGTAGGCCGAAGCCTAGTTGAACCAATTTCAAAGGTTACCTTTAACCCCCCCCTCAGGTGTTGCAAGGTACAAGAGCCACACCTTGAACAGCATTAATGATGCACAAGTCAAAGGTTGCTCTATTTAATTTTGCTCCTTGCACACGCTGAATTAAACACGTACACTATTTAGCCCATTATACTGTCAAACAGTTGTGGAGGCGTGACTTGTCTTTTTAACGAGACGCAGCACAGGTGTCAAAATTTGCACCTAGGTACTGGGCGCAGATTCCTGAGCGTTGTTATTTGCTGTACAGGAGTCTGCGCTCTTGTGTTATCCCTTGGCAATACCCTGTTAGTGCAGGCCGTCTCATGACCTCATTTCATGTTGGCCGGTGCGGTTAACGATGGCCATAAATCCCAGACCCACAGTGGCTTTTCCTAAAGTCACACTGCGGTGCTGGGATTCGTGGCCTTGTGCAGTAAATATGATCGCCGCTCACACATGTCCTTACACCTGCTTCAGACTGGGCGGCCTCAGCTGATCCCTTATCGCATGCCGCGGCCATGAGGCCGCACAGTCAGAAGAAGGCGGAAGGAGGGGAGTGAAAACAGGGGAACATATGCACTGCTCGTGCCCATCAATCACACCCTCGCAGTCAAAATATATGAGACAACGGGGGGCGTTGTGTCGGGCAGGGGGGACGCACAGGCACAGCCAGCCAACCAATGATGTCAGGAGACGGGCAGCGCTAACAATGGGGGTGCTGCGTGTCATTACAAAGGAAAGTCACACCTCAGGGACATTGTAATGGTCTGTAATGAGACACATTTTGTACGTGTTGAGTTCCACGTGGGCAAGGAGAAAAAGTCAGCCACCTCGTACAAATGCAGCAGTACTGCTGTACAAGGTGGCTGATATACATAGAAACACCTGTGGGTGGGGGGCAGGCTCCCTTCAATTTCAGTTCATGTGCCTGCGTGGCGTTTGCAGGTCACGTTGCAAGCTACACAGCAGGGGAACAGCTGGCGTTGCTGAACCCCACTAACACATTGGCTGGTGTTTTTCTCTGTGCAGCTAGCATGTCCGGGCAGAAACTGGCGTTGTTTGAGCCCAGGGTCAGCAGGAGGAGGAGAGGAGCAAAGTGTAGGCCGAAGCCTGCACTGGTGGCAGCTTTTGGTCGGTTGTGCCAGCGTGGCTTGTGCTGGACACGTTGCCGACTACACAGCAGGGGAACAGCTGGCGGTGCTGAACCCCACTAACACATTGGCTGGTGTTTTTCTCTGTGCAGCTAGCATTTCCGGGCAAAAACTAGCGGTGTTTGAGCCCAGGGTCAGCAGGAGGAGTAGAGGAGCAGAGTGTAGGCCGAAGCCTAGTTGAACCAATTTCAAAGGTTACCTTTAACCCCCCCCTCAGGTGTTGCAAGGTACAAGAGCCACACCTTGAACAGCATTAATGATGCACAAGTCAAAGGTTGCTCTATTTAATTTTGCTCCTTGCACACGCTGAATTAAACACGTACACTATTTAGCCCATTATACTGTCAAACAGTTGTGGAGGCGTGACTTGTCTTTTTAACGAGACGCAGCACAGGTGTCAAAATTTGCACCTAGGTACTGGGCGCAGATTCCTGAGCGTTGTTATTTGCTGTACAGGAGTCTGCGCTCTTGTGTTATCCCTTGGCAATACCCTGTTAGTGCAGGCCGTCTCATGACCTCATTTCATGTTGGCCGGTGCGGTTAACGATGGCCATAAATCCCAGACCCACAGTGGCTTTTCCTAAAGTCACACTGCGGTGCTGGGATTCGTGGCCTTGTGCAGTAAATATGATCGCCGCTCACACATGTCCTTACACCTGCTTCAGACTGGGCGGCCTCAGCTGATCCCTTATCGCATGCCGCGGCCATGAGGCCGCACAGTCAGAAGAAGGCGGAAGGAGGGGAGTGAAAACAGGGGAACATATGCACTGCTCGTGCCCATCAATCACACCCTCGCAGTCAAAATATATGAGACAACGGGGGGCGTTGTGTCGGGCAGGGGGGACGCACAGGCACAGCCAGCCAACCAATGATGTCAGGAGACGGGCAGCGCTAACAATGGGGGTGCTGCGTGTCATTACAAAGGAAAGTCACACCTCAGGGACATTGTAATGGTCTCTAATGAGACACATTTTGTACGTGTTGAGTTCCACGTGGGCAAGGAGAAAAAGTCAGCCACCTCGTACAAATGCAGCAGTACTGCTGTACAAGGTGGCTGATATACATAGAAACACCTGTGGGTGGGGGGCAGGCTCCCTTCAATTTCAGTTCATGTGCCTGCGTGGCGTTTGCAGGTCACGTTGCAAGCTACACAGCAGGGGAACAGCTGGCGTTGCTGAACCCCACTAACACATTGGCTGGTGTTTTTCTCTGTGCAGCTAGCATGTCCGGGCAGAAACTGGCGTTGTTTGAGCCCAGGGTCAGCAGGAGGAGGAGAGGAGCAAAGTGTAGGCCGAAGCCTGCACTGGTGGCAGCTTTTGGTCGGTTGTGCCAGCGTGGCTTGTGCTGGACACGTTGCCGACTACACAGCAGGGGAACAGCTGGCGGTGCTGAACCCCACTAACACATTGGCTGGTGTTTTTCTCTGTGCAGCTAGCATTTCCGGGCAAAAACTAGCGGTGTTTGAGCCCAGGGTCAGCAGGAGGAGTAGAGGAGCAGAGTGTAGGCCGAAGCCTAGTTGAACCAATTTCAAAGGTTACCTTTAACCCCCCCCTCAGGTGTTGCAAGGTACAAGAGCCACACCTTGTGCAGCATTAATGCTGCACAAGTAAAAGGTTGCTCTATTTGTTTTGCTCCTTGCACACGCTGACTAAAACACGTACACTATTTAGCCCATTATACTGTCAAACAGTTGTGGAGGCGTGACTTGTCTTTTTAACGAGACGCAGCACAGGTGTCAAAATTTGCACCTAGGTACTGGGCGCAGATTCCTGAGCGTTCTTATTTGCTGTACAGGAGTCTGCGCTATTGTGATCCCTTGGCCATGCGCTGTGAGCGCTTCCTGTCTTCTGACCTCATTTCATGTCGGCCGTTGCGGTTAGCGATGGACATGAATCCCAGACCCACAGTGTGTTTTTAAAAAATCACACTGCGGTGCTGGGATTCGTGCCCTGGTGCACTAAATATGTTTGCCGCTCACACATGTCCTTACACCTGCTTCAGACTGGGCGGCCTCATCTGATCCCTTATCGCCTGCCGCGGCCATGAGGACACCCAGTCTGAAGAAGGCGGAAGGAGATGAGTGAACACAGGCAAACATATGCACTGCACATGCCCATCAATCACACCCTCGCTGTCCAAAAAAATAAGACACCGAGGGCCGTTGTTTCGAGCAGGGGAGATGCACAGGCGCAGCCAGCTAACCAATGATGTCAAAAGACGGGCAGCGCTAACAAGGGTGGTGCTGCGTGTCATTACAAAGGAAAGTCACACCTCAGGGACATTGTAATGGTCTCTAATGAGACACATTTTGTACGTGTTGAGTTCCACGTGGGCAAGGAGAAACAGTCAGCCACCTCGTACAAATGCAGCAGTACTGCTGTACAAGGTGGCTGATATACATAGAAACACCTGTGGGTGGGGGGCAGGCTCCCTTCAATTTCAGTTCATGTGCCTGCGTGGCGTTTGCAGGTCACGTTGCAAGCTACACAGCAGGGGAACAGCTGGCGTTGCTGAACCCCACTGACACATTGACTGGTGTTTTTCTCTGTGCAGATTGCATGTCCGGGCAAAAACTAGCGGTGTTAGAGCCCAGGGTCAGCAGGAGGAGGAGGAGAGGAGCAAAGTGTAGGCCGAAGCCTGCACTGGTGGCAGCTTTTGGTCGGTTGTGCCAGCGTGGCTTGTGCTGGACACGATGCCGGCTACACAGCGGGGGAACAGCAGGCGGTGCTGAACCCCACTAACACATTGGCTGGTGTTTTTCTCTGTGCAGCTAGCATGTCCGGGCAGAAACTGGCGTTGTTTGAGCCCAGGGTCAGCAGGAGGAGGAGAGGAGCAAAGTGTAGGCCGAAGCCTGCACTGGTGGCAGCTTTTGGTCGGTTGTGCCAGCGTGGCTTGTGCTGGACACGTTGCCGACTACACAGCAGGGGAACAGCTGGCGGTGCTGAACCCCACTAACACATTGGCTGGTGTTTTTCTCTGTGCAGCTAGCATTTCCGGGCAAAAACTAGCGGTGTTTGAGCCCAGGGTCAGCAGGAGGAGTAGAGGAGCAGAGTGTAGGCCGAAGCCTAGTTGAACCAATTTCAAAGGTTACCTTTAACCCCCCCTCAGGTGTTGCAAGGTACAAGAGCCACACCTTGTGCAGCATTAATGCTGCACAAGTAAAAGGTTGCTCTATTTGTTTTGCTCCTTGCACACGCTGACTAAAACACGTACACTATTTAGACCATTATACTGTCAAACAGTTGTGGAGGCGTGACTTGTCTTTTTAACGAGACGCAGCACAGGTGTCAAAATTTGCACCTAGGTACTGGGCGCAGATTCCTGAGCGTTCTTATTTGCTGTACAGGAGTCTGCGCTATTGTGATCCCTTGGCCATGCGCTGTGAGCGCTTCCTGTCTTCTGACCTCATTTCATGTCGGCCGTTGCGGTTAGCGATGGACATGAATCCCAGACCCACAGTGTGTTTTCAAAAAATCACACTGCGTGGCTGGGATTCGTGGCCTTGTGCAGTAAATAGGTTGGCCGCTTACACATGTCCTTACACCTGCTCCAGACTGGGCGGCCTCAGCTGATCCCTTATCGCCTACCACGGCCAGGAGGCCGCACAGTCTGAAGAAGGCGGAAGGAGATGAGTTAAGACAGGCGAACATATGCACTGCTCGTGCCCATAAACCACACCCTCGCTGACAAAATAAATATGACAACGAGGGGCGTTGTTTCTAGCAGGGCGGATGCACAGGCGCAGCCAGCTAACCATGATGACAAAAGACGGGAAACGCTACCAAGGGGGGTGCTGCGTATCATTACAAAGGAAAGTCACACCTCAGGGACAGTGGAATGGTCTCAATGAGACACATTTTGTACGTGTTGAGTTCCACGTGGGCAAGGAGAAAAAGTCAGCCACCTTGTACAAATGCAGCAGTACTGCTGTACTAGGTGGCTGTTATACATAGAAACACCTGGGGGGGTGGGGCCAGGTTCCCTTTTAATTTCAGTTCCTGTGCCTGCATGGCGTTTGCAGGTCACGTTGCCGGCTACACAGCAGGGGAACAGCTGGCGTTGCTGAACCCCACTAACACATTGGCTGGTGTTTTTCTCTGTGCAGCTAGCACTTCCGGGCAAAAACTAGCGGTGTTTGAGCCCAGGGTCAGCAGGAGGAGGAGAGGAGCAGAGTGTAGGCCGAAGCCTGCACTGGTGGCAGCTTTTGTTCTGTTGTGCCAGCGTGGCTTGTGCTGGACACGTTGCCGACTACACAGCAGGGGAACAGCTGGCGGTGCTGAACCCCACTGACACATCACCTAGTGTTTTTTTCTGTGTAGACAACACTTCCAGGTGGCAACTGACAGTGTTGAAACCCAGGGAATCAAAGAGGAGCAGAGTGTAGGCCGAAGCCTGCAGTGGAGCAAGTTGAAAGGGAACCTTTAACCCCCCCCCCCCAGGCATTTGTTGCTGAAAGAGCCATCTTGTACAGCAGTAATACTGCACATGGAAAATGGTGGCTCCGAAAATTATGCTCCTTGCAAACGCTGAAGTACACACTCATATAATGTGTCCCCTCACACCGTCAAACCATCCCGGAAGTGGGACTTTCCTTTGTAATGTGACACAGCACAGCCGTCATTCCAACCCCCTTGGTGCCGGGCACCACCTCCTCAACGTTGTTTGGTTCTGTCACGGAGCCCGCACTGTAATGTTATCCCTTGGCCATGCACAGTTAGCGGTGCCCGTCTTCTGACATCATGTAGGTGTCAGGCTGGCAGTGCCTGTGCGTCCAAGCTGCCCGAGATCCAACCTTGCAGTGTCATCTAATGTAGTCCCACTGCGGGCCAGGGATCCATGGGCATGCGCAGTGCATATCATCGCCTCTCACTCACCTCCTTCCTGCTTCTTCAGACTGTGCGGCGTCACGGCCGTGGCATGCTATTAGGGATCAGCTGACGCCGCCTAGTCTGAAGAAGCGTGAAGAAGGGGAGTGAGAGGCTAGTATATGCACTGCGCATGGCCATGGATACCAGGCCCACTGTGGGATCACATTAGACGACACTGCGAGGTGTGATTTCGGGCAGCGTGGACGCACAGGCGCAGCCAGGACGACAACAAATGATGTCAGAGGACGGGCAGCGCAAACTGTGCATGGCCAAGGGATAACATAACAGCGCAGGGTCCATGACGGAATCAAACAACGCTAAGGAGGCAGCGCACGGTGCCAAGGGGGTAGCAATGACGGCTGTGCTGTGTCACATTACAAAGGAAAGTCCCACCTCCGGGACGGTTGGACGGTGTGAGGGGACACATTACATGAGTGTGTAGTTCAGCGTTTGCAAGGAGCATAATTTCAAGAGCGACCTTTCCCTTGTGCAGTATTAGTGCTGCACATGGTGGCTCTTTCAGTAACAAACGCCTAGGGGGGGGGGGGGACAGGTCCCCTTACATTTTAGTTGTGCCAGCGTGGCGGTCGCATGACACGTTGCCGGATACACAGCTGGGGATCAGCTGACGTTACTGAACCCCAATAACAGAGGAGCGACTGTTGACTGTGCACACAGCACTTCCAGGCACCAACTGGCGGTGTTAGAGCCCAGGGACAGCAGGAGGAGCAGATTGGAGGTATTGCCGCACACACAGCTGGGGATCAGCTGACGTTACTGAACCCCAATAACAGAGGAGCGACTGTTGACTGTGCACACAGCACTTCCAGGCACCAACTGGCGGTGTTAGAGCCCAGGGACAGCAGGAGGAGCAGAGGAACAGAGTGTAGGCCGAAGCCTGATTGGAGCAAGTTGAAAGGAAACCTTTAACCCCCCCCCCCCAAGACGTTTGTAGCTGAAAGAGCCATGTTGTGCAGCACTAAGGATGCAAAAGGAAAAGGTTGCTCTTTTAATTATGCTCCTTGCAAACACCGAAGTAAACACTAAAAATGTGTCCCTTTATACCGTTAAACCGTTCCGGAGGTGCGAATTTCCTTCGTAATGGGACACAGCACAGCTGTCATTCCTATCCCCTTGATGCCGTGCGCTGCCTCCTCAGCGTTGTTTTAAGCTGCCACGGAGCCTGCGCTGTTCTGTTAGCCCTTGGCCATGCCCAATTAGCGCTGCCTGTCTTCTGACATAATTTGGTGTCAGGCTGTCAGTGCCTGTGCGTCCACGCTGCTCCAGATCCCACCTCGCAGTCTCATCTAACGTAATCCCACTGCGGGCCTTGGAACCATGGGCATGCACAGTGCATAACCTCGACTCTCACTCCCCTCCTTCCCTCTTCTTCAGACTGTGCGGTGTCACGGCCGTGGCATGCTAGGGATCAGCTGACGGCGCACAGTCTAAAGAAGGCGGAGGGAAATGAGCGAGAGCCCGAGGGGAAGATATGCACTGCGCATGCCCATGGATCCCAGGCCCGCAGTGTGACTCAATCAGAAGACACTGCGAGGCGGGATCTCGGGCAGCGCGGCCGCACAGGCGCAGCCAGCCTGACACCAAATTATGTCAGAAGACAGGCAGCGCAAATAGGGCATGCCCAAGGGATAACAGAACAGCGCAGGCTCCGTGACAGCTTAAAACAACGCTGAGGAGGCAGCGCATGGCACCAAGGGGGTAGGAATGACGGCTGTGCTGCGTCACATTACGAAGGAAAGTCCCAGCTCCGGGACGGTATAACGGTATCAGTGAACACATTTTATAAGTGTTAAGTTCTGCGTGTGCAAAGAGCTAAAAAAAAAGAGCTACCTTTTCCTTGGTGCAGCATTACTGCTGCACAAGATGGCTCTTTCAGTAACAAACGACGGGGGGGGGGGGGACAGGTTCCCTTACATTTAGGTTGTTGTGCCAGCGTGGCGGTCGCAGGACACATTGCCGGCTACACAGCTGGGGATCAGCTGACGTTACTGAAACCCAATAACACTGGGTCGTATGTTTTTACTGTGCAGCCTGCACTTCTGAGCCGCAACTGGCGGTGTTGGAGCCCAGGAATAGCAGTTCAGGTGGTAGAAAGATGAACACAGCAGGAGACCTGGATGACACCCCAATTACTTAATCAGGCAGAGGAGTGGCAAATTCCTGCGAGATCCAGGCCTGGTTCATTTTCAGGAAAGTAAGCCGGTCAACGTTATCGGAGGATAGTCGCATGCGACGGTCTGTTAGTACACCACCTGCGGCACTAAAGACACGTTCCGATAAGACACTAGCCGCAGGGCAAGCCAGCACCTCCAATGCATACTGGCTTAGCTCTGGCCATGTATCCAGCTTAGAGACCCAAAACTTGAACGGGGAAGAGCCGTCTGGGAGTACAGTAAGAGGGCAAGCCATGTAGTCTGTCACCATCTGACGGAACCGTTGCCTCCTGCTGACTGGAGCCGCCGGTGATGGTGTAGACATTTGGGGCGGGCACACAAAAGTGTGCCAGAGTTGTGCCATACTGGGCTTGCCTTGGGCAGAGGCACTGCTTCTGCTCCCTCTTTGGGCAGAGCCTCCCCCACTGCCTCGACGCACTGAGCTGCTTTGTAAAGCACTAGCAGCACTCCTCTCAGTTGGACAGGAGAAGATGATGGAATTCACCAGTGTGTCGTGGTACTCCCGCAATTTACGCTCCCGGGTCAACGCAGGGATGAGGTTTTGGACGTTGTCCCGGTAGCGAGGATCGAGGAGGGTGAACACCCAATAATCAGGCATGTTGAGAATGTGGTCGATGCGGCGGTCGTTTCTCAGGCACTGCAGCATGAAATCCACCATGTGCTGCAGAGTGCCAACCGGCCCAGAAACGCTGTCCCCTGCTTGAGACATGATCTCTGCCCGCTCGTCATCACCCCACCCTCGCTGTACACACTGACCACTGGACAATTGTGTCGCTCCCTCCTCTGGACGGAGCTCTTCCTCCTCCATTGACTCCTCCTCATCCTCCTCACAAATTGGCCCCTGCGTACCCCTTTGTGAGGAACCACGTGGCGCTGACTCTCCAGAAGCTGATGGAAAAGGTGACTCCTCATCCTCCACCTCTTCCACCACATCATCCCTTAACCCTTGCAAAGTTTGCTGAAGCAGGCAGATAAGGGGGACAGTCATGCTGACTAGTGCATCATCTGCACTTGCCATCCGCGTGGAATAATCAAAAGGACGCAAAACCTGGCAGACGTCCTTCATAGTGGCCCACTCTGTGGTTGTGAAGTCTGATCGGCGCTGACTGCGACTTCTTTGCGCCTGATGCAGCTGGTACTCCATAACTGCTTGCTGCTGCTCACACAACCGCTCCAACATATGTAACGTGGAATTCCACCGGGTAGGTAGGTCACATATGATGCGGTGTTCCGGAAGGCGGAATCGGCGCTGCAGAGCAGCAATGCGGGATCTGGCCAAGCTGGAACGCCGCAAGTGAGCACACTCTAGGCGGACCTTGTGCAGCAGGGCATCAAGATCCGGATAGTCCCTCAGAAAACTCTGCACAACCAAATTGAGCACATGTGCCAGACATGGGATGTGAGTGAGGTTGCCAAGGGCCAAAGCTGCCACCAGATTTCGGCCATTGTCACACACTACCATGCCTGGCTGGAGATTCGCTGGCAGTAACCACACATCGCTCTCCTGCTTTATGGCATTCCAGAGCTCCTGCGCTGTGTGGCTTCGATGCCCCAATGAAACTAGTTTCAAGACGGCCTGCTGACGTTTGGCCACGGCTGTGCTCATGTCGGTCATAGGTAAACGTTCACGGGGTCCATGTGGGGGTGGACTGTGACGGATCCTGCAGAGAGGAATCAGAGGAACTGGTGTAAGAGGAGGAGTCGATGCGTACAGACTGGATTCCTGCAATCCTTGGAGTGGGCAGGACACGTCCTGCGCCACTCGCACGATCTGTACCTGGCTCAACAACATTAACCCAATGGGCAGTGAGGGAAACATATCGCCCCTGTCCATGCTGACTGGTCCACGCATCGGTGGTGAGGTGGACCTTGCTACTGACGGCGTTCAGTAGCGCATGTTTTATGTTTGCCTCAACATGCCTGTGCAGGGCAGGGACAGCCTGCCTGCTGAAGTAAAAGCGGCTGGGCACCTTGTACTGTGGGACTGCCAATGCCATCAAGTCACGGAAGCTGTCAGTCTCCACCAGCCTGAACGAGAGCATTTCCAGGGACAACAGTTTGGCAATGCCTGCATTCAGAGCCTGTGCTCGGGGGTGGTTGGCCGAGAATGCCCGCCTTTTCTCCCATGCCTGTACTACCGATGGCTGTAGAGTAGACTGGGAGTGTGAGGATGACTGGGAAGGTGGTGCTGTGGGTGGAATTACACAAGGTCTCTGGGAGGAAGCCAAACCAGCTGTGCGTGAGCTGGAGGAAGAGGCAACACGAGCTGAAGAGGTGGTAGCTGCCGCTGTTGGTTGGCCTACATCTTCAGTGTGTTTCTGTAACTCCACCGCGTGCCTGGTCCGCACATGTTTCCACATATTTGTGGTATTGAGGTTGCTGACATTTTTCCCTCTTTTTACTTTATGATGACACAGCTTGCATTTGACAAAACAAATGTCATCTGCAACTGTGTCAAAAAAGGACCAGGCACTGCAAGTCTTGGGAGCGCCCTTTTTGGCTTTGGAAAGAGACAGGCTCCTAACGGGTGCCAAAGTGGAGGCTACAGGCTCCGCAGTCTTCCCCCTCCCTCTCCCTCTTTGGCCCGTAAGAGGAAGCTCTTCCTCTGAGCTGCTCCCACCACCTTCCTGTTCCTCACGCCACGATGGGTCAAGGACCTCATCATCTCCACTACCCTCTGCCACCAACTGCTCCTCCTGGGTAGTCTCAGCAGCACAGTACGCACGAGAAAGCGGCACCTGAGTTTCATCATCAGATGCGTACTGCGCTGTGGTCACCGGAGGCACTGGCCCACCTGCCTCTTCAGAGTCAGAGAGATAAAGCTTTTG